>NC_065450.1:3388293-4016150 GCF_917563875.1 Diabrotica virgifera virgifera
TAAAATTTTTATTTGAAGCCATCTTCCAACAAAAAATCATATTACCATTGTACGTCGCTTCTCTCCTATATTTAAGCAGTCGTAACCCAACCATTAGATCAACTTTATGGGAATTTTTCAAACGGACCAAACGGAAAATTTAAACCTCCTCTTCAAACAGTGTTGCGTGAATGCGAAATGTTAGGGCCGTAGTTGTATTTTCCTACTGTCTCTCCTTTCATGTTACTTACCTTTAACCGTTGCCTGTATTGTCTGTTTAAAAAAAAGTCGCTATGACGGGCACCTTAGCGTGAAGCGTGTGTCCATGTTATTCCTTGCTGTACAATCTTCAATAGTGTTTCCAATGGGAAGGTTAGGAAATCGAGTGAATGTGCGTAATGGAAACTGACCGGCATAATCTATGTAATATTTTACTGTATATATGTGTATATATTATTATAAAATGTAATTTTTTTTTGTATTAATACCCATATCAAACTACTTTCAGAACGTCCAAACCAGACACGCACTCCTCCTGAGGCTTGTCTGGAAGCTACAGGCATATACCTCTTCAAACTTTTGAAAACCTCAAAATAATTTGCATCATCATACGAAGTTTCTATTATATCTGGGGACGAATTTTCATCTTCACTATTTGTGTTTGCATCTTTCATATCAGGATCATCATACGAACTATCTATTATATCTGGGGACGAATTTTCATCTGCACTATTTGTGTTAGCATCTTCCAAATCATTAGAAGCCCGAACACTTAAATTTGACAATTTCTTCTTCAATGATTCTTCAGGTGGTGTATACATACTAGAGCTTCCATTATATTGTGGACTATTAGTATTTCTTGATTTTTCAACTGTGATACCTGTTTTTGTAACTGTTTCACACCTTCTTGTTTTTAATATATTTCTAAATGCCGGTTGAATTTTTTTTGTCAAATATGAAACATATTTTTCAAAATCGTCTTCATCTTTCGATTGCATTTGTGAATTTCTCAAATTAATCCGTAAATTCAAATTGATCTGATTATGCTCAAGACCTTTGTTTTCCAATATTTGTATAGATAATTCTTTATTTTTTTCTTGGTTACCCATATCTGATTCTGTAATGGAGCCATGGGATGAACATTCTTCATTTGTTTTTTTTATCTTTTAGTGACCAAATTCACAATTCATATTTTTATGTGTCTTCCTCAAAGCTGTAACTTTTTCACGTCTCAGTGTTACCAAACTGGTTGAATTTTCACCATAACCAGAATTTGAATTTGAGGTATAATCAGTAGTTTCATCATTTCTCTGTAATGAGTCTTCTTGAATTTCTACTTTTTTTTTATTTTTTTTGGATAGCTTTGGCATTTTTTACACGAATCGTTTACTTTGCTCGTAAATATATATAAATAAAATAAATAAATAAAATATACAAATGCACAATAAGAAAAATCACAAACTACACAGAAAATACTACACAACAACTATAGAACTAGAACTAGACTACCACTCAGGCACTCAGAGTTCAGAGATATGTAAAGAAAATAGATCAGGCTAGTCAGTACAGTTTTTTTGCTATTCGAATCAGTTAGTTCACTCTAGTTTTTATGCGGTTCTTGCGCTAGCAGAAACTCCTGGCTGCTGCGCAGTAGACTAGGAGGAAAATGTGCGCTGTTGCAAGATTTAAAATATTCCGATAAAGAATACATTCCAAAATTATAATAAAATAATTATTATTATCGATTTTTTTTTCAGAAAGCTGAATCCGTAAATTCAAATTGATCTGATTATGCTCAAGACCTTTGTTTTCCAATATTTGTATAGATAATTCTTTATTTTTTTCTTGGTTACCCATATCTGATTCTGTAATGGAGCCATGGGATGAACATTCTTCATTTGTTTTTTTTTTATCTTTTAGTGACCAAATTCACAATTGATCGTCGAGATTTCAAATTCTCCTGGCTGGGAAGAGATACATGTTGAATTTCGGATTGAACAAAAGATTCAAAACTTGTTATAGCTTTCTTTTTTCTGGATATATTATTTTTATGGCGTTTCCTAAAAGTTCTACCACGCCAATTAAAATTTTCAGAGTGTACTCTTCTCGCAGCTGTACTTGCTTGTAGATACAGAAAATTCATTGTTCAGACTGTCGAGATTTCAAGTTCTCCTGGCTGGGAAGAGACACAGACATGTTGAATTTCGGATTGAACAAAAGATTTAACACTTGTTATAGCTTTATTTTTTTTATGACGTGTCCTAAAAGATGCAACTTTTTCATGTCTCAGTAACGCATGCAACGGTGATATATTACTACTTGTGCCAGGCATTGGTGTTGGAGGCGACACCAGAGTAGTACTACTCCCAGGAGCATTTATAATTGTCTCATCAATCACCAGGTTACCTTCACAAGAGATAACAATTAACTGCTGATATTTATTAGACCAACTGTAGCGTCGCCCCCATTAGGTAATTTTTATTCCGATTCGTTTTTTGCACAAACTTACTAAAAAAGAGGTAAAAAGGTCAAAAATCCACAGGGTGCCGCGATCGAAAAATTCTCTCAACAATTTTTTTTTAATTCAAAAAATCAGTTCTTCCAGTTCGTACAAATTTTTTTAGATTCTTCGGGTCATTATAAATAAAAAAGGTCTCTTGTGATTTTTCTCTGAAATTGATCGTTGTCCAGTTATACGCGACTTAACATTGGAAAAATGAAAAAATGGCCATTTTCCAGTGTCTGTATAATCAAGAAGCAATAAAATTTTTATTTGAAGCCATCTTCCAACAAAAAATCATATTACCATTGTACGTCGCTTCTCTCCTATATTTAAGCAGTCGTAACCCAACCATTAGATCAACTTTATGGGAATTTTTCAAACGGACCAAACGGAAAATTTAAACCTCCTCTTCAAACAGTGTTGCGTGAATGCGAAATGTTAGGGCCGTAGTTGTATTTTCCTACTGTCTCTCCTTTCATGTTACTTACCTTTAACCGTTGCCTGTATTGTCTGTTTAAAAAAAAAGTCGCTATGACGGGCACTTTAGCGTGAAGCGTGTGTCCATGTTATTCCTTGCTGTACAATCTTCAATAGTGTTTCCAATGGGAAGGTTAGGAAATCGAGTGAATGTGCGTAATCGAAACTGACCGGCATAATCTATGTAATATTTTACTGTATATATGTGTATATATTATTATAAAATGTAATTTTTTTTTGTATTAATACCCATATCAAACTACTTTCAGAACGTCCAAACCAGACACGCACTCCTCCTGAGGCTTGTCTGGAAGCTACAGGCATATACCTCTTCAAACTTTTGAAAACCTCAAAATAATTTGCATCATCATACGAAGTTTTTATTATATCTGGGGACGAATTTTCATCTTCACTATTTGTGTTTGCATCTTTCATATCAGGATCATCATACGAACTATCTATTATATCTGGGGACGAATTTTCATCTGCACTATTTGTGTTAGCATCTTCCAAATCATTAGAAGCCCGAACACTTAAATTTGACAATTTCTTCTTCAATGATTCTTCAGGTGGTATATACATACTAGAGCTTCCATTATATTGTGGACTATTAGTATTTCTTGATTTTTCAACTGTGATACCTGTTTTTGTAACTGTTTCACACCTTCTTGTTTTTAATATATTTCTTAATGCCGGTTGAATTTTTTTTGTCAAATATGAAACATATTTTTCAAAATCGTCTTCATCTTTCGATTGCATTTGTGAATTTCTCAAAGTAATCCGTAAATTCAAATTGATCTGATTATGCTCAAGACCTTTGTTTTCCAATATTTGTATAGATAATTCTTTATTTTTTTCTTGGTTACCCATATCTGATTCTGTAATGGAGCCATGGGATGAACATTCTTCATTTGTTTTTTTTTTATCTTTTAGTGACCAAATTCACAATTGATCCTCGAGATTTCAAATTCTCCTGGCTGGGAAGAGATACATGTTGAATTTCGGATTGAGCAAAAGATTTAAAACTTGTTACAGCTTTATTTTTTCTCATATTTTTATGTGTCTTCCTCAAAGCTGTAACTTTTTCACGTCTCAGTGTTACCAAACTGGTTGAATTTTCACCATAACCAGAATTTGAATTTGAGGTATAATCAGTAGTTTCATCATTTCTCTGTAATGAGTCTTCTTGAATTTCTACTTTTTTTTAATTTTTTTTGGATAGCTTTGGCATTTTTTACACGAATCGTTTACTTTGCTCGTAAATATATATAAATAAAATAAATAAATAAAATATACAAATGCACAATAAGAAAAATCACAAACTACACAGAAAATACTACACAACAACAACTATAGAACTAGAACTAGACTACCACTCAGGCACTCAGAGTTCAGAGATATGTAAAGAAAATAGATCAGGCTAGTCAGTACAGTTTTTTTGCTATTCGAATCAGTTAGTTCACTATAGTTTTTATGCGGTTCCTGCGCTAGCAGAAACTCCTGGCTGCTGCGCAGTAGACTAGGAGGAAAATGTGCGCTGTTGCAAGATTTAAAATATTCCGATAAAGAATACATTCCAAAATTATAATAAAATAATTATTATTATCGATTTTTTTTCAGAAAGCTGAATCCGTAAATTCAAATTGATCTGATTATGCTCAAGACCTTTGTTTTCCAATATTTGTATAGATAATTCTTTATTTTTTTCTTGGTTACCCATATCTGATTCTGTAATGGAGCCATGGGATGAACATTCTTCATTTGTTTTTTTTTTATCTTTTAGTGACCAAATTCACAATTGATCGTCGAGATTTCAAATTCTCCTGGCTGGGAAGAGATACATGTTGAATTTCGGATTGAGCAAAAGATTTAAAACTTGTTACAGCTTTATTTTTTCTCATATTTTTATGTGTCTTCCTCAAAGCTGTAACTTTTTCATGTCTCAGTGTTAAAAAACTGGTTCTTCTAGGACGAAAATTAAAATCTTCGGAGTGTACTCTTCTCCGAGGTAAACTTGAGCTTGTAGGTACAATTTGATCACAAGATTTGTTTAGCAAAGAATTATCCTTTATTGGAGGTATGGTGCTAATTTGAATTTGGGCATTAGATGAACTACTTTCAACAGAAACAAAATTTGAATTTGCGCTATAATAAGTAGTTTCACCAAAAGCAGAATTTGAATTTGAGGTATAGTCAGTAGTTCTGCCATTTCTCCCTAACGAGTCTTGTTGAATTTCTACTTTTTTTGGATAGCTTTGGCATTTTTTAAATATTTTACAGGAATCTATACACTTATTGAATTTATGTACGTTCTTACTATTCACATTAATTATTAAAATATACAAATGCACAATAACACAAAAATCACAAACTACAAAGAAAATATACTACACAACAACTATAGAACTACACTACCACTACTATTTTCATGGGATGAACATTTTTCATTTGATCGTCGAGATTTCGAATTCTCCTGGCTGGGAAGAGATACATGTTGAATTTCGGATTGAACAAAAGATTCAAAACTTGTTATAGCTTTCTTTTTTCTGGATATATTATTTTTATGGCGTTTCCTAAAAGTTCTACCACGCCCATTAAAATTTTCAGAGTGTACTCTTCTCGCAGCTGTACTTGCTTGTAGATACAGAAAATTCATTGTTCAGACTGTCGAGATTTCAAGTTCTCCTGGCTGGGAAGAGACACAGACATGTTGAATTTCGGATTGAACAAAAGACTTAACACTTGTTATAGCTTTATTTTTTTTATGGCGTGTCCTAAAAGATGCAACTTTTTCATGTCTCAATGTTATCAAACTGGTTCTTCTAACACGCCAATTAAAATCTTCAGATTGTACTCTACTCGGAGCTGTACTTGCTTGTAGGTACAGAAAATTCATTGTTCAGACTGTCGAGATTTCAAATTCTCCTGGCTGGGAAGAGACACAGAATATAAATAAATTGTTGCCACTTGCGTCTCAGTTTTCTTTTTTCTGTTATCATTTCTCTGATTTTTATTTTATTTAATTTCCAATAAAATACAAGTTGTTAAAAGTTAAAAAGTTTGTCAGTTATATTGAAAATATACTTACATGGTCCAGAATTGTAAATAACGGTGCCGGTGTTAGAAGTATCCATGGAATTGTCGAAATGCCGTAACGGTGATATAGTACTACTTGTGCCAGGCATTGGTGTTGGAGGCGACACCAGAGTAGTACTACTCCCAGGAGCATTTATAATCGTCTCATCAATCACCAGGTTACCTTCACAAGAGATAACAATTAACTGCTGATATTTATTAGACCAACTGTAGCGTCGCCCCCATTAGGTAATTTTTATTCCGATTCGTTTTTTGCACAAACTTACTAAAAAAGAGGTAAAAAGGTCAAAAATCCACAGGGTGCCGCGATCGAAAAATTCTCTAAACAATTTTTTTTAATTCAAGAAATCAGTTCTTCCAGTTCGTACAAATTTTTTTAGATTCTTTGGGTCATTATAAATAAAAAAGGTCTCTTGTGATTTTTCTCTGAAATTGATCGTTGTCGAGTTATACGCGACTTAAAATTGGAAAAATGAAAAAATGGCCATTTTCCAGTGTCTGTATAATCAAGAAGCAATAAAATTTTTATTTGAAGCCATCTTCCAACAAAAAATCATATTACCATTGTACGTCGCTTCTCTCCTATATTTAAGCAGTCGTAACCCAACCATTAGATCAACTTTATGGGAATTTTTCATAAGGACCAAACGGAAAATTTAAACCTCCTCTTCAAACAGTGTTGCGTGAATGCGAAATGTTAGGGCCGTAGTTGTATTTTCCTACTGTCTCTCCTTTCATGTTACTTACCTTTAACCGTTGCCTGTATTGTCTGTTTAAAAAAAAAGTCGCTATGACGGGCACCTTAGCGTGAAGCGTGTGTCCATGTTATTCCTTGCTGTACAATCTTCAATAGTGTTTCCAATGGGAAGGTTAGGAAATCGAGTGAATGTGCGTAATGGAAACTGACCGGCATAATCTATGTAATATTTTACTGTATATATGTGTATATATTATTATAAAATGTAATTTTTTTTTGTATTAATACCCATATCAAACTACTTTCAGAACGTCCAAACCAGACACGCACTCCTCGTGAGGCTTGTCTGGAAGCTACAGGCATATACCTCTTCAAACTTTTGAAAACCTCAAAATAATTTGCATCATCATACGAAGTTTCTATTATATCTGGGGACGAATTTTCATCTGCACTATTTGTGTTAGCATCTTCCAAATCATTAGAAGCCCGAACACTTAAATTTGACAATTTCTTCTTCAATGATTCTTCAGGTGGTATATACATACTAGAGCTTCCATTATCTTGTGGACTATTAGTATTTCTTGATTTTTCAACTGTAATACCTGTTTTTGTAACTGTTTCACACCTTCTTGTTTTTAATATATTTCTTAATGCCGGTTGAATTTTTTTTTGTCAAATATGAAACATATTTTTCAAAATCGTCTTCATCTTTCGATTGCATTTGTGAATTTCTCAAATTAATCCGTAAATTCAAATTGATCTGATTATGCTCAAGACCTTTGTTTTCCAATATTTGCATAGATAATTCTTTATTTTTTTCTTGGTTACCCATATCTGATTCTGTAATGGAGCCATGGGATGAACATTCTTCATTTGTTTTTTTTTATCTTTTAGTGACCAAATTCACAATTGATCGTCGAGATTTCAAATTCTCCTGGCTGGGAAGAGATACATGTTGAATTTCGGATTGAGCAAAAGATTTAAAACTTGTTACAGCTTTATTTTTTCTCATATTTTTATGTGTCTTCCTCAAAGCTGTAACTTTTTCATGTCTCAGTGTTAAAAAACTGGTTCTTCTAGGACGAAAATTAATACTTTCGGAGTGTACTCTTCTCCGAGGTAAACTTGAGCTTATAGGTACAATTTGATCAAAAGATTTGTTTAGCAAAGAATTATTCTTTATTGGAGGTATGGTGCTAATTTGAATTTGGGCATTAGATAAACTACTTTCAACAGAAACAAAATTTGAATTTGCGCTATAATAAGTAGTTTCACCAAAAGCAGAATTTGAATTTGAGGTATAGTCAGTAGTTCTGCCATTTCTCCCTAACGAGTCTTCTTGAATTTCTACTTTTTTTTTTTCGATAGCTTTGGCATTTTTTAAATATTTTGCAGGAATCTATACACTTATTGAATTTATGTACGTTCTTACTATTCACATTAATTATTAAAATATACAAATGCACAATAACACAAAAATCACAAACTACAAAGAAAATATACTACACAACAACTATAGAACTACACTACCACTACTATTTTCATGGGATGAACATTTTTCATTTGATCGTCGAGAGTTCGAATTCTCCTGGCTGGGAAGAGATACATGTTGAATTTCGGATTGAACAAAAGATTCAAAACTTGTTAAAGCTTTCTTTTTTCTGGATATATTATTTTTATGGCGTTTCCTAAAAGTTCTACTACGCCAATTAAAATTTTCAGAGTGTACTCTTCTCGCAGCTGTACTTGCTTGTAGATACAGAAAATTCATTGTTCAGACTGTCGAGATTTCAAGTTCTCCTGGCTGGGAAGAGACACAGACATGTTGAATTTCGGATTGAACAAAAGATTTAACACCTGTTATAGCTTTATTTTTTTTATGGCGTGTCCTAAAAGATGCAACTTTTTCATGTCTCAGTGTTATCAAACTGGTTCTTCTAACACGCCAATTAAAATCTTCAGATTGTACTCTACTCGGAGCTGTACTTGCTTGTAGGTACAGAAAATTCATTGTTCAGACTGTCGAGATTTCAAATTCTCCTGGCTGGGAAGAGACACAGAATATAAATAAATTGTTGCCACTTGCGTCTCAGTTTTCTTTTTTCTGTTATCATTTCTCTGATTTTTATTTTATTTAATTTCCAATAAAATACAAGTTGTTAAAAGTTAAAAAGTTTGTCAGTTATATTGAAAATATACTTACATGGTCAAGAATTGTAAATAACGGTGCCGGTGTTAGAAGTATCCATGGAATTGTCGAAATGCCGTAACGGTGATATAGTACTACTTGTGCCAGGCATTGGTGTTGGAGGCGACACCAGAGTAGTACTACTCCCAGGAGCATTTATAATCGTCTCATCAATCACCAGGTTACCTTCACAAGAGATAACAATTAACTGCTGATATTTATTAGACCAACTGTAGCGTCGCCCCCATTAGGTAATTTTTATTCCGATTCGTTTTTTGCACAAACTTACTAAAAAAGAGGTAAAAAGGTCAAAAATCCACAGGGTGCCGCGATCGAAAAATTCTCTAAACAATTTTTTTTAATTCAAGAAATCAGTTCTTCCAGTTCGTACAAATTTTTTTAGATTCTTTGGGTCATTATAAATAAAAAAGGTCTCTTGTGATTTTTCTCTGAAATTGATCGTTGTCGAGTTATACGCGACTTAAAATTGGAAAAATGAAAAAATGGCCATTTTCCAGTGTCTGTATAATCAAGAAGCAATAAAATTTTTATTTGAAGCCATCTTCCAACAAAAAATCGTATTACCATTGTTCGTCGCTTCTCTCCTATATTTAAGCAGTCGTAACCCAACCATTAGATCAACTTTATGGGAATTTTTCATAAGGACCAAACGGAAAATTTAAACCTCCTCTTCAAACAGTGTTGCGTGAATGCGAAATGTTAGGGCCGTAGTTGTATTTTCCTACTGTCTCTCCTTTCATGTTACTTACCTTTAACCGTTGCCTGTATTGTCTGTTTAAAAAAAAAGTCGCTATGACGGGCACCTTAGCGTGAAGCGTGTGTCCATGTTATTCCTTGCTGTACAATCTTCAATAGTGTTTCCAATGGGAAGGTTAGGAAATCGAGTGAATGTGCGTAATGGAAACTGACCGGCATAATCTATGTAATATTTTACTGTATATATGTGTATATATTATTATAAAATGTAATTTTTTTTGTATTAATACCCATATCAAACTACTTTCAGAACGTCCAAACCAGACACGCACTCCTCCTGAGGCTTGTCTGGAAGCTACAGGCATATACCTCTTCAAACTTTTGAAAACCTCAAAATAATTTGCATCATCATACGAAGTTTCTATTATATCTGGGGACGAATTTTCATCTTCACTATTTGTGTTAGCATCTTCCAAATCATTAGAAGCCCGAACAATTAAATTTGACAATTTCTTCTTCAATGATTCTTCAGGTGGTATATACATACTAGAGCTTCCATTATCTTGTGGACTATTAGTATTTCTTGATTTTTCAACTGTAATACCTGTTTTTGTAACTGTTTCACACCTTCTTGTTTTTAATATATTTCTTAATGCCGGTTGAATTTTTTTTTGTCAAATATGAAACATATTTTTCAAAATCGTCTTCATCTTTCGATTGCATTTGTGAATTTCTCAAATTAATCCGTAAATTCAAATTGATCTGATTATGCTCAAGACCTTTGTTTTCCAATATTTGCATAGATAATTCTTTATTTTTTTCTTGGTTACCCATATCTGATTCTGTAATGGAGCCATGGGATGAACATTCTTCATTTGTTTTTTTTTTATCTTTTAGTGACCAAATTCACAATTGATCGTCGAGATTTCAAATTCTCCTGGCTGGGAAGAGATACATGTTGAATTTCGGATTGAGCAAAAGATTTAAAACTTGTTACAGCTTTATTTTTTCTCATATTTTTATGTGTCTTCCTCAAAGCTGTAACTTTTTCATGTCTCAGTGTTAAAAAACTGGTTCTTCTAGGACGAAAATTAATACTTTCGGAGTGTACTCTTCTCCGAGGTAAACTTGAGCTTATAGGTACAATTTGATCAAAAGATTTGTTTAGCAAAGAATTATTCTTTATTGGAGGTATGGTGCTAATTTGAATTTGGGCATTAGATAAACTACTTTCAACAGAAACAAAATTTGAATTTGCGCTATAATAAGTAGTTTCACCAAAAGCAGAATTTGAATTTGAGGTATAGTCAGTAGTTCTGCCATTTCTCCCTAACGAGTCTTCTTGAATTTCTACTTTTTTTTTCGATAGCTTTGGCATTTTTTAAATATTTTGCAGGAATCTATACACTTATTGAATTTATGTACGTTCTTACTATTCACATTAATTATTAAAATATACAAATGCACAATAACACAAAAATCACAAACTACAAAGAAAATATACTACACAACAACTATAGAACTACACTACCACTACTATTTTCATGGGATGAACATTTTTCATTTGATCGTCGAGAGTTCGAATTCTCCTGGCTGGGAAGAGATACATGTTGAATTTCGGATTGAACAAAAGATTCTGATAGAATGAACTACAGATAACACACTTAATTTTATTAAAATTACACACTTATTTATTATGAACTCTTTCCATGTGTCTTTTCAAATGGTAATTTGTACTAAATTGTTTTTCACAAATATCACATTTTGGAATGTTTCCCTCGTGTTGATGATTTTTATGGACACCTAGAGCATAGACCGTTAAAAACTGCGCGCCACAAATTTGACACGAACGTGATCTTTTGTCTTTAGCATGAATTTTTAGATGCCTTTTTAGTGCATAGTGTGTGCTAAGCACTTTCTTGCATATATCACACGTTCTGTTGGCCACGAAATCAGCCCTACAGTTATCGTCTGCTCTAGGTGTCGTAGGCTGTTGTTCAGCCCTATGGTCATCTTCTGCTCTATTCCGGTGAATTTTTCTATGTCTTTTCAATGCGTAATGAGTACTAAGAACTTTATTGCAGATTTCACAAGTTCTGTCGTCCACGAAATCGGCCCTGTTTACTTCTGCCCTGGATGTTGTTGCCTGATGTTCAGAATCTAAAATAAAAAAAAAAAACAATAAAAGAAGTGCACTAGATTTGAGAATAAAACATTAACATTTAAAACTGGGTAAAATTACCTCTTGGTTTTTAAAAATAAATACAATATTAAGAACACCATTTTAATCTGATTGTTTTTTCTTTCTGTTCTGTATGTATCAGAGTTAAAACACACCATCAAAAGATGTCATAGGATAAATATAAAATTTACTATCCTTACCAAATTTTAGAATGTATTTTGTTCATTATTTTCTGTATTTTATGTTTGTGTTAGTATTGTTGAAGGACATAAAGCTTTTTTTAAATAATCTCAACGACTAGTAGCTTGTACTGACGAATTGTGATATTTTATTTTACATATTATTACAGAGTCTTGAAAAAGGAATAAAACAATAATTCCGAAAGCTAGACAAAAAGTCAAAAGAGTGTTTTTCTTTAACATTGGCCATTTCCAGTGTCGGTATGATCAAGAAGCAATAAAATTTTTATTTGAAGCCATCTTCCAACAAAAAATCATATTACCATTGTACGTCGCTTCTCTCCTATATATTTAAGCAGTCGTAACCCAACCATTAGATCAACTTTATGGGAATTTTTCAAACGGACCAAACGGAAAATTTAAACCTCCTCTTCAAACAGTGTTGCGTGAATGCGAAATGTTAGGGCCGTAGTTGTATTTCCCTACTGTCTCTCCTTTCATGTTACTTACCTTTAACCGTTGCCTGTATTGTCTGTTTAAAAAAAAGTCGCTATGACGGGCACCTTAGCGTGAAGCGTGTGTCCATGTTATTCCTTGCTGTACAATCTTCAATAGTGTTTCCACTGGGAATGTTAGGAAATCGAGTGAATGTGCGTAATGGAAACTGACCGGCATAATCTATATATTATTTTACTGTATATATGTGTATATATTATTATGAAATGTAATTTTTTACGTATTAATAAATTGTCTGTCTAAATATGACTTGAACCTAAGGCAAAAAAAAATATTTTAATATCGTCTTCGTCTTTACATTGTATTTGTGAATTTCCCAAATTAATTCTTAAATTCAAAAGACCTTTGTTTTCCAATTGTAGAGATACTTCTTTAATTTGATGGTATGGACATTTTTCATTTGATCGTCGAGATTTCGAATTCTCCTGGCTGGGAAGAGATACATGTTGAATTTCGGATTGAACAAAAGATTCAAAACTTGTTATAGCTTTCTTTTTTCTGGATATATTATTTTTATGGCGTTTCCTAAAAGTTCTACCACGCCAATTAAAATCTTCAGAGTGTACTCTTCTCGCAGCTGTACTTGCTTGTAGGTACAGAAAATTCATTGTTCAGACTGTCGAGATTTCAAATTCTCCTGGCTGGGAAGAGACACAGAATATAAATAAACTGTTGCCACTTGCGTCTCAGTTTTCTTTTTTCTGTTATCATTTCTCTGATTTTTATTTTATTTAATTTACAATAAAATACAAGTTGTTAAAAGTTAAAAAGTTTGTCAGTTATATTTAAAATATACTTACATGGTCCCGGATTATAGATGACTGTGCCGGTGCTCGTATCCATTGAATTGAATGATGTAGCACTACTGGTGCCAGGAGGATTTATTATTATTTCATCAATCACCAGGTTACCTTCACAAGAGATAACAATTAACTGCTGATATTTATTAGACCAACTGTAGCGTCGCCCCTATTAGGTAATTTTTATTCCGATTCGTTTTTTGCACAAACTTACTAAAAAAGAGGTAAAAAGGTCAAAAATCCACAGGGTGCCGCGGTCGAAAAATTCTCTAAACAATTTTTTTTAATTCAAAAAATCAGGTTCTTCAATTCGTACAATTTTCTTAGATTCTTTGGGTCATTATAAATAAAAAAAGGTCAAAATATAAATAAACTGTTTCCACTTGCGTCTCAGTTTTCTTTTTTCTGTTATCATTTCTCTGATTTTTATTTTATTTAATTTACAATAAAATACAAGTTGTTAAAAGTTAAAAAGTTTGTCAGTTATATTTAAAATATACTTACATGGTCCAGAATTGTAAATAACGGTGCCGGTGTTAGAAGTATCCATGGAATTGTCGAAATGCCGTAACGGTGATATAGTACTACTTGTGCCAGGCATTGGTGTTGGAGGCGACACCAGAGTAGTACTACTCCCAGGAGCATTTATAATCGTCTCATCAATCACCAGGTTACCTTCACAAGAGATAACAATTAACTGCTGATATTTATTAGACCAACTGTAGCGTCGCCCCCATTAGGTAATTTTTATTCCGATTCGTTTTTTGCACAAACTTACTAAAACAGAGGTAAAAAGGTCAAAAATCCACAAGGTGTCGCGATCGAAGAATTCTCTAAACAATTTTTTTTTAATTCACAAAATCAGTTCTTCCAGTTCGTACAATTTTTTTTAGATTCTTTGGGTCATTATAAATAAAAAAGGTCTCTTGTGATTTTTCTCTGAAATTGATCGTTGTCGAGTTATACGCGACTTAAAATTGGAAAATGAAGCAATAAAATTTTTATTTGAAGCCATCTTCCAACAAAAAATCATATTACCATTGTACGTCGCTTCTCTCCTGTATTTAAGCAGTCGTAACCCAACCATTAGATCAACTTTATGGGAATTTTTCAAACGGACCAAACGGAAAATTTAAACCTCCTCTTCAAACAGTGTTGCGTGAATGCGAAATGTTAGGGCCGTAGTTGTATTTTCCTACTGTCTCTCCTGTCATGTTACTTACCTTTAACCGTTGCCTGTATTGTCTGTTTAAAAAAAAAGTCGCTATGACGGGCACCTTAGCGTGAAGCGTGTGTCCATGTTATTCCTTGCTGTACAATCTTCAATAGTGTTTCCAATGGGAATGTTAGGAAATCCAGTGAATGTGCGTAATGGAAACTGACCGGCATAATCTATATATTATTTTACTGTGTATATGTGTATATATTATTATAAAATGTAATTTTTTACGTATTAATAAATTGTCTGTCTAAATATGACTTGAACCTAAGCAAAAAAAAATCTTTTAATATCGTCTTCGTCTTTACATTGTATTTGTGAATTTCCCAAATTAATTCTTAAATTCAAAAGACCTTTGTTTTCCAATTGTAGAGATAATTCTTTAATTTGATGGGATGGACATTTTTCATTTGATCGTCGAGATTTCGAATTCTCCTGGCTGGGAAGAGATACATGTTGAATTTCGGATTGAACAAAAGATTCAAAACTTGTTATAGCTTTCTTTTTTCTGGATATATTATTTTTATGGCGTTTCCTAAAAGTTCTACCACGCCAATTAAAATCTTCAGAGTGTACTCTTCTCGCAGCTGTACTTGCTTGTACAGAAAATTCATTGTTCAGACTGTCGAGATTTCAAATTCTCCTGGCTGGGAAGAGACACAGAATATAAATAAACTGTTGCCACTTGCGTCTCAGTTTTCTTTTTTCTGTTATCATTTCTCTGATTTTTATTTTATTTAATTTACAATAAAATGCAAGTTGTGAAAAGTTAAAGAGTTTGTCAGTTATATTTAAAATATACTTACATGGTCCAGAATTGTAAATAACGGTGCCGGTGGTAGAAGAATCCGTGGAATTGTCGAAATGACGTAATGGTGATCTAGTACTACTCGTGCCAGGCACTTATGTTGGAGGAGACATCTGAGTAGTACTACTCCCAGGAGCATTTATGATAGTCTCGTCAATGACAAGGTTACCTTCACAAGAGATAACAATTAACTGCTGATATTTATTAGACCAAGTGTAGCGTCGCCCCCATTAGGTAATTTTTATTCCGATTCGTTTTTTCGGAGTCGAAAAATTCTCTAAACAATTTTTTTTAATTCAAAAAATCAGGTTCTTCAATTCGTTCAATTTTTTTAGATTCTTTGGGTCATTATAAATAAAAAAGGTCAAAATATAAATAAACTGTTGCCACTTGCGTCTCAGTTTTCTTTTTTCTGTTATCATTTCTCTGATTTTTATTTTATTTAATTTACAATAAAATACAAGTTGTTAAAAGTTGTTAAAAGTTAAAAAGTTTGTCAGTTATATTTAAAATATACTTACATGGTCCAGCATTGTAAATCACGGTGCCGGTGTTCGAAGTATCCATTGACTTGTCGAAATGACGTAATGGTGATCTAGTACTACTCGTGCCAGGCACTGGTGTTGGAGGAGACATCTGAGTAGTACTACTCCCAGGAGCATTTATGATAGTCTCGTCAATGACAAGGTTACCTTCACAAGAGATAACAATTAACTGCTGATATTTATTAGACCAAGTGTAGCGTCGCCCCCATTAGGTAATTTTTATTCCGATTCGTTTTTTCGGAGTCGAAAAATTCTCTAAACAATTTTTTTTTTATTCAAAAAATCAGGTTCTTCAATTCGTTCAATTTTTTTAGATTCTTTGGGTCATTATAAATAAAAAAGGTCAAAATATAAATAAACTGTTGCCACTTGCGTCTCAGTTTTCTTTTTTCTGTTATCATTTCTCTGATTTTTATTTTATTTAATTTACAATAAAATACAAGTTGTTAAAAGTTGTTAAAAGTTAAAAAGTTTGTCAGTTATATTTAAAATATACTTACATGGTCCAGCATTGTAAATCACGGTGCCGGTGTTCGAAGTATCCATTGACTTGTCGAAATGACGTAATGGTGATCTAGTACTACTCGTGCCAGGCACTGGTGTTGGAGGAGACATCTGAGTAGTACTACTCCCAGGAGCATTTATGATAGTCTCGTCAATGACAAGGTTACCTTCACAAGAGATAACAATTAACTGCTGATATTTATTAGACCAACTGTAGCGTCGCCCCCATTAGGTAATTTTTATTCCGATTCGTTTTTTCGGAGTCGAAAAATTCTCTAAACAATTTTTTTTAATTCAAGAAATCAGTTCTTCCAGTTCGTACAAATTTTTTTAGATTCTTTGGGTCATTATAAATAAAAAAGGTCTCTTGTGATTTTTCTCTGAAATTGATCGTTGTCGAGTTATACGCGACTTAAAATTGGAAAAATGAAAAAATGGCCATTTTCCAGTGTCTGTATAATCAAGAAGCAATAAAATTTTTATTTGAAGCCATCTTCCAACAAAAAATCGTATTACCATTGTTCGTCGCTTCTCTCCTATATTTAAGCAGTCGTAACCCAACCATTAGATCAACTTTATGGGAATTTTTCATAAGGACCAAACGGAAAATTTAAACCTCCTCTTCAAACAGTGTTGCGTGAATGCGAAATGTTAGGGCCGTAGTTGTATTTTCCTACTGTCTCTCCTTTCATGTTACTTACCTTTAACCGTTGCCTGTATTGTCTGTTTAAAAAAAAAGTCGCTATGACGGGCACCTTAGCGTGAAGCGTGTGTCCATGTTATTCCTTGCTGTACAATCTTCAATAGTGTTTCCAATGGGAAGGTTAGGAAATCGAGTGAATGTGCGTAATGGAAACTGACCGGCATAATCTATGTAATATTTTACTGTATATATGTGTATATATTATTATAAAATGTAATTTTTTTTGTATTAATACCCATATCAAACTACTTTCAGAACGTCCAAACCAGACACGCACTCCTCCTGAGGCTTGTCTGGAAGCTACAGGCATATACCTCTTCAAACTTTTGAAAACCTCAAAATAATTTGCATCATCATACGAAGTTTCTATTATATCTGGGGACGAATTTTCATCTGCACTATTTGTGTTAGCATCTTCCAAATCATTAGAAGCCCGAACAATTAAATTTGACAATTTCTTCTTCAATGATTCTTCAGGTGGTATATACATACTAGAGCTTCCATTATCTTGTGGACTATTAGTATTTCTTGATTTTTCAACTACGATACCTGTTTTTGTAACTGTTTCACACCTTCTTGTTTTTAATATATTTCTTAATGCCGGTTGAATTTTTTTTGTCAAATATGAAACATATTTTTCAAAATCGTCTTCATCTTTCGATTGCATTTGTGAATTTCTCAAATTAATCCGTAAATTCAAATTGATCTGATTATGCTCAAGACCTTTGTTTTCCAATATTTGCATAGATAATTCTTTATTTTTTTCTTGGTTACCCATATCTGATTCTGTAATGGAGCCATGGGATGAACATTCTTCATTTGTTTTTTTTTTATCTTTTAGTGACCAAATTCACAATTGATCGTCGAGATTTCAAATTCTCCTGGCTGGGAAGAGATACATGTTGAATTTCGGATTGAGCAAAAGATTTAAAACTTGTTACAGCTTTATTTTTTCTCATATTTTTATGTGTCTTCCTCAAAGCTGTAACTTTTTCATGTCTCAGTGTTAAAAAACTGGTTCTTCTAGGACGAAAATTAATACTTTCGGAGTGTACTCTTCTCCGAGGTAAACTTGAGCTTGTAGGTACAATTTGATCAAAAGATTTGTTTAGCAAAGAATTATTCTTTATTGGAGGTATGGTGCTAATTTGAATTTGGGCATTAGATAAACTACTTTCAACAGAAACAAAATTTGAATTTGCGCTATAATAAGTAGTTTCACCAAAAGCAGAATTTGAATTTGAGGTATAGTCAGTAGTTCTGCCATTTCTCCCTAACGAGTCTTCTTGAATTTCTACTTTTTTTTTTTCGATAGCTTTGGCATTTTTTAAATATTTTGCAGGAATCTATACACTTATTGAATTTATGTACGTTCTTACTATTCACATTAATTATTAAAATATACAAATGCACAATAACACAAAAATCACAAACTACAAAGAAAATATACTACACAACAACTATAGAACTACACTACCACTACTATTTTCATGGGATGAACATTTTTCATTTGATCGTCGAGAGTTCGAATTCTCCTGGCTGGGAAGAGATACATGTTGAATTTCGGATTGAACAAAAGATTCAAAACTTGTTAAAGCTTTCTTTTTTCTGGATATATTATTTTTATGGCGTTTCCTAAAAGTTCTACTACGCCAATTAAAATTTTCAGAGTGTACTCTTCTCGCAGCTGTACTTGCTTGTAGATACAGAAAATTCATTGTTCAGACTGTCGAGATTTCAAGTTCTCCTGGCTGGGAAGAGACACAGACATGTTGAATTTCGGATTGAACAAAAGATTTAACACCTGTTATAGCTTTATTTTTTTTATGGCGTGTCCTAAAAGATGCAACTTTTTCATGTCTCAGTGTTATCAAACTGGTTCTTCTAACACGCCAATTAAAATCTTCAGATTGTACTCTACTCGGAGCTGTACTTGCTTGTAGGTACAGAAAATTCATTGTTCAGACTGTCGAGATTTCAAATTCTCCTGGCTGGGAAGAGACACAGAATATAAATAAATTGTTGCCACTTGCGTCTCAGTTTTCTTTTTTCTGTTATCATTTCTCTGATTTTTATTTTATTTAATTTCCAATAAAATACAAGTTGTTAAAAGTTAAAAAGTTTGTCAGTTATATTGAAAATATACTTACATGGTCAAGAATTGTAAATAACGGTGCCGGTGTTAGTAGTATCCATGGAATTGTCGAAATGCCGTAACGGTGATATAGTACTACTTGTGCCAGGCATTGGTGTTGGAGGCGACACCAGAGTAGTACTACTCCCAGGAGCATTTATAATCGTCTCATCAATCACCAGGTTACCTTCACAAGAGATAACAATTAACTGCTGATATTTATTAGAGCAACTGTAGCGTCGCCCCCATTAGGTAATTTTTATTCCGATTCGTTTTTTGCACAAACTTACTAAAAAAGAGGTAAAAAGGTCAAAAATCCACAGGGTGCCGCGATCGAAAAATTCTCTAAACAATTTTTTTTAATTCAAGAAATCAGTTCTTCCAGTTCGTACAAATTTTTTTAGATTCTTTGGGTCATTATAAATAAAAAAGGTCTCTTGTGATTTTTCTCTGAAATTGATCGTTGTCGAGTTATACGCGACTTAAAATTGGAAAAATGAAAAAATGGCCATTTTCCAGTGTCTGTATAATCAAGAAGCAATAAAATTTTTATTTGAAGCCATCTTCCAACAAAAAATCGTATTACCATTGTTCGTCGCTTCTCTCCTATATTTAAGCAGTCGTAACCCAACCATTAGATCAACTTTATGGGAATTTTTCATAAGGACCAAACGGAAAATTTAAACCTCCTCTTCAAACAGTGTTGCGTGAATGCGAAATGTTAGGGCCGTAGTTGTATTTTCCTACTGTCTCTCCTTTCATGTTACTTACCTTTAACCGTTGCCTGTATTGTCTGTTTAAAAAAAAAGTCGCTATGACGGGCACCTTAGCGTGAAGCGTGTGTCCATGTTATTCCTTGCTGTACAATCTTCAATAGTGTTTCCAATGGGAAGGTTAGGAAATCGAGTGAATGTGCGTAATGGAAACTGACCGGCATAATCTATGTAATATTTTACTGTATATATGTGTATATATTATTATAAAATGTAATTTTTTTTTTATTAATACCCATATCAAACTACTTTCAGAACGTCCAAACCAGACACGCACTCCTCCTGAGGCTTGTCTGGAAGCTACAGGCATATACCTCTTCAAACTTTTGAAAACCTCAAAATAATTTGCATCATCATACGAAGTTTCTATTATATCTGGGGACGAATTTTCATCTGCACTATTTGTGTTAGCATCTTCCAAATCATTAGAAGCCCGAACAATTAAATTTGACAATTTCTTCTTCAATGATTCTTCAGGTGGTATATACATACTAGAGCTTCCATTATCTTGTGGACTATTAGTATTTCTTGATTTTTCAACTGCGATACCTGTTTTTGTAACTGTTTCACACCTTCTTGTTTTTAATATATTTCTTAATGCCGGTTGAATTTTTTTTGTCAAATATGAAACATATTTTTCAAAATCGTCTTCATCTTTCGATTGCATTTGTGAATTTCTCAAATTAATCCGTAAATTCAAATTGATCTGATTATGCTCAAGACCTTTGTTTTCCAATATTTGCATAGATAATTCTTTATTTTTTTCTTGGTTACCCATATCTGATTCTGTAATGGAGCCATGGGATGAACATTCTTCATTTGTTTTTTTTTTATCTTTTAGTGACCAAATTCACAATTGATCGTCGAGATTTCAAATTCTCCTGGCTGGGAAGAGATACATGTTGAATTTCGGATTGAGCAAAAGATTTAAAACTTGTTACAGCTTTATTTTTTCTCATATTTTTATGTGTCTTCCTCAAAGCTGTAACTTTTTCATGTCTCAGTGTTAAAAAACTGGTTCTTCTAGGACGAAAATTAATACTTTCGGAGTGTACTCTTCTCCGAGGTAAACTTGAGCTTGTAGGTACAATTTGATCAAAAGATTTGTTTAGCAAAGAATTATTCTTTATTGGAGGTATGGTGCTAATTTGAATTTGGGCATTAGATAAACTACTTTCAACAGAAACAAAATTTGAATTTGCGCTATAATAAGTAGTTTCACCAAAAGCAGAATTTGAATTTGAGGTATAGTCAGTAGTTCTGCCATTTCTCCCTAACGAGTCTTCTTGAATTTCTACTTTTTTTTTCGATAGCTTTGGCATTTTTTAAATATTTTGCAGGAATCTATACACTTATTGAATTTATGTACGTTCTTACTATTCACATTAATTATTAAAATATACAAATGCACAATAACACAAAAATCACAAACTACAAAGAAAATATACTACACAACAACTATAGAACTACACTACCACTACTATTTTCATGGGATGAACATTTTTCATTTGATCGTCGAGAGTTCGAATTCTCCTGGCTGGGAAGAGATACATGTTGAATTTCGGATTGAACAAAAGATTCTGATAGAATGAACTACAGATAACACACTTAATTTTATTAAAATTACACACTTATTTATTATGAACTCTTTCCATGTGTCTTTTCAAATGGTAATTTGTACTAAATTGTTTTTCACAAATATCACATTTTGGAATGTTTCCCTCGTGTTGATGATTTTTATGGACACCTAGAGCATAGACCGTTAAAAACTGCGCGCCACAAATTTGACACGAACGTGATCTTTTGTCTTTAGCATGAATTTTTAGATGCCTTTTTAGTGCATAGTGAGTGCTAAGCACTTTCTTGCATATATCACACGTTCTGTTGGCCACGAAATCAGCCCTACAGTTATCGTCTGCTCTAGGTGTCGTAGGCTGTTGTTCAGCCCTATGGTCATCTTCTGCTCTATTCCGGTGAATTTTTCTATGTCTTTTCAATGCGTAATGAGTACTAAGAACTTTATTGCAGATTTCACAAGTTCTGTCGTCCACGAAATCGGCCCTGTTTACTTCTGCCCTGGATGTTGTTGCCTGATGTTCAGAATCTAAAATAAAAAAAAACAATAAAAGAAGTGCACTAGATTTGAGAATAAAACATTAACATTTAAAACTGGGTAAAATTACCTCTTGGTTTTTAAAAATAAATACAATATTAAGAACACCATTTTAATCTGATTGTTTTTTCTTTCTGTTCTGTATGTATCAGAGTTAAAACACACCATCAAAAGATGTCATAGGATAAATATAAAATTTACTATCCTTACCAAATTTTAGAATGTATTTTGTTCATTATTTTCTGTATTTTATGTTTGTGTTAGTATTGTTGAAGGACATAAAGCTTTTTTTAAATAATCTCAACGACTAGTAGCTTGTACTGACGAATTGTGATATTTTATTTTACATATTATTACAGAGTCTTGAAAAAGGAATAAAACAATAATTCCGAAAGCTAGACAAAAAGTCAAAAGAGTGTTTTTCTTTAACATTGGCCATTTCCAGTGTCGGTATGATCAAGAAGCAATAAAATTTTTATTTGAAGCCATCTTCCAACAAAAAATCATATTACCATTGTACGTCGCTTCTCTCCTATATATTTAAGCAGTCGTAACCCAACCATTAGATCAACTTTATGGGAATTTTTCAAACGGACCAAACGGAAAATTTAAACCTCCTCTTCAAACAGTGTTGCGTGAATGCGAAATGTTAGGGCCGTAGTTGTATTTCCCTACTGTCTCTCCTTTCATGTTACTTACCTTTAACCGTTGCCTGTATTGTCTGTTTAAAAAAAAGTCGCTATGACGGGCACCTTAGCGTGAAGCGTGTGTCCATGTTATTCCTTGCTGTACAATCTTCAATAGTGTTTCCACTGGGAATGTTAGGAAATCGAGTGAATGTGCGTAATGGAAACTGACCGGCATAATCTATATATTATTTTACTGTATATATGTGTATATATTATTATGAAATGTAATTTTTTACGTATTAATAAATTGTCTGTCTAAATATGACTTGAACCTAAGGCAAAAAAAAATATTTTAATATCGTCTTCGTCTTTACATTGTATTTGTGAATTTCCCAAATTAATTCTTAAATTCAAAAGACCTTTGTTTTCCAATTGTAGAGATACTTCTTTAATTTGATGGTATGGACATTTTTCATTTGATCGTCGAGATTTCGAATTCTCCTGGCTGGGAAGAGATACATGTTGAATTTCGGATTGAACAAAAGATTCAAAACTTGTTATAGCTTTCTTTTTTCTGGATATATTATTTTTATGGCGTTTCCTAAAAGTTCTACCACGCCAATTAAAATCTTCAGAGTGTACTCTTCTCGCAGCTGTACTTGCTTGTAGGTACAGAAAATTCATTGTTCAGACTGTCGAGATTTCAAATTCTCCTGGCTGGGAAGAGACACAGAATATAAATAAACTGTTGCCACTTGCGTCTCAGTTTTCTTTTTTCTGTTATCATTTCTCTGATTTTTATTTTATTTAATTTACAATAAAATACAAGTTGTTAAAAGTTAAAAAGTTTGTCAGTTATATTTAAAATATACTTACATGGTCCCGGATTATAGATGACTGTGCCGGTGCTCGTATCCATTGAATTGAATGATGTAGCACTACTGGTGCCAGGAGGATTTATTATTATTTCATCAATCACCAGGTTACCTTCACAAGAGATAACAATTAACTGCTGATATTTATTAGACCAACTGTAGCGTCGCCCCTATTAGGTAATTTTTATTCCGATTCGTTTTTTGCACAAACTTACTAAAAAAGAGGTAAAAAGGTCAAAAATCCACAGGGTGCCGCGGTCGAAAAATTCTCTAAACAATTTTTTTTAATTCAAAAAATCAGGTTCTTCAATTCGTACAATTTTCTTAGATTCTTTGGGTCATTATAAATAAAAAAAGGTCAAAATATAAATAAACTGTTTCCACTTGCGTCTCAGTTTTCTTTTTTCTGTTATCATTTCTCTGATTTTTATTTTATTTAATTTACAATAAAATACAAGTTGTTAAAAGTTAAAAAGTTTGTCAGTTATATTTAAAATATACTTACATGGTCCAGAATTGTAAATAACGGTGCCGGTGTTAGAAGTATCCATGGAATTGTCGAAATGCCGTAACGGTGATATAGTACTACTTGTGCCAGGCATTGGTGTTGGAGGCGACACCAGAGTAGTACTACTCCCAGGAGCATTTATAATCGTCTCATCAATCACCAGGTTACCTTCACAAGAGATAACAATTAACTGCTGATATTTATTAGACCAACTGTAGCGTCGCCCCCATTAGGTAATTTTTATTCCGATTCGTTTTTTGCACAAACTTACTAAAACAGAGGTAAAAAGGTCAAAAATCCACAAGGTGTCGCGATCGAAGAATTCTCTAAACAATTTTTTTTTAATTCACAAAATCAGTTCTTCCAGTTCGTACAATTTTTTTTAGATTCTTTGGGTCATTATAAATAAAAAAGGTCTCTTGTGATTTTTCTCTGAAATTGATCGTTGTCGAGTTATACGCGACTTAAAATTGGAAAATGAAGCAATAAAATTTTTATTTGAAGCCATCTTCCAACAAAAAATCATATTACCATTGTACGTCGCTTCTCTCCTGTATTTAAGCAGTCGTAACCCAACCATTAGATCAACTTTATGGGAATTTTTCAAACGGACCAAACGGAAAATTTAAACCTCCTCTTCAAACAGTGTTGCGTGAATGCGAAATGTTAGGGCCGTAGTTGTATTTTCCTACTGTCTCTCCTTTCATGTTACTTACCTTTAACCGTTGCCTGTATTGTCTGTTTAAAAAAAAAGTCGCTATGACGGGCACCTTAGCGTGAAGCGTGTGTCCATGTTATTCCTTGCTGTACAATCTTCAATAGTGTTTCCAATGGGAATGTTAGGAAATCCAGTGAATGTGCGTAATGGAAACTGACCGGCATAATCTATATATTATTTTACTGTATATATGTGTATATATTATTATAAAATGTAATTTTTTACGTATTAATAAATTGTCTGTCTAAATATGACTTGAACCTAAGCAAAAAAAAATCTTTTAATATCGTCTTCGTCTTTACATTGTATTTGTGAATTTCCCAAATTAATTCTTAAATTCAAAAGACCTTTGTTTTCCAATTGTAGAGATAATTCTTTAATTTGATGGGATGGACATTTTTCATTTGATCGTCGAGATTTCGAATTCTCCTGGCTGGGAAGAGATACATGTTGAATTTCGGATTGAACAAAAGATTCAAAACTTGTTATAGCTTTCTTTTTTCTGGATATATTATTTTTATGGCGTTTCCTAAAAGTTCTACCACGCCAATTAAAATCTTCAGAGTGTACTCTTCTCGCAGCTGTACTTGCTTGTACAGAAAATTCATTGTTCAGACTGTCGAGATTTCAAATTCTCCTGGCTGGGAAGAGACACAGAATATAAATAAACTGTTGCCACTTGCGTCTCAGTTTTCTTTTTTCTGTTATCATTTCTCTGATTTTTATTTTATTTAATTTATAATAAAATATAAGTTGTTAAAAGTTAAAAAGTTTGTCAGTTATATTTAAAATATACTTACATGGTCCAGCATTGTAGATAATGGTCCCATCCGTGGAATTGTCGGAAATACTCTTATTAGCATTTATAATAGTTTCGTCTATTACCATGTCACCTTCACAAGAGATAACAATTAACTGCTGATATTTATTAGACCAACTGTAGCGTCGCCCCCATTAGGTAATTTTTATTCCAATTCGTTTTTTGCACAAACTTACTAAAAAAGAGGTAAAAAGGTCAAAAATCCACAGGGTGCCGCGGTCGAAAAATTCTCTAAACAATTTTTTTTAATTCAAAAAATCAGGTTCTTCAATTCGTACAATTTTTTTAGATTCTTTGGGTCATTATAAATAAAAAAGGTCAAAATATAAAGAAACTGTTGCCACTTGCGTCTCAGTTTTCTTTTTTCTGTTATCATTTCTCTGATTTTTATTTTATTTAATTTACAATAAAATACAAGTTGTTAAAAGTTAAAAAGTTTGTCAGTTACATTTAAAATATACTTACATGGTTCCGGATTATAGATGACTGTGCCGGTGCTCGTATCCATTGAATTGAATGATGTAGCACTACTGGTGCCAGGAGGATTTATTATTGTTTCATCAATCACCAGGTTACCTTCACAAGAGATAACAATTAACTGCTGATATTTATTAGACCAACTGTAGCGTCGCCCCCATTAGGTAATTTTTATTCCGATTCGTTTTTTGCACAAACTTACTAAAAAAGAGGTAAAAAGGTCAAAAATTCACAGGGTGCCGCGATCGAAAAATTCTCTAAACAATTTTTTTTTAATTCAAAAAATCAGTTCTTCCAGTTCGTACAAATTTTTTTAGATTCTTTGGGTCATTATAAATAAAAAAGGTCTCTTGTGATTTTTCTCTGAAATTGATCGTTGTCGAGTTATACGCGACTTAACATTGGAAAAATGAAAAAATGGCCATTTTCCAGTGTCTGTATAATCAAGAAGCAATAAAATTTTTATTTGAAGCCATCTTCCAACAAAAAATCATATTACCATTGTACGTCGCTTCTCTCCTATATTTAAGCAGTCGTAACCCAACCATTAGATCAACTTTATGGGAATTTTTCAAACGGACCAAACGGAAAATTTAAACCTCCTCTTCAAACAGTGTTGCGTGAATGCGAAATGTTAGGGCCGTAGTTGTATTTTCCTACTGTCTCTCCTTTCATGTTACTTACCTTTAACCGTTGCCTGTATTGTCTGTTTAAAAAAAAAGTCGCTATGACGGGCACCTTAGCGTGAAGCGTGTGTCCATGTTATTCCTTGCTGTACAATCTTCAATAGTGTTTCCAATGGGAAGGTTAGGAAATCGAGTGAATGTGCGTAATGGAAACTGACCGGCATAATCTATGTAATATTTTACTGTATATATGTGTATATATTATTATAAAATGTAATTTTTTTTGTATTAATACCCATATCAAACTACTTTCAGAACGTCCAAACCAGACACGCACTCCTCCTGAGGCTTGTCTGGAAGCTACAGGCATATACCTCTTCAAACTTTTGAAAACCTCAAAATAATTTGCATCATCATACGAAGTTTCTATTATATCTGGGGACGAATTTTCATCTTCACTATTTGTGTTTGCATCTTTTATATCAGAATCATCATACGAACTATCTATTATATCTGGGGACGAATTTTCATCTGCACTATTTGTGTTAGCATCTTCCAAATCATTAGAAGCCCGAACACTTAAATTTGACAATTTCTTCTTCAATGATTCTTCAGGTGGTATATACATACTAGAGCTTCCATTATATTGTGGACTATTAGTATTTCTTGATTTTTCAACTGTGATACCTGTTTTTGTAACTGTTTCACACCTTCTTGTTTTTAATATATTTCTTAATGCCGGTTGAATTTTTTTTGTCAAATATGAAACATATTTTTCAAAATCGTCTTCATCTTTCGATTGCATTTGTGAATTTCTCAAATTAATCCGTAAATTCAAATTGATCTGATTATGCTCAAGACCTTTGTTTTCCAATATTTGTATAGATAATTCTTTATTTTTTTCTTGGTTACCCATATCTGATTCTGTAATGGAGCCATGGGATGAACATTCTTCATTTGTTTTTTTTTTATCTTTTAGTGACCAAATTCACAATTGATCCTCGAGATTTCAAATTCTCCTGGCTGGGAAGAGATACATGTTGAATTTCGGATTGAGCAAAAGATTTAAAACTTGTTACAGCTTTATTTTTTCTCATATTTTTATGTGTCTCCCTCAAAGCTGTAACTTTTTCACGTCTCAGTGTTACCAAACTGGTTGAATTTTCACCATAACCAGAATTTGAATTTGAGGTATAATCAGTAGTTTCATCATTTCTCTGTAATGAGTCTTCTTGAATTTCTACTTTTTTTTATTTTTTTTGGATAGCTTTGGCATTTTTTACACGAATCGTTTACTTTGCTCGTAAATATATATAAATAAAATAAATAAATAAAATATACAAATGCACAATAAGAAAAATCACAAACTACACAGAAAATACTACACAACAACTATAGAACTAGAACTAGACTACCACTCAGGCACTCGAGAGTTCAGAGATATGTAAAGAAAATAGATCAGGCTAGTCAGTACAGTTTTTTTGCTATTGGAATCAGTTAGTTCACTCTAGTTTTTATGCGGTTCCTGCGCTAGCAGAAACTCCTGGCTGTTGCGCAGTAGACTAGGAGGAAAATGTGCGCTGTTGCAAGATTTAAAATATTCCGATAAAGAATACATTCCAAAATTATAATAAAATAATTATTATTATCGATTTTTTTTCAGAAAGCTGAATCCGTAAATTCAAATTGATCTGATTATGCTCAAGACCTTTGTTTTCCAATATTTGTATAGATAATTCTTTATTTTTTTCTTGGTTACCCATATCTGATTCTGTAATGGAGCCATGGGATGAACATTCTTCATTTGTTTTTTTTTATCTTTTAGTGACCAAATTCACAATTGATCGTCGAGATTTCAAATTCTCCTGGCTGGGAAGAGATACATGTTGAATTTCGGATTGAGCAAAAGATTTAAAACTTGTTACAGCTTTATTTTTTCTCATATTTTTATGTGTCTTCCTCAAAGCTGTAACTTTTTCATGTCTCAGTGTTAAAAAACTGGTTCTTCTAGGACGAAAATTAAAATCTTCGGAGTGTACTCTTCTCCGAGGTAAACTTGAGCTTGTAGGTACAATTTGATCACAAGATTTGTTTAGCAAAGAATTATCCTTTATTGGAGGTATGGTGCTAATTTGAATTTGGGCATTAGATGAACTACTTTCAACAGAAACAAAATTTGAATTTGCGCTATAATAAGTAGTTTCACCAAAAGCAGAATTTGAATTTGAGGTATAGTCAGTAGTTCTGCCATTTCTCCCTAACGAGTCTTGTTGAATTTCTACTTTTTTTTGGATAGCTTTGGCATTTTTTAAATATTTTACAGGAATCTATACACTTATTGAATTTATGTACGTTCTTACTATTCACATTAATTATTAAAATATACAAATGCACAATAACACAAAAATCACAAACTACAAAGAAAATATACTACACAACAACTATAGAACTACACTACCACTACTATTTTCATGGGATGAACATTTTTCATTTGATCGTCGAGATTTCGAATTCTCCTGGCTGGGAAGAGATACATGTTGAATTTCGGATTGAACAAAAGATTCAAAACTTGTTATAGCTTTCTTTTTTCTGGATATATTATTTTTATGGCGTTTCCTAAAAGTTCTACCACGCCCATTAAAATTTTCAGAGTGTACTCTTCTCGCAGCTGTACTTGCTTGTAGATACAGAAAATTCATTGTTCAGACTGTCGAGATTTCAAGTTCTCCTGGCTGGGAAGAGACACAGACATGTTGAATTTCGGATTGAACAAAAGACTTAACACTTGTTATAGCTTTATTTTTTTTATGGCGTGTCCTAAAAGATGCAACTTTTTCATGTCTCAATGTTATCAAACTGGTTCTTCTAACACGCCAATTAAAATCTTCAGATTGTACTCTACTCGGAGCTGTACTTGCTTGTAGGTACAGAAAATTCATTGTTCAGATTGTCGAGATTTCAAATTCTCCTGGCTGGGAAGAGACACAGAATATAAATAAATTGTTGCCACTTGCGTCTCAGTTTTCTTTTTTCTGTTATCATTTCTCTGATTTTTATTTTATTTAATTTCCAATAAAATACAAGTTGTTAAAAGTTAAAAAGTTTGTCAGTTATATTGAAAATATACTTACATGGTCCAGAATTGTAAATAACGGTGCCGGTGTTAGAAGTATCCATGGAATTGTCGAAATGCCGTAACGGTGATATAGTACTACTTGTGCCAGGCATTGGTGTTGGAGGCGACACCAGAGTAGTACTACTCCCAGGAGCATTTATAATCGTCTCATCAATCACCAGGTTACCTTCACAAGAGATAACAATTAACTGCTGATATTTATTAGACCAACTGTAGCGTCGCCCCCATTAGGTAATTTTTATTCCGATTCGTTTTTTGCACAAACTTACTAAAAAAGAGGTAAAAAGGTCAAAAATCCACAGGGTGCCGCGATCGAAAAATTCTCTAAACAATTTTTTTTAATTCAAGAAATCAGTTCTTCCAGTTCGTACAAATTTTTTTAGATTCTTTGGGTCATTATAAATAAAAAAGGTCTCTTGTGATTTTTCTCTGAAATTGATCGTTGTCGAGTTATACGCGACTTAAAATTGGAAAAATGAAAAAATGGCCATTTTCCAGTGTCTGTATAATCAAGAAGCAATAAAATTTTTATTTGAAGCCATCTTCCAACAAAAAATCATATTACCATTGTTCGTCGCTTCTCTCCTATATTTAAGCAGTCGTAACCCAACCATTAGATCAACTTTATGGGAATTTTTCATAAGGACCAAACGGAAAATTTAAACCTCCTCTTCAAACAGTGTTGCGTGAATGCGAAATGTTAGGGCCGTAGTTGTATTTTCCTACTGTCTCTCCTTTCATGTTACTTACCTTTAACCGTTGCCTGTATTGTCTGTTTAAAAAAAAAGTCGCTATGACGGGCACCTTAGCGTGAAGCGTGTGTCCATGTTATTCCTTGCTGTACAATCTTCAATAGTGTTTCCAATGGGAAGGTTAGGAAATCGAGTGAATGTGCGTAATGGAAACTGACCGGCATAATCTATGTAATATTTTACTGTATATATGTGTATATATTATTATAAAATGTAATTTTTTTTTGTATTAATACCCATATCAAACTACTTTCAGAACGTCCAAACCAGACACGCACTCCTCGTGAGGCTTGTCTGGAAGCTACAGGCATATACCTCTTCAAACTTTTGAAAACCTCAAAATAATTTGCATCATCATACGAAGTTTCTATTATATCTGGGGACGAATTTTCATCTGCACTATTTGTGTTAGCATCTTCCAAATCATTAGAAGCCCGAACACTTAAATTTGACAATTTCTTCTTCAATGATTCTTCAGGTGGTATATACATACTAGAGCTTCCATTATCTTGTGGACTATTAGTATTTCTTGATTTTTCAACTGTAATACCTGTTTTTGTAACTGTTTCACACCTTCTTGTTTTTAATATATTTCTTAATGCCGGTTGAATTTTTTTTTGTCAAATATGAAACATATTTTTCAAAATCGTCTTCATCTTTCGATTGCATTTGTGAATTTCTCAAATTAATCCGTAAATTCAAATTGATCTGATTATGCTCAAGACCTTTGTTTTCCAATATTTGCATAGATAATTCTTTATTTTTTTCTTGGTTACCCATATCTGATTCTGTAATGGAGCCATGGGATGAACATTCTTCATTTGTTTTTTTTTTATCTTTTAGTGACCAAATTCACAATTGATCGTCGAGATTTCAAATTCTCCTGGCTGGGAAGAGATACATGTTGAATTTCGGATTGAGCAAAAGATTTAAAACTTGTTACAGCTTTATTTTTTCTCATATTTTTATGTGTCTTCCTCAAAGCTGTAACTTTTTCATGTCTCAGTGTTAAAAAACTGGTTCTTCTAGGACGAAAATTAATACTTTCGGAGTGTACTCTTCTCCGAGGTAAACTTGAGCTTGTAGGTACAATTTGATCAAAAGATTTGTTTAGCAAAGAATTATTCTTTATTGGAGGTATGGTGCTAATTTGAATTTGGGCATTAGATAAACTACTTTCAACAGAAACAAAATTTGAATTTGCGCTATAATAAGTAGTTTCACCAAAAGCAGAATTTGAATTTGAGGTATAGTCAGTAGTTCTGCCATTTCTCCCTAACGAGTCTTCTTGAATTTCTACTTTTTTTTTCGATAGCTTTGGCATTTTTTAAATATTTTGCAGGAATCTATACACTTATTGAATTTATGTACGTTCTTACTATTCACATTAATTATTAAAATATACAAATGCACAATAACACAAAAATCACAAACTACAAAGAAAATATACTACACAACAACTATAGAACTACACTACCACTACTATTTTCATGGGATGAACATTTTTCATTTGATCGTCGAGAGTTCGAATTCTCCTGGCTGGGAAGAGATACATGTTGAATTTCGGATTGAACAAAAGATTCTGATAGAATGAACTACAGATAACACACTTAATTTTATTAAAATTACACACTTATTTATTATGAACTCTTTCCATGTGTCTTTTCAAATGGTAATTTGTACTAAATTGTTTTTCACAAATATCACATTTTGGAATGTTTCCCTCGTGTTGATGATTTTTATGGACACCTAGAGCATAGACCGTTAAAAACTGCGCGCCACAAATTTGACACGAACGTGATCTTTTGTCTTTAGCATGAATTTTTAGATGCCTTTTTAGTGCATAGTGTGTGCTAAGCACTTTCTTGCATATATCACACGTTCTGTTGGCCACGAAATCAGCCCTACAGTTATCGTCTGCTCTAGGTGTCGTAGGCTGTTGTTCAGCCCTATGGTCATCTTCTGCTCTATTCCGGTGAATTTTTCTATGTCTTTTCAATGCGTAATGAGTACTAAGAACTTTATTGCAGATTTCACAAGTTCTGTCGTCCACGAAATCGGCCCTGTTTACTTCTGCCCTGGATGTTGTTGCCTGATGTTCAGAATCTAAAATAAAAAAAAAAACAATAAAAGAAGTGCACTAGATTTGAGAATAAAAGATTAACATTTAAAACTGGGTAAAATTACCTCTTGGTTTTTAAAAATAAATACAATATTAAGAACACCATTTTAATCTGATTGTTTTTTCTTTCTGTTCTGTATGTATCAGAGTTAAAACACACCATCAAAAGATGTCATAGGATAAATATAAAATTTACTATCCTTACCAAATTTTAGAATGTATTTTGTTCATTATTTTCTGTATTTTATGTTTGTGTTAGTATTGTTGAAGGACATAAAGCTTTTTTTAAATAATCTCAACGACTAGTAGCTTGTACTGACGAATTGTGATATTTTATTTTACATATTATTACAGAGTCTTGAAAAAGGAATAAAACAATAATTCCGAAAGCTAGACAAAAAGTCAAAAGAGTGTTTTTCTTTAACATTGGCCATTTCCAGTGTCGGTATGATCAAGAAGCAATAAAATTTTTATTTGAAGCCATCTTCCAACAAAAAATCATATTACCATTGTTCGTCGCTTCTCTCCTATATTTAAGCAGTCGTAACCCAACCATTAGATCAACTTTATGGGAATTTTTCATAAGGACCAAACGGAAAATTTAAACCTCCTCTTCAAACAGTGTTGCGTGAATGCGAAATGTTAGGGCCGTAGTTGTATTTTCCTACTGTCTCTCCTTTCATGTTACTTACCTTTAACCGTTGCCTGTATTGTCTGTTTAAAAAAAAAGTCGCTATGACGGGCACCTTAGCGTGAAGCGTGTGTCCATGTTATTCCTTGCTGTACAATCTTCAATAGTGTTTCCAATGGGAAGGTTAGGAAATCGAGTGAATGTGCGTAATGGAAACTGACCGGCATAATCTATGTAATATTTTACTGTATATATGTGTATATATTATTATAAAATGTAATTTTTTTTTGTATTAATACCCATATCAAACTACTTTCAGAACGTCCAAACCAGACACGCACTCCTCGTGAGGCTTGTCTGGAAGCTACAGGCATATACCTCTTCAAACTTTTGAAAACCTCAAAATAATTTGCATCATCATACGAAGTTTCTATTATATCTGGGGACGAATTTTCATCTGCACTATTTGTGTTAGCATCTTCCAAATCATTAGAAGCCCGAACACTTAAATTTGACAATTTCTTCTTCAATGATTCTTCAGGTGGTATATACATACTAGAGCTTCCATTATCTTGTGGACTATAAGTATTTCTTGATTTTTCAACTGTAATACCTGTTTTTGTAACTGTTTCACACCTTCTTGTTTTTAATATATTTCTTAATGCCGGTTGAATTTTTTTTTGTCAAATATGAAACATATTTTTCAAAATCGTCTTCATCTTTCGATTGCATTTGTGAATTTCTCAAATTAATCCGTAAATTCAAATTGATCTGATTATGCTCAAGACCTTTGTTTTCCAATATTTGCATAGATAATTCTTTATTTTTTTCTTGGTTACCCATATCTGATTCTGTAATGGAGCCATGGGATGAACATTCTTCATTTGTTTTTTTTTATCTTTTAGTGACCAAATTCACAATTGATCGTCGAGATTTCAAATTCTCCTGGCTGGGAAGAGATACATGTTGAATTTCGGATTGAGCAAAAGATTTAAAACTTGTTACAGCTTTATTTTTTCTCATATTTTTATGTGTCTTCCTCAAAGCTGTAACTTTTTCATGTCTCAGTGTTAAAAAACTGGTTCTTCTAGGACGAAAATTAATACTTTCGGAGTGTACTCTTCTCCGAGGTAAACTTGAGCTTATAGGTACAATTTGATCAAAAGATTTGTTTAGCAAAGAATTATTCTTTATTGGAGGTATGGTGCTAATTTGAATTTGGGCATTAGATAAACTACTTTCAACAGAAACAAAATTTGAATTTGCGCTATAATAAGTAGTTTCACCAAAAGCAGAATTTGAATTTGAGGTATAGTCAGTAGTTCTGCCATTTCTCCCTAACGAGACTTCTTGAATTTCTACTTTTTTTTTCGATAGCTTTGGCATTTTTTAAATATTTTGCAGGAATCTATACACTTATTGAATTTATGTACGTTCTTACTATTCACATTAATTATTAAAATATACAAATGCACAATAACACAAAAATCACAAACTACAAAGAAAATATACTACACAACAACTATAGAACTACACTACCACTACTATTTTCATGGGATGAACATTTTTCATTTGATCGTCGAGATTTCGAATTCTCCTGGCTGGGAAGAGATACAGTAAGACATGTAATGGAAGAAGAACAAAAAATGTGGGATCATGGCAACATAATTGATGCGACTGTAGAGATACAACCGATAATTATTAACCTGCAAGACGACTCGGATTCCGAAGATGATCCTGTTTATTTTGAATTTGAATAGATTTGTAATTGTAATTTAGTTCAGTCATATAGTCGAAAAAAAAAAGTGAGTTACCTGGAAAGTTTTCCGGGAGTTTTAAAAATTGGTTATTTTGTGGATTTTATGCTCTTTTTGAATTTCAACTTTGCTACGTCGTATCTCCGCCGCTCGCGCCGCCATATTGAAAATGTGGCGACAAATAACAGTTTTTTTTGGGAATACATGCTTTCCGACGCATTTTACGAAAAAATCATTTATGTACAAAAGGAAACTAGAAAAAATGTCCTACTAAATTTCGGTCTGCGATATCTCGATCGATGCTTAGGACGAAGTCGTTCCTGGTGTATCGGGAACTGCAAAAACGAAGGAGATTGCCCTAAATTTGTAAATTAATAAATACATCATATGTGGATTAGGCCTACAGGGGAAACCACAATAAAAAAAACGCGCCGCTTACTCTACCTCCAGGTGGTGTGGAAATGAGTTTTTTTTTTCAAAACGTCAATTGAAATATATTTTGCAGCGCTCGTACGCCAAATACGATTAATTTTATGAAAAAATTAAAATTATGTAAATTATGGAAAATTTTTTCTAGTTTAATTTTTTACATAAATGTTTTTTCGTAAAATGCGTCAAAAAGAAGATACTCCCAAAACACTGTTATTAGGCGCCATTTTTTAAATATGGCGGCGGAGATACAAGGTAGCAAAGTTGAAATTCGAAAAAAGCATACCGAAATCCATTAAATTACCAATTTTCAAAACTCCCGGAAAACTTTCCAGGTAAAACAACCAAATGATTGGACTAATTTGTATAATTTAAAAATGGGTATTAATTAAATAAATGCATGTTTTACAAATTGCAAGTAACTTTTTATTTTTGAATTTACCTACGTAGTTACCGTTTAAAAATATATTTATTTAGTTTAAATAAATTTATTTATTTATTTATTGGTACACATCACAAACACCAGTAATAAACAAAAAAAAATGTTACAATGGTAATCACAGGTGATGGCAACTTACAAACTAACAAACAAAACAACAGACTAACAATAACAAAAGAAAAAAAAAAAATATATATATATATATATATATATATATATATATATATATAAAGTAGTTTGGTAATATTGACTGATACTATATATAATAGTTTTGTTTTGGGGTTGCAGTCACTTATTTTTTAGGGGCAGGATAAGTAAAACTCTTTGTTATTATCGAGCTTTCGCAAAATTTATTTGCTTTTTCAAGATAAGCTAAAATAAGTATATGATAAATACAATGAAATTAGAGATAAAGTACATTGTATATAAAAGCATAAAAAACTTACAACTTGAGGTTATTCCATAAAGTAAACATTTTTACAAAACATAATGTATATAAATTTCTATTTTATATAATCCAAATAACAATGTTCCAATTTGTAAAAAAAATATAAGGAAAGATCTGATTTAATTTAATTTTAAATTTGACTAATGCCAGAAAGACATTTCAAGTAATGTCAAAAAGAATACCAATATCTGTTTATTTGAAGTTGTTAAAAACTAGTATTAGATTATTCAATATTAGTATACTTTAAATTAGAGTAGGTATATCTAGATATATGAATTTTGCCAATTATTCTTTAGTTAATAAAAAATTAAAGTGGTGCCAAAATTTGAAAATTTAATTCATGAAATTTAGTCAAGGAATTTAGTGTTTTTTAATTAAAATAATATTATTTATCATAAGATAAAATTACATCTACAAAATAACATCTACAATTACATTTTATCTTATGATAAATAATATTATTTTAATTAAAAAACACTAAATTCCTTGACTAAATTTCATGAATTAAATTTTCAAATTTTGGCACCACTTTAATTTTTTATTAACTAAAGAATAATTGGCAAAATTCATATATCTAGATATACCTACTCTAATTTAAAGTATACTAATATTGAATAATCTAATACTAGTTTTTAACAACTTCAAATAAACAGATATTGGTATTCTTTTTGACATTACTTGAAATGTCTTTCTGGCATTAGTCAAATTTAAAATTAAATTAAATCAGATCTTTCCTTATATTTTTTTTACAAATTGGAACATTGTTATTTGGATTATATAAAATAGAAATTTATATACATTATGTTTTGTAAAAATGTTTACTTTATGGAATAACCTCAAGTTGTAAGTTTTTTATGCTTTTATATACAATGTACTTTATCTCTAATTTCATTGTATTTATCATATACTTATTTTAGCTTATCTTGAAAAAGCAAATAAATTTTGCGAAAGCTCGATAATAACAAAGAGTTTTACTTATCCTGCCCCTAAAAAATAAGTGACTGCAACCCCAAAACAAAACTATTATATATATATATATATATATATATATATATATATAACAAAATTGTTTTTCTTGGGTTTAGGTTCAAAGATTAGGTTTTAAATTTGGAACTAGATTTTATTTTCCATTTATATACAATCAACGTTTCGGCGGATATCTCTCACCTTTGTCAAGATTGATTCTAAAATTACAAATGAAAGACAATACATTATTTTAGAAAAATATTAAAAACTTACCAAACACGTAAAACGACACACTAACGACGATGAACAGACACAAATTAAAAATTGAGTGTTGATATCTCATTGCTTACTGTCTAAACATATTTTATAGTTAATTACAGGAGCGTATCTTTTATGTTGTGAAGGGATACAAAGTGGAAATATGTTATTTTAAGAATTTTTTATTGATGGTGTGATTTATTATTAATTAAATTAGATTAAAATAAATTCTATTTAGGTTATCCGTGTCTTTCCTATCGTTGATTGAATTTTTGTTTCTTTTTATTTCTATTGATTCGTAAATCTCTCTCTTCTTTTTGTTCTTCTCAGTTTTTAAAATTTTTGTGTTTTCGAAGTCAAATGTATGCTTCTTCCCATTCTCATGTTTTGTCAGTGCAGTGGTGTTGTTTTTGTCGTATTTGTGGGAACGAATTCTGGATTGAAGCAGTTGACTTGTTTGCCCAATGTAGACACCATCACAGTCTGTACAAGGTATCTCATAAACAACATGTGATTTTTTTAGTTTGGGAGTTTTGGTTTTGGTTTTTGGAGAGGAATCTGTCATAAGTCACTTAGATTTTAATGTACCATTCTTCTACCGGTACATTGATGACTGTGTATGTGCTGTCCCAACAAATAAAGTGAACGAAATTTTAGAAAATTTTAACAACTACCACCCAAAGCTAAAATTTACTATAGAGATTGAACAGCACAATAAAATAACTTTTCTGGATGTCACTTTACATCGTATTAATAACACAATCAAAACTATGTGGTTCACAAAAGAAACATGGTCTTCACGATATCTCAACTATAAATCTCACCATCCATTCTCCCAGAAGAAGTCGGTAATTATAGGTCTTGCTGATCGATCCATAAAGCTAACAGATCCAGAATATAGACCAACTGCAATAAAAAAAGCAAAAAATGCCCTCCTCAGTAATGCATATCCCGAACATCTAATCGAATCGGTATTTAAATCAAGAATAAACAAATTTTATAACAACACCAACAACAACAAAAGTAGTAGAACCAAGACTACATATACAACTCTTCCATATATAAAAGGTTTATCCGAACAACTGATGCATCTTCTAGCCCAACATAACATAACAGTGGCTCATAAATGAAACAACCTTTTAAATAAATCTGTATATGGGAAGCATACTATCCTAAGTCCAATTTTTCAGAAAAATACATTATTGCATAACCGGCATCGGAATACCCTATTTTATTCAGGGGAATACTATTCTAAGTCCAAACGCTTTTAAAAACTAAATTAAACAAGAAACTATGTATACTATGTCCAGTTTGCTTTAGAGGTATATAATCTTATCTGGACTTAAACTTATATTCCTCCAAATGAAATATTATAAATTGGATCCTAAGTCCATTATAGGATTATATGCTTCTCAATGAAAATACATCAAGTACATAATAAAATATGCACTTGTCGAGTGCATTTGCTTAAAACTTAATATTTTTTAATACTTTCAAATTAAATGCGTAGTATAATCTTTAACTTCACATCAAGTGGTGACTGTTTACATTATGTATTAATTTTATGGTTTACAGACTGCCCCAATTTATTGCGTTTACGAATTTTAGAAAAGGGATTTAATTTTTACTTGACTTATTAGATTGTACTAAGCAGTCCTTTAACGAAAAAGGGTGAATAAGGACAGTCAGGAGCATTCTGAATAATATTATAAATATATCTTTTATAAAGGATTTACTGTTTATTTTTTTTTAATATAATATTTAGTTTTTAACCTAGCAGCATACCAAACAGATTTAAGTCGAAAGCGTGTTATTAAGATTATTTGTATTCAATTCAGTTTAATTCGAACCAAACAATTTTAGACAAGGTATTTAGTGAGTATATGTACAGTGTTTTATCTCTTTAACAATGGCTTTTCGTAAAAGAACTTTTGAGGATCTTAGATTTATCGCTCTGTGATATACCTGCCTTTAAACACAGACCCCAGATTACGAAAGGGTAAGTCTTTATCACTAAATTATTATTTTTCAGTCAGTTGAGAAAATATAAATGAAATGTTTATTGCTTTTCTAAATGTTAGTAAAAACATCTATTTCTGATTTCATTGTAACAAAAATATCTATTGAAGGTGTAGATAAAGAAATCCTCCCACATCAAGAACTTGGCGATAGATGCGGCAAAGATGCAGTCGTCAAATCAGCTAGGGTTACAAAATAAAAGCACTATAAACAAAGTTTCTGGGTGTTTAGACGCTCAGTTTCTTATGGACGCCAGTTTCTTATGGACCTGGTCCGTAAGATAGGGGTGATACAATGGATCCGCCGTAGGAGGTCTAAGTGTCTGAAGGGCTCACAAGTGGGCACTGCCCCGATGTACCATAACATACCATACCATAAGTTCTGTGGTAAATGCCTTTGTAGTAAGATCTTTATTAAAGTGACAGCGATGATTCAATAAAGGATAAAGATTGTCAACCAGATTCAGACACTGATTCAGATGAAAGTGAAGGTAGATTTCTTGCATCTTTATCGGCATTGCCAGAAGGTGTACATCTAATGCTATACAAGACTGTTTAACGAATACAGTAGAAGAGACTATAAATCCCAATAATTCTCTGGTGACCAAGAGAAAAGTTGTCAATAAAACAAAAATAAAGCAGAGAGGAACGAAACGGACACGACATTTTCTTCACTGGAAGGCGAATCAGAGAAAGAGAAATTATGCCGATGGAAGGGCCTATGTTAGTGAGAAGGGTAGGAATGTTTCTTGCTAAAACTTAAAATTACCATGTGGAATATCTAGGCGCATGAAAAGTAGTTCAAAATTATCTGAAGCTCAAAGGGAAGATATTTTCAAAAAATATTGGAATGATACAGCAGACCATAACATCAAAAGGCACTTTATATTATCTTGTGTCCAAACGAAACCTACAGAACGACATAGGTTGCGCTCAGGAGATAAATCTTAGCTAAGATCAAATACTTTAATTTCTTCTTCTTCTTCAAGTGCCGTCTCCTAATCGGAGGTTGGATATCATCATCACTATCTTTACTCTATCCACCGCTGCTCTAAAGAGTTCTATAGAACTGCATCTAAACCAGTCCCTTAAATTCTTTAACCATGACACTCTCCTTCTTCCTATACTCCTTCCGCCTCTTATCTTTCCCTGTATTATCAGTCTTAGCATTTCATATCGCGGTCCCCTCATTACGTGTCCCAGATATTGTAACTTTCTTATTTTTATTGTGTTTATTATTTCGCATTCTTTACCCATTTCTCGCAGTACTTCCGTGTTCGTTTTCCTCTGTGTCCATGCTATTCTAAGCATTCTTCTGTAACACCACATTTCAAATGACTGTAGCTTATTTATGTGTTCTTGCTTTAATGTCCAGCTTTCAAGTCCATATTGTAGTATCGAGAACACGTAGCATCTCAAAGCTCTTGCTCTCAGTTCTAAGCTAAGGTCTTTGTTGCAGAGAACTGTTTTCATTTTTACAAACGCATTTCTTGCTATTTCTATCCTGGTCCTTATTTCTGTTGTTTGATCATTTTTCTCTGAAATCCAGATTCTGTAATTAACAATAAATGAACTTTAGTATGTAAAACTATGTTCTTAAACACGTTACGTATTTCACACCAAGTAATAAAGGGCTATGAAGCGCCAGATGTTGGGTGTCTCCCTGAGGGACCGAATCCCAAACGAAGAAATACGTCGTAGAACAAAAACAGCGGACGCCGTCGAAAGAATCGCGTCGCTTAAGTGGAATTGGGCAGGACACGTCGTCAGATTGTCAGACAATCGATGGACAAAACGTATTGTCGAGTGGAGGCCAAGAGAAGAAGCACTACGGAGCAGAGGACGACCACCAACCAGATGGGCTGACGATCTGAAACGTATTGTCGGCAACTGGATGCAAGCCGCACAAAACAGAGAACGATGGAAAGAGCTGAGGGAGACCTATGTCCAGCAGTGGACGCGTACGGGTTGATGATGATGAATAAAGACTGCTTTATCGCTAAAGCGACAGGATGGCGGCATGGTTTAACGGGATCTCAGGAGAACTCATGAGACAAATAATAAGACAAAACAATCAATTATTGATTCTGTAGTATCACAGAATCAAGAATGACGTGTAATTTTCAAACTGTGTGTTCATCATCCAGCCTTCTGCATCCAAAGTTGAACATAGGCCTCCCCTAATTTCTTCCAGTTTTGCCGATCTTAGGCTTCCTGCAACCAATTTCCAGCAATCCTCTTGACGTCGTCTGTCTATCGTGTCTATCTCCACACTGTAATTTTGTAGGTCCACCTCCCGTTCTTCATTCTGGCTACATGGCACGTCCAATTTCACTTCAGCCATGCTACTCACTCTATGACATCTGTGACGCCTGTCCTTCTGATTTCTTCGTTTCTGACCCTGTCTCTGAGAGTCAGTCCAAGTAGTGACCGTTCCATTCTTCTTTGGGGCACTCTAAGTTTGGTTGCTGTGGCCTGGGTTAAAGATAATGTTTCGGTGCCGTAAGTCATGGTTGTGTGTTAGTTGTATCTAAATAAAATAAATAAAGAAATATTGCCGAGTTTTTTACACAGATAACCAATTTATGAGGACTTAGTATACATGTATTATACATATAAGGAGTCTTATAATTTAGAGGTAATATATCCTAAGTCCATTATTTTATTATCTTTAAACCTTTATTATACTTTCATAATACTACAGTAAACTATATATAATACTATTTTTAAATACCGACAATGGTTCCCGCTAAAATTATTAGTTACTTATCATTTTTTGCAAAAACATAAAATGTAATGTTTAAGTGCTCCTCCTGTAAAATTATGAAAATGTGACTTAAGATAGTATGCTTCCCATGTACAGAAATATTTCACCAAACTTAAAACCAAAACTCCCAAACTCAAAAAATCACATGTTGTTTATGAGATACCTTGTACAGACTGTGATGGTGTCTACATTGGGCAAACAAGTCAACTGCTTCAATCCAGAATTCGTTCCCACAAATACGACAAAAACAACACCACTGCACTGACAAAACATGAGAATGGGAAGAAGCATACATTTGACTTCGAAAACACAAAAATTTTAAAAACTGAGAAGAACAAAAAGAAGAGAGAGATTTACGAATCAATAGAAATAAAAAGAAACAAACATTCAATCAACGATAGGAAAGACACGGATAACCTAAACAGAATTTATTTTAATCTAATTTAATTAATAATAAATCACACCATCAATAAAAAATTCTTAAAATAACATATTTCCACTTTGTATCCCTTCACAACATAAAATATACGCTCCTGTAATTAACTATAAAATATGTTTAGACAGTAAGCAATGAGATATCAACACTCAATTTTTAATTTGTGTCTGTTCATCGTCGTTAGTGTGTCGTTTTACGTGTTTGGTAAGTTTTTAATATTTTTCTAAAATAATGTATTGTCTTTCATTTGTAATTTTAGAATCAATCTTGACAAAGGTGAGAGATATCCGCCGAAACGTTGATTGTATATAAATGGAAAATAAAATCTAGTTCCAAATTTAAAACCTAATCTTTGAACCTAAACCCAAGAAAAACAATTTTGTTATATATACTTAGTATGGTTCAAGAACATCAATAAAACTATATATATATATATATATATATATATATATATATATATATATATATATATATATATACATATGATATAGATCTATATGTTATATAACTTCTAATTGCATCTGAAAATTATCCCAGCCCACCAGAAGTTTCTGAATATCTTTACAACTTGCATCGAAAAAATCCAGTTCTGGATGCTGGTCTAAAAATTCATTACAAACTCTGGGCATATTATTGATAGGAGATAAACTGTTCCATTCAAAAAAAGGTTTCCTATTTATAATTCTCAGCCTAATCTTTGGTATCTTAAAATGTACAAAATTCACCATTCCACAGCTTTTATACTTAAAATTATTTACAATATTATATTATGAACATCACAGACTGCCGATCCCTTCTAGCAGAGAGTCTTTCGACTTTGAAATACCTTAGCATTGAATAATATGAGATCATATAAGGGTACACTCTATATTTTCTGAAACAAAGATATCTTAAAAAACGCTTTTGAACCTTTTCAATTAAATCCATTTTAAAAGCTGTTGTTGGGGACCATATGACTGACGCATATTCTAGATTTGGTCTTACATTGGCATTGTAGAGCCTTATAATTGTGTCAATATCAAAGTCCCTAGAATTACGTATAATTAAACCTAATATTGTATATGCCTTATTTACAATACTATAAAGATGTTTATGAAAGCTCATGTTTGACTCAAAATTGACCCCCAGATCCCTAAATTCATTTTTCCTGTCTATAACTACACCATCTATATGATAATCTTCAATGATGAAATTTAATTTACGAGTAAATGTGACAACTGAACATTTGCTAATATTAAGTGACATCTTATTAATTCTAAACCAACCAGCCACATGACTTAGATCAGACTGTAACATATGACAGTCTTCATTACATGAGATTGTTCTAAAAAGTTTAAAGTCATCAGCATACAGTAGGCTGGTTGAAACAGTTACTGATGCTGGTAAATCGTTGATAAAAAGTAGGAATAGTAAAGGGCCTAAATTACTACCCTGTGGGACACCTGACATGGCATTAAACTGACCTGAAAATGTTCCTCCCGCCTTTACTATCTGTGATCTGTGAAGCAGGTAAGAGTTCATAAAGTTATATGCATTCTCAGAGAAACCATATTCAACCAACTTATTTAAGAGTATGCCATGGTCCACCCGATCAAAAGCTTTTGCGCAGTCTGTATATATGACATCTAGCTGTTTTTTATTGACTATTGCATTATACGCATGTTCTGAAAATAGGCAAAGATTAGTAACTGTAGATTTATCTGGGAGAAAACCATGTTGTGAAATTGTTATTGATTCTTTTACAAAATTATATATATTTAAATATAAAATATTTTCAAAAATTTTAGCGACTCCATTCAAGATACTAATTGGTCTATAATTACATATGTCACATTTTTTACCATTTTTATGTACAGGAGAGATCACAGCATTTTTTAAATAGCTAGGAAATCAATTTTGTTCAATTGCTAAATTAAATATAAAAACTAAAGGCTTAATTATAAACTCAGCACAACCTTTATAAATATAAGATGGTATCTCATCAGGTCCTGTGGACTTTTTTGGTTTTAATTTTTTAATGCTATTTAATATGTCAGAATCTACAACTCTAGGAAACTTAAAAAGCCCCCAGCTTTCTTTATTTGAACTATAATCAGTGTCATCAGTTTCTGCATATACAGACTGAAAAAACTGTGCAAAAGCGTTAGCTATATTCTGAGAACCCTCGTAGCTCTCGGTGCCAAATATCATCTTCATTTGTTAGGGATCATTTGTTAGGTTCTTTTCTATATTTTGTTTATATAATTTGTAATCATTTTTTGTTTGAAATTTTATATTTTTTTTTTAGTGTTAAATACATACTCAACTCTTCTGCATTTGCCTTACCTTTTTTAACTAAACAATGCAGACGATTTTTTAACCTAATATTTTTAACCAGATCAATGGAGAACCAAGACGGGAATTTTGCCACTGATCTATTCCAGATCCGGAATTTTGTTCGAATGAAATTTGTTCAAAGAAATTTATTCGACGGAAATTTATTCGAATATATATTGTTCGAACATAAAGTTATTCGAAAGAAAGTAGTTCTAAAGGAAATTTGTTCGAAAATAAATTATTCGAGGAATTCGTATCTAGGGAATGGTCTACGTGATTAATACTTAATGACTTAGGTAATCTCTAATATCACTATTGCAATTAGACAGGTAGAAATTTTATTTTATAAATAAATTATTCGAGGAATTCGTATCTAGGGAATGGTCTACGTGATTAATACTTAATGACTTAGGTAATCTCTAATATCACTATTGCAATTAGACAGGTAGAAATTTTATTTTATAAATAAATTATTCGAGGAATTCGTATCTAGGGAATGGTCTACGTGATTAATACTTAATGACTTAGGTAATCTCTAATATCCCTATTGCAATTAGACAGGTAGGAATTTTATTTTATTAATGACTTTTAGATTAATGACATTTGTGATTTAAAATGGCTGCGAAATTTTTTAAAAGTTCGAAAGGCAAAGATATGCTTAGTTTTCACGGATATTTATACGTACAGGACAAAAGTTGTGATACCAAAGTTTACTGGAAGTGTGCAAATTTTAAGAAGTTCTCTTGTAAAGGTCGAGCAATTCAAAGACGACCAGAAGAAGTGAAAGAAACTGGTGAACATAATCATGCTGGTGAAGCTGCCGTGATTACTGCGAAAGAGGCATACAGTAATATGAAGGAACATGCAGTTAGAACTCGAGACACACCTCACTACATTATTTCAAGTTCGTCTTGTCAACTACATTTTGCAGCAAGCTCCCAGCTACCTTCAATAGAAAGCATGAAAAGGACTATTCGAAACGTTAGATTAAAGAAGAATAGCGAACCAACGCTTCCAAAGACACGCGCCGAAATACAATTTCCGGATGAGTACCGAAAAACCGACAATGGAGAAGACTTCCTCTTATTTGATAGTGGTATGATTGACTTGAGAATTTTATTGTTTACAACACGACGAAATTTACAAATCCTAGTAAATTGCGAGCATTGGTACGCTGATGGCACGTTCAAAACTGTACCATTATTATTTGAGCAATTGTATACAATTCATGGAATAAATGAATGCGTAGCAATTCCATTGGTATATGCACTGTTGCCGAATAAAACTGAAGCCGTGTATCGTGAAATTTTAAATGTAGTAAGCGGCTAGAACCTCGAGTAAATCCAACTTCTTTTATGATTGACTTCGAACCTGCCATGATAAAAGCTATTGGAGCAGAGTTTCCACAAACCAGGTTACGTGGTTGTTTTTTCCACTTTTGTCAATGCATATATCGACGAATTCAAGAAGAGGGATTAAAACGGACATACGATAATAATATAGACTTTGCTCTAAAAATTAGGATGCTGTCGGCTTTGGCATTTGTTCCTTCAAGAGAAGTTATAAATTCTTTCGAAGCATTGATCGATAATGAAGAATTTTCCCCATTTCTATGTGGAACTGCTACGATTCTGTGTTAGATGGTCTTCCAAAGACCAATAATTCCATAGAGGGATGGCACCGTGGATTTCAGGGGCAAGTAGGAGCTGAACATCCAACAATTTGGAAATTGATCGAAGCAATAAAAAGGGAACAAGCTATAAATAATGTGCGAATCGAACAAATAGTGGCTGGTCACGGCATACATCAACAAAAGAAGAAATATAAAGACAGTGCAGCACGTCTGTTAAATGTAGTAAATGGTTTTGATGTAAGAGTTGACACTATAACCTATTTACGTGGAGTTGCCCATAATATTTCGTTGTAAGTACGATTGTATATTTTAATATATGTAATAACAGGATGTAATAACATATGTAAATAATAATAATTTTGAAAATATATATTTTTGCAATTCGAGTACCCACTTTAATTATAGCTATTAAAATTTCTTCAGTTCAAGTGCGCCCAAACTTTTCAACCCTTAAAAACGGTATCCGGAATTTTATTCGAATTAAATTTGTTCGAACAAATTTATATTCTAACAAATTTCTTTTCGAACAAATAACATTCGAACAAATTTCCGTCGAATAAATTTCTTCGAACAAATTACATTCGAACAATTTTCCGAGATTCAATTTATTCATTTTAACCTCAAATTTTGGTACTGATACATCCATAAAATCATACATCTTTGCATAGAAAAGACCCAAAGACCTGTCCACATCATCACATGTCAGTAGGTCAGACCAATCACATTGTCAAGTACCTTATATAACATCAAAAAATCACCTTTTGAGTAATCATATTTATAGTTTTTCATACAATGCTTTTCAGACTCTGATTTATCTATGATAGTGAAAGTAAGAGCAGGATGCTATTTGTCTTCAGCAATCAGTGGACTATCTGACCTAATAACATCTGATACTGTAAGTTTTGACAATAGATATCCAACAATCTATTCATATGATTATATACTCCATTACATTGCTACAAGTTGCCCATATTCAGAAACTGATGCAAAAGAATGTTTTTATCACAGTCATAATTATTATTTTCAAAACTTGGCAAGTTAAAATCCCCTATTATTAACATATTTGAATTTTGATTTAAGATAACATCTTCAAAGAGATTTAAAAATGTTTCATACTTATCTATACAACAGTTAGGTGTAAAATAAACAACAGACATATAAAATATGGTTCTTCTAAAATCTATCTTGACAATAATACATTCAATATCACAGCTTACTTCAATTATTTCATAAGGTATTTCTTTTTTGAGTGCCATCAGTACACCTCCGCCTCGATTCAAATCACGATCTCTTCTTACCACATTATATCTATCATCAAACAGCCCATTGTCATAAAATTCTGCATTCAACCAAGTCTCTGATAGTGCCATAACATCATAGTCTTCAGATAATATGCTTGTGTATAATGTATCAGTTTTTGTCCTTAGACCACGAACATTTTGATAATAAATACGCAGTTCCTTCTGTAGATTATAATTCTTTAATATGAGATTAGTACCTATACCTGAGGATCCTCCGGTGCTGTCGGCACCCTCTTCTTTACTAAAAACCGTGATACAATTGCCCCATTGGGCCATATCTCTTTTCGCCATGCTTTTTTGAAATTCTCTTGATTATAGTCACTTTCATTGATGCATAAATCTCTGGTCGTTTGGACTCATGTTTCTCGCAATTTAATTCGGGAAAATCATTTATAAGCAAATACTTCAAATCTTCAGGTCTCGTATTAGGTGCCAATCGAGACACATGAAGTGATACATACTTAGGAATTACTTGGATACCAATATCAACTTCATTTCTTCCAATAACGAATCTGCGGTTCCGTTGTTTATTTCTGGGTTTAACTGTTTCCCAGCCAACATTATCGTCGTTCGTTGATCCAAGCGCTTGTATTTCACGCATGACATTATTTTGGTGTGTCTGCAGAAGTGCCATCGTTACTACTGTAGGGTCGATCTTATTATTATTAGGATTTCTTGTTTGTTTTTGTTTTAAATTCGCTGCTGTCGCAGCCATCTTATTGTCATTCGTGTTTGAAGTTGACGGTTGAGATGTCATTTTGGTCAAACCTCCGTTTGCATTGTTACTAATAGCAGAAGATGAAAAATTACCATCAGTTTGACAATTAAATCTGTTCTGTGCTTGTGGTAGAGACGTATTGGTGGTTGCTTGCTGCAAGGTATTCTCCTTTTGACCTTGACTACTTTGCGTACCTGTACTTACTATTGATTTGCTTGGATTTTTTGTACCATTTTTTCCATTGGACAATACTTTGAGATCTTCTATTTTTTCTTCATAGCTTTTAATGAGCGCTTTTTGAACACTATTGGAATATTCCGTTTCTTCTAATAGCTGCTCCTTGAGCATAATTTCTTTTTTTAAGAAACTGCATCTCTAAATCAGAATCATTCGTCTTGAAGTCTGCATTCTTCAGGAATGAGGAGCATTTCACTTTACAGCCATCACATAACCAGAATAAATTGGTACTTTCCATTAAAACTTTTTGCCATGCATCTTTTAAAGACACACACATTAAATGAAACACATTTTTACATAATTTGCACACAACTGACTTAGAATTTACTATAAAGTTGTCGGAGCAAACTCGACACACGTTCATCGTCGGCCATCTTGAATGTCATAAATCATAAATGTTCTAATTATATCCTCTACGGCCCTGGTCTGTACCCAAATATACCTACATAATCCGATTTAACTTTTACAGGTCTATTGTATTCCTTCAGATACAAGGTGGGTTAGTCGAAAACATCTTAAACTGCCAGTTTTAGGTTGGATTCCGTTATTATATCATTTTACCTGTCCTCTCTGTATTTCAGCCCCAGCCCACTAGTGAGGGTCAAACTTGTACATGCTTGTACTGAGCTCTTAAGAATTTGCGAACAGACATAAATAATTATTTGTTTATGTTTGTACATGCAGAAAACATTCTAAAGTTTTAAAATACCGATAATATTTAATATGATATTGAAGTAGAGTCAATTATATTTATGGCAATGGTAAGAAATAATTAAAAAAAAAGTAAAAAATAAAAAATGTGAAAAAACATATTTTTAGGAAACGCTTTTCTTTAGTTACGAGTGACTAAAATTAAAAATATAAAAAAATCAACTAAAAAGCAAAAAATAAAAAAAAAATTAAAAAAATCTAACACATTCGTTAAAGAAAAGCGCGGAGCGAAAACCGTTTATTCGATGAAGACGCACCACGCTTTTCTTTAACGAATGTGTTAGATTTTTTCAATTTTTTTTTATTTTTTGCTTTTTAGTTGATTTTTTGAAGTTATACTTCTTTACCGGCGATGAGGGTGAATTTTTATATGGTAAAACCTAGCGACCGGGCGCATGCGCATTATAACTTTGTTCTGATTGGATGTTCAAATGACATGTCAAAAATTATCCAATATGGCAGCTGTAGGACAGCTGTGGTTTGGAGGTAAAGGTAAACAAATGTATAATATATTAGTTTTATTGTTGTGAGGACAGAAACAAAAAAGTTTATAATATTGTAGTGACTTTTAAATAGTTTTTAAAAGCAACAGGTACGTAATAATTGTTAATGTATCATCAGTATAAACCTACCTATTTGAACCTACCAAATACATAGTATGTAATACTTTTATTTATATAATTTGATTACCATCAAAATTTCTATCAATATTCACCTAATATATTGTTTTCTTACTCTATGTTTTGTTGTATTTTTTCAATTCTAAATCATTTCAATTCAAAATTAAAATAATTTGATTTAATTCAAAATATCACAAGTTTAATCCGTTTAGTTAGTCGATCTTCGTAAATAATGACACATAGTGTCCCTGGCGAAGCGTTGAAGGCGAATGAACCCCAATACCAACCGCGCTTATCAGCGCTGGTTCGAGTCCCAATAGAAACTTTTTTTTTGTTTTTTTTTTATACATTTTATGATTGTAAGTATATTTATTATATAATTTTATTTTCAGAAAATACGTATTTAGTTAAAAAAAATTTCGACAATTAATGTTCAGAAATCATTTGTGGTTTGTTTAATGTGTTTGTGTGTGTTTTATTCTTTTATTATTTTAATTTTTGGCACTGTTCTAATAAAAATGTTTGAGAAGTAGTAAGTATAAATTAGTTTAATATTTAAACAAAATATAAATAAAAAGTATATTAATTTCGTTTAAATCATATAATAGAAGTATAACTTCTTACGTGCGTACAAAGTACACACACATTCTTTTTTTTATATTTTTAATTTTAGTCACTCGTAACTAAAGGAAAGCTTTTCCTAAAAAATGTTTTTTCACATTTTTTTATTTTTTTGCTTTTTAGTCTTACACTTTTCAGACATTAAAATATATCGTCACGTTTATTAAAATAGGTATGTATAAAACATAATGATGTACTAACATGAAAGGTAGTCGGAATCGGCAAAAAATTTGAAACTTTATTGTTTATTTCTGAAGCATAACGTAAACAATTAACGTAAAAAGTGAAATTATGTATAGTTCATATCATTAGCTACAATCCGTAAAAGTTTCAAGTTTTTACATTGTAAAAAAAAGAGAATTTAAGCATTTTACATTAAAATCGTTTTTTTTTTATTTAAACAATTAATAAACATAAAAAAATAAATTTTTATTGACTATTCGTGTATTGTTCCCACGAATGCATATGCCTGCAAATTTTCATTCATTTGCATTGGAGAGAAGGCAGTCAAATTAACGTCAGAAGATTTGACGCAAACTATTGAACTAAATAAAAGCGTTTAAAAAGATTTTGTCCTATGTTTTATTAATTTCTACTATTTCAGCGAATATAGATATCTATTGAAAACATTAGGGCATAGAGCTTATGCAAAATTGCGAGTTCCTTTATAGTCTATAGCACATAGAGAAATAAAAACAGGAGAGAGGTTAAAGGATAGGTAATAACTGGCACAATCTTTCTGCGCAGGTAAGTAGCACATAGGGGCGCTGCTGTTTCTGAAACTAAAATTTACCCATGGCACAATTAGTATGGTACAGTTAGACCCAAACCCAGACATCCAAAGTGAAAGTTATCCTCCAACACCAAATTGTTCTATATGGTCCACATAATGTTCAGAAAAAATGTCACACAATTTTGAGCGTCGGGTTTGGGGGGGGGGGGGGGAGAAATCTGAAAATTCGTAGTTTTTTACGTTTTTCGTCAATATTTCTAAAACTAAGCGGTTTAGCATGAACAACCTTCTACACAAAATTGTCCTACATTAAATTTGAAATAAAAAAGGTCCTATACATAACCCTTCTACAATGAACGGTTCCAAAGTTACGGAGGTAGTATAGTATAATTTGTCCAAAAAAAGGCCTAACCCAGACATCCAAAGTAAAAGTTTTCCTTCAACACCAAATTGTTCCATATGGTCCACATTAGGGTGGGCCGAAAAAATATTTTTTTATCCGATCGAAACGGAGTAGGTTTTAAAAATTGAATTTGGGGTCCTAAAAGAAAACTGCAAAATATTTTTGCTGAAAAAAAATATCTTCAGTCTGCGCATTTGACTTAAAATTTCAGTTTTTTTGGTAAAAAGTAACTTTTTGGAAATAATTTTGTACACATTAAGAAATGAGATAGAATGACCGGGTAGCGTTATATATGTTTGTTAACACTAATAGAATAACCCCAAACAGTTTCATTTGTCTTATGCAACATCTTCAGTGTGCGCAAGAACCACCAATTTACGTAATTTTAAGGTTAAATACAATATTTTTATAACACTTACCTTTTCTAATATTTGAAGTCTAGTTGTTTTGAAAAGTCTACAGTCAGCTTTTTTTCTGTACATTTATCGACGAAAATATATCATTATTTATGGAATTCTTCGCTAGTTCATAATGAACTACCCAGGACTCACCACGAGGAGGTGGTTGCATGTCGAGTCTCACCCGTGCCCTCCCTTCCACCCAACCATGAGAGCACGTTGTTCTTTTTGCTTAGGCTTTGAACTCTTTCTTAGAGTCAAACTTAGGCCGTATTGCTCTGTTAAATAGTCTAGTTCTGATTATTTCATCCCTTTTCTTTTCATCGCACACTTGTAGTGCTGATCGTGTGACTTCTTTTACTGCTCTTTCGACAGCTTGAGTATGTGTCGGTAATTTTCCCAGCACACCTTCTGCAAGAATATCTGACACGCCGTCAACCAATATTCTGTTGAGGTCCTCTTCTGATAGATGCATGGTAACAGGGGGCTCAGTTGCATCCATAAACTGCCATTCAATTAAATCTACGTATTCTTTGGCAGAAAAATTTATTTTAGGAATTTCAAAAAGTCGAACTCTTTCACTGTCGTTTCTTCTGGCTTTTAATATTTGTCTGATCGTAAGCTGACGAATGTGTTCCCTGTCATCGGAGAGCATTGGCACAAGCATATTTTCGGGGTGTGCGAAGTATGCATTGTTTTAAATTCACTTATGAATCACTTTCTTTTGTTCGTGTGACATATATGATGAAAAGTCCAGCATTTTCCAAAGGTTGCTTGAACCATCCTTCAGTTTGTGATTGCATTTGATAAGCTTGGAGCATAAACTAAGGCAACATATTTGGTTAAATCTTACAACTGATCTGATGGTGAACTAGATGCAATGTACAATCGGAGTACGCGATTGGCAGGTGTCACCCACCGTGCATGATTCAACTTTCCAGGACTTCTATCCCCAAATTCTGGTGGTGATTCTCCTTTAGTAACTATTCTGCATATGTCGTATAAATATTTCTGATCCATACTCAAATCTACTTTGTTTAAATCTGGAAGCTGTCGAAAGAGCAGTAAAAGAAGTCACACGATCAGCACTACAAGTGTGCGATGAAAAGAAAAGGGATGAAATAATCAGAACTAGACTATTTGACAGAGCAATACGGCCTAAGTTTGACTCTAAGAAAGAGTTCAAAGCCTAAGCAAAAATAACAACGTGCTCTCATGGTTGGGTGGAAGGGAGGGCACGGGTGGGACTCGACATGCAACCACCTACTCGTGGTGAGTCCTGGGTAGTTCATTATGAACTAGCGAAGAGTTGCATAAATGATGATATATTTTCCTCGATAAATGTACAGAAAAAAGCTGACTGTAGACTTTTCAAAACAACTAGACTTCAAATATTAGAAAAGGTAAGTGGTATAAAAATATTGTATTTAACCTTAAAATCACGTAAATTGGTGGTTCTTGCGCACACTGAATATGTTGCATAAGACAAATGAAACTGTTTGGGGTTATTCTATTAGTGTTAACAAACATATATAACGCTACCCGGTCATTCTATCTCAATTCTTAATGTTTACAAAATTATTTCCAAAAAGTTACTTTTTACCAAAAAAACTGAAATTTTAAGTCAAATGCGCAGACTAAAGATATTTTTTTTTCAGCAAAAGTATTTTGCAGTTTTCTTTTAGGACCCCAAATGCAACTTTTAAAACCTACCCCGTTTCGATCGGATAAAAAAATATTTTTTCGACCCACCCTAGTCCACATTTATATTTCAGTAAAAAGTTACACCATTTTGAGCGTCCGGTTTGGGGGGGGGGAGATGGGGGAGAAATCGGTAAATTAGTAGTTTTTTTACGTTTTTCGTCAATATTTCTAAAACTATGCTTTAGCGTAAAGAATGTTCTATAGAAAAATGTTCTACTTAAAATTTAAAACAAAAAAGGTCCTATACATTATTGTTATAAAATCAACGGTTCCAGAGTTACGGAGGGTGAAAAGTGGAGGTTTTCGATACCTTTTATATTAACCGATTGATCCCCCCTCTCCCCCCAAAGCCGACGCTCAAAATGGTATGACTTTTTCTGAACATTATGTGGACCATATAGAACAATTTGGTGTTGGAGGATAACTTTCACTTTGGATGTCTGGGTTTTTGGTATTATAAATATTGCCCAAAAATATAAAAAGTATCGAAAACCTCGACTTTTCACCCTCCGTAACTCTGGAATCGTTGATTTTATAACAATTATGTATAGAACATTTTTTGTTTTAAATTTCATGTAGAAAGTTTTTTTTTATATAACATTGTTTACGCTAAAGCATAGTTTTAGAAATATTGACGAAAAACTTTAAAAAAACTACTAATTTACCGGCTTCTCTCCCATCTCCCTCCCAAACCGGACGCTCAAAATGGTGTGACTTTTTACTGAACAATATGTGGACCATATAGAACATTTTGGTGTTGGAGGAAAACTTTTACTTTGGATGTTTTGGTTAGGCCTTTTTTGGACCAGTTATACTATACTACCTCCGTAACTTGGGAACCATTCATTTTAGAAAGATTATGCATAGGGCCTTTTTTATTTCAAATTTAATGTAGAACGATTTTGTATAGAAGGTTGTTCATGCTAAACCGCATAGTTTTAGAAATATTGGCGAAAAACTTAAAAAACTACGAATTTACCGACTCCTCCCCCCTCTCCCCCCCAAAACCCACGCTCAAAATGGTGTGACTTTTTTCTGGACATAGTTTATACCATATAGAACAATTTGGTGTTGAAGGATAACTTTCACTTTGGATATCTGGGTTATGCCATCTTTTGGATCAATTATACTATTCGCGGTGTGCAAGTAGGTACTTGGAAGGGAAACGAGAAACGACCGTGCGCGAGTCGCGGAGAAATATTGCTACTATCTTAAATAATTCATATTGTCAATTGAAATTGTCAAATTGACGTATATTTCATAACTTCTGTCATTGAAGCAGAAAAATTATATATTGTCTCCACAATATTGATATGATATGCAATTATTATATAAAGGTAAATTTAATTAATTGCATTTTGCTTGCAGTACTGCATTTTAATAACTAATTTTATTTACTACATACAATTGTTTACGTTTTCATAACATAACCTAAATCTTATTTTTTCTTCTTATTATTTTTTTGGACTATAGCCTTGACAATTATCCAGTAACCAGGACTAATATAATTGGCCAATATAATTAAAAGTGCGAATAAAAGTACAGAGCGTAGAAATAGGGGTCGCTTTGCCGAACTTGCACGGTCCCAATACTAAATAAAGTATTTTGATTGTACCGTGAAGAAAATTTACATTTTTGACATTTGTGTTTTTAGGAAGCCATTTTGTACGCTAGAATTTGCAATTTGCATCATTGATAGATAATTTGGCGGTTTGTACTGAATTACTGAATATATTTTCTATTTTCATTACTGGATAATGCTGGAATTGCTGAAATTGAATATCGGTAGTTGCTTTACTTAGCATCTTAGTTGCTTTGTCTTTAAATTGTTAATTATTGTATGCTTTACATCCATCATCTCCAATACTGATTTTATGTATTGTTGATATACGAGCAGCTCTTCTCCAGAAGTCCATTTCAGTTGGATATTTATTTGGTGTTGACTCACTCCTCACATGAGACAAATGTGTATATGATATCTGCCTTACTTTTTTATCAATTTAAAATTCACAAATAAGTGCGCTCAGCATTAATTTTTGTGTGTTTATCTCATTTAAAGATATGATATTTTCGCACAATTTCAAAATGTGGCCACCATAACAGTTGCGCATTTGGTGTAAATTTGGTTTAAACATGGGTTGAGCCATAGCCACCTTTACTTTACAAGCCATGAAAAGAAAAAGGCAACGTCGCAATTGATGACGTCCGTAGTCTGACTTTCGGACTACCGCTTTCGAAACTACGATTTTAAAGTACAAATTCTGGTAAAATTTATAGTATTTTTTGAGTCAAACAAGAAAATATTATTAATTGGAAGTTTGTACAAAATAATATTAAAAGTAATTCCTTGTAAGTAACGTTTATTATACAAAAAAAAACCAATAACAAGAATATAAACGGGATTCATTTTTTTCGAATCCTAAGAAAACTAATAAGTATTTTTCAAAAATTTAAACGCAGAGTGAAAGATTACGTTAGGACCAAGGACCCAAAGTCCCTGAAAACTTCTATGTTTATTTTAATAAGTTACAGGGGTGAAAAACTAAGAAAATTTAGTGTGATTTTTAGTTTCAAATATGTCATTAATAGTATATTATTCAACGAGCATGTAATGATGACTATTACTCACGATGATGAAGTTTGCGACACGAGCCGTAGGCGAGTGTCGTAATTCATCAGAGTGAGTAATAGCCATTACATGCGAGTAGAATACTATACTTTTTCTACGACCTTTTTTTTATTTTAATTAGTAAAAAATTTAATTATCAACTACTCGAGATTTAAATTATAATAATTTACAAAAATACCTATATGCTACTTACCCCTAGTACGTGGCTGAATAATTGGTTGCCTACTATTACTAAATTCTTATTATTAATTGTAAAAATACAACTAAAAATAGTCAATATAAGTTCTATTCCTTTCCGAAAAATTATAAGCTTAAATTTGTACCTACATACTATCAGTGAATCTAATAAATAGGAAATGGCTGTTGTCGGTGGACGTATTTCATATATATAGTTATAATGTTTATTTACATTTAACTATACCTATATAATATAACAATATATAACTATACATAATATGTTATAACATATTTAACACAATATAACTTGAAAAACAAACACAATATTAGTTATAAATTCCAATTAACATAAACAAAATGCGCTAATGTCACTGTCACTAAATTAAATGATAAACGTCAAAATTTTTAGTAAACAAGATATAAACGTAAAAAAATATACTGACATTGTTACAGTTAAAATTCATTTAAAAATGTTTCGAAGTTAATTGTTGGTATAAATTACAATAATTATTGTATTAAATAAACATGTTTAAGTAATTTTATTTGCAGTTTATATACGATTAATATTAAAAGTGGCATGCGCCACTTGAATCTAACTTCAGCCCGTGAGTAACTTCAGCCCGTGAGTAATGAATTATTACTCACGGGTACAGTAATGGGTGCTATTATCTATGAAAAAATAGCGAATAATGAGCATCTTATTAAACGGTCGTAGAAAAAAAAACTTTTTATTCATTCTAAGAGATTTTTGGCCCTCGGTAATAAAGTAATCTTTTATTCTGCGTTTAAATTTTTCAAAAATACTTATTAGTTTTCTCAGAATTCGAAAAAAATGATTACCTTTAAAATACAGGCGTCAAAATTTTTCATTTTGTTCCTTTCCCCTTAAAGTATGTCGCACTTATTTAGAAACACCCTCAATTGATAAAGAACAAATCTAGTTGTTAAACATAAGCGAATTAATAAAAAAAAAACAGAATATTAAGAAAACCGGAGTCTATAGTTGGGTTTTAATTTCAGTATTTTTTAAATGCCCGGTACACCATAAAAATTTAACTATTTAGCAACAATATTATTACAGCGGCACAGCATAGAAAACGCAACAGCAGTGACACACTAGTAGGCGGGAAAAGTTCGCTCACTATTACTGCGCAGATCGTCGGCCATTTTGTGCGTAGTACCAGACAGTGTAGAGAATCGACAGTGTTGCCGATTTGTACATAATTATCAGATTTACTTAACTTTTATGACATTCATATTTTTTAACATAATTTTATACGAGCAGGGAAGCATGTTGCTCTTTAGGCACATACATATTTTAATCTTGTAACATCGACTTGTAGTCACAATATTTTATCAAAAGGTATAATGTAAGCCATATATTATGAAGTTACCACCTTCATTGGTGTGCTAGTTACAACTACTTTGCGGAATGCACTGAAGATGTTCTGTTCAGAACGAAAACGTTTTGCAATCCAAGTGGATGACTTTTAGAAGTTTTAAATAAACGATTTTATACCAAAATACAATTTGAAGTTTTTACTTTTGTATAGATAATTTTATACGTATGCCTGTGGGAATTATGTCAATAATTGGGACATAACACAAAATATTGACGATGAATGGCGATTTTATTGTTAATCTCTTGCATAAATTCCAGAAATTATTCAAAAAGAATCTCTTACGGGTAATAAAGCTAGTGCAATAACTGATACTGCAGCAATGCAGAAATAAAAAAAATCACGTTTTCTAGACATCGTTGTCTGTCGACGTTTAAATGCGACCGGTGAGCAAGCAAATATTAAATTAGTGTTAGCAAAAGTGAAGAAGTAAAAGAATGTTACTCCTTTCAAACAGACAAAAAATGTTAATGTAAACGAGGAAATATTATTTGAAAGCGTTCTCGATGTAGTTTTATTATAGTATAATATATTACATATAATTTGATTACAAGTATTTTTGAATTAACAAGTTGAATAATAGCTATTTGTATAACAAGGGAGGAAACAACTACTTTTCCTCCCGAGAATGAAGTTTACTGCCCGACGCGTAGCGGAGGGCAGTAATCATTCAAGGGAGGAAAAGGCACTTTACTCCCATGTTATACAAATGGTTTTTCCACCTTCCTCAAATAACAAGTAATTTTTTCATTTTTACTTAATTTATTTATGTAACTAACCAACAAAATTTATTAGAACTAAAACAAACAAGTAGGTACAATATAACTGTCAACTGTCAAATATAAGTCAAATTATTAATGTAAACATTGGTAAATCAAAATAACAATTTACTGTTTTTTACCATTCTGCAAAATACAGGGTGTTTTATAAATAAACGTTAAAATGTATAGATACTTACTTAATAGAAAATAGATATTGTACAGGGCGTCAATAAGTTATATTTCATGAATGAAATACTATGACGTCTCTTTTACTTTTCCTCCCTAGGGAGGAAAAGTACAACTTTGCTCCCTACAATCAGGTCCGGAAAAGTATACTTTCGGTAGAGGTAGGTGGAAAAATAACTTTTTTCTTAATGTATTTTTATTACCCTATCTACCGAGATAAAAAATTTTAACATAATTTTTGGCAAAATCTGACCATTTTAGCAGTGGCTTAATATAATTTCATTAAATGAAATCGGCAACACTGATGAACCAACACATCACATCACCACTGAGATGTACTACGCGAAAAATGGCGACCCTGTACTTTTCAACTTCAAAGGCGGCATCAGGGAGTGTCCTTGCTGGTTTCGTTTAATATGCTGTGACAGCGGTATTGTTAAAGAATTAGGCTATAACATATTATAAAAATCACTTAAATCTGCCAACAGGTTTAGGAAATATGAGACATTAAAAATGACAAAATTTTTAAGTGGACGGATTTCTATATGCACGCAAGTTTATATAAAAATATATTATATTGAACTAAAATCATCTTAATAACATACCTTTTAATGTTCTTTATAATTTGGAGCACGAAATATTGTAAAATATTTCAGTTTCTCTGTAAATAAAGTGAAAATTATTTAAAAACAAATGAGAACTGTCAGAATTAATCGGTCTACCACTAGATGTTGCCAAGTTTCAACTTCATGGCTTGTTAAGTAAAGGTGGCTATGGTTGAGCGCATTTGATTCTGCAATGTTGCCGTATTTAACAAAAATTATTTAAAAATATGGAAATATAGAATGTGTTAATTATAATTATCGGGTGTCCACTTATATTTTCCCCCATTTTAACTGCCTATACCTTCTAAACGGCTCAAGATAGAAATATGCGGTTTTCGCTGAAATGTTTTATCTTAGTAAAAGTTTGGTCTGAATGGATTGAATTTTTTATATCGCTCTCAAATACGAAAACAAAAATGGCGGATTTTTCAAAAAAAAAACGTTGACTTTTTTAATGGAACACCCAGTATATTTTTTTGAAAATTGAAAGAAAGGTCATTTGCCTATCCAGCGATATAAAGTTTTTCAAAATCGGTTATCAAATCACTGTGTAATTAATTTTTAAAATAGTTATGTTATTTAGGTATGTGATATCCACGTTGCACCTCTCATTTTAAAAATTAATTACTCAGTGATTTGACAACCGATTTTGAAAAACTTTATACCGCTGGATAGGTAAATGACCCTTCTTACAATTTTCAAAAAAATATACTGGGTGTTCCATTAAAAAAAGTCAACAACGTTTTTTTCAAAAATTCGCCATTTTTGTTTTCGTATTTGAAAGCGATATAAAAAATTCAATCCATTCAGACAAAACTTTTACTAAAATAAAACATTTCAGCGAAAACCGCATATTTCTATATTGAGCCGTTTAGAAGTTTTAGGCAGTTAAAATGGGGGAAAATATAAGTGAACACCCGGTATTTGGGTGTTTGTCTACTAGGTGAAAGGCTACCTTTAATTTAATCTAAAAAATTAGAAAAATACATTAGGGTTGGGTTTGGTCAGGTTATGTTTTAGTCACTTAAATAATATGTATTTGAAGGGTACTAAGTCACTTCAATTTTCAGTTTGTTATTAACTTGTTTATATAGGGCTTTTCATCGATTGTCATTTGTTTCGAGCTTCTGTCATGTCTCACATTATATTAATATATCTACATTATACGTCTTTGGTTTGTGTCATTGGATATATCAATAACGTATGGCGTAGATATATTAATATTGTGTGACACATGACAGAAGCTCGAAACAAATGACTGAATGAAAAGCCCTATTATTTTCGATTAGGTTAGGTTTGATCAGGTTATGTTTTAGTCATTTTAAAGGTAATATGCTGTTTAAATCTTCCGTTATTAGCTTTGGTCAGGTTATGTTTTGGTCACTAAAAAATATTTAGAACTTAAAAATTTGAATGACCAATTAACAAAACAAATCAATTTGACCTGTATCAGAAACTTGTTAATATAGGAAGTCCAACCCCCATTTCAATACAAAATCTCACATAATATTAATGACCAAACCTTAAGAAAGATCAATCAATTTTTAACAATATTTCAAATTAAAATATAAAATAAAAATAGTTATTTGAAAATCATATCACAATGAATTTAAAGAAGGGAATATGGAAAAATCCAGACCCTTTGAAAAGAGGATTCCCTTCCACTTAGTCTAAATACGAGGACTGGCCAAGTACCTAAGAGGTGGAGGCCATGAAAATACAAGAAGTAAATTATTATTTCACATTTTTCTACATTATTATTTCAAATATATTTTTTTTACATTTTCACTCCATAAAAAGTGGTTCTAGATATGGCAACAGTGTGAATGTATATTAAATTGTAGGGGAGTGCATTTAGATTTTCACTTCGGAAAAAATCAAACAAGATAAAACTTTTTGTAATTTCATTAAGAGATGTTTAATAAACAACATATCAAAAAGTTCTACTCGAGAGGTAGGTGCTTCATTTTTTATTAAACAAATGAACAGCGAAGTTAGATGTTTTTTTAAATAACTACAAAAATATAATTTTTAGAAAAAAACTGACTTGGCCATTGAAAAATTCAGAAAATTTTACAAAAAAACCTTATATAAAGATTTTTCTAAAATTAAATCTCTAGCTTCTGTAATTTTTTATTTATAACGCTAAAGTCACCCTTCTCACACACATTGGCGCTCTGTAAACTAGCGTTGGAAGAATTGCACGGTTGAGTTTTTTTAATGTAATTCTTTAACTAATGGATCAAAAGAAATTTTACAAATTGGACATGAAAGAAGATGAAATATGCTATCTTGTGGTTGTAATATAAAGAAATCAAATCTATGGACATAAGTACGGTGTGGGCGGAAAGTGAGCCTTACATGAATTTTGTTTAAAAATGATTTAAAAATGTGTAACTAATACAATTTTACTTATAAAACTCTCAAATTTGCACAACTTACCTCTCAATCATCTTACTAAGCGATGTTTTATTCAAAAAAAATCTCACAAATTTAATTTAAATAATACGATGTCTCAAAAAATGTAATTTTTGAAAACTTCGTAGTTTTAGAGAATTTCCACCAATTTAAGACGGTATTACTAAAGTTTGAATAAATCTAATAAAATTTTTTTGCCATTTTTTTAAAGCTTGGGACGTAATCTTTAAAAATCACTGAATTATTTTAGTTTAAAAATGAAATAAACAATTTCTTTTTGAGAAAACTAAGAAAGATAACAAAAATGTAATACAAAAACCGAAAATTACAATCTGAAAAAATGTATATACAGAGTGATCAAAACTTTTTTTCTGTAAAACTTACCTAAAATACATTTAATAATAAGCTTCAACAATAATAAATTTTCAACAAAAAAATTTTTTTTTAGCTCTTATACAGTATGTCTGCGTAACTTGGAACCTATTGATAACTTTTTTAATATCAGTTTTACAAAAAAAAGTTATTCTTTATAAAATACTCTGCATCGTATATAACATAAGATGCAACCATCAAATATCAAATTTTGTTAATTTTGTACGAGGTATGTCAAAAAATATGAATTTCACTCAAGAGTAAAGTACCTTTATATTTCACAATATCGAAAATTTTTATAAAGAAAAGTTGTTTGGAATTAAAAACTATGTTCCAATATGTAATTATATCCTTCTAATCGAAAATTTGTTTTTTTTTAAATAATCTTTCTAATACATTTTAATTTTTAATATTATTGTGAAAATTATTTGTTTATCTTTTTTTTTTAAGAATGAACTTCTATATTTGGTTGATTGGATTCTACTTGTTTTTCATTTAAATATCCGCCATTTTGAAATTTAAATTTTTAATCTTTAATTCAGATTCAACAACCTGTTAAAAATAAAGACAATAAATGTTTTAGAAAAATGTTCTTTTTTATGTTCTTTTTAGAAAATCCGCATTTTGGATCCGCCATTTTATAGTTAATAATGTTAACATTTAAGTTAGGTTTATCAAAGCTCTCAAAAATAAATATATGTAGAAATAAATACATTTTGTAAAGAAATTATGATTTTACAACTATTTTTTCAGTTATTCGCCATTTTGGATCTGCAATTTTATAATTTAAATTATCAAAATTTGATTCAGGTTCAGCAACCTCTCAAAAATATTCGCATATATGTAAACAAACACGTTTCATAAACAAAATCGGATTTTACAACTACTTTTTAAGAATTTTTAGGAAAAAATCCGCCATTTTGAATTTGCAAATTGTAATGACAGATCCGGGTTCAGCATAATCAAAACTAAAATAAAAACATTTTTTATGAAAATAAAATGTTGAATTTACCCATATTCTTAACATTATTTATACAAAACAATTGTTATTGTTTAAACAATTAATAAACAATTAGCGGCGAAATTTGTAAGTAGAACTTTTTACTTTAACATATTTATAAACTAACAAAAAAAGTTTTAGAAAAATATAACCTTGTTTGATTTTTTCCGAAACATTGTATCTTTTCGTTCTAATTGCACTCCCCTATTGCATATCTTAATCGGTGAGTTTACATCAAATTTTTTCAGTTGCTTTGAGCATCTTTTCGGATTTTTCTTTTAGTGGTCAAAATTCGCTGCTGTATGTTACAATGCTGTTATAGGATTGTGTTTAATAATGCCATAGCTTTCCTTCCTTATGTGCGCCTTTCTTGGATATTCTTGTCCAATGTTCCATCTTGTGTAATTTTAAGACCCAAGTATTTATATTCCTGACAGTGATTAATAGTTACTTAATTTTCCAACGGTAGATCTTGCTGTATACCTCCAACACATAATATATAGACACATCAAAATAATCTAGGGGACACCCATATTAATATCTTTTAAATCAATGTTAGCTGCAAATAGAAAAATAAATTTATGATTTTAATATTTTTTGTTGTTTTTTCGATTATTGTACCAACTTGGATGGTAATGCTGACAAGAATGGCTATAAAAAATAAAACAAAACTTGAGAATGCGTTTTTGTCTATAAGATAAGAACTCATATTTTTTGTTGGTACTTGATTTGCGATGTCTATTTGGATTTTTATTTAGTTTTGCAATTGCCAATAATGAAGAGACACCATTTAAATCGCTAACTGCAGTGGCGTGCTATCGGGATGCTTAGACCTGGCAGAAGTCAAAGAGATCATGTTGAGGCTCTCTACAAGAACAGTAATGTCATTAATTGTTTGTGGTTGAGGATTCATGAAACTGGTGACGTTGCTGAACATCATACAGGCCATACAAGGATAACCAACCAGATTATAGACAGTTTTCTTAGGTTGCAGGATATGGAAGATTTCACTATATAGTCCGTTCTTTAACGGTAAAATATTGCAAAACCTCTAAATTTTAAAGAACCGCTTGGATTGACATGAAATTTGGCATACACATAGCTAACAAGTCAAAGAAAAAAAGTGATATTGTGCCGATATGTGCTTTTACCCTGGGGGTGGTTTTCACCCCCTCTTGGGGATGAAAAAATATTCATCCAAAGAAAGTCAGGAAGTGGATAAACTGGCTAATTTTAAGTAACTTTTGCTCTATAGTTTTTTCATAAGTCAATACTTTTCGAGTTATTTGGCAGTGAATATGTTCATTTTTTCAGCAAAATAACCACGCTTTAAGACGGTTTTTCGCAAATAACTCAAATAGTAAGTATTTTGTCGAAAAAGCATTATTAGCAAAAATATAGCCTGTAAAAAATTTAAAAAAATGGTGTACATATCACGTCTCTACACCTAGTAGAAGCAGAGTTATAGCTAATGAAAACTAGGTTCATATTTGTCTCCAAATGGATTACTTTAACGTGAAATAACCAAAAATGAAGCACATTTCGGGGAAAACTCATTAAAACTTATTTTAAGTGTTTAAAAAAAATCTTCATTTTTTTATAAAAAAAAACTAGCATCAAAATTAAACAAGTTACGCTCAAAATAAAGTTACTCCCTATTGGGTTTGGTAAAAAAATCGAGACAATCACCCTCTAATTAGTATCTTAAATGAACTTAATTGTTACGACTTCACAAGTTTCTTGACTCGTGTATATATTGTTTATATGATCTGTAAGTTTCATCGGTTCAAAGTCCTTATTATTGAAAGGGCTGTAGTTATAAGGGGTTGAACGAGTCACTGATCACGAATGTATGCAAATTTAGAAACACCAAATCTCAATCAATTTTTATCTAACAGAAAAACAGAAAAATACATGATAATTAGAAAAGCAAATGTGACTTTTTTTGTTTTTCGAGATTTTTGGTATCTCTAACAATTTTTAAGTTATTTTGAAAAAGCATATTTCTCAAAATTTAAATTTTTAAAAATTTTGCTTTGAAACCAAATTTTTTCAAAAATATGCACTTTAAATCGATGAAACTTACAGATCATATAAACAAAACATAAGTAAAATAATTTGTGGAGCGGTAACGATTAATTTCATTTAAATTGCTAATTAGGGGGTGGTCTTCCCGATTTTTTTTGCAAAAACAAAAGGGACCCACTTTATTTTGAGCGTAACTTGCTTAAATTTAATGCTAAAAACTTTTTGTAAAAACAGAAATAAAGCTTTTTTAAACACTTTAAAAAAGTTGTAATGGGTTTTTCCCAAAAAGTGCTTAACTTTTTGGATCTTTCACGTCGAAATATTCTATTTGAAATTTGGTGAATATGAATCTATTTTTCATTGGCTATAACTCTGGTTCTACGAGATCCATAGACCTAACGTGTACACCATTTTTTTAATAAATTTTTTATAGGCTAATTTTTGCTAACAACATTTTTTTCGACAAAATACTTACTTTTTGAGTTATTTGCGAAAAAGCGTCTAAAAATGTGGTTATTTTGTTGAAAAATGAACATATTCACTCGCAAATAACTCGAAAAGTGTTGACTTGGCGAAAAAGCTTTATAGAACAAAACTTACTTAAAATTAGTCAGTTTACCCATTTCCGGACTTATTTTGGATATATATTTTTTCACCCCCAAGAGGTGGTGAAAGTCACCCCCAGGGCAAAAGCACACATCGGCACAATATCACTTTTTTTATTTGACATGTAAGCTATACGTATGCCAAATTTCATGTCAATCCAAGCGGTTCTTTAAAATTTAAAGCAAAAACCGTGAAAGAATGGACTAATAACTGCATCACAATTACAAATGAGGCTGCAAGAGACCCATCAACTGTTTTTAATTTGCCAAACTATTAGAAATAAACTGCATGAAGTAGGTTTAAATGCACGTAGACCTGTGAGAGTGCGTGTGTTATCCACAGGAAATCTACTTTGTTCACAGATGAGTCTCGATTTGGATTTGCACCAGATACGAGACTGACAAGAATTTGGAGACGATCTGGCAATGCTGAACGATTGGTCATCGTGCAGGAGGTTCATAGACAGCAAAGCAGCAGTATAATGATACGGGGTGGCATCTCTCTTTGTGGTGGAAGAAACAGTCTCATTTATCTGGAACGGTTTCTAAATGCAAGAGACTACCGCAATATTATTCTCGAACCTATTGTTATACCCTTTGCATAAGAAACTGGTTCCCAATTTCAATTAATGCATGACAATGCGCGTCCACATACTGCCAGGGTCTTGCAATCATTCCTCCAAGATAACGAAATTGAGGTTTTGTCATGGCCTGTACAATCGCCAGATTTAAACTCAATTGAGCATGTATGGGACATATTGGGCAGATGCATTTTACAACAAAATATTGCGTTCAAAACAAAACAGCAACTGTTTGAGGGCCTTTCAATGGAGTGGAGCAGAATACCGCAGAAAGACACTGACCTTCTGATCATGAGTTAGCCTAACAGATATAGGGCAGTAATCAACAACCGTGGAGGTCATACAGTGTATTAACTTAACCTACAGACTACTTTGTTAGGAGTTTAGGGGCAACAAATTCCTTTTTTTATTTATTTATGTTAGCATTTTTGACTTATGGAGGTTTGTCTTAATTTTTTAAAGAGCTATTGAGATAATTCTAAGAAAAAATGTTTATTTTATATTCGGGACACTTGTTTATAACTTATATTTTAAATATTTGAAATAAATTATTTAAAATACTTCTGTAATCTCGTATTTTGTTTTTGTCCCCTAGATTATTTTGACATGTGTATATTCCGTTTTGTTGGTATTCATTTCCAAACCCCAGTACAGGTACTCTTCTAAGATTTTGCGTGTCATATAATATTCAATATCGTTATAATCCAAGGCCGTAAGAATCTGATCATACGCAAAACATAAAGTGTATAGCATGTTATCATCAGTTTTATTTATAGACTTTTTAATTCATACCATTCAAGTTTAAATTATAGGTCTCTATGCATACCATATCTCTTTATTGATTTTCAGTTTCATTAAAAGAAAATTGATTTGTTTTTTTGTTCTAGGATTGGGAGTATAGACAGGCTGGACAAAGACAACAACTTTCAAAAGGATAATTACGAAGTACAGCAACATTGAAGATAACATTAATGTCATTAGGTATGTAAATAATTATTTTTACTTTAATCCACAGAGACATTGTAAGGTTTCAAACGTCACATCGTTATTTTTTATATACTTTTAAGCACTTTCAGTTATTTTTGGCCTTTATTTTCGGTTATGGTATTTAATTTTCGTTTACAATAATTTCCTTTCTTAATTTTCACTTTTATTCCTCCGTTTTTATATTTTCCTGTTTCTATCTCCTATTTCTATCTCCTATAAATGCTCTGACTAGTTTCTAAAGTCCCCTCGTATTCTACTCAGTGACTATATCTGCTTCGGCGCTGTCACATGGCGTTGAAAGCCCCACCAAAAAGAGAGGCTTCTTCTAGGATGAATACTCGACACAAATTCTTTTCCAATTCCTTCTCCATAGAGAAAATACAATATCCTAAGTTAGAAAATTATTTCGTGGCCAGGTCCTCTTGCCAGCCTGGGTAAGTAATAGAGAATATTTCTACTTTTTCTTCATACCAATAATTGCTAACATGAGCACCGAGACAATATTCTTCGTTTTATAAACTTTATTTCAGTTAGTTGGTATTGAGTTTTTTGTGAACTTTTTCTTCTTTAATAATTTTATAATAATAATTCTTGCTGTAATAATTTTTAATGAATTTTGTTAACATGAATCGTTCAGATGTAGATTAATTTTGTAAATATATTTTCACATATTAAAAATTGAACGATGCCAGTCTTAAAGTAGATTATTACTTTTTATGAACTGATAACACCAGAGGTTATTGTCGGTTCGTTTTTGGTTACATTTTTTCCTTTATTTATTAGTTGCAAAAGCAACATTTTAAGTTTTGACGACATCGGAGGATTTTGGGTCGGTGTGCGAGTCCTTGGGGAAAAAGGGACTTTCCACTTGCCGGGATTCCTCTGTTGTCGGACAAAAGACTGACCATATTAAGTCTACAGCGGCCGCCTGTTTTTGTTCTAGCCATTTGGGATCACTAAGAACCGTTCTCACTTCCCTTTATGGCAACCTCCGAAACCAAGGCGTGACATCAGCTAAAGACCACCCTAGGGTGCTGCAGCAGTCAAGGAAAAGCAGGCCGAGATCAAGACCATCACCTAAGAACAGACCAGGAGAAGTCGGCTGAACAACCGTCGACTAGAATCCACAATAGCGGGAACTCCTGGGAAAGTTCAGTTAAGTCCATAGTTTCTTTCTTGGCTTGAGCATCGATCCCTGATTCGCGGATTGTAATTTATAAGTTGTCAATTATTAATTTGGATATATGATGAATTATATAAGCAATAAGATGTAATTAAATACCTAATAGTTGAATAAAGAATATGTGTTGAAAACTTTTTGTTCCGTCAATAATTCCTAATTTCTTCATATTAATTAGTTTATGCCGAACAACACCCCTGAGGGGTTTCAGCTGAAGAAAGGTGAGCTAGCCGTTTCAACATAAAATAAGAAAAGTACTTTTTTGGTAGGTAGGTATATGACAAATATTTTGTGTTTTATGGACCTCGATAACTAAAATCTCTATGTTTATATATAACATACATTGTTTTCCCAAAAACATCCTGATTTTTTCAGATTTTTTTGATTAAAATACCCGTGTTGAGCTGCCCCCCCCCCCCACTTGCAAAAATCAAAAAACAAATAGCCCTGATTTATGAGCTATTTATGAGCTCTCATATTCCGCAAATTAAAAATTTTGAGCTCGTTCCACTGAGCAGGAATTTGATACTGTAGTGGGGGGGGCTGAGTCAGCCCCCCCCCACTACTTAAAAATAGGAATATTGAATCGGTTTTTGCGGCAGAATTACGAGCTATTTATGAGCTCTTGAGATTATATAGTTACGATTTTTGAGCTCATCCCCTTCACCCCCAAACAACCCTTTAATTGATTTAACTTAAGAAAAAATGCTGAGAAAACTTAAAGTATATCGTATTGTGGATATAATTTCTATAGCTTATATACTCTAAGAATAAACTATTAAATCACGTGCATTTCGATTATTGAGTTACAACCCCTTCGCAAGAAAACCACCCTAGTTTCCCGGCTTAAGAGAAAGTTGTACTTAAAATGCATTAAACTAATTATCTGGCGACTATATATCATTGAATAATTTATAAGCTTATAAATTACGCGCATTTAGATCAGTAAATTGCAATTTATTTTGTATAGTGCAGTCACTGAAGGTAAAAATCAACGATTACCTTTAATTTCGGTGAACCTTCATAGATTTTCACGAAAATTGGTCAGTGGTTAGAGGATACGTCAAGAAACAAAGGTGACATGGTACCACCTTGCTTAAAAGTTATTAAAGATCAAAGATTTTAATTATTAGTGACAAAAATGCATGTTATGAAGCGGTTTTTCGTAAATCACTGAAAAACTGTAAGTTTTTACAAAAAAGTTAATAGTAGTTTAATTCGTATAGCTTATATTCTAAGAATATACTCTTAAACCACGCGCCTTTCGATTATAGATCTACAACCCCCTCGCAAGAAAACCATCCCATATTCCCGGCTTAAGAGAGAGTTGTACTTAAAATAATTTAAATTAATTATTTGGCGACTACATATCGTTTAATAATTTATGAGCTCGCAAAATATACGCATCTCAATTATTTATTTGCCATTTTCTTTCTATAGTGCAGTCACTGAAGGTAAAAATCAACTATGACCTTCGATTTCGGTAAATATCCATTCATTTTCACGAATTAACAATAACAACTTGGGGTTTTAACCTGGGGTATTTGTCATCCCTTCTCGGGGGTGAAAATTACTTTATTAAAAATAACCCCACAAATCGAGAGAGGGACAAATTGTAAGCAAAATTTGTTATATAATGTGATTAAAATAAATCAATACTTTTTGAGTTATTAAAGATCAAATATTTTAATTTTTGTGAAAGAAAATGCATGCTTTAAAGCGATTTTTCATAAATAACTCAAAAACTGTAAGTTTTTACAAAAAAGTGTTCATCACTAAAATTGAAGCTAATAAAAAATATAATAAATTGCTTACTTGAAAAAACCTTTAATGTTAATTTAAAGTAAGTTATTGATAATTAAATGTATATTTTTTTCTGCGACTGTTCAAATCTAAGGATTCAAGCTTAAATAACGGGAAAGAGATGCATTTTATTTAGGTACTAAATACTTGTCAAAGTACTTAGAAATACCTATCAAAAATGAGCTCCAGAAAAAGTTGATAGCATCAAAATCCGCTCACCAATTTCCGTGAAAATGAATGGAGATTTACCGAAATCGAAGGTCATAGTTGATTTTTACCTTCAGTGTCTGCACTATAGAAATAAAATGGCAAATAAATAATTGAGATGCGTATATTTTGCGAGCTCATAAATTATTAAACGATATGTAGTCGCCAAATAATTAATTTAAATTATTTTAAGTACAACTCTCTCTTAAGCCGGGAATATGGGATGGTTTTCTTGCGAAGGGGTTGTAGATCTATAATCGAAAGGCGCGTGGTTTAAGAGTATATTCTTAGAATATAAGCTATACGAATTAAACTACTATTAACTTTTTTGTAAAAACTTACAGTTTTTCAGTGATTTACGAAAAACCGCTTCATAACATGCATTTTTTTCACTAATAATTAAAATCTTTGATCTTTAATAACTTAAAAAGTATTGACTTATTTTATTAACTTTATATAATAAATTTTGCTTTTAATTTGTTCTTTTATTGATTTGTGCAGTTATTTTTAATAAAATAATTTTCACCCCCGAAAAGGGGCGGTATCCACCCTCAGAGTAAAGGCGCAAGGTGGTACCATGTCACCTTTGTTTCTTGACGTATCCTCTAACCACTAACCAATTTTCGTGAAAATCGATGAAGGTTCACCGAAATTGAAGGTAATCGTTGATTTTTACCTTCAGTTACTGCACTATACAAAATAAATTGCAATTTACTGATCTAAATGCGCGTAATTTGGAAGCTTATAAATTATTCAATGATATATAGTCGCCAAATAATTAGTTTAATGCATTTTAAGTACAACTTTCTCTTAAGCCGGGAAAATAGGGTGGTTTTCTTGCGAAGGGGTTGTAGCTCAATAATCGAAATGCACGTGATTTAATAGTTTATTCTTAGAGTATATAAGCTATAGAAATTATATCCACAATACGATATATTTTAAGCTTTCTCAGCATTTTTTCTTAAGTTAAATCAATTAAAGGGTTGTTTGGGGGTGAAGGGGATGAGCTCAAAAATCGTAACTATATAATTTCAAGAGCTCATAAATAGCTCGTAATTCTGCCGCAAAAACCGATTCAATATTCCTATTTTTAAGTAGTGGGGGGGGCTGACTCAGCCCCCCCCCCTCCCCACTAAATATCAAATTCCTGCTCAGTGGAACGAGCTCAAAATTTTTAGTTTGCGGAATATGAGAGCTCATAAATCAGGGCTATTTGTTTTTTGATTTTTGCAAGTGGGGGGGGGGCAGCTCAACACGGGTGATTAAAATTGAGCTACGAAAATTTTTTTTAATTTCTCAAAAATTTTTTAGGTTATGTAGATCAGGGGTCACCAATTAGCGGACCGCGGTCCGTAGCCTTACCGTGAGCTAGTTTTGTGCGGACCGTCAATAAATTCAGAATATACCTAGTGTTTGGCAATTTTGAAAATGTTTGGCCATGAAATTGTGTACTATGTTTGGCTCAACTTATGTGTACAAAGCCGCTTTATCAAGAATATACTTTATTAAAAATCGGTAGAGATCTCACTTAACAGATGAATATCTCAACTCCCTAATGAGACTCAGTTGCACTAAACTCATTCCAAACTTCAGACAGGTTGTAGATAAAAAAATATCATTTTCCTCTATGATAATTTAATTTTGTAAAGAGTTATTGTTATACTTACTAATCATTAATTTGGAAATTAAGTAAGCTGTAATATAACATTTTCATGTGCATTTTTTTTATATTCATTTTCTCTCTACTACATGTTAAGTAGGAGTACTTTTCAGATGTGCATTTAATTAAAATAATTTTCATATTTAATAAGTTTGCAACAAACACCTTGCATTGAAACTAATTTAGAAAAGATGTTAATTAGCATTTTGTGCTATGATTATTTATTTTAAATTCCTCAGTTTCCTTTTTACAAAATTGAAAATGTCAAAAAACTTCATTAGCATTCAATATATAAATTCCTAATTTTTAAAATATTCTCAATAACAATTTACAATACTGCTGTTTTCAAAATATACTGATAATAACATCAAAACAATACACAATGAATTTATATTTTATTTATTGTACCAGGAAACTTACAGAAAAGTATACAGTAACCAAAAAACAATCAGATATTATTAGTTTTCCTTTTCATAATATTAGTCCATGTGTGAGGCCACTTTCGTATGAAAAATGTTTCTACTCGATTTCTTTGCGGATTCTTGTTCAAAAATGCCCCCTTTAAACAAATCAGAACGGTGCCGGGTGAAACAATTTTTTAAGCAAATTTAAAATTACTTTTTTGCCTCGAAAAATGTATTTTTAGGTTTCTTGGGTAATTATAAACAATAAAGGTCTCTTGTCATATTTCTGAAAAGTTCATAGTTTTCGAGTTATAATCGATTTAAAATCTGAAAAATGCGAAAATATGCATTTGTGATGCTTAAAATCTCTTAAGTTTTAATAAAATGACAGATCTTTTTTATTTAAGATGACCCAAAAATGCTAAAAACATATTTTCGCGGCAAAAAAGCTGATATTTTGAATTTGTTAAAAAAATATTAAACAATTTCTGCCCAAAAATTTCGCCCGGCACCCTTCTAATTTGTTTATAGGGGATATTTTTAACAAGAATCCACAAAGAAACCGAATCAGAACAGTCAGACACAGGCAGCATAAATCCGGACCGTCATAGGTTTTCGAAACGGACCCTGAGGGAAACTAATTGGTGACCCCTGATGTAGATCAGTGGTTCCCAACCTTTTTCCGACGATCGCCCCCTTAGACATGTTTCGTTAGTTATGAATACTACAATCGCCCCCCCTCTCAAATTAAATTGAAACAAATAAGGAATCAGTACAAATAGACAGTCCAAAATTTTTTTAACAATTTTTTTAATCAAATTGCAAAGATCAATATTTTTGGCCCGGACAATTTTTTTTAGGTTTTTTTGGACCATTCTAGACAAAAAAGGGCTCTTATAATTCTTCTTTAAAGTTGATCTTTTTCGAGTTATAAGCAATTTAAAATTTGAAAAACACGAAAATTGCCATTTTTAAGACTTAATAACTCGGTTAAAAATTATTATTATGAAAGTCAGAAAATGAATAAAGCAAAGTTTAAAGCCCCCACTACATGATCCTGAAGAAATCTGTGTCATTAATTTATTACTATGCTGTTATTTTTAATTAATAACAATGAGCGGTTAGATCGTATTGACGCGGCTGTAAATGTGAGTCCGAGTAAGATTCACAATTGGACTGCCGGAATGACATCTCTCTCGCACTCAGCATTGACGGCCGCATAACACGTGCATGGCGCTCATTATTATTATTTAAAAATAATAACTTAGTAATAAAATAATGACAAAAATTTCTTCAGGATCCTGTAGGGAGGTCTTTAAACTTTGATTTAGTCATTTTTGACTTTCAGAATAATAACTTTTAACCCAGTTGTTAAGCCTTAAAAATCGCCATTTTTCGTTTTTTTTTTCAATTTTAAATTGCTTATAACTCGAAAACAATCAACTTTGGAGAAAACTTTTTTGTCCAGAATAGTCCAAAAAAAACTAAAAAAAATTTCTCCGGGCCAAAAATATTGATTTTTACAATTTGATTAAAAAAAATTGTTAAAAAAAATTTGGACCACTTTTCACGTGGGCGACTTCTTGAACCTTATTCTGTTATGTCTCACGAATGTGATTATGGAAAAAAATCTTATGGGAATATTTTTTCCAACGAATCCACCGTTTTCGTCTTGTCTAAAAAGGTACGTATCCGTATTTATTTATTTTTATATTTCGTAAAATGATAAATGATTATATGTAATGGCTCCCTTGGGCCTGGTGTCTCTAACATAATTTCTTTATGTCTGGCTTAATGTTGGTTAATAGCAACCTCAAATCCCCTCTTTAAATTATGTCCAGCCTATTTCTTTGTTTGTTTTTCAATATGCATACAGAACTAAAACCTTTCTCCACTAAATTATATTGTGGGGAATGCTGATAATCGTAACTTGATTGCATTCCACAAAATTGGATACACTTCTTTTATCTGCGGTCAAAATATTTCATAGCAGCACTCCTGAAACAGACTTTCAATTTCAACATCCAAACCAATCAAGCTTTCTTGAAGATAATGACATGCCGTTGAAACTTCCACGCTAAAAAGATTGATAAACCAAGTTGGCACTTTCAGACTAGTCAAATCGTGGAATCGGGGCTGCAGATTTCTTTCAATATTTGAAGGTGGAGGCAATATGTTTGAAGATCCTCAGAATCACCATAACCACAAGAGGATTTCTTGTTGGGGAATTTGGCCAGATCTCTTCTCTGCATATTTTGTTCAAAAATAGATAGTTTGTCACTGAATACTCCGACTACTCCCTTCGCTTTGTCCATATTTAAGTTCATCCCTTGTAGTTGCAGGACAGTTAATTATTCGCATAGTACAGTTAAAATAATTACACTATAACTATTACGCAAAAGAAATTGAACTTTTTTTCTACTTTTAAGGACAAAAAAGCAAATTAATTAGCGAATCGAATTAAAAATTATTTTTCACATAAAATTTTAGTAGGGGAGGAAAGTATGCTAAATTTGCAGTTACTCGAGCGTTATGGAAAACTATTGGGTTGTGAAGAGTAGATCCTAAAACCAAAAAAAGTTTAGTTAAGTTTTTCATAAATGGGGGACTTTCCATTTTTTAATTTAATTTTTCATTTCCAACAACCGTTTTTCCGATTATAGCGCCATCTATCCATAATTCGAAAAAAATTCTCGAAAAAAAGATACTTATTTTTACGTAAGAAATCCAAATCTGCAATAAAAATATGAGGGCTCCAATTTAATACTTTAACGTAACTTCTCACCCCACCTCCATGGGGAGTCGTGTTTGGTGTTATTCGATAGATTTTTCAAAAATATTGAATACCTGCATTTTTCAGCTTTTCGATCTGATGTTCATTTCGCGAAATATTGCGAGGTTCGTATTTAAAATCTTAAATTTAGACCCACGCCTCTCCGTAGGGGGTCGTGTTTGGTATGATTCGATAGATTATTGAAAAATATTGAATACGTATTTTTTAGTTTTCCGATCTGACGTTTATTTCGCGAAATATTCGCTTTTTCTTTGTGAAACTTTGTGACTCACCCATTTCGTTACACCCCGCTCAAATCGTTAGATTTTTGAAATATACACTGTTTTGCATGTACTTAACTTACCTTATCTTAATCTGAAGATTTCGAGTTTTTCTAAGCGCCGGGCTCCACTTGCGATTTTCTAGTCGCGATTGAATATATTGTTTCAAATACAAGTCAATCCACGATTATTTAGTCGCAAATGGATTGACTTGTATTTGAAACAATGTGTTCAATATTCGCGACAAAAAAATCGCGCGACTACAAATCGCAAGTGGAGTCCGGCGCTTAGGATAGATTTTTTTTTCAGACCCTTCAACCCGGACCTTTTTCGTACCTTTTTCCTGAACGTACTCCCCTGTATGAAGAGCCAATATATTTATGGTAGAGGTACATTTACAGGTTACAGGGTTCCCCCTGTGATTTTCTGACGCGCTCGAGTAACTGAAAAATCCCCGCTTGGGTTCCCCTACCATTTGAAATATTATTTGGTTAAAACATCTCAGTTTTTTGGTAAATATATATTTTAATTTGTCTGGATTCAATTATGGTTCTGTCGATATCTGAGAAGACTTAGTATTTACACAATGTCGCCAAACTGAATTTTGTTATAATTGGTTTAAATTTTCTAGTCCATTTGCGAGGCGACTATACCTATCGAATTAAATTGTGTCATGATTCATAGCCCTCTGTACTAGACGAGATGCTTGTGTTATTATTACCAAATATTACCTGCACGGGTATACATATTCATTTTTTATTATCCTATGAATATCCGATCGGAAGTATGGTATTTTTTTTCTCAACTACCCATTTCTCGTTTCCCGGATTCTAAACGCCCCCTTATCGCCCCTTTCGCTCTGTCGCCCCCTGAAAATCTTAAATTGCCCACCGTTGGGAATCACTGATGTAGATAATTATTGGCTAACTGCGAAATAATTTTTTTTAGTGTATTTCTTCCACTCTTTTGAATGGCGAATATAGATTTGCCATTTTCTCGCCGGAAATTCCTCAAAATTCGAAAAAACTCATTTTTTAGTGCCCCCCCCCCTCATATTTTTAGCGTTTACTGAGTGATCCTTTGCTTTAAAAAATCCGAAAAAAAATTGAACGTACATTGTTTTGCCCAAAAGCATCCTGATATTTTCAGATTTTTTTGATTAAAATTGAGCCAAGGAAATTTTTTGAATTTTTCAAAAAAAAAATAGGTTAAGTATGTAAGTAATTTTTTGCAAATTTCGAAATAATTATATTTTCGTGTATTTTTTTTCGGTTTTTTGAATGGCGTGGTTAGATTTGCGATTTTCTCTGCGGAACTTCCTCACAATTCGAAAAATAAAAAAACACTTTTTTGGTGTCTCCCCTCCTCATTTTTGAGCCCATAAACTGCATATCAATAAATAACGATTTTTGCTCTTTTATTTGTTATTATTTCTACTGACATGATCAGGTTTGCCGTTTTCAAACCAAAACATGCTCAAAATACAACAAGAGTTTTTTTTTGATATTTTCTCCCATATTTTACGCACATAAGCTAATTTATACGTGACTCTTTCAATACTTTTTACACCAAAATATTTTGCTAAAACATCATTTTTTCAAATGAGTTAATTGATGACAAAAATCTGAAACTTTTATTTCATTTTTGAATAGGAAAACAGATGAAATACGATTATTTGATGATCCAGTTCGCAATTTACTTACTTACTTAGTCCTAAGCCTTTCTACCTTTAGGTGTAAGGCTGGTTCGTAATTCAAATAGACATAATATAACCAATACCTGCGGAATATCTCTAGAATGCTATGTATTAAATGGATGATTTAATAATCAACCACACTTCAGTTTATGTAAAAAAGCTTTTCAATGATGAACTTGCTTGGGTTTTTGATGGGACATATTTACGTCGTCAAAAATGTAAAAATAATTACCAAAACCAACATAACTATTATGAGAAAAGTAATGGATGATCCAGTTGGTATAAGAACTGGATCATCACTGGTATCATGAAGGTATTTGATATTTGCATCGTGGACAGAGGTTTTAGGGATGTGATACCCTACCTAAAAATCAAGGATTCAAGGTTCTTATGCCTACCTTAGAAGGAAAAAGGTCTAATTTAAGTGCGATTGAAGCAACTGAATCTTGCTTCGTCACAAAACTGATATGGGTTTTAGAGGCAATCCATAGCATCCTTAGCAAAAAATACAAGTTCTTTCACCAGCAATTGGACAATAGACTTATACCAAAAGCTGCTTCATATGCTAAGATTACATATTTCCTCAATAACACTTTTGGTAAATGCTTATAGTGATAAATATTATGATGGATTGCAAGAGATAATAATTCGAAGAAGTTTGGACTCGAAATCAAAGGAAAATACATTAGCATTAGAGGTTAAGACACAGAGATGGTTCAGGCGGTCCACTACTGCGGTAAAACTAACTGGTCAAGAAATTGATGATTTTCCGGAGATGGATGGAAGGGATCTAAAAGAATTTTTTTCGGCGACCTACCAGTTAGGTCAAGCCAGGTACGGAGATATTTTGCGCCATGCTTGTGACTGTGCCAACGGATTAGGAACTGTAGGGCGTAGGGTCCTGTTCTCACATTGCAGCAATCATTTATTATCTTATTAGCAATGCTAGGTATAAGTCAAAAATTATTAGACCAGCAAAAATTCTTTCAGACTTGTTTATCATACATATCAGATACTGACCCCGTAATAAACGAAGGCAAGCCGCACACCAAAGAAACATAAAACGTAAAACATGTTTCATGAAAATAAAACACTGCTAAACAAATCTCAAAGTCCTCCTACCAATGAAACGAGTATGATTCATGCTCAAGACACATTTTTATTTTCGGAGAGTTTCATAAATGGCCGGACGTATATTTGTTTAGCAGTGTTTTATTTCCATGAAACGTAATTTACGTTTCATGTTTCTTTGATGTGCGGCCTGCCTAAGATACATAGTGACGAAGACTCAAACTAGTATTTTAATGTAAATTAGAGCATATAGTTTACTAGGTTGTAATTTTGTAATTATATATTTCATTATTATTAAAAAAATGAAACAAAAAAGGTTCAATATGAAAATAAATATATATCTATTAACTTGATCCATAAATTATAATATGTAAATGATAATCACCACTCGAATAAAGGGGGGAGCAAAAATCGTTATTGTCACGTATTAATTTAATTAATGCGTGACAAATATCAAAAAAGAGCGTTTGTTGTATTTTGAGCATGTTTTGGTCTGAAAATGGCAAACCTGATCATATCAATAGACATAACATACAAAATATCAAAAATAGTTATTTATTGACATGCAGTTTATGTGCTAAAAATGTGAGGAGGGGGAGACATCAATACAGTTTTTTTTTTATTTTTAGAATCGTAGGGAAGTTCCAGAGAGAAAATGGCAAATCTAGCCGAGTCATTCAACAGAACGAAAGAAAAAATTTACGAAAATATAATTATTTCGAAGTTTGCCAAAAATTACTTACATACCTAAACTTTTACTAACTAACTTTTAACAACCTAAATTTTTTTTTAAAAATTCAAAAAATTTTCCTGGGCTCAATTTTTCCAAAAAATTATAGTAAAAATGTATAGATTATTGCATAAATCAATAGAATATTATAGTCATACTTTCATTTCAAATTAGTTTATTTTTCTGAGAAATTAATAGTTTACAATATTTGCATTTTATTCTATTTCGATTACGCCAGTCAATGCACGAGATTAAGAACAAGATATTATCTCCGAATTCAATCCTACTGCATGGATTTTAATGAAATTTTGGGAGTAGCCCAATCTCCTAATTCAAAGTATATCATATACAGGGTGAGGCAGATAACTTGCCTATTAGAAATATCTCGAGAACTAAAGGCAACAGAATCATGAAAATTGGAATACAGGGGTTTTGAAGGATGATCTATTAAATGAAAATATTTTCATCTCTTTGCAACTTCCGGTTATACCGGAAGTTAATTATAACTTCGTTTTTTTAAATGGGACACCCTGTATATTTTTACATTTTTGGATTCTCTTCGATGTCTTCTTTCTTAAAATATGAGGATTTGTAATGTTATACAGGGTATTTTAAAAGATAATTACGTTTTTTTATTAATTTCGTGGCAATCTCCACACCCTGTAGAATTTTAGTAGTTTGACAACTAAAACTCTACTTACGTTCAAATGATTTTTAATATAGTCTACTATTGTTAAGAATCATTATTATAGCTAAATTTTTAATTTTAGTATACAGGGTTGGTCGAAACTCGGAATGAGTATTTTCTGAGTTTTCTTTAATGGAAGACCCTGTATTTTAGTATTGTAATGAAATGATATTTTATGGTACTTTTTTATTTCTTAAGCATTCCCTATACCTAACTGCTTTAATTTGTGCTTAATTGTTAGTCGCACCAACAATCTTAATTACGTATGTATTTTGATAGCTAAACCATTATTGGTAATTTTAAGGATCAGTCTGGATTAATATATATTTATTTCTGAAAAATTATTTGTAATTGATTATTTTCACGGCCAACCTAATCAAATTTTACGTATTTTTTGTTGCAATTAATGTTTAGCTTTAATCACCAATAACTCACAAATTAAAGCAGTTAGGTATAGGGAATCCTTATAAAATAAAAAAGTACTATGAAATACCATTTCATTACAATACTAAAATACAGGGTGTTCTATTTAAGAAAATATTAATTCCGAGTTTCGACCAACCCTGTATACTAAAATTTCAAAATAAGCTATACTAATAATTCTTAACAATAATAGACTATATTAGAAATCACTTGAACGTAAGCAGAGTTTTTAATGTCAAACTATTACAATTCTACAGGGTGTGAATGTTGCTACGAAATTAATAAAAAAACGTAAATATCTTTTAAAATACCCTGTATAGTATTACAAAATTTCATATTTTAAGAAAGAAGATATTGAGGAGAATCCAAAAATGTAAAAATATACAGGGTGTCCCATTTAAAAAAACCAAGTTATAAGCAACTTCCGGTATAACCGGGAGTTGCAAAGAGATGAAAATATTTTCATTTAATAGATCATTCCTCAAAACCCCTTTATTCCAATTTTCATGATTCTGTTACCTTTAGTTCTCGAGATATTTCTAATAGGCCAGTTATCTGCCTCACCCTATATACTATGGCGCTTTTATCATGAGGAGGTTCCCACCACTTCTCAGGGGTGAAATATTTTTATTTTCGAATTACATGGGGAAAAGGAAGATTTTTAAGAAAATTTAAAAATTCATTCTATAATTTGATCACATTTTTTACAAAAACCATTCATTTTGAACCCGTTCAACTTTTTGAAAGTAGAAATAACACTATATTAAAAGGTATACAAAAGAAAAACAATGCATTTAAATTATGGTGGATGGGGAGTTAAATGTATATACTTTTTATTTTTCCTTAAAGTACATTAGTCATATATTTTTTTTGCACCATATCTCGCTTAGTTTGTATGTAACCGACATTTAACGGTGCTCGTTTTTATTATTATAGGGCAGTCAATGAGGGTATTTGGCTCCAAATTCCATCCTACTACATCGATGTACTTGATATTTTCACAGTAAGTAGGGAATAGCTCAAGAAACAAAATCTACCCTATATACTATGGCGCTTTTATCTTTGGGCAATTCCCACCCCTTCAAGATTGAGTTATTAAAATGAGAATTAAAATTTTGTGTTATAATAAATAAATTAATTTATTATAACAAAACAAAAGCAAGTTTGACATTTAATAATGAGTTAGTTCGATGGCTCTACTCGAGTTACTTGGGAACAAAAAAAGAATGAAGGAAATTGCTCCATGGGAAGCCGAGAAAATGCATTTTTTTAACGTATACCGGTTTTGAACTTTGAGGGTTACATTGTCTCCATAGACCAGGGCGCATCTGTAAAAATATTAGTACATTTGGACGTTAAGAGGTGACTCAAATTTTTTTGCGGAAATTGCTTCAAAATAAATCAAATAATAATATTTGAGTTATCCTCCCTCTCAAAAAGGTCCGGAACATTGTTTAAATAATCAAAATGTCAAAAAATTAACGAAAAATTCGATTTTTTTCTTGGTTTTTTAATTATAACTTTAAAAGTATTCATTTCCGAGAAAAGTTGTACTGACATAAAAGTTGCGTAATTAAATTTCCTACAATAAAGAATTGGTTAAAAATTTAAAAAATAGTTACCCTTATTGCAAAATAGCAATAATTGTGAAAAAAACATACAAAAACAAGTATTCGTATTTTACGTTTTTCAACCATTTATGCTACACTTAGGACCTTCATATTTCACCCTGAAAAACTTTATGATACAGTAAAACAATACTGTAAATTTCATTAAGATCGGTTCAATAGATTTTGCAAAATAAATTTTGCAATCGAGCTTTCGTAAAAAATATTCATTTTTTCAAAATGTTACAGGACTGAAAATAAAGCAGATAGCAAGTTGAAAATTTTTTTACGTATAGAAGTGTAATGTACCTTTCATTCGCAATTTTTCAAAATTAAAATCGATTAACACCACGTCGTCAGGAATTTTTTTAAATGAACATTAATTATTGGTGCTACGCGCAGGACAGCGGATAGTTTTCTCTGATTGGGCATTCCAATGACCTTTGATAATGATTGATACATTTTAATTTTTATTACATTTCGATATAAATAAATAAATTTGTTTATTGCAAAATAAAAACACATACTCTATCCTTTGAAATAACACTTTTATTAGCAAAAACTTTCTTTGTTCATATATTTTAACTTAAATAATAAAAGTTTATTATTTTTAAACATATGCAACTGTTTAAACAATATTTCACAAACAATAATAAAATTAGTTTGATTTTTGTGGAATTAAAATATTAAAATACAACAAAATATAGAGTAAGAAAATAATATATTAGATAAAGATTGGAAGAAATTTTGGTGGAAATCAACTTGTGTGAATCGAACACCGCTGTCCTGCGCGTAGCACCAAAAATTATTGTTTATTTCAAAAATTTCCTGACGCCGCGCCGTGGTAATTAATCGATTTTAATTTTGAAAACTGCAAATGAAAGGTACAGTACACTTCTATAAGCAAAAAAATGTTTAACTTGCTATCTGCTTTATTTTCAGTCCTGTAACATTTTGAAAAAATGAATTTTATTTTTGCGAAATCTGGATTGCAAAATCTATTAAACCGATCTTAAAGAAATTTACAGTATTGTTTTACTGTATCATAAAGTTTTTCTGGGTGAAATATGAAGGTCCTAAGTGTATCATAAATGGTTGAAAAACGTAAAATGCGAATACTTGTTTTTGTATGTTTTTTTCGCAATTATTGCTATTTTGCAACTAGGGTGACTATTTTTTAAATTTTTAACAAATTTTATATTGTAGGAAATTTAAATACGCAACTTTTACGTCAGTACAACTTTTCTCGGAAATGAATGCTTTTAAAGTTATAATCAAAAAACGAAGAAAAAAATCGAATTTTTCCTTCAATTTTTGACATTTTGATTATTTAAACAATGTTCCGGACCTTTTTGAGAGGGAGGATAACTCAAATATTAATATTTGATTTATTTTCAAGCAATTTCTACAAAAAAAATTGAGTCACCTCTCAACGTCCATCTCAAAACAGATCCGCCCTGGACTACCAACCTAATTTTTGATTTAAATTTTGCTATTTTTGGCAATTTTCACACGTATTATCGATAGTTTTTATTATAATAATATATGTTATGAGTATTTTAAGGATATGAAAATTGGTGTGGAGAAAGAGGAGTAAAATAAGAAGGTGATGGTTTGAAAATTATGATCCTATTGTTTATATATTTGCCGTAAATTCCGGTCAACTTTGACCGGTTGTATCTCAGGAACTACTCATCATAATTAAACACTTTTTCTTTTAGAAGAAGCTCCCTGTCGCTGTTTTTCGAATGCCGTTTTACAATTTAATTTAGTTTAATATTTCGCGAGATATTCTATTTGTTTATAGGCCAAAAAATTGTTTATAATTTTAAAATATTTCTGAGGCCGCTTAAATAGTCCAATTTCATTTCTGTAAAGTACATTAGATAGGTATAGTGTCTTTTTATGAAAAAATCGTAGTTATTCTTATGCATCATAATTATTGTCGTTATTATAGCGACCGTAAATTTTTAATTAACAATTCAATTGTTGCTAAACTGTTTATTTAATTTCCATCGGCTTCTGGAATTATAATCTATACAAAAAGGGCTTTTACATTACCAAGTTATTTAATTATTGATTAACAATTACTTATCTAAAATTTTAGTTGAAAATTAAAGATTTTGTTGGAAAAACCCGCTTTTTACGGGGAAAGTTTTCGTCGAAGTGAATCGGGAAAAACACGCCTCTATGCAGAATTTAATTGCGGTGAATTTTTATTTGAGTGTTTTTGGTGTAAAGTTAAAATCTTGGGGGGGGGCGGGAATTTTTGATTACATTTTAACCATGTAAATCGATGTAAAAAGTAATTCTAAGAAAAAAATGTTTTTTACATTTTCTTCGTAAAACTAATATTTTTCGAGTTATTCGCGCTTGAAAGTAACAGTTTTTCGATGAAAAAACCTTTTTAGAGGGTTTTTTGAGAATACCTCGAAAAATATGTATTTAATCAAAAAAACTGTAGATATCAAAATTGTAGCATTGAGTAACACAAACCAAATTTTTTTTCTGTAATATATTTACGAAGAATACAAACCGAGATACGGCATGTTAAAAGTTAGCTTTTTTCATCAAATGCATAATTTGAAATATTCAAAGTAAAATAACGGAAAAACTTTGCATTTTTTGAGGAAAACTTATTTAATCTTTTTCAAGTATACAATTAGGCCTTTCAAAAAAAAATAATAAAAAGTTTCTAGCCTAAAAATTAAGCAACTTATGATCAAAAAAAGGTCGGTACCTGCTTTTATCTATGAAAAAATCAGTGAAAACAACCCCCTAACTACCCACCTAATAATTGGTCTTCAACTTTCTGTAATTCCTTTTATATTTGTATTATCAATACACTCAAAAAGTTTTACCTATTTAAAAGGGCTAATTTTAGAAAAATTGGAGTTTAAAGAAAAATTATTTTTTTGGAATTTCCCATTATTCACCTTTTACTTCAAAATATCTCCGAAAATACTGGAGATACGAAAAAAATGATGGACCACTAAATTATAGCCTATTTAACAACTAAAATTCTTTTGTACATATATTTTCATTACAGTGAATAGTTAGCGAGATATAGCTGTTTAAAACCTTTGTTTACTAGCAAACACCCCCTTATTCGAGCCCTTTAAACCCACTCTAATTAAAAACTAAGGGATCTTACGGAATTTAGTTTACACAGTCTTATAACTCTTTAAAAATCCTACAAAGTCATTTTAGAAAAAAACTTTTTATCGCCAAAAATGAAGGAGCTATGTTTATAAAACGAATTTTTTTTTTTCGAAAAATTCGGATAGCCCCCTTATGGATAATTTTAAATGTATGTATAATACCACAGAACCGGTTCGTATACTGGAAAATGACTAAAAACTATTTGTATTTGTATTTTTACACATTTGTAAATTCGTATTTTTGTGTAAATAAATGTTTTTGTAATTCTTTAATTCTACTTTTTTTCTGTATAGATCTATTGAAATATCTACTTATAAAAACTGTAATGTTATTAACGGTGGTTTTAAGGGTTGAAATATTATTATATTATATCCTAAAGTATAAAACAATCATTATTTAACCAACCAAAACCAAATTTTACTCATATTAAAGTTTACAATGTTTTTATATAATTTTTGAAAATAAGGGGTAGTTTACACCCCTAAAAATAATCAACGCCCTTAAGCATGATATAGAATATGATGTATAGGGTGAGATGATCCGAATCCCAAATTTTTAAGTAAAGCGATGCAAGCCGAAATTATTCTTTTAGGATAAGTAAATTTTTTATATATTAGCTCCAACAAGGGTGGTTTTAAGGGTTGAAATATTATGATAGTATATCTTAAAGCATAAAACAATCATTATGTAACTAATAAGAACCAAATATTGACAATATTAAAGTTTAAAATGTTATTTTATAATTTTTTACAATTAGGGGTAGTTTTCACCCTTAAAAAACCAAAAGCGTACAACGGCTCAATATAGAAAATGAACTAGAGGGTGTAATGAGCCTATCCCAAATTTTTGTACAAATCGATGCTGGACGAAAAAATTGCGAGGTTTTGCCATTTTTTTAGCTTCATTTCCTCGACTAAAAGCGTTGAGATCTTCTCCGTCTTCTACTGGTTCTTGCGCGGCTTTCAATACAATTTCAGTGATAAATATCCCAATTTTTCCTGAATTGTTTTGGACATCAGTACCCTCGTCATCATCAGCAACTTTGATTTCTTCTTTGCCATTTTAAAGATTTTTTTCAATTTGAAACAGATTTGCGGTTAAAAAGCCTTCGTCGTTTTTTTTGTAGAAAAGGCCTTGTTTTTGTCAACATTTCCAACTACACAACAACTTTCCAACAATGCACGTATGAAGAAAAATTGATTCAAATTGTTCAGGTGATTGACAGTCGACCATGAGTGCTACGCACCTGACAAAAAAATTCCGTACAGCTCTTTGTTGGACACTTTGAAAGCACCTCCACCTGCACACCAATTTTATCAAGTGGGTAACATCAACTCGGAGGTAGACCTTTGGCTCAAGGTGTTCTGTGTTTTGCTGCGACGTGGCTCGCTCAAAGCAATTTTCAATGTAATTTTTCAAAGTTATATCATTAAAAGTTCGACAACAAGCTGTCAACAAGGCCCGAGAGTTATCGGAAACTATTGTTTTTGGAGATGGAATTTTTTGCCTTTTCCACACATGTAGCCAATATTGTATCGTTTCCATCGTCTGACTTTCCGACAACATTTGAAAAACAGATAAAGAAATTTTTTCAAAATTCACAACTATGGAGTATAAAAAAATGTGAGCCGATAACATTCCATCCCTCTTTATTTTCTCGACTACACTTCCTGTGGCATCGATGCATATCTCAGAAGAATTCTTGGCTGTCCTGATGTATTTTTTGTACGCATCGAACTGCATTGGAGTGCCGTAGATAACTCTGAAAGCCATCGATCCAGTTTCCAAAATACATCCAAGAAAAGGTGGTTTGAGGCTGATACTCTCAATGTTCCTCATTAGGTCTCTGGCGTCTCTTGATTTTTTTGTGATGATAAGTTCTCGTCAATATATTCCTTTTTGGCGCAGCGAAGAACACGCAATGGTGGTATGAAAGGTGGTATAGTGTCGCCTGGTCCCATATTTTCCCCAGCCATCCTCTTCCTCAGGTTGGAGCAGCCTTCGGAAGCTGCAAGTTTTCCTAGTTCTTTTCTATACTTTCCTTTTAGGGGCCGCGATACTTGTTCATGATCTACGCAAGATGTATTGCGAGTGAAAATTCGCATCGTGAGTTCTCCATCGTTGGGGTCATTGTCGGCATAACCAATGAAAGGGTTTCGGCAATTTTTTCCAACACAATGTCCCTCAATCTTGAGAAAATATTGACGACTCCCAGACATATATACCTCGACTCGTTTGTACACGTAACTACACGGCAGCCGGTGCTGTTTCCAAAACGCTGTGGAAATAACTGAAGCCCAAACATTAGGCTTTAATTTATTTTTGGTTCGCTGACCTTCGACTGTAATTGGTTTAATTTCGTTCCATTCTTCTTTGCTTAATATTAAATTCATCTCGTCCAATTTGCTTGTATCAGCCATAGGCGTAACCAGGGGGGTTTTGGGGGTTGTACCCCCCCCCCATTGGGATGTACTTTGAGCTCTATACACTTAACACCATAGCCTTCAGAGACCTCCAATAGTTGTAACCCCCCCTTTCAAGTAGTTGTAACCCCCCCTTAGGATCATCCTGGTTACGCATATGGTATCAGCCTTTCCTTCGAATGAATAATTACTCTCTACATCAGAATCTACATTTTCTTCTTCGCTATCGCTGTAATCCACATGGCTAACACAGTTTAATTTTACTCCCAATTTTTCTTTCACTTCCGAAAGAATGTTCCGCCTGTCCTCTTTCACCGCAATGTACCAATTATGAGCCGTCCATTTTCCTTCCGTTGCTTTGCTCATTTCTTTGTAAATGTTCGAGGTGTATGGAGGCCAATCTTTTCTATCGCGGCTTTGAAAGTGCTCATAGAATCGTTCTAGCACATCCAGTGCTAGTTGTTTTTCAACATTGCATTTACGCGGCATTTTGACGAATAGAAAATTTTTAATATTCTTTGTAGCAGTAAAAACAATGTATCTTTAATTATTCCGAAATAATCATGAAATTGTTTGGAAAAACTGCTGTCTCTACACTAACAACCAATTAATGCATGAAAAATTTTTGGATCACACCCAATGCAAGTTTTGTTTTAACATTGCATTTACGCAGCATTTTGGAAAATGAAAATCTTTCAATTTTGTTCGAGCAAACAAAATTCTTATTTAGGGATTTTAAAATTTTTCAGGAGAATTATGAAATAATTCGGAAATATTGTCGTCTTGAAAATTTCGTCCTTCAAAGTCTGGTATGAATTTGGAAAAAATGTCATACTAATCATTGCAATTACTAGGTATGCTTACATATGTATGCACATACCTGATATTTACATATTATGTACAGAATTTACATGTTCGTACAGTATTTACATATTCGTAGAGTATTTACATATTCCTACAAAGTTAAATACATACTACACATACGTTCTTCATTGGTTGCACATTTAAATCAACTGAGATGTTTGCATAGTAAATGAAGATTCCAGGTTTCAATATTTGAGATATTTATATATAATGATAATAGGTATCACAATATTTACTTTCTGCACGGGTTCCTGGACGGTTCAAATTTTCGGTCGTTTCCATACTTATACTGCTGCATTTGTTTTCTATAGTGCAGGAGCCAAAAGTATGCGCCACACCTGAAAAAGTAAAAAGATTTGAAAATCCACGAGGAAAAATTTCCTGTAGTTGGCTGTATACCATTACAAAAACATAAAATCCTTTATAAAAGGTATATTTATATTAAGATTTGGACCAATTACAAATTTTTCAAAAATGTAGATATCTTGCGAAATAATTTATGAATCTTCTGAATCTTTATTAGTCAGTTATTTTTTTAGTTTATTAGTTAGTTTATTATTAATTAGTCAGAAAACATGAAGTAATGTACATACAGTCCCTGGCCATATTATTATGACCACCTATGAATTTTTACAAAAATCAACTATTCCACTAGGTAAGTTTTGTTTAAAATATTATTTTTAAATTTAGTTTTGTTATGCAATGTTAATGTTATGCATTAACTATAATATATTTAATAATAAACAACAATAAAATATTTGAAAATATTACATATTTATATGTTTTTAATATTTTGTTGAACTTCTGACCTTAATCAGATGCAAAATATTTGGGAGCTTTTAAAACGAGAAATTTCCGATGAAAAGGTCACTAGCGAAATTGTTTTGATTAAAGAACTAATATTTCATTGAAACCACAATGACAAATTAAACAAAAAAAATTAACTGCATTCAAAAGTATGCCAAGACGGGTACTAGCGGTAATCAAAGCTAAAGGGGGCTCAGCAAAATATTTAAAAAATACAAATATGTGATATTTTCAAATAATTTATTGCTGTTTATTATTAAATGTATTATAGTTGATAATAAAAACCAATAAAACTTTTAAAAATATCACATATTTTTATTTTTTCAATATTTTGTTGAGCCCCCTTTAACTCTGTTTAGCGCTTGTATCCGTCTTGACATACTCTGAATGCAGCTAAATTTTTTTTGCGTTAATTTGCCATTGTGGTTTCAATGACATATTAGTTCTTCAATCAAAACAATTTTGTTAGTGACCTTTTCATCGGAAAATACTCGTTTTAAAAGCTTCCAAACATTTTCCATCTGATTAAGGTCAGAAGTTTAACAAAATATTAAAAAGTATATAAATATGTAATATTTTCAAATGCTTCATTGGTGTTTATTATTAAATATAATATAGTTAATGTATAACATTAACATTGCATCACAACATTTAATTTAAAAATCATATTTTAAACAAAACCTACCTAGTGGAATAGTTGATTTTTGTAAAAATTCATAGGTGGTCATAATAATATGGCCAGGGACTGTATAGTCCCAAACATTTAGAATATTTTTTCTTTAAATGATGAACTGAATTTTGTGACCAATGAAGGTTGCGGAATTGATTTTGTAGGCACGCATTAAATTGGCTGACATTTGATTTTGCGGACAAACTGAAAAAATTGTATAGTCACTATGAAAATGAATAAGGGTGAATTACTAATTGAAAAAAATCTCATGTCGCGATGCTTGGTTTTCCTTAAATTTTGCGAGTAAATGTCGAAAAATGGCATGTCATTGTTTGTGAGTACAGTACGGAATTATAAAAAAATAAAAATTCAATGTGTTTTAAAATTCGGTTTACTTCCATTCCTTCAAGTAGTAATAAATTATTGCATTAATAAAAGAGTAAAAATGGAGATAATAATGTTGAACTTAAAAACTTTTTCCTTTTATTAAACATCGCATGTCTGAAAATGATAATAAATGATAATAAAATAATATATCCCTGGATGAAAATTATGTATATTTATTGAATTATGTAGAAAAAATAGTAATGTGTTTTAAATATAAATAATACATGTGAATGTAATAATAAATGTATTTTGTTATTTTTTATTTGTTTTAATACAATAACAGAATTTAGTTTTTCAAGGTTTTGAAGTTGATTCAGTTACCTTAAATTTTATTGTAATTTTTTGTATTTTTACATATATCATGTTTAAAATCATTTCTCTTCCATCCATATTACAATAAAACTGTTTGCCCTTTTTCTACCGCCACCGTGTAGTGCAATGCTTCATGTGACTTCGAATGAGAAAAGGGACCTATGATAACAAAAGTGGAGTTGTTATCATAGGTCCCTTTTCTCATTCAAAGCTAAATATATACCAAACATATCACTAATGGCTCTTTACAACATATTACTGACCCTGGAGCAGAAGTGAGCAGAAATAGGCAGATAAGTAGTATATCTATGCCAGTTCTCCTCCAGTCCCGAAGGAATTTGAGGGAAAGTCAAGGGACATGTGTTTTGCCGGTTCTTACATATGGTGCAGAAACACTAACTCTGACAAAAAGAACAATAAATAAAATAAGAGTTACACAACGCGCTATGGAAAGATCAATGTTAGGTATTACCATCAGAGATAAAGTACCAAACCTAGAAATAAGAAGAAGAACAGGAGTCACGGAGGCAGTTGAAAGAATAGCCATGGCTAAATGGGCTTGGGCAGGACATGTTGCCAGCAGTGGCGGCTCGTGGCCTTGGAGACAGGGTCGGCAAGGTTTTTTTGTCTCCTCATATAGGTATGCCATCAAACTAAAAGGCTTAAGGGGTCGAAAGACTGATAGGTTTTGTACACACTTGAAATAAAGGAAAGAAGTGAAAGAAGTATATTAAAGTGTGTAAATGTATTTTAAATTTCCTTAGCTAAGCGCTTTCGACATAAAAGTCATCTTCAGAGCTAATGGTCAATATATAAAAAGTACCGGCTACTTAGGATTGTATTTGCTTGCATCGCATTAAGAAATTTGGAAGTCTGGTCATCTGTACAACTCCGGCTGATGAAAGTTATGTTTAAATTTTTAATTTTTCTTTAGTAAAACAATAAGAACAACCACTGAGACGATACATACATATAAAATTTTGTCATAGTACAGGTTTTACCCAACCATTTTTGAGTGATAAGAGAAGTCGCCAGCTCTTGTCACTCAAAAATGGTTGGGTAAAACCTGTACCATGACAACATTTTATATGTATGTATCGTCTCAGTGGTTGTTCTTATTGTTTTACTAAAGAAAAATTAAAAATTTAAACATAACTTTCATCAGCCGGAGTTGTACAGATGACCAGACTTCCAAATTTCTTAATGCGATGCAAGCAAATACAATCCTAAGTAGCCGGTACTTTTTATATATTGACCATTAGCTCTGAAGATGACTTTTATATCGAAAGCGCTTAGCTAAGGAAATTTAAAATACATTTACACACTTTAATATACTTCTTTCACTTCTTTTGTTGTTTTTTGTCTTTTTTTTTATTTGATGTATTTGACATTCTCTCTTGTTTCATGGTGTTTCGACCATACGTGTTGATTCTTTTGAGACAAGATAAATCCCGTTTATTTGAGGCAGAAATTGGTGGTAGTGGTGATAAGATAATTGATGAACAGTTTGTTATAATGAATTGCAGTACTTACTACATAGAATTATACATACATATTTTGTAACTTATCCCACTGTCTGAAAATATTTGGATTGGCATAATTTTTAAGTACCTAACTTGTTATAATAAATTTGGAAATTCTTTGGCGAAGATAACTGTTAAATTTTGAATCGTCAAAGAAGTCAAAAATTTGCAAATCTTCAAAATTCGAAAAACGAGTACTTATCTATTTGCATATATTAGTAGCTATCCAAAATTTCAAGATATACCTATTCGTTTTTCGATATATGTATCATGTTGTTGTCTTTTTTTGGAATGGTTCGGAAATATCAAGCGAATCCAAAATGTCACTGCGTATATATTGGAAACTACTATCATTACGAAAATCTCTGAGATTTTGCACCAGCTTTCGTATTCTATTTTTTGAATAAATAGTGTCAGTTGACTGATTTTGAACAATAATGAATATCTTGGACAAAATCTGTCTTAAAAATATTTAAAAGAATTTAAATATAAAAGAAAGTTCTCAAACCGATTGCTTCACGGATCGAGGTATCACCAATTTCAAAATCGTCGCCTTCGATAATAAAATCAAAAACTTCCAAAAGCTGTTCACGAAAAACTGCTACATATACTAAAACTATCAGAGATAATCTGCTTAGATAAAACTAACCGAGATTTAAAATTTCATCGCGTCTGACAAACTGTTCGCTTTTTTTCGAAACAAATTTGTTCTAAAGCAGTAATCCGTTTAGGTGAGCTAAACTGGCAAGAAAAGACGATATTCTTTATTTTTTTTACACGTATCATGCAAAACTAAATTCATTATATGCGCATAATAGTGAGTAAATAAAGCTTGTGATGCAATATGTAGTTTTAACTTTTGCCTGGAGACCATGCAATTCACCACACATCACAGCAACGCCGTCATAAGATTGCCCCAGTTTGCCCAACCAATTTATTTTTGATATCAAAAAATTTCTTTAAAACATCAAAAATATATTCTGCCTTATTGCTTTTACTCACGTTTCTAAAACCTAAAAACCTCTCATAAATATTACCACGTAACTACGTAACAACAATAATTGATAATTGTGAATGACATGATAATCAGAAGTTTCATCTACTTCCAGCGAAAAGCAAATGGTTTTCTAAATCTCAGATTCAATAACGTTATTCAAAATGTAACTATTTGATTATATGTATTAGTTCATTCTGTATTACGAATACACTTCGAATCAGAAAGTAAATATTTCTAAAACAATTTTATTATTTTCTCTATAATTACTTTGATTTTTAACAAATGCTACGATCCATCATGTCCACTAAATGATAATTCCTGACAACTTAAAAAAATTACAATATCAATTAAACGACGTAAAACGGCGTGATTATTTTTGACAATTTCTGCCGATGCGATCTGGCGATGCACTACCTACCGGCAGATTTAAATATGCCGTACCTGCCTACGGAGAGAATGTATGTTCGCTTGCTCATCGACTGGTTATTTCGTTGAGTTTTACGTGTAAATCGTCAACCGATGCGTTGGGTACGGCTAGCCAAAAGTCAGATAAATGGCTCGGATCATTCATTTTTTGAGAAATCTGTTATGCGCAGGGATCACTTAACGCTCGGATTGATCAAATCCTTTTAAAAACCATGAATACAATTTAGTCTGTATTATCTGACAGATTTTTTTTACTTCACAGATATATATATATATATATATATATATATATATATATATATATATATATATATATATATATATCCCGTTCACAGCGTAATACGCCTTTGGGTTCCCGTTCGCCAAGCCTGTCTATTCTGCCAGTCTTCTTCAGATAGATTTCTTGCTGACATTGCTTTTGAGATTCCTTGGATCCATGTTGTTGGTGGTCGTCCTCGTTTTCTTTTCTCTGGTGGTACCCATTCTAATATCTTTTTGGGTAGTCTTTCTTCCCCCATACGTCTAACATGTCCGTACCATATTAGTTGTTGTTTTTCGATGTCTTCTATAATTGATCTTTGTACTTTCATTTGTCTCCTGATGTCCTCATTTTTCACATGTTCTAATCTAGACTTTCCCGCTGCTCTCCTCCAAAAATCCATTTCAACTGCCAATAGGTTACCTTTAAGTTTTTGTGATAACTGCCACACTTCTGAGCCATAGACGATTACTGGTTTTAATATGGTATTATATATTCGTTTTTTCGTTTCCGGTCTTATATTTTTTTGCCATAATACTGAATTCAACGCACCTATAACTTGTTTTCCTTTGGTTATTCTGTCTTTTATGGCTTCATCACTTCGTCCTGTCTTTGTCAGTTTTATCCCCAAATATGTACATTGGTCACATTTCTTAATAGTTTCATCTTCTAAGTCGAGGTCATCTGGATTATTTTCTCCTCCTACGCAAAGATATTGTGTTTTTTGGACATTTACTTCGAGGCCCCATTTTTTGTACTCTTCCATTAGTTTTCTAGCCATATACTCCAGGTCTTCTTTGTCTTGGGCAATAACTACCTGGTCATCTGCATAGTGTAACGTATATAACGTTTCATCCCCAATAGATAGCCCCATCCCTTTACACTTCTTCTTCCAGTGCCTGAGTGCTTCATCGATATATATGTTGAACAGTATGGGAGACAAACAACAACCTTGCTTCAGTCCTTTTGTTACCTGAAAACCATTAGACACCTCTTTTCCTATTTTAACTTTTGCTATTGTGTTCTTATAAAGCTCTTTAATAGCATCGATTAGTGTAACGCTGATACTGGTTTTCTCCAATACTTTCCACAACTTCGCAACAGGCACGGTGTCATATGCTTTTGTTAAATCGACTAAGAGTAAATGCACTTCTCGAGATCTCAGTGTTCTTTTCTCAAGTATTTGGGATAAGCAGAAAATACTATCTATTGTGGATCGTCCTGCTCTGAATCCGTTTTGTTCTTCTGACTCAAAAGGGCGGTATTCTTCGCATATGCGTTCTTTTATAATTCTTCCATATAATCTGCTAAGCGTACTCGTAACAGTTACTTCACAGATACAAATATTAAAAAAATCTATCTATATAAATGTGTGGGTCGGCACTGCCGACCCTGACCGGCCGCCACTGGTTGCCAGACTGACGGATGACAGATGGACCAAAAAGATTCTGGAATGGCGACCAAGGCAGGAGGCATATCGAAGCAGAGGACGACCACCGACTAGATGGACGGATGATATCAAGCGCATCACCACAAATTGGATGCAAGAAGCTCAAGATAGAAATAGGTGGAAATTTTTACGGGAGGCCTACGTTCAGCAGTGGACAAATATAGGCTAGTTGATGATGAAACATGCCCCGCTAACTCTAATAAAAAACATGTAATCGTATTTATTTTCCTTCCATTTAGTCAGAGGCGCTGATGTCGGCATTGTGATTGGTGGAACATGACTTTTGACCAGTGATGTGGGAGGGAGTGGATAGGACCCGAGCAATCCTGCCTGTACTTACTAAATGGGACCACTCGCCAAGGCAACCAATATGGCGACGGGCAGGTCCGGATTCAAATTAATTCAATATGTATTTACGATTTTATTTGAGAATACGCATCGAGTTAGATTAATAAGTTATTTGAAATAAAAATAGTTTAATTTTTAGTACTTTTCAAGTACACTTTTAATAATAATAATAACATAATAATAAAATTTATTAAACTAAAATAAAGAATATGTGAAATATAAGTTTTGATCAATCCAAACCCCTAAGCATTTGACATATTCAGAGAAGGGTATCAGATGTTCATTTAGTTAAATATTGTCAGGTATACAATACGGCTTTAGTTTTTTCAAGGTTCATAACTAGTCTTGAATTTAAGAACCAGTTTTCTATTTCCGACTTCAAAGAGGTTTTTTAAGTTATACTTCTTTAGGTGCGATTGAGGGCATTTTTATTATGTCACGCACATGCTCACACATACAGTATGGAGTTAGTTGTTAAATCTTTCAAGTTATGTATGTATCAGCACAAATAAGATGTGAAAATAATATATTAGTGTGTTTAGTTATATTTATTATAATTTTTATGTCTTTGGATCTGTCTTCCTCGGGAGTAAGATAATAAGTAGGTATTATTAAAACATTTTTATATTTATACTTCACTTGATCTATTTGTCACCGTGATTTGTAATTATGTCCAAGAAATCATGTAGGTAAATAAAGCGATTATGGGTGATTGGTAGAGCATTCGACTACAGGTCGAGAGGTCCCGGATTTAAATCCGGAAGCATATTCCTTTTTTTTTTAATTGTTGGTATTGTTTTAATAGAAAATTTTTGAAAGTAGTAAGTATTAAAATTGGTTTAATATTTAAATAAAATACAACTAAACTGCTTAAAGTATATTTATTTCGCTGAAATCAGAATAATAGAAGATAACTTGTTAGTTGCGTACAAAGTAGGTACAAATACTTTTTTATTATTATTCATAAGCAAGGACGGAGGGGCAAGTCCCTATTATGCACACAAACAATGAAATTATATGATAAGTAACTTACTAGTAGATATAATAAAAAAAAAACAAAAAAAAGATACAATTCGGTTGAAATAAAAAACAATATTTCGACTGTTATAGAAAATGGTCCACTCTGACATGTTGGTAGAAGAGGCCGAGACAATGTTACCACTAAGGTTATTCCAGCTCTCGAAAAATCTATTTAGTGAAAAGTTCTGTCTTGATCTTGTAGAGAAGTTCTCTTTTTTAAATTTAAACTGGTGACCTCTGAGGCATTCATCTTGATTTATGGTAAACATTTGGTTGAGATTTCTGAAATTGAATTTTAATCTTTTAAATGTGATAATTAAGTCTCCACGTTGTCGGCAAAGTTCAAAAGAAGTTAGGTTGGTCATACTAAGTCTCTCTGCATAGGGGGGTCTTCTCAGTTCCAATGAAATTCAAGTGGTCTTTCTTTGAATGTTTTCCAACAAAGTTTTGTCTCGAACCAAATCAAGATACCACGTTCCACCAGCATATTCCAGAATCGGTCTTACCTAAAGAGTGTAAAGTTTACAGAATGACAGCATTGGAACTCTCGAAAAAGATACCTTAATATTTTCATTGTAGATTTTATATGAATTTATAGATAATAACATTTTTCTTTTTTATGACATGTTAGTATATTATGCAACGAGCATTTAATGATGGTCACTATGAAGCGAGTATGACGGATACGAAACGAGCCGCCCAGCGGCGACTTTCTTATAGCATACGAGCTTCATAATGATAACAATTAAATGCAAGTTGTATACACGATTTTTTCTATGATCATTCACAACAAAAAATATATTCAAATTTATTAATTTTGTAACGCAAAGAAATTAAGTAGTTGTATGGTTTAATTAATTATTTTGTTGATACATTTATATTTTCAATATTACAATTATTAAAATGAATTTGGAGGATAAATTTTTAATATCCCTACCGTCTTCAGACATTTTCTTAAAAAGATTTAATTTTTAAATTAGTCAGTTTGTTTACATATTAAGAACTGTCAAAGCGTATGTATTTCACTCGCCATTGGTCATTGCGCGTGTGCCACCTTCATCGCTAATGCCATATCGCGATTCTATTAGTTAAAAATCTGCAGCGTAATGAAAAGCTGTATCATAATGAAGCTCATTATGATACAGGTAGTGAACCTATATTAAAGTATGAGCATAGAAAAAATATGTTATAGACCAAATTGAACTTCCATATTAAGATATGCCCAGTACATCAACTGAATCTACAGAACCCATTTCACATATCGTCGCCTTAATACTATATCCTTAATACTATAACCTAAACCTAATTTTAATACTATAACTACCTAAACCACCATAAGTATCATAACTACCATATACTAATAAACATAAACCATACCATATACATAAACCACCTATAACTACCATAACTATAACCACCTAAACTTAATACTATAACTTGATAACTCGAAATTAGTAGTTTTGAGATAAACGGGTTTAAAGATTTTAAAGATATTTGTGCTGCTACCATGATGTTGGTAAATACGTGATTCATTCTGCAGCTCTAAAATACTGTTCCTTAACTTTTTGGCTACTGATCTATTTAGGAGTACGGTGCAAATTTGTTTTACAATATGGAAAATAACGAAAAATTAAAGTTATCAACTTTTAGCACTACCATAATGTTAACATTTGGTAATGTCGCATGCCGTGCCAAGTTGCATCTTAGTGAACTTTATAACAAAACTGATTTTTTAAGCTTTATTTTGGTAAAAATTAGCCCTCTGCCATGGGCGTTGCCAGATCTACTAACAATTCTCGCACTTCAATTTTTGCATTAACATGAACCGAATAAAGAGATAGCAATTAAGCGGTAAGCTCAATGGTTTCAGAAAAACACGTGCTACAACTAGATAACTCTAATTAGCTAGTTGTAGCATTCAGTGTACATATGTTGCATTAACGATTATTCCGATTAAACAATAACTTGATAACTTATCTTGTCAAGTTGTAGCACTGAATATTAGGGGCATTTGAGTTTTATCAACCTTCGTCAATCATAAATAAATAGTTATAACTCGCTTGGAGAGAGTTATCAAGTTTTTACGCAATATGGAGGCAGTCCTCTTGTATGGTGTCGAAGCATGGACATTAAAAATATCCACCATTAACCGTTTGGAGGCCTTTGAAATGTGGCTGCACAGACGTATTCTGAAAATACCATGGACGGCTATGCTGACAAATGTGGCAGTCCTTAAGAGAGCAAATGCTACCCGCGAGCTGCTTGATAACATCAAATATAGAAAGATGGCCTATTTTGGACACGTAGTAAGGGGAGACCGGTATAATATTCTTCAACTTATTATGATGGGTAAAATCGAAGGACGCAGAGGAATTGGTAGAAAGCAGGCCTCTTGGTTGAAGAATATCCGGGAGTGGACAGGAATAAAGAAAGCAGAACACCTATTTAGAATAGCTCGAGACAGAGACAGTTTCGCCATGTTAATCGCCAACGTCAAAGGGACTTGATAGGGCACGTTAAGAAGAAGAAGGAGGCAAATAAAATACATCTTGTGAACTAGTTATCTCAAAAACATCAATTTTGGAGTTATCAAGTTATGGTACTAAGGCGACGATATGAATATTGATGTTACACCAAGAAAACGGAAATTATAGTTGTTCCATTATATCTTTGCACAAACGTCATGATTCATTTGTAAACAATTTAAATCAAAACATTAAGTAAAACGTACGTCGATATGTAATATCATTGATATCTCTCAATGTAATGACAATTTATAAGTTAGAAAATATTTGTCTTAGTAGCGTAAAAATAAATACTTCCGGAAGTAATCAAATTAAAAGAGCAACAGTTAGTCGTTCTAACAATTATGTTTGAAAATAAAAACAATGACATCTACAAAAACTAAAAGTTTAAATAATATGAAAATCCAAATGAAACAATAAATCCAAATAAACCAAGAAATACAACAAATGCACTAATGTGACTGTCACTGAAAATGATAAACGTCTAAATTTATAGTAAACAATGTATCAACAACATGCCGTACCGTTTATTCTTGTTTACAACTCATTGTGGTTTCTATGGACAAGCGGCTTAATTTTGCTATACTAGTTTCTGTGAGTAAAAAAAGAGACCTAGTATAAAAAGTAATTCAAAGTATAATATAATAGAAAAACTATAATGGTACAATTAAATCGCAGCAGATTCATCAGTAGCCGAAGAAGAAGAAAATTTTCCTCGATATAAAAAACTGCTACGAAGAGAGAAAAAGCTAGCAGTCATGAAGAATATTCAGTCGGAACTTAGGAAACATAATTATTCAGAGGAAGAAGTTCTGGATATTATTTCAAAAATAGATGGACCAGAAGAAATTATTCTAAGGCAATAGAAAATGTAAAAATCAATCACTACCTCGATAATATTCGGAGCAATTTAAAGTCTTTGCTTTGACCCTACATTATTATTCACTTGCTGCATATAATTATGTAAGGACAGTTTTTTAAACTTACTTGTTGCACCCAAGAACATGGAACAGATGGTATCAAAGTATTGATGGTAAACCTGGCTTTACTGCAGTCTTTTAGAGCTTTGGAAACAAAAGCATTGTTAGATCCTGATAAATTATGCAGTTTAATTAGATGAAATTTCTATCCGACAACATGAGGAATGGGTTGCTGAAAGAGACAAATGCTATGGTTATATCGATATGGGAACAGGATCTCAAGAGGCCACTAACGCCTTTGTTTTCTTGCTGAACTGTATCAATGGCCATTTCACGGTTCCAGTTGGATATTTTTTAATAGAAGGAATTACAGGAGAGCAAAAAACAAAAGGTGTAGTCCAATAGTGCCTACACAAATCCCTTAACATTGACATAAAGGTAGTAAGTATAACTTGTAAAGGGCCGCCAAGTAAATTTCACAATGGCAGCTCATCTTGGCTGTAACCTAAACCATAATAATTTAAAAACGAGCTTCAAACATCCTTTAAATGGTGATGATGTACTGTTTTTGGATCCTTGCCATATCTCACACCTACTTCAATAGTGCCACAAGTGCAAAACACAATATTCTCGAGAAATGAGCAAGACGTTCTGTAGTAAATGCGTTATGCCCTGTAAATAATTTATTTTGAGAGTGACTGGCTTCAAAATTACAATTTAGGTAGTAAATTATACACTTATTGGCTGGATCTTATTACAATTTATTAAAAATAAAACGTTATTATTGTTTTGATAGTTATGGCGATATTGCATTGTGAAGAAAGTCATTTATAAAACAATACTTAGGAGATACGGCGGCAATATAATGAAAAAATCAATTGATTTTTGCAGTTGTGGCCGTATTGAATTATACCGGTTGTATTGTGGCAGTGTATATTATCGCCACATCTCTCTTGATTTTTGCAGTTGTGGCCGTATTGAACGTATTGAATTACATCGGTTGTATTGTGGCAGTGTATATTATCGTCACATCTCCCAGTTATGACCGTATTGCATTTTCAAAACCTCCAAAAACCCTACAGTGAAATACCGAAGTAACTTACTTTATACGTATCCAAAACAATATTTTAGTTCAGACTGTATTGCATTAGATGGGCCATTATATAGGCAATATTTTACAGACTTAACCCAAAATTCGAATTTTTTGCAGTTGTGGCACAATTGAACTAGGTGTGCGATATGTTAAAATTAGTTCGTATAATACCTTAGGAGGGATGTGTATCATGTTCGATGATAACAATGAAGTTATATTGTGGAATTACCTACAAGAGCTTATTTCGCAAATTTGCAAGAAAAAGAATCATTTCATCTTGCTAATAAATTAAGATCTCAGTATGTAGCTTTTTATAACCAAAAAAACAGTTCGTCTTGCTACTCATTTATTTAACTAAAGCGTTGCATCCGCTTTGGTCTTTTGTTCAAAGGAACTGCAGTTATAGCAATTAACGTAAATTGAAGCCACAGCTAGATTTGTTATGATAATGAATAATTTATTTGACGTCCTTAAATCTAGAAATTTGTTACAGTTTAGTTATAAAAGAAAGTATTCAAAATTATTCAGAAATAAGTAGTTTTCTATAGTCCACTGAAAAATACCTTAGTGTGTTAAAAACTAATGTTGGTGGTGCTCTTTTGTTAGACACTCTTCGTCACATACGATTTTGAGGTCTTAAAGTAGACATAAAAAGTTTACATCTTTTATACAAATCATTTGTAACTTCTGGCATATTAACTTATTTACCATTCTATAAGTTCTCCCAGGATCATATATAGCTATTTTTTGAAAGTATTAGATCACAAGGTGGCTTAATTATGACACGACAGCTCGCCAGTTCATTTCAGCTTACAAAAAGTTATTAGTTCATGTTGAACTAAGTGATAGCTTTAGAGGCAACTGCATATTATTACAAAGTGTCCATTTTAAAATGTAATCCCATCGTGCACATAAATAAATCTTCAAGAGATTTTAAAAATCTTATCGCAAGATCCAGCTTTTAATGAAGTAGGCATTATGATTGCATATATAGAGCAGGTCATTTTGTTCACTCATTGAAACTAAAAATAGTTTGTGCCGAATGTTCTAATGCATTAATTAGTACAAGAAAAAATCTATACTTTTTTTCATTTATAAACAAAAAAAAATGGTTTGGAATATCCCTCAACAGACCGGAACTGCGGACTTGACAATGGCAAACTTAAAATTGTGGCCTATTGCCAAATAAAATAGTAAATTGTATTGACCACAACAAATTATTTAGTGTCCACTAAATAATACTACTTTATTAATTAGAGGTCTCGTGGTGCGGGATTTGTCAGTCCTAGTCCTGCACATATAGAACATCCTAATATCAATATAGCGACTAGCTACAGCCTTTATTAGGAGCATTCTGTGATTATCTGAGAATTGTTGATCCATGCTATGACTAAGTAAATTTAAAAAGATGTCGTTGTTTATGTACCTCCGCAAAACGTTTGTAACTAACTCATCAGTATTCATACGAGTTGGAGAAGGGACCTCTTTTAAAATTTTCTCAGCCATAAAGCATATATCGATCACACTCTCAGATGGATATTGCAATCCTTTTTTATTTTTTTTATCAATAAATGAAAATAAAAAGTTGTTACGAGTGACACTTACTAAGGCACTTAAACATTCATTACAGACTATTCTTTTTTGTAAGTAAAACACAACATAACCAGCTATATATGTAATTATGCTTTTTGAATAAACAGAAAAAGGATTAATATAGCTGTGATCATGATCACTTATATCTACTGGCACGTCAGTAGTGCAACTACCACTCAACCTATAATCTCTGGAAGTGATATTAATGTGATCGGTGGGATTGCATTTTAAAATAGTTAAATCTTCCAAAGGAAAGCAGTTACCACTAAATTTATTTTTTAGTTCAACATGTACCAAAATTTTTTTATAAGCTGACTGAAAATGTCTAGCACTTGGGTTATTATTGTAACCGCCTTGTGCTCGAACTGAACTAAAAAATAATTCTATGTGGTCTTGTGATACCTTATAAAATGGTAAATACTTTAATGTAGAAGAAACAACTAACTGGTTAAAAAGAACTTTTATACTGGATATGCATACTTTTAATCCAAGAAATCCAGTAAAACAATCTGTATCTAACATTAAGAGGTCCTGACCTGGAGCTGCTTTTAACTCACTAATATATTTGTCTGCTTCATTTAAAAAATTGACAGTGTTATCATAATTATTTAAACTTAAAGGCTTTTTAAAGCCATGCTGCAACAAACTTCTGAAATTAAGTATATCAAACAATTTGTTCATGATTGTTACAAATCTAACAGTTGCTTCAACTCCAGAAAATTGTGACAAACCTAACTCTTTATTGCAAAAGTCTAAAGCTACTGCAACACTTTCGCTTAATACCTGAGTAGCCAGTGACACTTTCATTTTTTGTCTACGAAAATAAACATGTTGGGCCTTTAATTTATTGGCTAAATGAAAAGATTCACTCTGTTGAAGATGATGCAACTCCTTAAAATACCTCCAATCAATAAATCTATTCTTGTCATCTACAAAACTAGATTTATTACCTAAAGTGTTACGAATTAACTTAATCATATGACTAGGATCTAAAACTATAACTACATCCTTGTCTGTACAAGGATGTTTAAAAAAAGTTTGTAGGGATGAATGATTCAAATTACATCCTAATAGCTTAGCCATCGTAAGATTAACAGGAGCCCCATCAAAAGTAACACTTACAACATCTACACCTACTTCATGGCACTTTCGCAGACACTCCAGAACCAAACCTTTTTTCTGTTCTCCAGTGCAGCCAGCTATCAAAAAATATCCTACAGGCATTTTCCAGGCACCATTAATACAGTTAACCATAAATACAAGGACGTTTTTGGCTAACACCAGTTCCTGTACACCAGTACCTATGTCAACATACCCATAACATTTTTTGCCTGGAACCCATTCTTCCTGTTGCCGGATAGACATTTCATCAAATATTAGACCACATATTACTTTGTCATTACATGAGTTGACTTTCAGTCTTAAGGCGTCGAAAGATTCCTTCGTAAAACCAGGTTCACCATCAATGGCTGTATACCATCTACTTAGAGTTCTAGGATGAGGTAAACATGTATCAAATGTTCGTCTAACATATTTATACGCCGCAGGTGAGTAATAATGTAGTGTCAGAGCAAATGTCCGCAATTGCTCTGAATATTGCTTAGGTAGCGCTTTTTTTTCAACTTTTTTTAACTGCCTCAGAAGAACTTCTTTAGGTGCTCCTAATTTTTCAAGAAGATCCAATGTTTCTTCTTGAACCAACCTTGTTTTCTTGAGTTTCTCAATGACATTCTTCATGTTAGCTACTTGTTTCTCACTTCTTTGTAGTCTTCGACGAACATTCCTTAATCTTCGTTTTCGTTCACTACTAATTTTCTGCGAACGACCTAATTCTTTAGATATCTTCCACTTCCTAGAAGTTAACTCACATGATGTACTAGGAATATCTGGAGATACATTGGAAATTACGTTCCTTTCTGACATTATACTGATATTAGATAATATCCTCACTTTTGAATTCTCCTGCATTTGTAGCACCTAAAAGAAAAAAACAAACGCTAAATATCACAATATCAAAGAGATAATAATAAAATATGTAATATAGATTTACAAGAAATAAAAAAGCATACTGAATAAGTATTAAATAAACATAAAACCAATATATATGAATATGTAGTGAGGGACGTTTGAGTTTGCATAAATTCATTATCTCGAGAATGGGCAAATTTGAAGAAAAATCCTGACAGGTCGATTTTTATTTTTAAACTAGCTGACCCGGTGAACTTCGTTGCACCTTAGATAATGTGTCATAATTAGATAATGTGACATAATTTTAATTCTAGATCAATTGGTCGAACGCAATTGCTAGAGATCGATAACTCAAAATCAACTGCTCGAAAATGAATTGCTCGATATAAAAATTGATCGAAATACAAATTGTTCGAATAAAAAAGAAAATTATATGTCCAAATATTTATTCACAATAATGCAAAATTTGTAGGTATATAAGAGAGGTACATTTAATAGGTCAAATTATGTGATATTCCACGTATATAATCACAGATATTAATTTGTGGTTCATAATAATGGCCTCTCCGTCCAGGAGAGGCCCTGGACGTAGACGTATATCCTGGCTGGCCAATCTTAGGAAGTGGACTGGTCTAACGTCAACTGATCTATTTCGAGCTGCCGTAAATAGAATACGATGGCTCAATGTGGTCGCCAACATCTCCAGAAGATAGGCACTTTTAGAAGAAGAAGAATAATGGTTTATTAAACGCAATAACCTATCAACGCTATCTCTATATCTTCTATGACCATTTTGAGGTTGTTTGCCACTTATGTATACTCGTTCTCAGAGGCACCTTTCAGTGCATCACAGGTTTTCGATTTCTTTCTAACGCATTAAGTTGGAAGTGACAGAAAAAAGGTACGTTAGTTGATAGATGGCGCTATAATCGAACAAAAAATGATTTACGAATTATATATACGACTATAATCTGTACAATTTATAAGACTATACAAATCAAAGAATAAATGCAATAAACACAATTGATTTATTTTTATACCAAATTGCAAATTAAAGGGTTAAACTGCAATACCCTTTTCATATTTGGCTGATTACGATTGTGACAACTGTCACATTTAACTTAAATGTTGGATTATAATAAATGTTATAAATGTGTATTATCACGGACTTACCTTTTTTGCGGTAACTTGTTACATACTGAAAAATGCCTCTGAGAAGGACCACACTGTTCAATTTTTAGTTCATTTAAACTTTGTTCTTGTTCTAGAGCGGAAATAAATTTCTGCCGATATTTTTCTTATATTTCCAAAGCTCAAACATATTTAAGATTTATAATAAAGATGTTTTCAGCATAAATTAATATACGATTATATAGGTAGAATATCATATAATTTGTCCTATTATACTATCTTATGTCTATATTTTGTACTATTGTGAATAAATATTTTAGATATACAATTTTCTTTTTTATTCGAGCAATTGACTTCGAGTAAATGTGGCCTTTCGACAGTTGCTTTTCTCTAGAATAATTGTACAAACTCTAAAAAACGTAGGTGTTCTACAAAATATTTTATAGAAAAATTTTTTGATTAACAATAGCCTTTGATTTTATGCTTCTGTATTTTGGTAAAATTTTAAAAGCAATAAAAAAAGCAAACTGACGGACGGACCTATTGAGACAGAGAGCGAAGTGTTCTTGCGCCAGTTTTTTTGCGAAAAATTTAATTATTATAGCAGAGATACACGCCTTCACCAAAATTTTGATTATTATACCAGAGATGCGCCTCCACCAAAAGCATCCGCCAAAATTTTGATTATTATACCAGATACATGGTCCTTCGGCAAAATTTTGGAATATTTTTTGTACATTCAAAATAGTAATCGCAAAGTTAGAAACTTCATATTTTCACGGATGTTAGTACAATTTTCGCTCGTTCTCCTCGTGTGCTTAATGTCGTCTCTCGTGCTCTCGTGTTGTCCTACGGCCTCGTTTCGTTATCTCGGAAACTAATTGAGCTAGAGAGACGATTTATATACCGTTGGATACCGAATTCAGCATGAAGTCTAACTTCCAAATTTCATAAAAATCGCTCAAGTAGTTTCGGAGAAGTATGGCAACAAACACTGCGAAAGAGAATTTTATATATATATAGATATAAAATATTTAAATGGCTATTAAAAAATAACGGTTAAAGATAAAAAAGTGAAAATTTAGGATTGTATGTATATTTTGGTTCTACATCGTATAAAATTAAGAAAAAAGAGTTTGTTCAAAAAAATTTTAAAAAATTTCGGGGGGGCAAGCCCCCTTCTCACTTAGGTAGATCGTACCACTTCAGAAACCATCCCGGGTTGATGCACAACAACTTTGATTAAGGTCATTTTACGATCAAATGCATAGTTTGTGAGTCTATAGGGAACATACATACATACAAACATTCATTTTTATTTATATAGATGTAAAATATTTAAATGGCTATTAAAAAATAACGGTTAAAGATAAAAAAGTGAAAATTTAGGATTGTATGTATATTTTGGTTCTACATCGTATAAAATTAAGAAAAAAGAGTTTGTTCAAAAAAATTTTAAAAAATTTCGGGGGGGCAAGCCCCCTTCTCACTTAGGTAGATCGTACCACTTCAGAAACCATCCCGGGTTGATGCACAACAACTTTGATTAAGGTCATTTTACGATCAAATGCATAGTTTGTGAGTCTATAGGGAACATACATACATACAAACATTCATTTTTATTTATATAGATGTAAAATATTTAAATGGCTATTAAAAAATAACGGTTAAAGATAAAAAAGTGAAAATTTAGGATTGTATGTATATTTTGGTTCTACATCGTATAAAATTAAGAAAAAAGAGTTTGTTCAAAAAAATTTTAAAAAATTTCGGGGGGGCAAGCCCCCTTCTCACTTAGGTAGATCGTACCACTTCAGAAACCATCCCGGGTTGATGCACAACAACTTTGATTAAGGTCATTTTACGATCAAATGCATAGTTTGTGAGTCTATAGGGAACATACATACATACAAACATTCATTTTTATTTATATAGATGTAAAATATTTAAATGGCTATTAAAAAATAACGGTTAAAGATAAAAAAGTGAAAATTTAGGATTGTATGTATATTTTGGTTCTACATCGTATAAAATTAAGAAAAAAGAGTTTGTTCAAAAAAATTTTAAAAAATTTCGGGGGGGCAAGCCCCCTTCTCACTTAGGTAGATCGTACCACTTCAGAAACCATCCCGGGTTGATGCACAACAACTTTGATTAAGGTCATTTTACGATCAAATGCATAGTTTGTGAGTCTATAGGGAACATACATACATACAAACATTCATTTTTATTTATATAGATGTAAAATATTTAAATGGCTATTAAAAAATAACGGTTAAAGATAAAAAAGTGAAAATTTAGGATTGTATGTATATTTTGGTTCTACATCGTATAAAATTAAGAAAAAAGAGTTTGTTCAAAAAAATTTTAAAAAATTTCGGGGGGGCAAGCCCCCTTCTCACTTAGGTAGATCGTACCACTTCAGAAACCATCCCGGGTTGATGCACAACAACTTTGATTAAGGTCATTTTACGATCAAATGCATAGTTTGTGAGTCTATAGGGAACATACATACATACAAACATTCATTTTTATTTATATAGATGTAAAATATTTAAATGGCTATTAAAAAATAACGGTTAAAGATAAAAAAGTGAAAATTTAGGATTGTATGTATATTTTGGTTCTACATCGTATAAAATTAAGAAAAAAGAGTTTGTTCAAAAAAATTTTAAAAAATTTCGGGGGGGCAAGCCCCCTTCTCACTTAGGTAGATCGTACCACTTCAGAAACCATCCCGGGTTGATGCACAACAACTTTGATTAAGGTCATTTTACGATCAAATGCATAGTTTGTGAGTCTATAGGGAACATACATACATACAAACATTCATTTTTATTTATATAGATGTAAAATATTTAAATGGCTATTAAAAAATAACGGTTAAAGATAAAAAAGTGAAAATTTAGGATTGTATGTATATTTTGGTTCTACATCGTATAAAATTAAGAAAAAAGAGTTTGTTCAAAAAAATTTTAAAAAATTTCGGGGGGGCAAGCCCCCTTCTCACTTAGGTAGATCGTACCACTTCAGAAACCATCCCGGGTTGATGCACAACAACTTTGATTAAGGTCATTTTACGATCAAATGCATAGTTTGTGAGTCTATAGGGAACATACATACATACAAACATTCATTTTTATTTATATAGATGTAAAATATTTAAATGGCTATTAAAAAATAACGGTTAAAGATAAAAAAGTGAAAATTTAGGATTGTATGTATATTTTGGTTCTACATCGTATAAAATTAAGAAAAAAGAGTTTGTTCAAAAAAATTTTAAAAAATTTCGGGGGGGCAAGCCCCCTTCTCACTTAGGTAGATCGTACCACTTCAGAAACCATCCCGGGTTGATGCACAACAACTTTGATTAAGGTCATTTTACGATCAAATGCATAGTTTGTGAGTCTATAGGGAACATACATACATACAAACATTCATTTTTATTTATATAGATGTAAAATATTTAAATGGCTATTAAAAAATAACGGTTAAAGATAAAAAAGTGAAAATTTAGGATTGTATGTATATTTTGGTTCTACATCGTATAAAATTAAGAAAAAAGAGTTTGTTCAAAAAAATTTTAAAAAATTTCGGGGGGGCAAGCCCCCTTCTCACTTAGGTAGATCGTACCACTTCAGAAACCATCCCGGGTTGATGCACAACAACTTTGATTAAGGTCATTTTACGATCAAATGCATAGTTTGTGAGTCTATAGGGAACATACTATTATATATTTCGTGGGGCCAATTATTATAGAAGTTATTTTATTTTATTTATTTTTATTATTAATTATTTTATTTAATTTTATTTAATTATTTTATTTTTATTATAGAATTATTTTTATTTATTGATTTTAATTTAATTATAGAATTTTTTAAATATATACTGATTTAATAATTTTTGATTTTAATATTGATTTTGCCCGGCGCCATCTATTAATCACTTACCTTACTAGCTCAGTTATAAAGTGAATTCTGCATGAGATCTCCTATCTGTGGAGGTGTGAGAAAAGATTTCTGAAATATCAACTAAACAAACGACACAAAAATACAGCTATATGAAATGGTTGATAAATAACAAAAGACTGTCGAATATTGTACACGAATTTGGAAATATATTGAAAATAAAGGCTTTGTTATGCAACATCAAAAATACAAGGTAATTATACAATAATATAGATCAGATCAATATGATATCAACTTGAAATATTTGCTGATCTATCTAACGTTAAATTATTTATTTTAGGTTATCTAGTCGAAAGTCTGAAGGAAGAAATACGATGCAATGAATTTAACTATATAAAAAAATAAAAGTATTTGACAAAAATTAAGTCGAAGATAACCCAAAATTATCTTGAATATTCAAAATTTGTTATACTAAAGCTAGAAAATGAAAAAACATTGACTTTCGATCATGATCAATTAAAAATATAAACTGTTCAGTACAACCTTTCACGATGTAATATGAAGATACACCAAACTGCTATGAAGTCTCTTCGGATCCAAGAAGAAACCAACTGCTTCTCTTTCACTGGAACAATGTTCTAAACATGGTAGATACCCGCATCGGAATACTTTTTCACTTTTCTTATAAAGTTGAGGGTCATTTTTGAAAATTTTTTCTTCACCATGAAGATTATTTATACAGGTTAGTAGAATAAAAGTTTTTAATTTAAAATTTTTACGATTTACCGCATTTTTCTCAAAAAATTGCGGAGCTCCTTATAAACAGGTGTTGCTTGTTCAAAAGCCAGCAGAAGTCTCTCTAAAATGGATTCCTTTTGGCTTGGCGTCCCTTCACAGCCAATGGAAATTAATTATTAATAACAATCCTTGCTATGAAAATTTGAATTCACCAATCAAAAAATTCCAATAAATTTGACATTTCATCAAAATAATAATTTTGATGAAAATTTTGGAAATATGAACCCAAATTGTGATTCTATCCTAATCTTTGGGTATAATCTAATCTGGGATTTGAATAGATTAAACTTTCTAGTTCATTTTGATATAATTTTCTTCTTGCTAGGTGCCCTTATTAAAGTTCTATTAGGGTTCATTTCAACGTCCGACACTTCATTTTTAGTTTCTTTATCACTTACACTCACATATTAAAATTCAAATATTTACACAATTACTACATACAAAGGATTGAAATAACTTTCAATTTACACAAAATAAATCAGCAATTGAATATGCATAAGCCATTTCCTCAAAATATCATTCTTATACGTTAATTTGACCTATAGTTTCGACACTTGTCAAAGCTATGATTCTATTGAACTATTTTCCACATTTTTCTTTAAAATTTATACTAATACTATTAATATTGAACTAACTATTGTTCTCAAATTTTAGATTAATGTCTATTTCAACATAATTTCACAAATCTACCCATGCAGCTAAATGATGCAAGACGTATCACCTTAACGAAGTTCCTTTCGAAGTGACTTTTGGAAACATGGAACCTTTTGATGATTCTTACGAACAAATAAGGCTATTGTATGATACAAATAGAAGTAATTCTCTGGTAAAACTCAAAATTCAAATTATTATATATTCTATTTACTAATTTCTAATTTATATGTCATTGAAATATCATCTTTGATATAGGATTACCTATTTTGATTTCTTATGTAATTCTACCTTTATACACTTAAATAAAACCATCTTATAACTATTTAATTATTACTAAGTGCTCTCCTAACTTTAGTTCTTTTTATAATTCTCATTCTTCTCAACCTTCCAATCAACGATACCCCTCAAAAGTGGCAATAATAAAAAATTATCCATATACTTTGGGCTTTATTAAAATTACTAAATTATCTATTATTTTTAACTATTCTATGGTTTGAGTATCTTAAAAAATCATAATAACTATTTAAAATCATGACAATTGCCCTAAATGAAAAATTGATAATTTTTCTTAAGTAAAATTTAAATTTTTCATTTAAAATTTGAACTATTATATAAATTATATTTATTTAAAAAATTACTTATCCTATAAACTTTAATCTATCCTTGGTAATATTTATACAAATCATTTATTTTAAGAAAATATTTTCAAATGCAAATTAAAATAATGAAAAATACCATTTCACTCCCTTCTTGAGTAAATGATTTAAAGGAACTATGTTTTTTCTCAAATCAGGCACAAGCCTTTTAAAATAGTTGATCAAACCAAGAAAACCACGCAAATTTTTAATATTTTTAGGAGTAGGGTACTCCTTTATTCTTTCTACTCTCTCCTCGTCCATTGAAACTCCCAAATTATCTATTTTATATCCCAAAAATGTAACACTATCTTGAAAAAATTGGCATTTCTTTATATTTATTTTAAGACCCGCTAAATCTAATTCTCTTAATAATATTTCAATATGTTTTAGGTGTGAAAATTCGTCTTTTGAAAGTATAAGGATATCGTCTATATAATGAAGAATAAAATCATCATATTTATCTAAAATATTATGAAGAGCACGAACTAAAGCACTACATGAACTTTGCAAACCATAAGGCACAACACAAAATCTGTACAGAACACCATCTATCATGAAAGCTGTATAATCTCTGGATTCATGGGCTAAAGGAATTAACCAAAAACTATGTCTCAAATCTACTTTGCTATAATATTTTGCCCCCGTTATTCTCCCGAAAATAGTTTCCGTTGTAGCAGGTGCTTCGTATTGCGGTATGGTGTGATTATTTAAATTTCTTGCATCTAGACAAAGTCTTAATTCTCCACTGTTCTTTTTGACTACAACAATTGGATTTATTATTCTTGAATTACATTTTTCTATTATTCCATTTTCTAACATCTTTTCTACTTCTCTATTTACCTCACTTCGGTATCTATATGGTATCGGATATGTTTTCGGTCTAAAATCTTGGATATTTCTAACTTCTATTTTGTGAACATAATCACTAGCAAATCTATTTTCCTCATTTATGAGTCCTTCATACTTTAATAATATTTTCTTCACTTCTCCTATCCACTCTTTCTTACATATCACTTCCTCCTCCATTATATCCATACTACTTTTACACACCTCATCATCAACATCTTCATATAATACATTATTAATATCTATATAATCATTATTTATCAATTCATTGCCCTTTTCTGGACTTAATTCATTAAATATTTCATTATCCTCCATATACATTCTCCTCATATTCATCAATTCCTTGCCCTTTTCTGGACATAATTCTTCCTCAAATTTCACATACTCCTCCTCTACTTGTACCAAACCTTTCTCATAATTGATTACCATACCCATTTTGTCTAACATATCCGATCCAATCATAATATCATATTTCATCTTATCAATGACAATCAGTTGTAGAATATAATCTTTTTTAATTAATTTAATATGACCAACAATACTTTTATTAACATGTGTAATCGTTGTATTATTTGCACCTACTAAACTTAACTTAGGAATTTTAAAACATGAATCTTCTAAATTCAAATTTTTAATGACATTTTCACTAATTAAGGAAATCTCTGACCCTGTATCCAATAAAACTTTAAAATATTTACCACAAAATTGAACTTTAATAAAAATTAATCCCTTGAACTTTTTCGATACAACATTAGCTCCCATGTCCAAAAATTCCCTATGATGCTCGTACAGTTTGGTTGCTATATTGCCTAGCAGGTGCGATCTACAAAATTCTGTTCAAATGACTCCATTTGAACACCTGATGACGTTGATGGTTGATCAGAAATTTCACCATCCATGACTATATTATTTACACTAAATTGTGCCCTATTATCACTATTTCTACTATTTTGGTTGGAAGGCTGATTCGAACTCGAATTACCCATATCTCGTCTTGGTGATCGTCTGCTATCACCATTATTGTCATTATTATTGTAAAAATTATTATTACCATTAGAGTTATTTCTATCACCATTATTTCTATAATTATTATCTCTGTAATTATTATATCCCCTATTATTATTATTTTGGTTATAATTATTATAACCTCCACGTCCATTGTTATTTCTATTATTATTATAATTATAATTTGATCTATTATTTTGACTTCTGTTTTGATTGTTATAGTTATTGTTATTATTATTGTTATTTTTATTATTCCAAGTTTGATTATTGTTATTATTATTATCATATCTGTTGTCATTGTAATTATTACTATCAATAAAATTTTGAAAATTGCCATTATTATTATTTCTGCTTCTATAACTTTGAAAAGCTTTTTCCTTTTCAATAAGAAAATTGCAGAGCATGTTGAAGTCGGTAAAATGAAAATTTAGTCGGATATTCTCTATCTGACTTTCAAAATGGACTATTATGTGGTTCACCAGTTCCTTCTCTGTGAGTTTTCCATCCAGATACTGGGCAGCACTATATAATCTCATAGCATACAGATGCATGCTTGTTCTAGAGTTGGAGTTATATCTTCCTCCAAACAATTCTGCTCTCACAACTTGTTGTCTGGACTGTCCCCAGAAAAATTCCAAAAACTTCACTTTAAAACCATCAAAATCTTGGATCTCATTCTCCACATTCGTATACCAAATCAACGCTTCACCCTTCAGCTGATTTCTAATGACTTCACGAAATTCGTCGAAGTCATTGTATTGCAAATATTTGGTTGTGAGTATACGAATAAATGGTACTGGATGTTGAGATTTATAGTCCCCATTAAAATAAATTCTGTTCTCCGATGTTTCTATAGTATGGACTATTGTTCCTTTTGTTGTATTCCTAATCTTCTTCTCCATCTTTTCTATCTCTTGTTTAACTTCTTTTACTTCAAACTTTAATTTATTCTCCAATTGATCCTCCTTTTCCTTGGATGTTTTCTGATCTTTCTTGATTTGATTTATGTTTTCATCTACCATGATGAATCTTCTGTTCGTCCACTCTGCTTCCTTTTCTATATCTTCTTCTACTATATTTATTCTTTCTTTATGCTGTTGTATTTGTGTTTTAATCTCTTGATTTTCAACAGTTAATTTAGTTTCTAAATTTTCATGTTTATTCATGATCTCTCCGTACAACATTTTCACTTCTCCAATACTCTTATTTATTCTCTGTTCCATTTGTTCTTCTATTCTTTTAATGTTCTCTTCAAGTTTCTTTTCCAACCTCTGACTATTTTCTTCTGCTTTTCTGTTATTTTCTTCTAACTTGTCTTCCATCTTTTGACTATTTTCTTCTAATTTTTCTTCTACCCTTTGACTATTTTCTTCTAATTTTTGTTCTACTTTTTGACTATTTTCTACTAATTTTTCTTCTACCCTTTGACTATTTTCTACTAATTTTTGTTCTATTGATTTATTATTTTCTTCTGTTTTTCGACTATTTTCTTCTAATTTTTTCTCTAATGATTTACTATTTCCCTCTAATTTATTTCCCATTTTCTTGTTGTTTTCATCTAAGTGAATTAATTTTCTTTCTATTTTATTATTATTTTCTTCCATCTTTGTCAATATTAATTCCATGAATTTTTCAAGGTCAGACTTTTCTTGTTTCTGTTCCTCTTCTTCCTTTGTCGTCTTCGAAACAGATCTACGTCCATCTGCCATTTTGTATAATATCTCAGACTCAAAATTTTAATATTGATTATTTAATATGTGACTATTTTGCCCTATATTTATCTTATCGTTCCACGTTGGTTGCGCCAATTATTATATATTTCGTGGGGCCAATTATTATAGAAGTTATTTTATTTTATTTATTTATGTTTATTTATTTTTATTTATTATATTTTTTTAATTTTAATTTAATTATATTTTTTAAAATATATTTATTATAGAATTTATTTATTATAGAATTTTTTTAAATATATACTGATTTAATAATTGATTTTAATATTGATTTTGCCCGGCGCCATCTATTAATCACTTACCTTACTAGCTCAGTTATAAAGTGAATTCTGCATGAGATCTCCTATCTGTGGAGGTGTGAGAAAAGATTTCTGAAATATCAACTAAACAAACGACACAAAAATACAGCTATATGAATGTATATGAAATGGTTGATAAATAACAAAAGACTGTCGAATATTGTACACGAATTTGGAAATATATTGAAAATAAAGGCTTTGTTATGCAACATCAAAAATACAAGGTAATTATACAATAATATAGATCAGATCAATATGATATCAACTTGAAATATTTGCTGATCTATCTAACGTTAAATTATTTATTTTAGGTTATCTAGTCGAAAGTCTGAAGGAAGAAATACGATGCAATGAATTTAACTATATAAAAAAATAAAAGTATTTGACAAAAATTAAGTCGAAGATAACCCAAAATTATCTTGAATATTCAAAATTTGTTATACTAAAGCTAGAAAATGAAAAAACATTGACTTTCGATCATGATCAATTAAAAATATAAACTGTTCAGTACAACCTTTCACGATGTAATATGAAGATACACCAAACTGCTATGAAGTCTCTTCGGATCCAAGAAGAAACCAACTGCTTCTCTTTCACTGGAACAATGTTCTAAACATGGTAGATACCCGCATCGGAATACTTTTTCACTTTTCTTATAAAGTTGAGGGTCATTTTTGAAAATTTTTTCTTCACCATGAAGATTATTTATACAGGTTAGTAGAATAAAAGTTTTTAATTTAAAATTTTTACGATTTACCGCATTTTTCTCAAAAAATTGCGGAGCTCCTTATAAACAGGTGTTGCTTGTTCAAAAGCCAGCAGAAGTCTCTCTAAAATGGATTCCTTTTGGCTTGGCGTCCCTTCACAGCCAATGGAAATTAATTATTAATAACAATCCTTGCTATGAAAATTTGAATTCACCAATCAAAAAATTCCAATAAATTTGACATTTCATCAAAATAATAATTTTGATGTTGTTCTGAAGCTATTTCCTTGTGGCATTTTTATGATTAATTATTTATATGGGAAATAAGCCACAATTAAAATGAAAAAAATAATTTTATTAACGTTTCGACGCCCAAATCGGGTGCCGTTGTCAAAATACAAAATATTACTAAAATAAACTAAAGTGTTGTTGCTAAGCAAAAAAAATTCTTCTAATAATTTATTTAATCTCACTCATTTATATTGGCAATTCAGACATATATTATACATTTTAAAGTAGGAGACTTTAAAATGATATTGCCAATATTTATGAGTTGCGTTCCTGGGACGACTTACTGAAAGATAGTTCATTCGATTACATGAAATTAACCCCAACTCAAGAATATCCGTCATAAAAAATTATAGCATGTGATATGTCTTTAAAAAGACAACCAAATGCAACGACAGTAAAATTCTCGCGTTAGAGACTTCATAGTAAATCACAAGGGAAAACCAGGAAAAACCCTGTGATACTATCCCGACATCGTAAGTATTTGGTCTTACATTAATTTACTCTCAAAAAATAATACCAAATTCTGACTTGTAACATGTTTAAATTATAAATATTATTAATAATACTAGATATATAAGTAATACTAAAATATAAAATATGTACTAGCTCGATATTATTGACTTACTAATCTTGGTATTTTCTTTCTATTGACTTCCTCTTTCAGTATGGGTAACCACATCCTACTGCATTCTACCGAGGAATTTGCGACACAATTGGTTTCATTTAGCATAATTAGAGCCGCTTCTTTGATTTTTCTCTTTTTACTATCTGATTCTTTCAGAACTATACTTGAATCTCTCCACTGAACTCTATGTTCATTATCCCATGCGTGTTGACATATTTGAGATCTCTCAAATTCTCTATTTTTAATATAAGATTGATGTTCACTTATTCTAACGTCTAATGGTCTTGATGTCTCACCTAAATAAAATTGTTCGCATTCACAAGGTATTTTATAAATGCAATTTTTTGTTCTTTCTTGATCATTGTTAGGTTTAGTTTTAGATAGAATAGATCTCAATGTGTTTGTTGTTTTGAATGTTGTTGAAATGTTGAATTTATTTCCTATTGTTTTAAGTTTCTCGGATAGTCCTTTTATATATGGTATTGATATTTTCCTCGTATTATTTCTGGTGAATGTTGTAGGATCCCGTTCTAAGTTGTTCTGTTCCATTCGATCCAATCTTGACAATTCCTTATTTATAAACGATAAAGGATAATCATTTTTTAATAAAACAGATGTTAACAATTGTTTTTCTGCTAAAAAGGAATTTTCGTTAGAACAAGTAATTTTGGCTCTATCATATAAGGATTTAATGATTCCCTTTTTAACGTTGATGTTGTGATTTGACTTGTAATTGAGATATCTGTTGGTGTGTGTTGGTTTTCTATACACTTGAGTCTCATATCCAATATCCTTCTTTGAGATCAAAACATCGAGGAAAGGTAGGCTGTTATTGTATTCCTTTTCCATTGTAAATTTTATTGTCTCTTCTTGATCGTTTATAATATTCAGGAATGTATCCAACAAAAAAAAAAATGAAAGAGGAAGTCAATAGAAAGAAAATACCAAGATTAGTAAGTCAATAATATCGAGCTAGTACATATTTTATATTTTAGTATTACTTATATATCTAGTATTATTAATAATATTTATAATTTAAACATGTTACAAGTCAGAATTTGGTATTATTTTTTGAGAGTAAATTAATGTAAGACCAAATACTTACGATGTCGGGATAGTATCACAGGGTTTTTCCTGGTTTTCCCTTGTGATTTACTATGAAGTCTCTAACGCGAGAATTTTACTGTCGTTGCATTTGGTTGTCTTTTTAAAGACATATCACATGCTATAATTTTTTATGACGGATATTCTTGAGTTGGGGTTAATTTCATGTAATCGAATCATAGATATATAATACTCTAGATTGCGCCTTACGATCTTAAAATGGGTGACGGTTGCGACAGAGATAAATGAGCCTATTTGGTCGGTAGTCTCTTTCTAATTCAAGGGGAGTATCGACGACGTCACTATCCTACTCTGTCGTCGAGTATTTTAGATGGTTTGACAGTTCGAGCGGATGGCGACGAGAACTGGTCGTTTGTCTTCGGACGTGGATAATCCTGGTTCGAATCCCATACCAATCTTTACTTTTTTTATTTTTTATTTAATCAATATTGCGTTTATTAGATATTATTACATCTCTAAAGTAAATATATGCAAAGAAATATATAACAAATAAGAAAAACTGTGTAGGTACCTATAGATTTTTAAAAATATAAAAGCCAATGTTATTTTTTTTAATAAGTTAATTGTAGAATAGTATAAAGTAATTGTTAAAAATATTCGTAAAAAATTACCAATAATTAATATCAACATAATGTACCATCGATTTATTAATTGAATCGGTCATTTCAAAAACAACATGAGTCACATATTCCTAATTTTACAGAAGAGCACAGAAAACTAACTATATAGTCGAAAGATGGATGAAATGGATGACATCAAAATTCAGAGTTATTGTAGTTTTGTTCCTAATGTTTTTACTGGACTGGTATCGTTTTTGCACACAACTTTTATCTTAAAGGAGTCTATTCCTCTCAAAAAGTTAGTTTCTGAAAATTGTGGACTTTGCTGTTTTTGAAATGACCGATTCAATTATAAGTAATTAGACATTATTTTTATTTATGAAACTATTGTTACAATTTTTTAAAAAAGTAGAAGCAAAACAAACATTCACATCATTCGAATAAGGACGAATTTATATTAACGAATGACTTTTATTTTACTATGCAGTTCGCAAATTATGTATTCCAATATTAACTTACTATACATACATTTATTATCTGCTAGATTTACGTAGGTCCATTTTTCAGATGTAAAAATATCTAATAAACGCAATATTGATTAAATAAAAATAAAAAAAGTAAAGTTGCTATGGGATTCGAACCACGATTATCCACGTCCGAAGACCAAAGACCATTTCCCGTCACCACCCGCTCCAACTGTCAACACATATTACTCGATAAAGTGGGATATTCACGTCGTCGATATTCCCCTTAAATTAAAAAGAGACTACCGACCAAATAGGCTCATTTATCTCTGTCGCAATCGTCACCCATTTTAAGATCGCAGGGCGCAATCTAGAGTATTATATATCTATGAATCGAATGAACTATCTTTCAGTAAGTCGTCCCAGGAACGCAACTCATAAATATTGGCAATATCATTTTAAAGTCTCCTACTTTAAAATGTATAATATATGTCTGAATTGCCAATATAAATGAGTGAGATTAAATAAATTATTAGAAGAATTTTTTTTGCTTAGCAACAACACTTTAGTTTATTTTAGTAATATTTTGTATTTTGACAACGGCACCCGATTTGGGCGTCGAAACGTTAATAAAATTATTTTTTTCATTTTAATTGTGGCTTATTTCCCATATAAATAATTAATAATAATTTTGATGAAAATTTTGGAAATATGAACCCAAATTGTGATTCTATCCTAATCTTTGGGTATAATCTAATCTGGGATTTGAATAGATTAAACTTTCTAGTTCATTTTGATATAATTTTCTTCTTGCTAGGTGCCCTTATTAAAGTTCTATTAGGGTTCATTTCAACGTCCGACACTTCATTTTTAGTTTCTTTATCACTTACACTCACATATTAAAATTCAAATATTTACACAATTACTACATACAAAGGATTGAAATAACTTTCAATTTACACAAAATAAATCACCAATTGAATATGCATAAGCCATTTCCTCAAAATATCATTCTTATACGTTAATTTGACCTATAGTTTCGACACTTGTCAAAGCTATGATTCTATTGAACTATTTTCCACATTTTTCTTTAAAATTTATACTAATACTATTAATATTGAACTAACTATTGTTCTCAAATTTTAGATTAATGTCTATTTCAACATAATTTCACAAATCTACCCATGCAGCTAAATGATGCAAGACGTATCACCTTAACGAAGTTCCTTTCGAAGTGACTTTTGGAAACATGGAACCTTTTGATGATTCTTACGAACAAATAAGGCTATTGTATGATACAAATAGAAGTAATTCTCTGGTAAAACTCAAAATTCAAATTATTATATATTCTATTTACTAATTTCTAATTTATATGTCATTGAAATATCATCTTTGATATAGGATTACCTATTTTGATTTCTTATGTAATTCTACCTTTATACACTTAAATAAAACCATCTTATAACTATTTAATTATTACTAAGTGCTCTCCTAACTTTAGTTCTTTTTATAATTCTCATTCTTCTCAACCTTCCAATCAACGATACCCCTCAAAAGTGGCAATAATAAAAAATTATCCATATACTTTGGGCTTTATTAAAATTACTAAATTATCTATTATTTTTAACTATTCTATGGTTTGAGTATCTTAAAAAATCATAATAACTATTTAAAATCACGACAATACATACATACAAACATTCATTTTTATTTATATAGATGTAAAATATTTAAATGGCTATTAAAAAATAACGGTTAAAGATAAAAAAGTGAAAATTTAGGATTGTATGTATATTTTGGTTCTACATCGTATAAAATTAAGAAAAAAGAGTTTGTTCAAAAAAATTTTAAAAAATTTCGGGGGGGCAAGCCCCCTTCTCACTTAGGTAGATCGTACCACTTCAGAAACCATCCCGGGTTGATGCACAACAACTTTGATTAAGGTCATTTTACGATCAAATGCATAGTTTGTGAGTCTATAGGGAACATACATACATACAAACATTCATTTTTATTTATATAGATGTAAAATATTTAAATGGCTATTAAAAAATAACGGTTAAAGATAAAAAAGTGAAAATTTAGGATTGTATGTATATTTTGGTTCTACATCGTATAAAATTAAGAAAAAAGAGTTTGTTCAAAAAAATTTTAAAAAATTTCGGGGGGGCAAGCCCCCTTCTCACTTAGGTAGATCGTACCACTTCAGAAACCATCCCGGGTTGATGCACAACAACTTTGATTAAGGTCATTTTACGATCAAATGCATAGTTTGTGAGTCTATAGGGAACATACATACATACAAACATTCATTTTTATTTATATAGATGTAAAATATTTAAATGGCTATTAAAAAATAACGGTTAAAGATAAAAAAGTGAAAATTTAGGATTGTATGTATATTTTGGTTCTACATCGTATAAAATTAAGAAAAAAGAGTTTGTTCAAAAAAATTTTAAAAAATTTCGGGGGGGCAAGCCCCCTTCTCACTTAGGTAGATCGTACCACTTCAGAAACCATCCCGGGTTGATGCACAACAACTTTGATTAAGGTCATTTTACGATCAAATGCATAGTTTGTGAGTCTATAGGGAACATACTATTATATATTTCGTGGGGCCAATTATTATAGAAGTTATTTTATTTTATTTATTTTTATTATTAATTATTTTATTTAATTTTATTTAATTATTTTATTTTTATTATAGAATTATTTTTATTTATTGATTTTAATTTAATTATAGAATTTTTTAAATATATACTGATTTAATAATTTTTGATTTTAATATTGATTTTGCCCGGCGCCATCTATTAATCACTTACCTTACTAGCTCAGTTATAAAGTGAATTCTGCATGAGATCTCCTATCTGTGGAGGTGTGAGAAAAGATTTCTGAAATATCAACTAAACAAACGACACAAAAATACAGCTATATGAAATGGTTGATAAATAACAAAAGACTGTCGAATATTGTACACGAATTTGGAAATATATTGAAAATAAAGGCTTTGTTATGCAACATCAAAAATACAAGGTAATTATACAATAATATAGATCAGATCAATATGATATCAACTTGAAATATTTGCTGATCTATCTAACGTTAAATTATTTATTTTAGGTTATCTAGTCGAAAGTCTGAAGGAAGAAATACGATGCAATGAATTTAACTATATAAAAAAATAAAAGTATTTGACAAAAATTAAGTCGAAGATAACCCAAAATTATCTTGAATATTCAAAATTTGTTATACTAAAGCTAGAAAATGAAAAAACATTGACTTTCGATCATGATCAATTAAAAATATAAACTGTTCAGTACAACCTTTCACGATGTAATATGAAGATACACCAAACTGCTATGAAGTCTCTTCGGATCCAAGAAGAAACCAACTGCTTCTCTTTCACTGGAACAATGTTCTAAACATGGTAGATACCCGCATCGGAATACTTTTTCACTTTTCTTATAAAGTTGAGGGTCATTTTTGAAAATTTTTTCTTCACCATGAAGATTATTTATACAGGTTAGTAGAATAAAAGTTTTTAATTTAAAATTTTTACGATTTACCGCATTTTTCTCAAAAAATTGCGGAGCTCCTTATAAACAGGTGTTGCTTGTTCAAAAGCCAGCAGAAGTCTCTCTAAAATGGATTCCTTTTGGCTTGGCGTCCCTTCACAGCCAATGGAAATTAATTATTAATAACAATCCTTGCTATGAAAATTTGAATTCACCAATCAAAAAATTCCAATAAATTTGACATTTCATCAAAATAATAATTTTGATGAAAATTTTGGAAATATGAACCCAAATTGTGATTCTATCCTAATCTTTGGGTATAATCTAATCTGGGATTTGAATAGATTAAACTTTCTAGTTCATTTTGATATAATTTTCTTCTTGCTAGGTGCCCTTATTAAAGTTCTATTAGGGTTCATTTCAACGTCCGACACTTCATTTTTAGTTTCTTTATCACTTACACTCACATATTAAAATTCAAATATTTACACAATTACTACATACAAAGGATTGAAATAACTTTCAATTTACACAAAATAAATCAGCAATTGAATATGCATAAGCCATTTCCTCAAAATATCATTCTTATACGTTAATTTGACCTATAGTTTCGACACTTGTCAAAGCTATGATTCTATTGAACTATTTTCCACATTTTTCTTTAAAATTTATACTAATACTATTAATATTGAACTAACTATTGTTCTCAAATTTTAGATTAATGTCTATTTCAACATAATTTCACAAATCTACCCATGCAGCTAAATGATGCAAGACGTATCACCTTAACGAAGTTCCTTTCGAAGTGACTTTTGGAAACATGGAACCTTTTGATGATTCTTACGAACAAATAAGGCTATTGTATGATACAAATAGAAGTAATTCTCTGGTAAAACTCAAAATTCAAATTATTATATATTCTATTTACTAATTTCTAATTTATATGTCATTGAAATATCATCTTTGATATAGGATTACCTATTTTGATTTCTTATGTAATTCTACCTTTATACACTTAAATAAAACCATCTTATAACTATTTAATTATTACTAAGTGCTCTCCTAACTTTAGTTCTTTTTATAATTCTCATTCTTCTCAACCTTCCAATCAACGATACCCCTCAAAAGTGGCAATAATAAAAAATTATCCATATACTTTGGGCTTTATTAAAATTACTAAATTATCTATTATTTTTAACTATTCTATGGTTTGAGTATCTTAAAAAATCATAATAACTATTTAAAATCATGACAATTGCCCTAAATGAAAAATTGATAATTTTTCTTAAGTAAAATTTAAATTTTTCATTTAAAATTTGAACTATTATATAAATTATATTTATTTAAAAAATTACTTATCCTATAAACTTTAATCTATCCTTGGTAATATTTATACAAATCATTTATTTTAAGAAAATATTTTCAAATGCAAATTAAAATAATGAAAAATACCATTTCACTCCCTTCTTGAGTAAATGATTTAAAGGAACTATGTTTTTTCTCAAATCAGGCACAAGCCTTTTAAAATAGTTGATCAAACCAAGAAAACCACGCAAATTTTTAATATTTTTAGGAGTAGGGTACTCCTTTATTCTTTCTACTCTCTCCTCGTCCATTGAAACTCCCAAATTATCTATTTTATATCCCAAAAATGTAACACTATCTTGAAAAAATTGGCATTTCTTTATATTTATTTTAAGACCCGCTAAATCTAATTCTCTTAATAATATTTCAATATGTTTTAGGTGTGAAAATTCGTCTTTTGAAAGTATAAGGATATCGTCTATATAATGAAGAATAAAATCATCATATTTATCTAAAATATTATGAAGAGCACGAACTAAAGCACTACATGAACTTTGCAAACCATAAGGCACAACACAAAATCTGTACAGAACACCATCTATCATGAAAGCTGTATAATCTCTGGATTCATGGGCTAAAGGAATTAACCAAAAACTATGTCTCAAATCTACTTTGCTATAATATTTTGCCCCCGTTATTCTCCCGAAAATAGTTTCCGTTGTAGCAGGTGCTTCGTATTGCGGTATGGTGTGATTATTTAAATTTCTTGCATCTAGACAAAGTCTTAATTCTCCACTGTTCTTTTTGACTACAACAATTGGATTTATTATTCTTGAATTACATTTTTCTATTATTCCATTTTCTAACATCTTTTCTACTTCTCTATTTACCTCACTTCGGTATCTATATGGTATCGGATATGTTTTCGGTCTAAAATCTTGGATATTTCTAACTTCTATTTTGTGAACATAATCACTAGCAAATCTATTTTCCTCATTTATGAGTCCTTCATACTTTAATAATATTTTCTTCACTTCTCCTATCCACTCTTTCTTACATATCACTTCCTCCTCCATTATATCCATACTACTTTTACACACCTCATCATCAACATCTTCATATAATACATTATTAATATCTATATAATCATTATTTATCAATTCATTGCCCTTTTCTGGACTTAATTCATTAAATATTTCATTATCCTCCATATACATTCTCCTCATATTCATCAATTCCTTGCCCTTTTCTGGACATAATTCTTCCTCAAATTTCACATACTCCTCCTCTACTTGTACCAAACCTTTCTCATAATTGATTACCATACCCATTTTGTCTAACATATCCGATCCAATCATAATATCATATTTCATCTTATCAATGACAATCAGTTGTAGAATATAATCTTTTTTAATTAATTTAATATGACCAACAATACTTTTATTAACATGTGTAATCGTTGTATTATTTGCACCTACTAAACTTAACTTAGGAATTTTAAAACATGAATCTTCTAAATTCAAATTTTTAATGACATTTTCACTAATTAAGGAAATCTCTGACCCTGTATCCAATAAAACTTTAAAATATTTACCACAAAATTGAACTTTAATAAAAATTAATCCCTTGAACTTTTTCGATACAACATTAGCTCCCATGTCCAAAAATTCCCTATGATGCTCGTACAGTTTGGTTGCTATATTGCCTAGCAGGTGCGATCTACAAAATTCTGTTCAAATGACTCCATTTGAACACCTGATGACGTTGATGGTTGATCAGAAATTTCACCATCCATGACTATATTATTTACACTAAATTGTGCCCTATTATCACTATTTCTACTATTTTGGTTGGAAGGCTGATTCGAACTCGAATTACCCATATCTCGTCTTGGTGATCGTCTGCTATCACCATTATTGTCATTATTATTGTAAAAATTATTATTACCATTAGAGTTATTTCTATCACCATTATTTCTATAATTATTATCTCTGTAATTATTATATCCCCTATTATTATTATTTTGGTTATAATTATTATAACCTCCACGTCCATTGTTATTTCTATTATTATTATAATTATAATTTGATCTATTATTTTGACTTCTGTTTTGATTGTTATAGTTATTGTTATTATTATTGTTATTTTTATTATTCCAAGTTTGATTATTGTTATTATTATTATCATATCTGTTGTCATTGTAATTATTACTATCAATAAAATTTTGAAAATTGCCATTATTATTATTTCTGCTTCTATAACTTTGAAAAGCTTTTTCCTTTTCAATAAGAAAATTGCAGAGCATGTTGAAGTCGGTAAAATGAAAATTTAGTCGGATATTCTCTATCTGACTTTCAAAATGGACTATTATGTGGTTCACCAGTTCCTTCTCTGTGAGTTTTCCATCCAGATACTGGGCAGCACTATATAATCTCATAGCATACAGATGCATGCTTGTTCTAGAGTTGGAGTTATATCTTCCTCCAAACAATTCTGCTCTCACAACTTGTTGTCTGGACTGTCCCCAGAAAAATTCCAAAAACTTCACTTTAAAACCATCAAAATCTTGGATCTCATTCTCCACATTCGTATACCAAATCAACGCTTCACCCTTCAGCTGATTTCTAATGACTTCACGAAATTCGTCGAAGTCATTGTATTGCAAATATTTGGTTGTGAGTATACGAATAAATGGTACTGGATGTTGAGATTTATAGTCCCCATTAAAATAAATTCTGTTCTCCGATGTTTCTATAGTATGGACTATTGTTCCTTTTGTTGTATTCCTAATCTTCTTCTCCATCTTTTCTATCTCTTGTTTAACTTCTTTTACTTCAAACTTTAATTTATTCTCCAATTGATCCTCCTTTTCCTTGGATGTTTTCTGATCTTTCTTGATTTGATTTATGTTTTCATCTACCATGATGAATCTTCTGTTCGTCCACTCTGCTTCCTTTTCTATATCTTCTTCTACTATATTTATTCTTTCTTTATGCTGTTGTATTTGTGTTTTAATCTCTTGATTTTCAACAGTTAATTTAGTTTCTAAATTTTCATGTTTATTCATGATCTCTCCGTACAACATTTTCACTTCTCCAATACTCTTATTTATTCTCTGTTCCATTTGTTCTTCTATTCTTTTAATGTTCTCTTCAAGTTTCTTTTCCAACCTCTGACTATTTTCTTCTGCTTTTCTGTTATTTTCTTCTAACTTGTCTTCCATCTTTTGACTATTTTCTTCTAATTTTTCTTCTACCCTTTGACTATTTTCTTCTAATTTTTGTTCTACTTTTTGACTATTTTCTACTAATTTTTCTTCTACCCTTTGACTATTTTCTACTAATTTTTGTTCTATTGATTTATTATTTTCTTCTGTTTTTCGACTATTTTCTTCTAATTTTTTCTCTAATGATTTACTATTTCCCTCTAATTTATTTCCCATTTTCTTGTTGTTTTCATCTAAGTGAATTAATTTTCTTTCTATTTTATTATTATTTTCTTCCATCTTTGTCAATATTAATTCCATGAATTTTTCAAGGTCAGACTTTTCTTGTTTCTGTTCCTCTTCTTCCTTTGTCGTCTTCGAAACAGATCTACGTCCATCTGCCATTTTGTATAATATCTCAGACTCAAAATTTTAATATTGATTATTTAATATGTGACTATTTTGCCCTATATTTATCTTATCGTTCCACGTTGGTTGCGCCAATTATTATATATTTCGTGGGGCCAATTATTATAGAAGTTATTTTATTTTATTTATTTTTATTATTAATTATTTTATTTAATTTTATTTAATTATTTTATTTTTATTATAGAATTATTTTTATTTATTGATTTTAATTTAATTATAGAATTTTTTAAATATATACTGATTTAATAATTTTTGATTTTAATATTGATTTTGCCCGGCGCCATCTATTAATCACTTACCTTACTAGCTCAGTTATAAAGTGAATTCTGCATGAGATCTCCTATCTGTGGAGGTGTGAGAAAAGATTTCTGAAATATCAACTAAACAAACGACACAAAAATACAGCTATATGAATGTATATGAAATGGTTGATAAATAACAAAAGACTGTCGAATATTGTACACGAATTTGGAAATATATTGAAAATAAAGGCTTTGTTATGCAACATCAAAAATACAAGGTAATTATACAATAATATAGATCAGATCAATATGATATCAACTTGAAATATTTGCTGATCTATCTAACGTTAAATTATTTATTTTAGGTTATCTAGTCGAAAGTCTGAAGGAAGAAATACGATGCAATGAATTTAACTATATAAAAAAATAAAAGTATTTGACAAAAATTAAGTCGAAGATAACCCAAAATTATCTTGAATATTCAAAATTTGTTATACTAAAGCTAGAAAATGAAAAAACATTGACTTTCGATCATGATCAATTAAAAATATAAACTGTTCAGTACAACCTTTCACGATGTAATATGAAGATACACCAAACTGCTATGAAGTCTCTTCGGATCCAAGAAGAAACCAACTGCTTCTCTTTCACTGGAACAATGTTCTAAACATGGTAGATACCCGCATCGGAATACTTTTTCACTTTTCTTATAAAGTTGAGGGTCATTTTTGAAAATTTTTTCTTCACCATGAAGATTATTTATACAGGTTAGTAGAATAAAAGTTTTTAATTTAAAATTTTTACGATTTACCGCATTTTTCTCAAAAAATTGCGGAGCTCCTTATAAACAGGTGTTGCTTGTTCAAAAGCCAGCAGAAGTCTCTCTAAAATGGATTCCTTTTGGCTTGGCGTCCCTTCACAGCCAATGGAAATTAATTATTAATAACAATCCTTGCTATGAAAATTTGAATTCACCAATCAAAAAATTCCAATAAATTTGACATTTCATCAAAATAATAATTTTGATGAAAATTTTGGAAATATGAACCCAAATTGTGATTCTATCCTAATCTTTGGGTATAATCTAATCTGGGATTTGAATAGATTAAACTTTCTAGTTCATTTTGATATAATTTTCTTCTTGCTAGGTGCCCTTATTAAAGTTCTATTAGGGTTCATTTCAACGTCCGACACTTCATTTTTAGTTTCTTTATCACTTACACTCACATATTAAAATTCAAATATTTACACAATTACTACATACAAAGGATTGAAATAACTTTCAATTTACACAAAATAAATCAGCAATTGAATATGCATAAGCCATTTCCTCAAAATATCATTCTTATACGTTAATTTGACCTATAGTTTCGACACTTGTCAAAGCTATGATTCTATTGAACTATTTTCCACATTTTTCTTTAAAATTTATACTAATACTATTAATATTGAACTAACTATTGTTCTCAAATTTTAGATTAATGTCTATTTCAACATAATTTCACAAATCTACCCATGCAGCTAAATGATGCAAGACGTATCACCTTAACGAAGTTCCTTTCGAAGTGACTTTTGGAAACATGGAACCTTTTGATGATTCTTACGAACAAATAAGGCTATTGTATGATACAAATAGAAGTAATTCTCTGGTAAAACTCAAAATTCAAATTATTATATATTCTATTTACTAATTTCTAATTTATATGTCATTGAAATATCATCTTTGATATAGGATTACCTATTTTGATTTCTTATGTAATTCTACCTTTATACACTTAAATAAAACCATCTTATAACTATTTAATTATTACTAAGTGCTCTCCTAACTTTAGTTCTTTTTATAATTCTCATTCTTCTCAACCTTCCAATCAACGATACCCCTCAAAAGTGGCAATAATAAAAAATTATCCATATACTTTGGGCTTTATTAAAATTACTAAATTATCTATTATTTTTAACTATTCTATGGTTTGAGTATCTTAAAAAATCATAATAACTATTTAAAATCATGACAATACATACATACAAACATTCATTTTTATTTATATAGATGTAAAATATTTAAATGGCTATTAAAAAATAACGGTTAAAGATAAAAAAGTGAAAATTTAGGATTGTATGTATATTTTGGTTCTACATCGTATAAAATTAAGAAAAAAGAGTTTGTTCAAAAAAATTTTAAAAAATTTCGGGGGGGCAAGCCCCCTTCTCACTTAGGTAGATCGTACCACTTCAGAAACCATCCCGGGTTGATGCACAACAACTTTGATTAAGGTCATTTTACGATCAAATGCATAGTTTGTGAGTCTATAGGGAACATACATACATACAAACATTCATTTTTATTTATATAGATGTAAAATATTTAAATGGCTATTAAAAAATAACGGTTAAAGATAAAAAAGTGAAAATTTAGGATTGTATGTATATTTTGGTTCTACATCGTATAAAATTAAGAAAAAAGAGTTTGTTCAAAAAAATTTTAAAAAATTTCGGGGGGGCAAGCCCCCTTCTCACTTAGGTAGATCGTACCACTTCAGAAACCATCCCGGGTTGATGCACAACAACTTTGATTAAGGTCATTTTACGATCAAATGCATAGTTTGTGAGTCTATAGGGAACATACATACATACAAACATTCATTTTTATTTATATAGATGTAAAATATTTAAATGGCTATTAAAAAATAACGGTTAAAGATAAAAAAGTGAAAATTTAGGATTGTATGTATATTTTGGTTCTACATCGTATAAAATTAAGAAAAAAGAGTTTGTTCAAAAAAATTTTAAAAAATTTCGGGGGGGCAAGCCCCCTTCTCACTTAGGTAGATCGTACCACTTCAGAAACCATCCCGGGTTGATGCACAACAACTTTGATTAAGGTCATTTTACGATCAAATGCATAGTTTGTGAGTCTATAGGGAACATACATACATACAAACATTCATTTTTATTTATATAGATGTAAAATATTTAAATGGCTATTAAAAAATAACGGTTAAAGATAAAAAAGTGAAAATTTAGGATTGTATGTATATTTTGGTTCTACATCGTATAAAATTAAGAAAAAAGAGTTTGTTCAAAAAAATTTTAAAAAATTTCGGGGGGGCAAGCCCCCTTCTCACTTAGGTAGATCGTACCACTTCAGAAACCATCCCGGGTTGATGCACAACAACTTTGATTAAGGTCATTTTACGATCAAATGCATAGTTTGTGAGTCTATAGGGAACATACATACATACAAACATTCATTTTTATTTATATAGATGTAAAATATTTAAATGGCTATTAAAAAATAACGGTTAAAGATAAAAAAGTGAAAATTTAGGATTGTATGTATATTTTGGTTCTACATCGTATAAAATTAAGAAAAAAGAGTTTGTTCAAAAAAATTTTAAAAAATTTCGGGGGGGCAAGCCCCCTTCTCACTTAGGTAGATCGTACCACTTCAGAAACCATCCCGGGTTGATGCACAACAACTTTGATTAAGGTCATTTTACGATCAAATGCATAGTTTGTGAGTCTATAGGGAACATACATACATACAAACATTCATTTTTATTTATATAGATGTAAAATATTTAAATGGCTATTAAAAAATAACGGTTAAAGATAAAAAAGTGAAAATTTAGGATTGTATGTATATTTTGGTTCTACATCGTATAAAATTAAGAAAAAAGAGTTTGTTCAAAAAAATTTTAAAAAATTTCGGGGGGCAAGCCCCCTTCTCACTTAGGTAGATCGTACCACTTCAGAAACCATCCCGGGTTGATGCACAACAACTTTGATGAAGGTCATTTTACGATCAAATGCATAGTTTGTGAGTCTATAGGGAACATACATACATACAAACATTCATTTTTATTTATATAGATGTAAAATATTTAAATGGCTATTAAAAAATAACGGTTAAAGATAAAAAAGTGAAAATTTAGGATTGTATGTATATTTTGGTTCTACATCGTATAAAATTAAGAAAAAAGAGTTTGTTCAAAAAAATTTTAAAAAATTTCGGGGGGGCAAGCCCCCTTCTCACTTAGGTAGATCGTACCACTTCAGAAACCATCCCGGGTTGATGCACAACAACTTTGATTAAGGTCATTTTACGATCAAATGCATAGTTTGTGAGTCTATAGGGAACATACATACATACAAACATTCATTTTTATTTATATAGATGTAAAATATTTAAATGGCTATTAAAAAATAACGGTTAAAGATAAAAAAGTGAAAATTTAGGATTGTATGTATATTTTGGTTCTACATCGTATAAAATTAAGAAAAAAGAGTTTGTTCAAAAAAATTTTAAAAAATTTCGGGGGGGCAAGCCCCCTTCTCACTTAGGTAGATCGTACCACTTCAGAAACCATCCCGGGTTGATGCACAACAACTTTGATTAAGGTCATTTTACGATCAAATGCATAGTTTGTGAGTCTATAGGGAACATACATACATACAAACATTCATTTTTATTTATATAGATGTAAAATATTTAAATGGCTATTAAAAAATAACGGTTAAAGATAAAAAAGTGAAAATTTAGGATTGTATGTATATTTTGGTTCTACATCGTATAAAATTAAGAAAAAAGGGTTTGTTCAAAAAAATTTTAAAAAATTTCGGGGGGGCAAGCCCCCTTCTCACTTAGGTAGATCGTACCACTTCAGAAACCATCCCGGGTTGATGCACAACAACTTTGATTAAGGTCATTTTACGATCAAATGCATAGTTTGTGAGTCTATAGGGAACATACATGCATACAAACATTCATTTTTATTTATATAGATTAGGGCTTTTTGGCATATATATATATACTAGTGACGTCATCCATCGTGGATGACGGAATCGATGATTTTTTTAAATGGGAGTAGGGGTTGTGTGACAGCTCATTTGAAAGGCTATTTAATGCTCTATTCAGTAATATAAACAATAACCTAATTATTTATACAGGGGGCCAAAAAATTTTTTTGAATTAAATTAATTGAGACAAAAAGAAGAATGTATGTACTTATTTAATGCAAAATACATTTTACTGCTGTCAGAAAACAGAAAAAAATGTTAATTTCGAAAATAAACATTGCTTTTCTCTTAAATTAAATGTTCAAACTGGTAAGAGGCAGACAATTTAAGCGAAAAACAATATTTATGTATTAAATAAACATTTTTTTCCTGTTTTCGGACCACAGTAAAATGTATTTTGAATTAAATAAATTACATAGGTACATTTTTATTATCTCAATTAATTTAATTCAAAAACATTTTTTTTGCTACCGGGTATGAATAATTAATTAGGTTATTGTTTATATTACTGCATAGAGAATAAGATACCATTTCACATGAGCTATCATCACGTCCAGATGGATGACGTCACTAGTATTATATATAAGCCAAAAAGTCCTAAATTAAAAACAAAAATCGACCTGTCTGAGGATTTCTCTTCAAATTGGCCCATTTTCGAGATAATGAATTTATGCAAACTCAAACATCCTCACTGTATAATATTATAAATATAAAAAAATATAAATAAACAGTAATATACAGTCGGAAAAATGAAAGAATACCCATGAACGATCACATCAATCACTTATTTTGTATTTGCTGTCTTTTTCTATAAATAACAAACGTTTGTTATAGAAAAAGATTTTTTTTTCCTCTGATTCTGGCTTTGGTTTAGAACTAGAACCTTTAGCCACGTAATTTTATAACTTATTACTAAGTCAGGGGAGTAATGTGTAGTGTGTGTGTTGAGTAAGTGTCTTGTTACTTTGTAAAGTTGACGTCAAAAAAGATATTAAATACAAAATAAGTGATTGATGTGATCGTTCATGGGTATAGGACTTTTCATTCACAGTCATTTGTTTAGAGCCTCTGTCATGTGCCACATAGTCATAGCCATCGTCATACTTTATTGATCCTTTAAGACATTCAAAATAAATGTATAGGATATGTCAATACACAATTCAGTATATAAAAAAAACATCAATGTGTATAATACAATATTGACAGTGTAACAAAAATTGACAAAACATAAAATATATAAAAATAACATTCTTACAAGTAAAATATGAAGCTACTGCAGTTTGTCCTCCAGATATTCATTTATCGAATAATATGCTTCTGTTATGAGTAAATCTTTAACATTTTTTTTAAATTTAGTGGAGAGTGGTATTTCTTTCACAGCTTTTGGCAAATGGTTGTATAAGGTCAGACCCATATATCTGAAGCTATTTTGAAATTTGTATGTTCTGTGTTTAGGAACTCGTAAAGATTCAGCACTTCTTGTATTGTAATAGTGATTATCTGCATTTACTGGAAATGTATTTATTTCCTGTTTTACATAGAGTAAACATTTATAGATATATAGGCAGTAGAAAGTTAAAATTTGATGTTTAATAAGAATTGGTTTACAAGATTGTTGATAATCCAAATTAAAAATTTTACGGATAATTTTTTTTTGGGTAATGAACACTTTGGCACTATCTACTGAGTTCCCCCATAAAATTACATTATAGCACATGTGGCTGTAAGCAAGGCTATAATAAACGTTTATTAATACCGATATGGGTAGTGTGTTTTTAATTCTAGATGTAGCATAAAAAGCTTTATTCAATTTCATGTTCACTTAATTCACTTGCTCTGACCATTTCAGATTACAATCAATGAACACACCCAAAAACTTTGTAGACTGAGTGGAAGATAACATATTGTTTCTATCATGGATGGTTAAGTTATAGTCATTGGTAGATGAGTTGTATGAACGAAAATAAATAATTTCTGTCTTGTCAATGTTTAAAATGAGTCTGTTGGTATTACACCAGCATCTAAAGCAGTCAACAACAGTCTTCATTGCCATTAGTAATTCCTCGAGTGTACGTGCAGAGACTATTAACGAGGTATCGTCAGTGGACAATTCGACGTAGATCTCAGGATCGAATTGTTTTGTAATGCCCCTTTGTCCGCTTCTTCTCGATCGACGATGGTAAATAAATGTTTGAGTGTGGAGTAAAAATATGGTTTTATTGACAGCTACGTAATTACACTACAGATGATGTTCAGGTAACTTTCTACGATAGACTGCCTTTAATGACAGCTACTGATAATAATTACACTCGGCGTAACTTCTAACAACGACTTACGCACTTGTTAACGAGGTAACTATTTCAATTAGACTGCCACCCAAAATAATCCCTTTGGTTAATTTATAATCTCGTCAAAATATACAATTCATCAATAAGTTGCATGACAACCGAACTACGGACTTTGTATGTTGAAAGATTGCAACTACAGTTTAAAGGAAGCTATTGCAAAACTTATAAGGTTCAATTGGAAAATACATTATTTTGCAATTTACTAAGTTTGCAGGTTGAATGGACTCTAATTATTAAAATATTACTCGATGTTTCCCAATGTTTCAATTATACATGGTGAAACTATAAAAGTTTAGGAAGTTAGGAAAAAATGTGAGATTACAAATTAAGGGATTAATTTGAGATTGAACATATTGGCCACTTAAAAGAAAGAGACGACCAATAGAAAATGTTTAAACACATTATAATATAAAATAATAATAATATAACAATAATAACACTTATTCACTCGGTTTTTGAATTATTATCTCACCCGAGCAGTGCTACCTATAACTTGAATATTTAGAATTTATGATTCAGCTAATCTGTTTAATTCAAATCTAATCTATTTAAGTGAAACTGTTCCAGATGAAACTGTTTTAAAGTGTTAATTAAATTTGGTTGTGATGCTGTGTTTTTTCGAACTCTCATCGAGGAACTCATCTCCCCGAATAGCTACATTATGATTGGAAATGTTGATCGGCTTTTAAAAATATACTGCAAGTAGGTTCCTTGGGACCAACAACAAGACACCAATGCCATCTTTTACCAACAATGGAAGAGATGTGGCAAAATTGACTAATTTTCTCACTATATGCATACGTGCTGACATTTTCCTCCTTTTCACGTCTGCATTTGACCGTTTTAAAATGTTAAAAATACTAAATATATTATACGTATAACGAATAATTTTTTCCCACCTAATACATGCTCTATTATTTGTATTTTGTGCGTTGGGCTCTCTGACTATTGATTTTAACTGGTATATCAGGCTAGTTGTTTTTTTTTGTTTCTATTTCGAAGTGTTACTACTTTGCTAAAATATTCTATTTCAATTAAGCATTCTTCAGCAGTTTTAACATTACTAGGTTTAATTTTTATAATTTTATTTATAGATTCTGCTAACTTTTCAACTAATTTTATTTGAATCCTTCCTGGTTCATGTAAGTTAACAGCATATTCGCTTTTTCCTCGAATATTATAGCATTTATTAAAAAATGCATTTGAAATTATTGTATGTATTTGTTGTTCTGCCAATTTAGCCTTGTTAGTTTTATGTTTCTCAGTAAATGCAGTATTTTCAACTGTTACAATAGTTTTTCTCCGAAAAGTTTCAGAGTGCAAGACATTCTGCTGTGCACTACAACCTGTATTTAACTTTTCAAAATTTAACTTTTCCTCCATGCCATCACTGGACATGTGGACATTTACTTCTATCTCTTTCAAATCAGTTTCTTCGGTACTGTTTATATACATTTTTCCATCTTCTATATTATTATTAACTTGTTCTAACTGTATTACCTGATTCTTGGCATCTTTATTTTCAACAGCTCTCGAACATTCTGTAGTTTCTATACTTTTATTAAGCTCTTCTATTTGTTTTAAGTCCATTTTAATACTTTCTGTCTCTTGTACAACCATTCTAGTTTTATTTTGGTCTGTACCCTCGATATCAGAAATTTTTTGAACATCTTTATGGGATTGAATCATTAAATCATCAACCCTTTCATTTATTGTCTTGGGATTTTCTTCCTCAAGTATAAACGGTTTAGAATCCTTTCCCTCGGGTGTCTTTCTTCCCGAATCGAAATTAGTTTCTTCTGCAGTTTGGGTTGGCTCTAATTCCATGAAATCAAGCTCGACTACAGAAGTTTCTATTTTGCTATTAGCTGATTTTATTTCATTGGTATTTGTTTCAACCAATTTTAAATCCTTTTTAATACTTATAGTTTGCTCTATGGCTTTAGTTTTAGGTACTTCCGAATATCTAGGCATCTGTCGCCTACAGAACATACTGAGTACTTGTATCTGCGGGATGTGCTCTTGCTGTGCTACCCCTGACATTATCCAACCCAATTTAGTATTTTGGGCGAGCAAACCATTCTTCGTTCGATCTACTCCATCCAGTAATATCAAACTATATTCTTTGGCTCCTAATAGAATATCTATTGGACCTGTTTTATTAAAATTTGGATCAGCCAGGACTAAGTTCCTAGGGTTTCTTTCTTTTATTTGTATCTCCTTTTTCGGTAGATTTTTTGTTATTTTTTGTAGCACAAGTGCTTCGGTCTTCATCTCAAATTCATTTTTGAAATGCGCCTCTAAGTTTACTGTCACGCTCCATTTCGACGTCCTTTGGTCTTTATTGCCAATTCCAGATATCTGAGCGTGGACAGCCTTTCTTTTTATTCCGAGACTTGTAGCGGCCTGCTCCGTAATGAATGATGACTGCGAGCCTTGGTCAATCAATGCTCTCATCAATTGTGAGCTTCCTTTTGAGTCTCTTACTCGTACTAATGCTGTTGCAAATAGCACTTCTTCATTCTGATGACTTAAACAGCTCACAGTATTCTCTTGTCTCCTTGACGATCCGTCGTAACTGTTGTCATCTCTGATCCCACTAGAATGGGGTCTATTTTGTGGCCTTCTGTTTTCAGAATTAGTTCTGTTATCATACTGACCTTCTGACCCACTAGAATTGGGTCTATTTTGTGGCCTTCTGTTTTCAGAATTCCTTCTGTTATTATACTGACCTTCTGACCCACTAGAATTGGGTCTATTTTGTGGCCTTCTGTTTTCAGAATTTCTTCTGCTCTCATACTGACCTTCTGACCCACTAGTATTGGGTCTATTTTGTGGCCTTCTGTTTTCAGAATTTCTTCTGTTCTCATACTGACCATCTGACCCACTAGTATTGGGTCTATTTTCTTTTATTATCGACCGCACCCTTCTTTTCATCATATAAAATCTTTCTATTTCACCTTCTAGTGCATCCTGTTCATTTTCCAGAGTTATTTCCATTATTAAAGCATCTATTTTTTGTACCCCTTCTTTTAAATCCTCTTGTAAATTGTTTTCGTCGTCTTCCAATAAATTATGAAGTTTTCCCATTCTAATTTCAACTTCTCTAATTTTTCTCGAAGACTTGTATGGATTTTTAATAAACTCCTCTAAAGCCTTTTTCGTTTTTTCATATTTTTTCCGTACTTGTTCATAATAGTTAGATGTAAAATATTTATCATCTTTTGAAACTTTTTCTACAATTTCATTATTTTGTTCCGCAAGTCACTTCACAATGCTTAAACTGTCTGCAGCCTTATGTTTATATATTCTCTGGTACGCTTTTCTTTTTTCAGTTTTTTAATATTAGTCAAGATTTTTGCTATTTCCTGTCCGAGTTTTTCTTGTTCTGTATATAATCTCTGCATTTCGAATATGTATGTATTTATATAAATTTGACCTAAATTCAACTTTTAAATTCTCAGCAAAAAAAAAACCTTTCTCAACAAAGCAATGAACTCAACCTTGCTGACACCTCTAATTGTACAATTTAAAAACGTAATAATATCACTTGTAACCAGAGAAATAAATTTCTTTATATAAAAAATGCAAATACGATATACCTATTATGTGGAATTAAATAAACCCAAGAATGTATAAAAATAACTTGATTTATAAAATGTGTCAGTATGTCAGGATTTTATATATGTTTAGAAAATCAAATGTTTTAAAAATTTCAAATTATAAGAATCAAAATTACCAAATATACTTAATATCCAAATAATCAACTGTTAGATTTGAATTAGACAAAATATTGCCAGTAAATATTTTAAGTAAATAGATATACAGTATACAGAATCATCATCATTCTCTTTGCCTTATCCCTATGCGGGGTCGGCTTCCCTAATTGCATTTCTCCACACAATTCTATCTTGGGCCATATCAATGTTAATCCCCTTTACCAACATGTCCTGCCTTATCGTCTCCCCCCAGGTCTTCTTTGGTCTTCCTCTCCTACTCCTTCCAGGAATCTGCACTTCAGCTATTCTTCGTATTGGGTGGTTAACGTCTCGACGTTGAACATGACCAAACCATCTTAACCTATGCTCTCTCATTTTGGCATCAATTGGTGCCACACCTAGACTTCCCCTAATATACTCATTTCTAATTTTATCCTTCTTTGTCACTCCACTCATCCATCTAAGCATTCTCATTTCCGCCACATGCATTCGCTGTTCCTCTTTCTTTTTCACTGCCCAACATTCAGTTCCGTACATCATAGCTGGTCTTATGGCTGTTTTATAGAATTTTCCCTTCAGCTTCATTGGAATTTTTCTGTCACACAACACACCACTCGCTTCTTTCCACTTCATCCATCCAGCCCTAATTCTACTGCATGCATCTCCATCTATTTCTCCATTACTCTGTAATACCGATCCTAGGTACTTAAAACTATTGCTTTTTACAATCATTTCACCATCCAAAGATACCATTTTATTTGTAGTAGCTCCATCTTTAAATGAACATTCCAAATACTCTGTTTTTGTCCTACTAAGTTTTAAACCTTTTTCCTCCAGAGCTTGTCTCCACTGTTCCAGTTTTTGTTCTAAGTCTCTTTCACTATTTCCTACTAACACGACATCATCAGCATACATTAAGCACCATGGAATGTTACCCTGTATTTTCGCTGTTATCTGGTCCAAAACTAATGAGAATAAATACGGACTAAGCACAGAACCTTGATGCAATCCTACTTTCACATGAAATTTATCAGTCTCTCCCACACCTGTCCTAACACTAGTCGTTACTCCCTCATACATATCCCTCACAATCTTTACATATTCACCAGGGACTCCTTTCTTATTGAGTGCCCACCACAGAATCTCTCGAGGAACTCTATCATATGCTTTCTCAAGATCAATGAATACCATATGAGCGTTTGTTTCTTTACTCCTGTATTTTTCCATCAACTGCCTTATAGTGAAAATTGCATCTGTTGTTGATCTACCCTGCATAAAGCCAAATTGATTCTCGGATATTTCGGTCTCTTCACGTATCCGTCTATCAATTACTCTTTCCCATATTTTCATGGTGTGGCTAAGCAGTTTTATAGCCCTGTAGTTTGTACATTGTTGTATATCTCCCTTGTTTTTGTAAACAGGTACCAGTATACTGCTTCTCCATTCGTCTGGCATTTGTCCAACTTCCATAATTCTATTAAATAGACCTGCTAGCCACCTTGTTCCTGTCTCTCCCAATGCTCTCCATACTTCCCCAGGAATATCATCTGGTCCTACCGCTTTTCCTTTCTTTATTTTTTGAAGCGCTTGAGCCACTTCCTCATTGGTTATTTTGGTGACCATTGCTGCTACTGTCTCCGTTGACTCTACAGGCTGTCTGTCAAATTCTTCATTTAATAAGCTGTCAAAGTACTTTCTCCATCTCTTTTTGACATCCCTTTCGTGAACTAGTATTTTATTATTTTCATCTCGGATACATCTAATCTGATTAAAATCTTTTGCTTTCTTTGCTCTCTGTTTGGCTATTTTATATATCTTCGTTTCGCCTTCCCTGGTATCAAGTTGATCGTATAGGTTTGAATACGCTTCTGCTTTAGCTTTTGCTACTGCTACTTTCGCTTCCTTTTTGGCGACCATATAGTTTTGAAGATCTATGTCCGATCTGGTTTCTTGCCACTTTTTATATAATTTTCTCTTCTCTTTTATTTTTCCTTGTACTTCATTTGACCACCACCAAGTCTCTTTATCTTCAAACTTCTTTCCTGACGTTTTCCCAAGTATTTCAATAGCCGTCTCTCTAATAATATTGGCCATTTTTCTCCAAATTGTGTTAGGGCTTCCTTTCATGTTCCAACATATTTTTTCTACTATTCTTTCCCTGCATAGACCTTCCTTCTCATCTTTTAGCATCCACCACTTGATTTTTTGTGGTCCTCTCCGATATTTTTGTTTAGTTTCGCTTTTTACTTCGATGTCCAGAACAAGCAGCTTATGTTGTTGGCTTACTGCCTCACTAACTATTACCTTGCAGTCCTTGCATTCACGTATGTCTTCTTTCCTTATCATGAAGTAGTCTATTTGGGATTGATGTTGTCCACTTTTGTAGGTAATAAGTTGAGTTTCTCTCTTTTTAAAGAATGTGTTAACAATCGCCATATCCAATGCTGTTGCTAATTCTAGCATGTCATCTCCAGCTTCATTTCTAGTTCCAAAGCCTAATCCCCCATGTATTGTTTCATATCCTGTCTTGGCTTGGCCCACATGTGCATTGAAATCACCTCCTATTATAACTTTCTCCTCCGCTGGAATATCACTCAGTATGTCTCCCAATTGATCATAGAAAGCTCTTCTTTCATTCTCACCCAGACCTGTTTGAGGAGCATACACACACACAACATTCAATACCTCTTTATCAATTACAAATTTCACTGACATCATTCTATCACTCGTTCTTACAACTTCTACTACGTTATCTATACAGTATACAGAATAAATATTTCAATAAAAATTTGTAAAATTCGATGCTTAAGTTTCTTTAATAAATTTTTTACTTTATAAAAAAAAATGCACTGCCCTAAATGATAATAAATATTCAAAAACTTACAGTTTTATCCCGACTTTCACTTGTATGTCACCGGGTGGGCCTGGAATCTGCTGCGCTGCTTCTTTCTTAGAACTGCAACTGGAACTGGTGAGCTGGATCTCTGGATGCCGCTAGATTTTTCACCTCCAAACAGCTGGAACCGTAGACTTAAGGACTGCTACTCAGGTTCTCTGGTGCTCAAAGGTTCTCGAAGGCTTCTACTTCTAATTTCGGTGCCTTTATATTTTCTTTTCTCCACACTTCACAATTCGATCGTCGATCTTGTACGGAACTGGGGAACAGCTATTCAGGTCGCTAAGGGTCGTCTCCTTCGAAGCTCCAATCCAATTAACGCCCTTTTGATGTTGTTTTGTCGAAGGACCAATGGACAATTCGACGTAGATCTCAGGATCGAATTGTTTTGTAATGCCCCTTTGTCCGCTTCTTCTCGATCGACGATGGTAAATAAATGTTTGAGTGTGGAGTAAAAATATGGTTTTATTGACAGCTACGTAATTACACTACAGATGATGTTCAGGTAACTTTCTACGATAGACTGCCTTTAATGACAGCTACTGATAATAATTACACTCGGCGTAACTTCTAACAACGACTTACGCACTTGTTAAGGAGGTAACTATTTCAATTAGACTGCCACCCAAAATAATCCCTTTGGTTAATTTATAATCTCGTCAAAATATACAATTCATCAATAAGTTGCATGACAACCGAACTACGGACTTTGTATGTTGAAAGATTGCAACTACAGTTTAAAGGAAGCTATTGCAAAACTTATAAGGTTCAATTGGAAAATACATTATTTTGCAATTTACTAAGTTTGCAGGTTGAATGGACTCTAATTATTAAAATATTACTCGATGTTTCCCAATGTTTCAATTATACATGGTGAAACTATAAAAGTTTAGGAAGTTAGGAAAAAATGTGAGATTACAAATTAAGGGATTAATTTGAGATTGAACAGTCAGCAAACATTGATATTATAAGTGCCCTTATGTGATCTGGTAGATCGTTAATAAAAATTAGGAATAATAATGGTCCCAGCACGGATCCCTGTGGTACTCCTTTGTTTGTCGTGTATGGTTCTGAGCTTGATTCTTTAATTTTCATAACACTCTTCCTGTCACCTAAGAAATTTATTAAACCTTACAACAATAAAAACCTTACAATCAATAAATTTAAAGTAATTCTGAAAAAATATCTTCCGAGTTTTGCTTTTTACTCTGTTAGTGAATATTTTGATCATTTTAAAGCAGTATCATGCACATGAATATTACTCACTATGTTTTCCGATGTCTCATTTTGTGAATGTATTTATATGTAGAATGCAAGTAATTATTCCGTATTCCACACCATTCTAAAAGGCTAAAGGTAAGTTTAGATTGTATAAGTGCTTAATAAAGAATTCATAAATGAGTTATTCCTACAAAATATTATAAAAATTTGAACCTTGATAGGAGACCTCTTAATTTAATTAATTAGTATTTTATAATTTACTTAGTACATAATATACAAAATTATAAAAAGAATATCAAGAACCTAGTTGAAATCTGCCCGTACACACCTATTATCTATACAAACTTATTTGCCAATGAAAGCAAGTGAAATAGGTCTGGATCCCGCATATGAAAAAAAACATGATTAATAGCAAGCTGAAAATTTGATATATAGGAACACTGGAACAGGGAAGTTTTAATTTTGGAACAGGTTAAAAATTTGTAGCGGTCAGACCACGAAAATGTCACATGTATTTTGTCCAACAGAACTTCCAATTGATTTGTTACCCTTTCATTAAAATCTCATGCAAAAATCAGGCTGCTATTTATCACCAAATGGGAATTATAATGAGTGGAACACATAGAAGATGTCAAATGACAGGAATTATGATAGGTGATAAATCTCAGTCTGATTTTTGCATGAGAGTTTCATGAAAGGGTAACAAATCAATTGGAAGCCCTGTCGGACAAAATACATTTGACGTTTTCGTGATCTGACTGTTTCAAATTTTTAACCTGTTCCACAATTAAAATTTCCCCCGTTCCAGTGTTCCCATATATCAAAGTTTATCCGACTAGACACCCTTAAGCTATTAACAAATTTTCAGTTTGCTATTAATCAACTTTTTTTTCATACGCTTGATCCAGACCTAAAATGTATTACTGAAATTATTGTATGTTGTGTAATATTCAGGTTCAAGGTGTACCTATTTCAGAATATTACTTATATTATTTTAATTAATTACTTATTTATATAATTTATTAATATTTATAATAATTGTTACCTGAGATTCACCAATTGTAGGGATTGCATTTTCTCGCAAACGAATAGGATGAGCTAAGGAAGTCCTATCTACATGCATCTCTTCAAAATGTCTTATACATAATTTGCTACCTTTCCTGGGTTCCCAGTTCTCTTTATTTACGAACTGAATCCAGGCCTCTCTCCTTTTAACATCTTTAGGAAAACTACAACCATATAAACCAAGTTTAAAAAATTACCTGTTCTTTTTACATGCATTATCACTAAAATGGATAATGGGTCTATTGAATAAAAAGAAGTATTTGCTTTTACTTACAAGTATTTAAGTAATTACTTAATATTAATTGAATAAAATCATTTCTTTAATGCTTTATTTAATTACTATTAGGTAAATACTTAAATACGAGGAAGTAAAAGCAAATACTTATTTTTATTCAATAGACCCAATACCGCCCTGTACACTGTTTACGTTTACATACTAACCCATGTAAAGTGACTTTGGAGGAGAATTTTTTCTTATTTCCGGCATTATAATCACACAATGGGTATGCACACGACGGCATATTATTGTCACTACAAAATCACTGAAACACACAACAAAAATAAGTTCAAAATAATGTATAAAATAAATTCTTTAAATGCACAAATTCACCAAACAACACGACCTGTCAATAGTGTCAATAAGAAAGGTAACATGGCCGAACCGATCCCATATTATCGGCACATGTCACATCCTCTCCCTCCCACATCACTGCTTTTGACAAATCCTGCGCTATCTGTAATCTGTGTTCGTGTTCGTTCGTTCGTTGTCGTTCACTTATTTTATATGGTCGGTTATGTGATGTGTTTGGTGTTTGTGTTTGTGTCACCATAAAAAGCTGATACTCAGTCGTGTTTTTTGATATTTTTGTTATTTCATATACGAGTACCTTTTTAAAGGTAAGTTTTTCTGATTGTAGGTACTGTTTATCCAACAGTTTTAAAATACACATTTTATTTCGCGTTTTGTTGTTAGGTCTAATGGCCGGTCAGCTGTTGTGTGCAGGCGGTGGAAAAATTCAACAAGTAAACATATATTTAATCGAAATTAAATACTCATATTTATATGTAAAATGTCACATTATTGTATAAATAAATAATTAAGAAACAAAAGTTGTTTGGGTTTTACCTTTATTGTCCACTTGAATAAAATAATATTAAATATTGGAAGTACCGTATAGAAGCTATGGTGTGCCTAGCGTGGAGGCCAGATAACGCTACCCTTCCTATCCAATCAACAGCAAGAACGTTTAAAATTTCACACCTATCATGTCGAAGCTACAGACCACTTATGTGGAGGCCAGATTTGTACTATCCTTCCAATTAACCAGGTGCTGAAATACGTGACATATTTTTTGAAGGGTAAGATCGCATTCTACCAAATCACACAACACTTTTTTCTATGATAGTAAAAGGTCAGAACTGTCCTGTACTGTGGTTTTGAGTTTTGATTGTGTAGAATGGTAGAATGCTAGAATGTTAAATTAGTTTGAGATAATCTAAAACATCCCTAAAAGTTAATTTTTAGTTACAGTTCGTAAAAGTGAAGTACCTTAGTATTGTTTTTTGTAGTTATTGTAGAAAAATTATTATAATTTATCTTTATTCATGTAAGAAAAATTTTCGAGCATGTTTGCTAATGTGTTATTTCTTATTCAGCCGGGTCCAGATTACATAACAAAACATGTTAATAACAAAGTTGTACAACAAATTTGTTCTACAACTTTGTTATAATATAGCAAAGCATCCAGATTATATAACAAAGAACAAAACAACAAAATACACATAAGTTTTGCAGCATTTTAGCTGGATAGCTGGTAGGTTAGGCAGTATAAAAAAATAAAAATTGGTGAAACTGCTATCTGAGTTGTTCAATATTTACAAAATGTAAATTTGGTTAGTAATGAGTCCTGTGGCTCAGCATCTTGCTTGGGAGAGAGACCTCTTTCGGTAGAATAGTGTGCCTTATTTTTATCTTTTAAAAATAAAAACATATTAAACAAAAGCCACTTTGTTTTATAATGAGCACCGGCTTCATCGCCACTTTTCCCTTTCTTCAATTCTAATTCTCGCTGAAATTGCCCAATCAGCATAATATGCATTTTTTTCAACTTAAGTTTTACCTGTTTTCATTTCTGCGGCTATTTCAGTCCATGCGTCGTGTTTTTTATTTCGGTTTTTAAAGTCCATAAATGTAGGGCCCCATAATACTCGTTGCTCATGAAATGGCTCAATTAAATGAGTAGTCAGTTCTCTTGATCATTCCATTGCGTAAAGAACTCCACGTGAATACAGCAATGAAAAATTACAAAAATCACTCAAGTATGAACAAGGCAATATGACCCCAATGGTTGCTGCTCATGAACTATGCCAGCCAGAGAAGAGAGAAATGTTTCAATAATGATGGCACAAAAAACGGCCACCCCACAAAATGGGTCTTTTTTGATGTCTTGGAATTTCCTAAACCTGTGGTCCGATTTAAGTGATTTTTTAATACATTGCCTTATTCTTTAACAAAATCGCTGTAATAATATTCTTGCTGGACAGGTAAACTATCATTATATACCGGGTGTACCAATCAATATTGGTATCAATCAAAATACTGAAATTAAAACTCAACTATAGCCTCAGACATTCTGTTTTTTGATTCATTCGCATATGTTGGATAATAAAAATGTTAGGTACTTTAACAACTAGCCATGCTCTTCATTAATACAGGGTGTTTCTAAATAAGTGCGACAAAAATTAAGGGGTAAATCTGCATGAAAAAATAATGGCTGTTTGCTTTATAAACACTTGTCCGCAAATGCTTCGTTTCCGAGATACTGGATGTTGAATTTTTTTCTTACAAACTGACGATTTATTTATTTCTCTAAAACCGGTTGAGATATGAAAATGAAATTTGGTAGGTTTTAAGAGACAGTTATTGCCCATTTTTGATATGCAATTAAGAATTTTATATCCTCCATTGGCGTGCATGCGGGTAATATTACCCGTCATATTATCACGCCAATGGAGAATATAAAATTCTTGATTGCATGTCAAAAAATGCGTAATAACTACCTCTTAAAACATATTAAATTTCATTTTCATATCTCAATCGGTTTTAGAGAAATAAATAAATCGTCAGTTTGTAAGAAAAAAATTCAACATCCAGTATCTCGGAAACGAAGCATTTGATATGTGTTTATAAACCAAACAGCCATTATTTTTTCATGCAGATTTACCCCTTAAAGTTTGTCGCACTTATTTAGAAACACCCTGTATTGGTGAAGAACATGGCTAGTTGTTAAAATACCTAACTTTTTTATTATCCAACATAAGCGAATGAATCAAAAAACAGAATGTTAAGAAAATCTGAGGCTATAGTTGAGTTTTAATTTCAGTATTTTATAAATGCTGGAATATTCCATAGGGTGTGGTGAACTTTGAGAATAAAACACAGTTTGATTGGTACACCCGGTACATAATGATAGTTTACCTGTCCAGTAAGAATATTATTACAGCGATTTTGTTAAAGAATAAGGCTATAACATATTAAAAAAATCACTTAAATCGAACAACAGGTTTAGGAAATTCAAGACATTAAAAATGACCCATTTTTTGGGGTGGCCGCTCTTTTTGCCGGTCAGTGTACAACACTGTGTTTTAAAACATTTTTATTTAAAATTCTGTAACAAGTAATGAAAATTTGTTATTTTTAACATGTTTTGTTACATAGTACGGACCCGGCTTTAGCTAAATGGTTATTTGAAAAAAATTTTATATGTATTTGCAAATGTAAGCGGCCCTGATATGGTTTAGAACCAGATTACATCACAGTTGTCAACAAATTGTGTTGGCAAATCGCCTCGTAGCAAAGCCATTAAAAAACAGAGAGGAACTTTGATTTTAAAACCATTTGCCCTCTTTTGCGCTTTTTGTGTCCATTATTTACACTGTTATTTTGCTATTTACTTTTTAAAACTTACTTTTCTGATGTTTCGAAACTATTTTGTAAATGTAACTTATGTAATGTGGTAATCCACCTCGTTCTGGCTCTTCCTCTTCGTCTGGAACTTATTAGTTTTCTGGTGATAACTAGTTTAGGCATTCTGTTTGCTACTATTCTGTTTATATGCCCCAATCATCTGATCCTTTGCAATTTAATGTGCCTGCTGATGGTAGGATCTTTGTACAAAGCCATTCATTAGTTGGTTCTTCTCTCCTACCCCTTTTCTGTCTTCCTTTCTCTGAATAAGCATCTCAATATTTTCCTCTCCCATTTTTCCAAAGTATCCTCTTCCTACTTATTTAATGCCCCAGTCTCGTAGGCATACATCACATCTAGAAACATATTTTAAATTTATTTGTGTCTTTAAATTACCTAATTCTATTCCCACTCCATTTTGCTATTCCCATTTCTGTGTTCCTTGTTTAATTACACACCTACCCAGGTATATACACACCAAGACCGGTACTAGCAGTAATCAAAGTTAGAGGGGGCTCAGCAAAATATCGAAAAAATAAAAATATGTGATATTTTAAGGAACAATAAGAGGAGTAAACTTTTAAGAATATTGTTAAAAGTTTGTATGTATTTAAATATTTGTTTGTGTTTAAAGACTTTTAATATACACTGAAACACAAAATATAAAATGTGTTAAACATGTTTATCCCCGTACTGATTAGTTAAATTGATAAACATAATTTCAATTATAACTGTAATAACAGTTAGTTTCCACGTTAACAAAAATAAACAGAATAATTCAATTTGGACGTTACGAATTTGTGTAGTTACGAACTGTCGCCGTTACCAAGTGTCGCCGTTACGAACTGTCGCTGTTACGAATTGTCCGTTACCAACTGTCCGGTTACGAACTGTCGCGTTACGAGGTGTCTGGTCACGGTTTATACCAATACGCATCAAATTTAGTAAGCGAAACAGACGTATCTCGAATGAAACCGCTTCAACAACGCGAGATATGTCTGTTTCGCTTAGTAAATTTGATGCGTGTTGGTATAAACACCCTATTAAAACCTTTTACGCAAATATGGCAAAATGAGTTACGTCATTTTGGCTTAGGAGGGCAGTATTGTCTACATTTAAATCGGTATCACTATCATCGCTATCGTTTAAATCTATAACTACCCTATTTAGAATGTTTTGGAACTGTAAGTATTTTTCTTCTAGTTTTTTGAAATGCTCTATTACAGGGGTCACCAATTAGTTTTCCTGAGGGTCCGTTTCGAAAACCTATGACACTTCTGGGGTCCGGATTTATGCTGCCTGTGTCTGACTGTTCTGATTCGGTTTCTTTGTGGATTCTTGTCAAAAAAATATCCCCTATAAACAAATCAGAAGGGTGCCGGGCGAAATTTTTGGACAGAAATTGTTTAACGACGTTCTACACCTTCGGCAAAGAATTAAGGATTTGCATGAAATTTTAGTATGTTACAGTTTACTTCAAAAAGCCAAGACTTGATTTTTTAAAAATTTTTTTACTGTGCCGTTTAATTACTATTAAGGGTCAAAGTTAAGTTTTAACATGGACTCTTATGGGAATTCTTAAAAAGTTAATAACTTTTGACCCAAATTTACGATTTTTAATTATTTGTTCTTAAATTAAAGATTTTTTTGTAAGGAATAACATATTAAAAAATGAGGATTGTTTACCGTACCATTTATTTTTAATTTATTTATTATAATTAATTCCGTAATTTCCGTAATTTATTTTTATAAAGTATTCAATACTGAAACATATGATTTGAGTATTCTGCTATAAATGCATTGTTACCAACTTTCGCTTGCATATAAGTTTCCCCCCTTTCCTCTGAGAGGCATACCCGGCAACGAAGGTGTAGAACGTCGTTAATATCTTTTTTAACAAATTCAAAACATAACCTTTTTTCCCGCGAAAATATGTTTTTAGCATTTTTGGGTCATCTTAAATAAAAAAAGATCTGTCATTTTATTAAAACTTTCAGTTTTCGAGTTTTCAAGCATCGCAAATCGCATATTTTCGCATTTTTCAGATTTTAAACCGCTTATAACTCAAAAACTATCAACCTTTCAGAAATATGACAAGAGACTTCTATTGTTTATAATTACCCAAGAAACATAAAAAATACATTTTTCGAGGCAAAAAAGTAATTTTGAACTTGCTTAAAAAATTGTTTCACCTGGCACCCTTCTGATTTGTTTAAAGGAGACATTTTTGAACAGGAATCCGCAAAGAAATCGAGTCAGAAACATTTTTCATACGAAAGTGGTCTCACACATGGACTAATATCGAAAGGAAAACTAATAATCTGACCTAACCTAACGTAACTTTTCCTGATACAATAAATAAAATATAAATCCATTGTGTATTGTTTGGTTGTTATTATCAGTATATTTTAAAAACAGCAGTACCTATTGTAAATTGTTACTGAGAATATTTTAAAAATTAGGAATTTATATTTTGAATGCTAATGAAGTTGTGACACAGCTTCAATTTTGTAGAAAGGAAACTCAGGAATTTAAAATAAATAATCATAGTACAACATGCTAATTAACATGTTATCTTTTCTACATTAGTTTCAATGCAAGGTGTTTGTTGCAAATTTATTAAATCCGAAAATTATTTTAATTAAATGCACATCTGAAAAGTAGGTACTCCTACTTAACATATAGTAGAGAGGAAATGAATATAAAAAAATGCACATGATTATTTCATTCATATGAGATTCTGACCAATAGAAAGCTACAGAAATAAAAAATAAAGTGATAATTTTTGATAATATCCCGTCGTCAAGTATATTATGTCAGATGCCTTTCGTTGCTACGAAAAAATACATTAAGTGACATTAATGACAATTAATGTTTTTTTTATTTATTTTACAAAATAGTCGCATTAACCTCCAAGGTTATTAGCGACATATACAGGGTGTTTGGTAAAGAATGGGCCATATCTTAACCTCAGGTTCCTGAGGTTAAAATAGGCCGATTTAATCACTGCAGGAGTGAAGCTGTTTTTACTTTCACGGTGCCAGTAGATAGGTAACGCATAAATCGTTTAATTTTCAATATTTTTTTATTATTATTTTTTAATTATTTTAACTTCCAATCGTATAGGAAGAGTTTTGATCACGTGTTTAATTATGTCTAATCAGATTATTATTGTACTGGCAATACTCTACTGTAGAAAATTACCGCGATTATTTCATTCATAGGAGATTCTGACCAATAGAAAGCTACAGAAATCTAAATTAAATTGATTATGTTTTAATGATTTTACCTTCCAATCGTATAGTAAGATACGATGACACCCATTGATACAGTTGTCATACTTCTCTGATACGTCTAATGGTAGGAAACTATGTTATTTTAGACGATTATAACGATAATTTCCATCTCCACTAGTTTCATCTCTTTTTGTTTTGCAATGTATTATGTTTTCCATCTTTTGAGCTATTTTGCCGGTTATTAGCGCGCTCATTACTGTATATAACCTTTCTAGTATCCATTTCCATAGTATTTGTTGTCATCATTTTATTCAGTCCAGTTCCGAGGCATCTTGATGATTCCATAACAAAATATTTTTCCGTGGTTGGGTTGTTAGCCCAACGCACAACCCTCCTCCTTTCTCATCCATTTAAGTATCTGGCAACCTCAAAAATACTAATTTGAATATGAGTTTTTAATTTTTTAAGCCTCGACAATGCGTAATGGGACCAGGCAATGACTGAATTGTTTTAGGGGGGCATTATTTATCGTTTAACTATTCTGTTTGATGTTTGTTAATTGTAATTTTATTCTTAATTTGTATTAGTTGTATAATGATAATTTTTCTTTGTCTTTGGGCATAATAGGAGCTTACTCCTCTGCTCTTATTTGTTTTATAATAATAATAATAATAATATTGCACAGTGCATTGATATATTATGAACTAAACATTTTAGGTGATGTTCCGATAAGTCGATCATCAAGATCGACGCTTCTTACAACATTGACCTGACTGCAGTAACTTTGCAACGGATTCTGGAACTACCGGTTTTAGAAGACATCAATCTTATAGGCTGTGATAATATTTTGAAATACTTTTCTGAATTCTACAAAGAAGTTACAGAGAGTTGTAGGCGGAAGTGCATTAAACTGACTGTAGACTTTAAGATTTATTACAGTGAAGTTGATAATTTAATCGAAAATTTTAAGAAGTTGCATACCGAACCAGTGATTGATAAAGGAGAAAGATTGTTAATCATACACACGAAGGAGTGGGAAAAGTGATATTATTTATTTTAAATATATTTTGTTATAAAAGAATATCTCAAACCAAAAATTAGGAATAAATTTAAAGAAATTAAAAATATCTATCTCTAGAAATAAAAAAGAAGTCTCTAGCTCAAGAATTAAGTGACTTATAATAAAAAGAATGTCAATCCCTATTTTTTCCAGCGCAAAAGTGGTCGGAAGCAACCCCGTAATCACCACCCTAATTAAAATTAGTCATTGACCTTATTTGTTCTTCTTTATTTATATATTATTAATAGGTTCGAGAAGTTTGACCGACATAGAATGATTCGTTTAAAAAAAAATGAAGTTAACAGCGATTAACGAATTTTTGTAGTTTGAAAAAAATGGCCTTTTCTTCCGAATAGAAAGATTAGCATCAAAGATGTGAAAAAATGTTTAAATATTAAATTGTAGCTAATTTAATTTCCAAGAATTTGATATAAAAAAATTTTTTCTATGACAAAAATTAAGTGAGCTATTAACAATTAAAACTTGTAATAGCAAGCAAAAACCACCTTTACCAACCCTTTCAAAGTCACCTCTTTTTGTGACTAAGGATTTTAATAAGATTTCATATTAATAGGCTTGTAGATCTTATAAAAACCTATAAAATTCTTTTATACCAAACTTTCTAAGATACAAAATAAAAAAGTTACAGTTAAAAAATCAATATATATTTTTGAGAAAAAAAAAAAAGGAGAAATCCAATTGTAAGCATAATAATGTAAGTTAGCGGTGTTTTCAGTCATTGGCCTTATTCATTCTTCTTGATTTATGCATTATTAATAGATTCTAGAAGTTTGACTGGCTTAAAATGATAAGTTTTTAAAAAAACTGAAGTTAAAAGCGAATAAAGAATTTTTGTAGCTTTGTAAAAAAATGCAATTTTCTTCAGAATAGATAGATTAGCATCAAAGATAAGAAAAATTGTTTAAATATGAAAGTGTAGGTTACTTAATTCTTAAGAACTTGGCGTGAACAATTTTTTTCTACGACAAAAATTGAGTGAATAGTGAATGAGTATACTACAGAAGAACATTGATTTTTTCCATATAAAACTAACACTTTCGATAGCGAATAAATCGAAAACTATTAATTTTATCAAAAAAATATATACAGCATTTTTTGCTTAGAATAAATGTTTTTATCAATTTTTGCTGTCAAAATATAATAAAAAATTTCCAGCCCCGAGATGGGATGGCAACCACCCCCATAATAAAAGCGCCTTTCGGCATCATATAGATTTTGATCATTGGACCATCCACTACTTATCCTCAAATTTTCAAGCAAATTTCAAGCATTCTGTAAAAATTGCGGGGTGAAAAGCTTCGGTTCCTGGACTATTAATTATTAATATATTTATACAAAATAAAAGTAATTGATAATAATCTTTGTGATATTTGCAATGAAACGGCGGACTTGGATCATATATTTTTTAATTGTAAGAAGTACACACACCAGTCGGACATTCTTACGAAAAATTTAAGAAGTTTAAACGTTTACGGTCCCTATAATGTTATGTATCTTTTGGCACTGAGTGATAAACGTATTTTTGATTTTATTTTGTTTTTCCTATATAACTGTAAAATTAAGTTATAGAATGACTAGATTAGGCTTGTAACCTTAAATGTCTTTACTTTTGATTGCCTACATGCCTGCCTTAGCGTGTGGGGTGGGTATATAGGTAATCAATAATTATTAAGAAAAAAGAAAAACCCTTGAATGAGAAAAGTGTGACCCTTGTCCTTATCCCAAAATTTTTATTAGGATTAATTTAGCAAAATTCACTTTGAATATAAAATATTTATTATATCTATTCTTAACAAAAAGGTCGGTCAGACTTAGATAACCTTAAATTAGATTAATAATTAGATAGTTTAGATAAGATATATTATGTTTATGTATGTACTATTTACTTTGTTTCTGGCCGCAGGGTCTAATCCTAAAGCCAATAAAAAAAAAGAAAACCCTGTAGGTACTTATCCGTTTACAATGAAAATACTTTATTGTATACACAACAGAAAATCATCGATACGTTTGAACGGTTTGGCCACTAACAAGAGCGGACTTGTGCAGATTTCATTTTCACAATTTTAGCAAAATCGAGTAAACTATACCCTGAGTTCAATAGGATTGTCAGGGCAGCCATTTTGTAGTTCGTTAACACTCGGTGGTAAGCGGCTATATATTTATTTCTTTATTAGCACACAAATCCACTTCTCAATTATCATTTTTGCCGGTTACATCTGTTGGAAGTCCGAACTAGAGAAGGTAGACTCGCCTTGTTGCGAAATGTATTATTTAGTACCGCTTGCAACTTATCCGTGTCATTGAGGTATACCCTGAGTGCCAACAAAGAGACAGTCGGACACCGTTATTTCTTTTCGAAAGTAATACATATTCCTAATGCAATACGGCAACATTGTGAAAACTCACCCACAAATAACCCTTAAAATCAGGTAGATGGTTCGGCTGGTAGTATTTCATGAGCGTACCGTCGGGTAACATCATGGCATCAAAACCAACGTGCAGTACATCTGTTAATAAACAAAATAAAAAAAGGTGGTTATCTGTGAGAGAAAAGCAAATGATAAAATCGGTTTATGAGGGATTGCGTAGAAGATATCAAGATATGCTTAAAGAGGACGTCGCGGCATTGTGTGGAGATTTAACGAAAATATCGGCTCGTACGGTTTTCCGAATAATTAAAGGTAACAAACCTATCCAAAAACCAATCCATAATAAAGGACGTGCAAAAATTGTATTGGACGATAGTACGAAAAGTATAATCCGAAGAAAAGTTCATGGATTTTATTTGAGGAACGAACTGCCCACTTTAAAGGATATTCAACGAGAAGTTAATGCAGACGCAGATGATACTTTAAATAAAATATCCATGAGAGTATTACGAAGAACATTACATGAAATGGACTTTCGGTATGTGAAGAGAAGTCGGAAAAGTTTGTTGATCGAGAGAGACGAATTAGTGATATGGCGGAGAAAATATTTGCAAAAAATTCGTGATTTTAGACGACTTAATAAAAAAATTTATTATACGGACGAAACGTGGTTGAATGAGGGTCATACGAAATCGAAAGTATGGCAAGACTTGAATATTAAAAGTGCGCGACAGGCTTTCGTTGAGGGACTTTCAACCGGCTTAAAAGCACCTTCGGGCAAAGGAAGACGTCTCATTATAACGCACATTGGAAGTGATTCAGGTTTTTTACAAGGTGGTTTAAATGTGTTTACCTCAATCAAAACGAGCGATTATCATGAGGATATGAATTCGGATGTGTTTGAAAAGTGGTTTTCGTCTATACTGACTCTTGTAGATCCTGGTTCGGTAATTGTAATGGACAACGCACCTTATCACAGCCGTCGTGTGGAAAAAATACCGACTTCTGCATCTCGAAAGGCAGATATAATAGATTGGCTAAGAAGTAAAAATATAGATTTTGATGAATCCATGTTAAAGGTTCAATTACTTGATATAGTGCGGGAACATAAGAGTTCATACATCAGATTTGCAGTAGACGAAATGGCACGTGAGCATGACATCACCGTATTAAGAACTCCACCATATCATTGTGAATTGAATCCCATCGAGCTGATATGGGCAAAAATAAAAAATGAGGTAGCGCAAAAGAATACAACCTATAAATTAAAAGATGTCAAATTATTATTAGACCAAGCCATACAAAATATAACCGCTTCCAACTGGCAGTCATGCATTACACATACACAGAAAGAAGAAGATAAAATGTGGGACGTAGACACGCGTGTTGATGTTCTTATCGAGCCCATTATCATTACTCCAGGAGAAGACAGTAGTGAAAGTGAATTAACAATAGGAAGTGATTCAGAATAAAAATATTTATTTAAAATAATAACTAATAGGTACAGTTCTAGTGATTTTTTGTTGCTACATTCAGAGACTACCTGTGAGATCCTTCGTCCTACCTGGTTATAATTTTCTAAGTAGGAATGTACCTAATAACTTTATTATTATTATTATGGCAAGTTTGTTTTTTACGTACAATTGCAGTTTACATTAGGTTGATGGCTATTGTTATTTTCTGTAAAGCAGTTGATATTTATGTTTGAATATGGATTTTATTTAAAAAAAAAATAAATAATGTACATTTTACCTGCTAGAAGTCGATAACAAAGTGACTAAAGTTATTTTGAAACTATTACCTATTTACAAATTCATTCACATTTACTTAAAACTCTCTTATTAAATTTACTTAAAAAGTTCAAAAGGGAAAAACAAGGTTGTTTCGGGAATTCTATTATTTTCATTTTAATCGTATTTAACTGGAAATTCCCAGCTATTATATTTGTGTCCTTGGAAATTGATCAATTTGAATGCTATGTCGTGTTTAGTTTAAAACGCATATTATGACTAACGAGGGTTTTTCAAAAGATTAATCTGGTCATTCATCTACAGTTTGATGTCTTAATTGTGGAAAATTTTAAAAAAGCAGTGGAAGATATTCTATTGGGGAAATGCGAGGCGATACAATAGTTATTAGATATTCTTACTTTTATTACTAAAAGTTTCGTTTATATTTTTAAGTTATTTTCTTTCTTGTTTGTTATGAATTTAAGATATTTATAAATGATAGGTTTTGTTTATTACAAATTATTACGAACCAGAAGTATATTTGTAACATTTCATTATTATAGGGGAAGAAAGTTTTGGATTTAAAATATAATATAATTTAGCATTTGAGTAGTTGTAAAATAAACATGTACATATTTCTTAAACTCAAAAAAAAATAATATAAATGAATGAAAATATTATGTGTACATCTGGCTTACACAATTAATTGTTAAGACTTAATATTTTGAATATAATATTTTTACATAACATTTTAACAAAATATATTTAACATAAATTAACAATTTTACGCAAAAATATTTTATGTGCAAGTTCCCTATTATTTCCCTTATTTTAAAAATATACACGCCACCATTGAACTACACCCGTCTCTCATCTCAGACCCCTCGAGGGTCTATCATTTCTAAGCGATACCCTGACAATCCTATTGAAATCCGACTATATATTAGCAGAAAACAGAGCCGTACATAGATAGCTCTTGGATAATGCTAACAGTGACAGATGCCATCAAAAGTCTATTATTGAATATTTTGGACTTGTGCATTTTTCATATTAGGCCCACGATATACAGAGACAAGTTTAATTTATCTTCATAAATATAGTGAAAAGGCAAGAGAGTTTTTTAATAATTATGGTAGATAACTTGAAAAATAATAAAACTCATAAATTTTCTATGAGTAAAGATCTACAATAGTTCATTTATAATCTACATTTTATATTCAGTAGGTATTTTTATTTTTTGTGTGGATCAATAAATAAATAATATAAACATAAATAAAAAACAAATATTAATAAAAACTTATTGTATACCCTATTCCACGAACATACGCCTGTTTTGGATTACTTCGACAATGAATATTTTACTGTGCAAAATAAGAAGAACGAAAGTAAATTGCAAATTACATTGTTGTTTATTGGAATAATTATTAGAGCCATTTACTTTCGTACTTCTTATGTTGCACAGTAAAATATTGGTTGTCGAAGTAATCCAAGACAGGCATATGTTCGTGGAATGGCCCATATTAGCTGTTTACATAAACTGTATTTATATTATAATTATATATTTATATTCATATTATATTATAATTTATGTAAACAGCTGTTTTATTGTTTTCAAAACTGGTTGTTATTATTTCTCACACATGTTCCTCTTATTTATATCTCTAATCACTGTTCTTCTTCTTCACGTGCCTTGTCCATTGCGGACGTTGGCTATCATCATAGCAATTTTAGTTTTGTTTGCGGCGTTTCTGAATAACTCGATCGATGTTAATCCAAACCAAAGCCGTGAGTGTCTTCTTCTTCCGGGTCCGCGTTTGCTTTCTATTTTACCCTGTATTATCATTTGGAGTATATGATATTTATACTAGCATATACCATTTTGTATTAAAATTAGGTATCATTGTACTTGATTGTCAACATCTTTATCTAAACTAGAAAAATATGTGTCCATACTTCTTTATTTAAAATTAGGAAAGAAACAGTATAATCGGAAAAAAACAGAAGAGATTATGTTCGTATCTTGAGTGGTTAAACATCCTAGCCGGATTTACCACTAGGCCGCGGGGTTTTGTAAAAAAAAAACTTTTGGTAAAAAAATTTTACTAGTTGAATTGAAATCAGTAAACAATTTTTGAAATAACAGAATGGCTATTCTACTATACACCATCCATCCAATGGCACTACAGCCCAAATCCAGTGGCGTAGCTAGACTCACAGGGGCCCCCTATCAAAGTTTGTCGCGGGGCCCTTTTTTTCCACGACTGATATGGGATAGTGCTAAAAAAAATGTTCAACAAGAGCAGCAAAAACGCTTGTATTGGGACCGTGCAAGTTCGGCAAAGCGACCTCTATTTCTACGCTCTGTACTTTTATTCGCACTTTTAATTATATTGGCCAATTATATTAGTCCTGGTTGCTGGATAATTGTCAAGGCCATAGTCCAAAAAAATAATAAGAAGAAAAAATAAGATGCAGGTTATGTTATGCAAACGTAAACAATTGTATGTAGTAAATAAAATTAGTTATTAAAATGCAGTACTGCAAGCAAAATACAATTAATTAAATTTACCTTTATATAATAATTGCATATCATATCAATATTGTGGAGCAATATATATTTTTTCTGCTTCAATGACAGAAGGTATGAAATATACGTCAATTTGACAATTTCAATTGACAATATGAATTATTTAAGATAGTTGCAATATTTCTCCGCGACTCGCGCACGGTCGTTTCTCGTTTCCCTTCCAAGTACTTGCACACCGCGAATAGAATAGAATAGAAATATACTTTATTGTCACTGAAAATTTTACAATTTTATGGATAAAAAGCGCAGGTACAAAGAGTAGGAAAAAAACAACAAACACAGTTTACTGAAATTATCTACATAAATCTTCAATATTATTACAAATTAAAAGATAATGAAATACATTACAGGGTGTTTCATTAATAATTGGAAATATTTTAACTGTAGATTCCTGGGCTCAAAATATTAAGGTTTAACCCAAATCACCTACTCCGAAAATGCTTCCTAAGGAAGAGATGCGTCCTCTTTGGCTAGCGCAACGGTTATTTTATCGCATAATTTTTTTGTCTTTAACTTTTAAGAATTTTTGACACTGGATTATTAAATTGTGTGGTATTCTATTAGATACTAAAAGGTACTCTAAGTCAGTAGAATACACCGTTTTCTAGAAAAATCGATTTAAAAATTTTTCGTTTTTTGAATTTAAACAAAATTTGAAAAAAAATTTTTCAAAAAAAACGTGTATTTTGCCGACTGAAACCAAGAGTAATTTTTAATACTTTTTTTAATTAAAGACACCATAAAATAACCGCTGACCTACTCAAAACGGCCGCATATGACCGGTGCTAGAAATTCGAAATTGATAAAATAAACGTACCAGTTTTCGTTTTTTGTTTTCATAGTTTTTTTTTTAATTTTTCTCAAATTAAAAAAACACAAAATTTTCAAATCGACATTGTTCTAGAAAACGGTGTATCCTACCGACTTAAAGCAAGTGTACCTTTTATTACTAGAATACGTCACAATTTAATAATCCAGTGTTAAAAAGGCTTAAAAGCTAAAGATAAAAAAGTTATGTGATAAAATAACCATTAACCTACCCAAAACGGACGCCTATGATCGGTACTAGAAATTTGCAATTTATGGAGTCGATTTATCTCTGGAAGATAAATAGGATTACCACTTTTCATTTCTCTAAATAGAAGCGTTCTGGAGGTATTAAAAAAAACTAATTTACTATTAACTACTAGTTATTATTTAAAAAAACTAAGCCTTTTTCAAAGAGCTCTAGCTCGGACTAGGTAATTTGGGTTAAACCTTAATATTTTGAGCCCAGGAATCTACAGTTAAATTATTTTGAATTATTAATGAAACACCCTGTATATTGCAAAATTTAAATAAATTGCAAATTGCATAATACAACCTTAGGAACTATTAAGTTCTGCGTATAACACCCACATATAGATAATAATAATAAATCTAATAAACTCTAATAAACCAAAGTCGAAAAATAGATTTTAATTGAGACTCATTGTTTTAAAACAGATTCAGTTTTTTCAAGCCAAGGGTGAATGGGCATTGAAAATGAGCGTAAACAAAGAAGCTCTGCTATTTAACGGCGAGCGACCAGCAAATAGATATAATACCTACCCAGCAAACAGACCGACGTGTTAATTACGTGAATTTCTGGTACATTTGTCACCAATATACGTAAATTGCTTACGTGAATTTCACGTGAAAATTTGGTTGGAATGTCACATTGAAAATACGTCTTTAAATTACGTGAATAACTCGTCTTCAATAGACGTGTTATTCACCTTAAATACCAATAAAATGTTTCGGGAAATTCACGTTGCAAATACGTGTTGATCAACATATCTTTCGGTTCACGTAAATAATTCGACCTTAATTAACTTACTAATCATGTAATTATTATCCTCATATGACATAAATAAAACAAGCCTATAAAGTATTAACAATGTATTTATTTAGTAGAATTTAGAGACTTTAAAACATTTGTCTTGTATAATTATTATACAAGATAATGAACCAAAAATGCTACCGACCTAAAGACGCATTAAAAAATTTGCCAACACAAAACACAACACAGGTCACTTTTTATTTTGACGACACTTCAACCCTCGAGCAGTGAGGTAAACGTTAATAACACTCTTCTATGGTTAATACGAAAGGCATTATTATAAATAAACCCGCCTAAAATAAAACGAGGGAAATAAAGCTCTTCACGTTTCACTTTCACTTTTTGTTGTGAGGAGAAATGTGAGAAGCTGATATTAGAGAATTAGAGGTTATGCTCATCGATTATAAAAATCGATTATTTTTAAATTACAGTTAAACTATTCTACTTACTTTAAATTAGTATTACATATTTTCTTTTTGTTTTTAAATTTCTTCTGCTATTACCTAATTGGTCTTACTAAAAATCTATTTCAATACCAGAATAATATAAAAAAATAATCCTATCGAAACGTATCTATTATTCGATAAATCGATTAATTTAGTTTTCGAACCAACTATGTTAATCACGTATCGTGGTCACGTGATAGTATTTAAAGGAGGAGAAAGGCTTGGTAGTACGTCATCACCGCGCGCGATTTGAAAATTAGACTCGACATCATTTTAGCTGTGATATTTTTAAAGAAAAAAAAAATAGCAAAAATAGCTTCAAATCAAGGTTGGATTGAAATAGTTATGCTAAATGATTTTAAAAGCGAAATCATAAACTTTTTGTTTGAATATTGTATTATTTACATTACTTTACGTGGAATACATCTAATTTTTCGACGTCCATAAAATACAGGGAGTAAAATTCAAGCGATACGTATTTAACCAACACCGTTGTAAAATTTTGTTTTCAAAAATATTTCTCAAAATTTAACCAAAGGAAGTTATTTCTGTTTCGTGATTATTACGTGAAATAAACGTACCTTTGCGATGTAACCGACATTCACACCTATGATAAAAAACATGTACAATATTCGTCATTATGATTTTATATTATTCTAATGTCAAACATGTATAAAGGAATCAAAAATATATTGGTGAATGATTTGGCACTGAAATACGTTTTTTTCCCGTCATAAATCTCCGAGTTACGTATTCGTTGAAATTTGCCGTAAATTTAACGTAATTATCACGTAACTGGGCTCAAACCTGTTTGCTGGGTAAATACAATTTATAGATAAAGAACAGATTACACGAAAATATACGCAAACAATACACAGTACAATTTCGCATTATACAGTATACAATGTCTCACACAGCCAACGGTGAATAAACAATAAAAAGTAGCTTGAAAACAAAAAACTTCTGTTGTTATAGAACGGCGAGAGGCAGAAAATAGATAGGTACCTGTACATAAATATAGTTTATAATAGATAAAGAATCCATTACATGAAAATGTCGATATCCAAACAATTTCAAAAAATGTTTCAAAGCGGTTTAGTAGTGAAATAATTATTGTAGAATATTTTGTTCAATTTTCTGAATGGAATTGTGTTTCGACATGCCGCGCTGGGGCCCCTGAATGTCGGGGGCCCCGTATAATTGATACGGCTGATACGGCGGTAGCTACGCCTCTGCCCAAATCGAGCCTTGGCCTCCTTCAACAAGCTTCTCCAATCATTTCGATTTACCGCTGTTCTTTTCCATGAACGCGTATGTTGATTATAAGAGACTTATTAGGCCCAGTATCCCACGTAATACTTTTCTTTCAAACACATCTAAGTGCACGTTCAGAGTGGACGAGCAAAGAGCAAAGAAGTGCTAATAGCGGGTAGTTACGCTAGACGAGAGTTTAGTTCTTTTCCACTCGGCAGTATGGATAGGAGCGGTAGGATATTTGCTCTTTACTCTCACAGTAGTCCATGTAGTGAGACCGCTCCCGTCTGAAAAAATTTCCGATTCGGTCTCTTTGTGGATTCCTATTTAAAAATATTTTAAAATTTCCTTTAAACAAATCTGAAGGGTGCCGGGCGGAATTTTTGGGCAGAAATTGTTTAAACAATTTTTTTTAAACAAATACAAAAGATCACGTTTTTTGCTCTGGAACATATATTTTTAAGTTTTGTGGGTCATTCTAAACAACAAAGGCATCTTGTAAATGTTCTCAAAAATTGATAGTTTTCGAGTTATAGGCAATTTAAAATCTAAAAAATGCGAAAATACGCATTTTCGAGGCCTAAAAACCCATTTAAAAATTAGTATTTTTGAGGTTGCCAGATACTTAAACTAAAGTTTAAACATTGAGCTTCAAGACTCTGAAGAGTGATCGCGTCTAACCTTAATTTATACCGTTGTTTTTTAATTGTTAAATATGCGTGTTTATCCGATTTTTTTGCCGGTGCGGCGCGCTCTATTTCAAAAATCTCCTATTTTCCTCCGAAAATTATTTTTTCTATATTTTTTGGGATTTTCTAAATAAAATAAGTTTCTTCACATTTTTCTCAAAAGTTAACAGTTTTAAAGTTATAAGCGATTTAAAATCCAAAAATGAGTTTTTTATTAACTTCCCACATAACAATTTCATGTTCTTAGTAGATTCATAGAACATACTTTTCAGAAAAAGTATATACTGAGAATGTGCGTAATTATCATTGCGAATGTGCAGAGCAGATACTGAGTATATACTACATTACAGTACTTAAACGTTCTATGTATATACTTAGAATGTACTACCGCACTTCTTTTCAGTATATACCAAGAATGTTCTTTTTAGAACATTCCAAGGACGTGCTATAAACCTTCTATGTGTATACTTAGAACATACTACCGCACATCTTTTTAGTTTATACCAAGAAGGTACTTTTTAGAATATTCCAAGGAAGTGCTATAAACCTTCTATTTATGTACTAAGAACGTACTACCGCACATCTTTGTATGGGAAGAATATTATATTTTTAAGAATATTCTAAGAAAGTGCTATCAAGTGCTATATTGCTTAGAAGTATGTTTTCAGCATCACCTAATCTCATCTTAGGTTCTACTGGTTCTACCAAATATCTATTTACATATTTTAATTGCAAATGAGAATGTAGTTAGTACCTACATTCTACAATATTACTTAAAAAGTAAGTACATATTTATAAATTTTAGTTATTTATATAAATCATTATATAATATTTAGCTAAACTAAACTATGCATAATAAGTAACTAAAATTTATATTATATCTACTTACCTATTTAAGTAATATTGAGTTATCAAAATAGATTATATGTATTTTGAAGCACCGCAAACAAAATAAACAGATTATGTATGTTCTTTAGTCCTAGTACTACATCATTCGCCTTCATCCTTAACACGTGCTTAACACTGCATAGATCCATAGATGATACAAATAATGAAATAATGCCTGTTTTCTTTTTCATATTTTACGGTTTTTTCCTATCCCTGATCCATTCAGGTAAGAATAGAAATGGTCAATGATGGGGGAGGGGGGGGGGTTATGAATGTATTGTGGAATAACAAAATCGGTGGTCAGTGTTGCCAAACGGAGAGAAATTTCTCTTTTTGCGGGAATTTTCAACATAAAAGGTGATAAAGGGAAAAAGTTAACTCAAAAGGGAATTATTGTTCCAGTCCAAATTGTAAAATATTAAGAAAAAATCAAAATATTTGAAAATAATTCAACATATCTTCTCAGATTTTGTAAACAGGAGGGAAGTTTTTTTTATAAAAGTGGGAATTTTTAAGGTAAGTTGACGGAAAAAGCTTACTCGACGGTTGGCAACGCCAAAGCCTTTGGTTGCTTTGGTTGTGCAGTTTGGCACGTTTTGGTTCTGCGAAATGGCCTATTGAATTGAATGTACCTAAATTCAAATTCCAAGGATGTAAAAATACTAATGATTCATGATAAACTCGAAATGGTAAAGTCATTTCAATTATGAAAACGAATTTTTAATAGTATCTATGTAAACGTTAATACAATTAATGTTTAAACTTTTTTACCCTACAACAATTTTGAAATGAAATTCGTCCAATACTACTTACATACATAAATTTTATTAATTATGTATTCTAAAAAATAACGAAGTTGATAATCTATAAGGCTAATATTATACTTCCTATACATACAAATTATTTTTAAGATATTTTAAAAGTATCTACTTATAAGTATGTGTTAAGAATATTCGATAAAGGTATATTCTAAGAATAAACTTTTACGAATATTTCGAGATCCTACGTACACGAATATACTTAGTATATTCGGTACGAGAATATACTTTGAAGTATATGCAAAGAACATGAAATTTAGAATGTTTTTTAAGGTAGATGCTATGCTTGTACTACACATATACTAAAAAGAATATACTCCGACGAATGTTGGTAGTATATGCTTAGAACATGATGCGAACATCATTGTTATGTGGGTTATAACTTTAAAACTATTAACTTTTGAGAAAAATGTCAAGAAACTTATTTTATTTAGAATGTCCCAAAAAATCTAGAAAAAATAATTTTCGGAGGAAATAGGAGATTTTTGAAATAGAGCGCGCCGCACCGGCAAAAAAATCGGATAAACACGCATATTTAACAATTAAAAAACAACGGTATAAATTAAGGTTAGACGCGATCACTCTTCAGAATCGAAGCTGAATGTTTAATCATCAATTTAAGTATCTGGCAACCTCAAAAATACTAATTGAAATATGAATTTTTAAGCCTCGAAAATGCGTATTTTCGCATTTTTCAGATTTTAAATCGCCTATAACTCGAACACTATTAATTTTTGGGAAAAATTACAAGACACCTTTTTTGTTTAGAATAACCCAAAAGACCTAAACATATATGTTCCGGAGCAAAAAAACGTGATCTTTTGTATTTGTTTAAAAATAGTTATTTATGAAACAGTTCGTGAAGTATGCTTTTTGCGAACGCACGCGATATTTAGAGCACGAGCGACAGCGGGGCGAGTGCTATACATCGCGTAAGTTCGCAAAAAGTACTTCACGCACAGTTTCATACAATATTTTATCTACTCTACCATAAACAAATAAAAAAACTGTAACTCTTCGTCACTGGAATTCATTTCTATTCTACAATTTTTAGAACTTTAACATTTAAAAATTCTAACTTCTTTCAAACCACAAAACTGTAAAAACTTTTGTCGTAATTTATTGCTCATTATGTCATGACCATGACAACGCCAAAGTTAAGGATATTTGATTATATGAAAGTGTGTTAAAAACAGTGCGAAAAAGTAAGTCCCATTTAAAATACATTGTTACTTCACGCTCACTTTAAACACTTCACGCACTGTTATTTAGAATGACAGTTTTCACAAACTAAAAACTTACACATAATATAACATAGAGTAGATAAAATTGTTTAAACAATTTCTGCCCAAAAATTCCACCCGGTGCTCTTCAGATTTGTTTAAAGGGGACATTTTTGAATAGGAATTGACAAAGAAACCGAATCAAAAATTTTTTCAGACGGGAGCGGTCTCACAACATGGACCAAAGAGTGCGAGCGGAGAAATCAAACTTGTTTGGTTTCGCCGCTTTGCTCTTTGCTAGCACTCTGTGTACCTCCATTTCCCAGTATGAGTTTGATTTCTCCGCTTTGCTCTTTGCTCGTCCACTCTGAACGCGGCCTAATGCATTGGCAGATTTCTGTGTCACCACCCATGTTTCGCAGCCATTCTACTACACACGTGGTACGGTATTTTACAACGTTTTGACAAGAGTAGCAAAAGATTAACTGCTACAAACTTGAATGTGACTTGCAACATACAAATCTCTACAGGAGTATGCATTGAGTCTGAGAGACAACTTTGATTCCTATGAAAAAAGAGTCGTCTAAAAATGAAAGAATGAAACCTATATTCTTTAAATAAAAAAACGCCCGAAAAGAAAAGCTCTCCCTGGCTAAGACAAAGAAGATAAATCCACTTAACCCCACTTTAATGGCAAAGAAAACTTAAAAGATTTAATGTTGTAATTGACACGCTTTATTCAGAATTGAATGAAAGGTCCGAAATTTATTTCAGTCTTAATGAAGAATTTGGATTTAAAACAACTTATCAATTTCTACGTTTAAAATTTTTCTATTTTGACTAAAAAGTTTCGAATCGACATAGATGGCGACTTTGGAGAAGAGTGTGTACAGTTCAAAGGCTTTGTTGAAGGTATATTTGATGAAGAAAGAGAACCTCATAACAACAAGATTACCAAGCCTCCGAGAAATACACTTTTGGAGTACATATCTGAAAATCATTCAAGAAAAAAATAAAAAAATATAAAAAAATTTTTTTAGGAAACGCTTTTCTTTAGTTACGAGTGACTAAAATTAAAAATATAAAAAAATCAACTAAAAAGCAAGAAATAAAAAAAATTCAAACACATTCGTTAAAGAAAAGCGTGGGGCGAAAACCGTTTATTCGATGAAGATTTAAGTACCTGGGAACGTGGCTTTTTGAAGACTGGGCATCGGACAGGGAAGTAAAAGGTCGCATCAAGAAGGTACTGACCTGTTCAGAGTTCGATCTTCAACTGAGACTAAGGTTTACTAAGTGCTACGTATGGTCGGTGCTGCTATATGGCGTAGAGCGCTGGACATTCAAAACGAGGGATATAAACAGATTAGAAGCTTTCGAAATGTGGCTTTATCGCCATATCCTAAAGATACCATGGACAGCAAAAGTCACAAATGTAGATGTCCTTAAAAGAATCAACCAAGAACGCCAACTTTTCGAATCAAGAAAAGAAAAACTGTATCAAGGTCGCACCATGCGAAATGAAAAATACCAGTCAAAAATTTAAGGCAAGACAGCAATGGGACGCAAGAAAATGTCCTGGCTCCGAAACATAAGGCAATGGACAGGGATTAACGACAATCAATCTCTGATACATTTTGTAAGAAACAGAGAGTTAATGAAGAATGCGATCGCTAACATCTAATTGTGGATTTGCATCTGAAAAAGATTTATTTCCCACTGATGTAGAGTCCAAGTTTTACTTCCATATTTAACAATTGGGCGAGTAATTAGCTGTATAGTCTTAATTTAGATTGTTTTGTTAGCAGCTTAGATCTTAATAATGATGATAGGAAGTATAATGATCTATTCCACGCAGCTATCCTTGCTAAGACCTCTTTTTATAATGTGATTGTCATCTGTGATTACCGTTCCTAGATATTTAAACTCTTTTACTACTTCGAAGTTGTGGTCATCAATAGTTATGTTCTGCCTACCTCTTGATCTTAGATTTTTGGTCACTAGCATGTATTTCGTGTTCTCTTCATTTGTTCGAAGGCCCAGACTACCTGTTTCTTCCTCGAGTTGTGAAAACACCTCTCTCACGTCTCTTGTAGAATGATCGACTGCACCTATATCATCAACAGAGGCCAACAAAATAAACAAAAATGTTGTTGCTAAGTAAAAAAATTCTTCTCATAATTTATTTAATCTGGCTCATTTATATTGGTAATTCAGATGTATATTATACATTTTAAAGTAGAAGACTTTAAAATGACATCGTCAATATTTATGAGTTGCGTTCCTGGGACGACTTTACTAAAAGATAGTTCATTCGATTACATGAAATCAATCCCAACTCAAGAATACCCGTCACAAAAATATCATAGCATGTAATCTGTCTTTAAAAAGACAACCAAATACAACGATGACAGTAAAATTCTCGCGTTAGAGATTCCATAGTAAATTACGAGGGAAAACCAGGAAAAAACCTCGTGATACTATCCCGACAACGTAAGTATTTGGTCTTACATTTAATTTACTTTCAAAAAACTGATACCAAATTCTGACTTTAATATGTTTGTACTAACTTGATATGTTATTGACTTACTAATCGTGGTATTTTATTTCCAGAGATAAATCGATTCCATCAATTGCGAATTTATAGTACAGGTCATAATCGTCCGTTTTGGGTAGGGTAATCGTTATTTTATCGCATAATTTTTGTCTTTAAATTTTAAGCATTTTTCACTTTGGATTATTAAATTGTGAGGTATGCTAGTACTAAAAGGTACTCTTAAATTTAAGTCGCTAGGACACACTGTTTTCTAGAAAACTCGATTTGAAAATTTTTAGTTTCTTGAATTTGAAAAAAAAAATTTTAAAAATTTTCAATAAAAACTTTTACTACTAAACACCTTATAATTTAATAATGTAGTGTCAAAAATGCTTAAAAATTAAAGACAAAAAAGTTATGCGATAAAGTAACCGTTGCCCTACCCAAAACCGACGCATATGACTGATACTTGAAATTCGCAATTAATGAAATCAATTCACCTCTGGAATATAATTAAACGTACAAGTTTTCGTTTTTCTAAATCGTTTTTTTTTTAATTTTTTTTTGAAATTTAAGGAACGAAAAATTTTCAAATCGATTTTTCTAGAAAACGGTCTATCCGCTATCCTGTTGACTTAAAACAAAAGCACCTTTTAATACAAGAATAACTCACAATTTAATAATCCAGAGTTAGAAATGCTAAAAAGTTAAAGATAAAAAAGTTATGCAATAAAGTAACCATTGCCCTACCCAAAACGGACGCCTATGACCGGTACTAGAAATTTGCAATGGATGGAATCGATTTATCTCTGGAAGATAAATACGCATATCAATTTTTGTTTTTCTAAATAGAAGCGTTCCGGGGGTATTTAAGAAAAACTAATTACCAGACGCCATCTTCAAATAGCCCTAGCTCCCTTAGGAAGCGTTTTCGGACAAGTGAATTGGGTTAAATTGTCTTAAAATTATCTGGGGAATCTCCTGTATTCGTTTGTCGGTAGAGTTTCTGGACACGCTGTATAACCTTTCTCGTATCCATTTCCGTAGCATTTGTTGTCATCGTTTTATTCGGTTCAGTTCCGAGGCATCTTGACGATTTCGTAACAAAATATTTTTTACGTGGTTGGGTTGTTAGCCCAACGCACAACCCTCCTCCTTTCTCATCCTGGACTTGGGACCAGACAATGACCAGGGCCGCGCCGTCCACGTGTGCAATGTGTGCGGCGCACACAGGCGCCAGCAATTAAGGGGGCGCTATTAGAGTTGTTACATAAATTTTACGCCGGTAAACAAAACACTTACCCATTTACCGACCTTGCCACCCTGTATAACTCAACTTCAAAGGTAGGCACATTACGTATTGATTTATCCAATCTGCATAAACAAAAAAATCATGTAGGTACAGACATGCCGCCCAACAAGCCACCGGTCCAGCAGAATTTATGCTTTAAAGCCATTGTACAAAAATTTGGCAGCAATTTATGATGCTTTATTATGTGATATAACACATTCGGATAAATTTGATCTTGATTCAAAATATCAAGCCAGATGCTAAGAAGATAAAATGTCAACATTTACATTCATATGCTCAGTCCATATATTATGATATGGTATGAAGTTCTGATCAAAGTTAACTTCGTTATAGCAAAATTTTACAAGCAAAAACAATAAATATGCAGTTGGCCTTAAATGCTTTACAACAGTTAAAACAATTCTTGCTCGGGTTTAGTATATTATAGCTTTATTCTTCAAGAATATCGATGTAATAATATTATTGCTAAAGAGGTAAGTGTCATTGTATACCGGGACCGGGTGTAACAATGATAGTGTGTTTTTTCCTTAAAGTTTGGAACACCCTGTGAAATATTCTAGCATATATAAAATACTAAAATTAAAACTCAACTACAGCCTTAGGCTTTCTTAACATTTTGCTTTTTAATTCATTCGCTTATGTTGGACAATAAAAAAGTTAGGTACTTTAACAACTAGCAATATTATTCATCAATTCAGAGTGTTTCTAAATAAGTGCGACAAACTTTAAAGGGTAATTCTGCATGAAAAAATAATGACCGTTTGCTTTATAGACATATGTCCGCAAATGCTTTGTTTCCGAGATACGGGATGTTAAATTTTTACTTACAAACTGACGATTTATTTATTGCTCTAAAACTGGTTAAGATATGCAATGAAATTTGGTAGGTTTTAAGAAGTAGTTATTGCGCATTTTTTTACATACAATTAAGAATTTTATATTCACCATTGGCGTGCATACGAGTATAAACATTTTAGATACATCCCGTATGCACGCCAATGGTGAATATAAAATTCTTAATTGTATGTCAAAAAATGCGCAATAACTAGCTCTTAAAACCTACCAAATTTCATTAGCATATCTCAACCGGTTTTAGAGCAATAAATAAATCGTCAGTTTGTAAGAAAAAATTCAACATCCCGTATCTCGGAAACGAAAGATTTGTGGACATTTCGCACCATCAATACAAGACTATCACAACTCAAAAATTGCCATTTTTTGTTTTTTATGAATCTGTAATGGTAATGGGTAGCCTAACATAATGAAAGAGTATTATAACTCAAAATTTAATATAAGACATTATTAAACAATATTAATGTTAAGTTATAATACTCTTGCATTATGTTAGACTACCCATTACCATTACAGATTCATAAAAAACAAAAAAATGGTAATTTTTGGGTTGTGATAGTCTTGCATTGATGGTACGATTTGTTAATAAAGCAAACGGTCATTATTTTTTCATGCAGAATTACCCCTTAAAGTTTGTCGCACTTATTTAGAAACATCCTGTATTGATAAATAACATGGCCAGTTGTTAAAGCACTTTTTATTATACCACATAAGCGAATGAATCAAAAAGCAAAATGTTAAAAATATAAGGCTATAGTTGAGTTTTAATTTCAATATTTTATATACGCCAAAATATTCCACAGGGTGTTCCAAACTTTGAGGAAAAAAACACACTAGCATTGTCACATGGTATATAATGACACTTACCTGTTTAGCAATAATATTATTACAACGATATTCCTGAAGAATAAAGCTATAATACACTAAAAAAATCACTTAAATCGGACAACAGGTTTAGAAAATACCAGACATCAAAATTTCCCATTTTTAAGACGATGCGTTAATTTTGATGCTTAGTGTATCTTTATTTTTTTATGTTGTTACGCCAAAGATATATTTTTATTTAATTATTTTATCATACTTTATTATCCTGTTGAATGTGAGAGAACTCCTAATAGTTATTTTTGTTTGGTTATAATCAGTAGCGTACCTAGTATTTTCTTCTGGGGGGTGTTGGCTTGGGCACCGAAATTTTTTTGTATTGTTTGTGAAAGACAAATTACATTTTCCTACTATTCTTTATATATTTTACATATGCCGTAGAGGGGGTTTAACCCCCAAAAACACACCCCTGCGTGCGCCACTGGTTACAATAAATAATTGTTAATTTTGGGCGCCATTAAATGTTTTGCACACAGGCGCTACCACGTGCTGGCGCGGCACTGACAATGACTGAATTGTTTTAGGGGGCATTATTTATCGCTTAACTATTTTGTTTGATGTTTGTTAATTGTAACTTTATTCTTAATGTGTATTAGTTGTATAATGATAATGTTCTTTGTTCTTGGGGATAATAGGAGCTTGCTCCTCTGCTCTTATTTGTTTTATAATAATAATAATAATAATATTGCACAATGCATTGATATATTATGAACTAAACATTTTAGGTTATGTTCCAATAAGTCGATCATCAAGATCGACGCTTCTTACAACATTGACCTGACTGCAGTAACCTTGCGACGGATTCTGGAACTACCGGTTTTAGAAGACATCAATCTTATAGGCTGTGATAATATTTTGAAATACTTTTCTGAATTCTACAAAGAAGTTACAGAGAGTTGTAGGCGGAAGTGCATTAAACTGACTGTAGACTTTAAGATTTACTACAGTGAAGTTGATAGTTTAATCGAAAATTTTAAGAAGTTGCATACCGATCCAGTGATTGATAAAGGAGAAATATTGTTAATCATACACACGAAGGAGTGGGAAAAGTGATATTATTTATTTTAAATATATCTTGTTATAAAAGAATATCTCAAACCAAAAATTAGGAATAATTTTTTATTTATTTTTATTATTAAGAAGTTATATTTTTATTTTTATTGTTAAGAATTTTTTATTTTTTTTTAATTATGATTATTATATTATTTTTGTTATTATTATTTTTTTATCTCAAACAAAAAGTTAAAAATAATTTTTTTATTTATTTTTATTATTGAGAACATTTTGTAATTGTTATATTTTGTTATATGTTAATTTGTTTTATGTTTGTATTTGTTATATGTCTTTTTTTTATACATAAAAAAAGTTTGATAAAAAGCGTAATTTTTTTCTGTTCCATATCTCTTCACAAGACGTTTGCTAACAAAATAAAATATGGATGGTAATATAAAAAAAAATAAGAATAGAATTCTGAAGATATGAAAAATAATGCAAAATTTAGAAGTAGATGTAGCTAAGACAACAAAAAGAGTAACTAAAACAAATTAGCAACACAGGTTATTATACGGAATCCATGGAATTCTTATACAGGGTGTCCCAGACTAATTTAGCCACGCTATATCTCTTAAACGAATAGTGATTTTCGTATGGGACAAAAAGTGGTCTATTCTACTTGTAATACACTTTAATATGACGTAGAAAAAAATCATCCCCTAAATATTCATCCCTTAGTTACAACCCCTAACTTTAATTTTTTTAATAGCACCCTGTATATTTTTTTATAGTTTTGAATGTGGTCTTCTATCGTCTATTCAACAAATTTTTTGAAAACAAAATCGGTTCGTAAATAACCAAGAAAATATCAGTTTAGTTTTGTTAATTATGTGTTCCAAACTAATTTACCCAGGCTATATTTCTTAAACGAATAGAGATTTTCGAATGGGACAAAAACTGATCTATTATATTTGTAATACACTTTTATATGGCGTAGAAAAAAAAAGAATGTGTGTGTATTTTGTACGCACGTAAGAAGTTATACTTCTATTATATGATTTAAACGAAATTCATATACTTTTTATTTATATTTTGTTTAAATATTAAACTAATTTATACTTACTACTTCTCAAACATTTTTATTAGAACAGTGCCAAAAATTAAAATAATAAAAGAATAAAACACACAAACACATTAAACAAGCCACAAATGATGTCTGAACATTAATTGTCGAAAATTTTTTTAACTAAATACGTATTTTCTGAAAATACAATTATATAATAAATATACTTACGATCATAAAATGTATTAAAAAAAACAAAAAAGAAAGTTTCTATTGGGACTCGAACCAGCGCTGATAAGAGCGGTTGGTATTGGAATTCATTTGGCTTCTCCGCTTAGCCACGGACACTATGTGTCATTATTTACGAAGATCGACTAACTAAACGGATTAAACTTGTGATATTTTGATATTTTGAAAATTGATCAAATTATTATACATTATTATATACAGATTATATATAATTAATTTTGAATTGAAATGATTTAGAATTGAAAAAATACAACAAAACATAGAGTAAAAAAACAATATATTAGGTGAATATTGATAGAAATTTTGATGGTAATCAAATTATATAAATAAAAGTATTACATACTATGTATTTTGGCAGATCAAATAGGTAGGTTTATACTCATGATACATTAACAATTATTACGTACCTGTTGCTTTTAAAAACTATTTAAAAGTCACTACAATATTATAAACTTTTTTGTTTCTGTCCTCACAACAATAAAACTAATATATTATACATTTGTTTACCTTTACCTTTACCTCCAAACCACAGCTGCCATATTGGATAATTTTTGACATGTCATTTGAACATCCAATCAGAACAAAGTTATAATGCGCATGCGCCGGGCTGATAGGTTTTAACATATAAAAAAATCACCCTCTATCGCCGGTAAAGAAGTATAACTTCAAAAATTATCCCCTAAATATTCATCCCTTAGTTACAACCCCTAACTTTATTTTTTTTTAAATAGCATCCTGTAACTTAGGGATGAATATTTAGGGAATGAATTTTTTCTACGCCATATGAAAGTGTATTACAAATGGAATAGATCAGTTTTTGTCCCATTCAAAAATCTCTATTCGTTTAAGAAATATAGCGTGGGTAAATTAGTCTGGGACACACAATTAACAAAAATAAACTGATAGTTTCTTGGTTATTTACGAACCGATTTTATTTTCAAAAAATGTGTTGAATAGACGATAAAAGACCACATCCAAAACTATAAAAAAATGTACAGGGTGCTATTAAAAAAATTAAAGTTAGGGCTTGTAACTAAGGGATGAATATTTAGGGGATGATTTTTTGTATGCCATATTAAAGTGTATTACAAGTAGAATATATCACTTTTTGTCCCATTCGAAAATCTCTATTCGTTTAAGAGATATAGCGTGGCTAAATTAGTCTGGGACACCCTGTATAGAAAAATAAGAGAGAGAAGATCGAGAAAGAGAAGATTGATAATTAGGGGAGTGCATTTAGATTTTCACTTCGGAAAAAATCAAACAAGATAAAACTTTTTGTAATTTCATTAAGAAATGTTTAATAAACAACATATCAAAAAGTTCTACTCGAGAAGTGGGTGCTTCATTTTTTATTAAACAAATGAACAGCGAAGTTAGATGTTTTTTTAAATAACTCCGAAAATATAATTTCTAGAAAAAAACTGACTTGGCCATTGAAAAATTCAGAAAATTTTACAAAAAAAACCTTATATAAAGATTTTTCTAAAATTAAATCTCTAGCTTCTGTAATTTTTCATTTATAACGCTAAAGTCACCCTTTTCACACACATAGGCGCACTGTAAACTAGCGTTGGAAGAAGTGCACGCAAGTTGGAAGAAATTACACACCCACAGCACACAACAATGTTGATAATGCAAAGTTTACAAATCAGAAAGACAAAACCGCATTGAGGCTGTGATGACAAGCGCCAGGCACCAGTATAATATCACTGACTATTCATAAATTTGTTGATACTTTGTAAATCTGATCTTCGTGTATTGTAAGTATAACACTGTTACCATAAAAGTGATAAGTACCTGACAAATGACCTTTAAAAGCTATAACAATTTTTAGGTTACATTATTTTTATTAGAGAATTTGTTGTTTTTGTGAGGTAGAAATAGTTTTCCTATTGTTACAATTATTCTATAATTGTCTTAGCCCAAAAGATCTTAGCCCAAAGATAATCTATAAAGTCTAAAAAAAAATAATTAATGTAAAAAATATTTTATTTATATATCAGCATCCCTCAAAATTTGGCGCCCCCCAAGAGTTGGCGCCCCGGGCTGTCGCCCGGCTCGCTCGCCCCTTTATCCGGCGCTGACCAGAATAAATAGATTTTTAACTATACCACCTAGAGACTTGCTAGTTTTGCATTGTGTTCAGGATGATGTCAGGAAAAAAGTCTAGAATAGAAAAATGGGTGGAAATGCCGACTTAATAATTGCTTTTCTTAACATGCATCAAAAAGTGCATAAACATGTCAAAATAAGCATATTAAGGGCCAAGTCTTGTTACTCGCGGGGTCGCTGAACATGACTACGCTATCAAAACCTACCCCGGAGCACCTGGTGCCCAGGGTCACTGCTAGGGCACGTCATCTGGAGGTTCGAGGGCTAACGACCCTAAATTGATGCAATCACTTTACTTGGAGGTTTGTGGAGTCGCTGAATACGAATATGCGATCAGAACCGACCCCCGTAGCCCCTATTGCACAGTGGCACTGCTGTAGCACAAGTTCCGAGAGATTTTGGTACTAAATAAATGCAATCGGATTATATGGGGGTTTAGGTGCTGCTGAACACGAATACTCCATCAGAACCGACCCCCGGAGCATCTCATGCCCGTGGTCACTTCTAAGGCACGTCATCTTCTGGGGTTTTAAGGTTTTCGGCACTGAATGCATGCAAATAGATTAGGTAGGCGGTTTTTGGGGTCGCTGAATACGAATACGCCATCAGAACCGACCCCCGGTACACAATGCTAAGACATGTTATTTTCAGGAGTTTGGAGGGTTTTTGGGCATCAGGTGCAACGGGGGGTCGGTTCGTCGGTTTTGATGGCGTATTTTTGCTCAGCTACCCCAAAAACTCCCAATGGTAATCTGTTTGCATAAATTTAGTGCCGAAAATCCTCTAAACTCTAGATGACGTGCCTTAGCAGTGAACCTGGACACCAGGTGCCCCGATGGTCAGTTCTGATGGCTTTTTTACTGATGACTTTTTTACTGCTGGTGTCATCCTGAGCACAATGAAAAAAGTTTTAACTTTTACGTGCTGTATTTAAATATCGATTTATTTTTTCCTAAATGTCCTGGTCTATTTATCAGTAATCACCTTAGAGGATGGAAAAATTTTTAGGGTAAAAAATTTTTCCCTCCTCTAAGGTAATCACACCACCTGATTCATTTGTCAAGGTCATCAAGCCAAATGTTTACGCGAATTTGTAAATTATACACGTCGTGTGAGTGCCCTGTTTGTCATTGCAATCGCAAACTTTCCAAGTAGGCAAATAATTCTGTACTTGCGAAGTACACGAGTCGTTTGAGGCCAGCTTTACGTGCGTACAAAAGGTACGATTAATTACAGGGACCCGATCCACGGTTATTAGACTTTATTATTTAGTAATGTCTAGGAACCGTGGACCCGATCCGTCAAATGTCCGTAAACTGCGCATGTGAGAGGCGACGGAGTTTGAATGTGTCAAACCCTGGTCAACCACAGTATCACACATAAGGGATAACAAATTTTACAGAATACATCACCCAATGTATTCTGTGTTAATACTGTGACTGTGGTTCAACACTTCAACTGAAATTTTTAATTAATTAAGGTGCATTTAATGGGGATCCTCTCTTGTAGTTGAAGGTTTATTATTGTATTTTAATCTTTGATATTGTTATGTGTTTGTATGTCTTTAAAAATTGCAATATAGTAGTTTATTAATAAAAAATTTAAAATATGTATTGTGGTTATTCACTAATATAACTACATACCAGGATATTTCATTCATCACCATTTTAATTCGCCTCCGCTGTTAGAGGGTACTGCAAATTTGTAAGTGCTGCACAAACTTGAAAAATAAAGCGAAGTTAGAATATTTTCATGAATTGAAAAACATTTAATTCTTTTGATTGCTTGTTCTATACATGAATTCTTCCTCTGGTCACTGTGCTAATACAAGAAGTTACTTGTTCTTTAGTAAACTGTGGTATCGTTTTAAAAATGAAGTGATAAAAACTAACATCTGGTGGTAATACATTAGCTAATAAAAATCCCTTATCTGCAAGAATTAAATCACCAGGTCTCATTTGATGCACAATACCATCCTGGACATTTTTTTGTTTGATGTAAAAATCACTACAAAACGTTACTACTCCATTAGGAGCTACGGCAAACAAACCTTTGAAACTATTTGTGTTTATAAACCTATAAGTTGGTTTTTGATGTGCCATTATATAATGTTGGATTTTGGTATGTCACTTCTGTACAATCTACAATATCGACGGCGGAAAGACAGGACCTCGTTACTGAAAAATTTGTATAAAATGAGTTACTTTGGTTTTCGCTTTAGAATAAGTGTATCAGCACCTATTAAACAGCGGTTACAGCTGGGAAAATTTCCGGAAGGCTTTCCCAGCTGTAACTGCTACTTAATAGGAACTTGTTCTAAAGTGAAAACTGAAGTAACTCATTTTATACAACTGTTTCAGTTACGATGTCCTGCCTTTCCACCGTCGATATGTAAAAGTGCTGTAAACTAGTAGGTGGACATAATTTATTTTTAAGTTGTGATTTTGTGATGGTATATTTTTTATTAGCTGGATGAACAAAGTTTCATGCATAACGATTAACAATGTATACATAATATTTGCAATAGTCCCTCTACCATGAATAATTTTATTGATCTTATTTAAAGGTATACATACTTCTTTAGGCACGATTGGGGAAAATGTTGAGGATGAATTTTTATAAAAATGACAGTATGAAGTACATGCACACACGGACAGCAGTGGCGGCTCGTGGTCTTGGAGACAGGGTCAGCAAGGTTTTTTTTGTCTTCTCGTATAGGTATACCATCAAACTAAAAGGCTTAAATCATCATAGGAGATTTTGTTGTTTTTTGTTTTTTTTATTTGATGTACTTGGCATTCTCTCTTGTTTTATAGTGTTTCGACAATACGTGTTGATTCTTTTGAGACAAGATAAATCCCGTTTATTTGAGGCAGAAATTGGTGGTAATAAGAAAATTGATGAACAGTTTGTTGTAATGAATTGCAGTACTTACTACATATAGAATTATACCTACATATTTTGTAACTTATCTCACTTTCTGAAAATATTTGGATCGGCATAATTTTTAAGTACCTAACTTGTAATAATAAATATCTTGGAAATTCTTTGGCAAAGGGAACTTTTAAATTTTGAATCGTAAAAGAGGTCAAAAATTTGCAAATCTTCAAAATTCGAAAAACGACTATCTATAATATAATAGTAGGTATCCAAAATTTCAAGATATACCTATGGGCCATTCCACGAACATACGCCTGTTTTGGATTATTTCGACAACGAATATTTTACTGTGCAACATAAGAAGTACGAGAGTAAATGGCGCTAATAATTATTCCAATAAACAACAATGTAATTTGTAATTTACTTTCGTTCTTCTTATTTTGCACAGTAAAATATTCGTTGTCGAAGTAATCCAAAACAGGCGTATGTTCGTGGAATAGGGTACACTCGTTTTTCGAGATATGTATCATGTCAGTGTCTTTTTTGGGATGGTTCGGAAATATCAAGCGAATCCAAAACGTCACTGCGTATATATTGGAAACTACTATTATTACGGAAATATCTGAGATTTTGCAACAGCTTTCGTATTCTATTTTTGGAATTAATAATGTCAGTTGACTGATTTTGAACAACAATGAATATCTTGGCCAACTCTGTCTTAAAAATATTTAAAAGAATATTAAAAGAGTAATCATTTAATAAAGTTCTCAAACCGATTGCTTCACGGATCGAGGTATCGCCGCTTTCAAAATCGTCGCCTTCGATAATAAAATCAAAAACTTTCAAAAGCTGTTACGAAAATCTGCTACAGATACTAAAACTACTAGAGATAATCTGCTTAGATAAAACTAACCGAGATTTAAAATTTCATCGCTTCTGACAAACTGTTCGCTGTTTTTTCGAAACAATTTTGTTCTAAAGCAGTAACCCGTTTAGGTGAGCTAAACTGGCAAGAAAAGACGATATATTCTTTATTTTTTTACACGTATCATGCAAAAAGAAATTCATTATATGCGCATCATAGTTCATAGTGAGTAAATAAAGCTTGTGATGCAATAGTTTTAACTTTTACCTGGAGACCATTCAATTCACCACACATCACAGCAACGCCGTCATAAGATTGCCCCAGTTTGCCCTACCAATTTATTTTTGATATAAAAAAATTTTAATCTGTTCTTTAAAACACCAAAATATTACCACGTAACGCGTATCGAACAATATAAATTGTTAATTGTGAATGACATGATAATCAGAAGTTTCATCTACTTCTAGCGAAAAGCAAATGGTTTTCTAAATCTCAGATTCAATAACGTTATTCAAAATGTAACTATATTTGATTATATTATGTATTAATTCATTCTGTATTACGAATACACTTCGAATCAGAAAGTAAATATTTCTAAAACAATTTTATTAATTCTCTATAATTACTTTGATTTTTAACAAATGCTTCGATCCATCATGTCCACTAAATGATAATTCCTGACAACTTGAAAAAATTACAATATCAAACGACGTAAAACCGCGTGATTATTTTTGACAATTTCTGCCGATGCGATGCTCCAAATGAAACACCGACCGGCAGATTTAAATGTGCCGTACTTGGCCGCTTAAACCCAGTCGTCCCCAGTCCAATGCCCACGGAGAGAATGTATGTATGTTCGCTTTCGCTTGCTCATCGACTTATTTTGTTGAGTTTTACGTGTAAACCGTCAAGCGTTGGGTACGGCTAGCCGAAAAGTCGGATGAATGGCTCGGATCATTCATTTTTTGAGAAGTCGTGTTATGCGCAGGGATCACTTTTAATGTTCGGATTGATCAAATCCTTTTAAAAACCATGAATAAAATTTAGTCTGTATTATCTGACAGATTTTTTGCTTCACAGATACAAATATTAAAAAAACTTATATCTATAAATATATGGGTCGGCACTGCCGACCCTGACCGGCCGCCACTGACGGACAGTATAAAGTTAGTTGCTAAATCTTTCATGTTACGTAGATATCAATACAAATAAAAAATATGAAAAAAAATTTTTAAGAAAAGCTTTTCTTTAGTTACGAGTGACTAAAATTAAACATTATAAAAAAATCAACTAAAAAGCAAAAAATAAAAAAAATTGAAAAAAATCTAACACATTAGTCAAAGAAAAGCGTGGCGCGTCTTCATCGAATAAACGGTTTTCGCCCCACGCTTTTCTTTAACAAATGTGTTAGATTTTTTCAATTTTTTTTATTTTTTGCTTTTTAGTTGATTTTTTATAATATGTTTAATTTTAGTCACTCGTAACTAAAGAAAAGCGTTTCTTAAAAAAAATTTTTTCATATTTTTTATTTTTTACTTTTTAGTCTTACACTTTTGAAACAATAAAATATATCGCTATGTTTATTACAATATGTATAAAACATAATATGATGTACTAACATGAAAAGTAGTCGGAATCGGCAAAAAATTTGAAACTTTATTGTTTATTTATGAAGCATAACGTAAACAATTAACGTAAAAAGCAAAATTATGTATAGTTCATATCATTAGCTATAATCCGTAAATGTTTCAAGTTTTTACATTGTAAAAAACAAGCATTTTCCATTAAAAGCGTTTTTTTTATTTAAACAATTAATAAAAATAAAAAAACATTTTTTTATTGACTATTCGTGTATTGTTCCCACGAATTCATATGTCTGCAAATTTTCATTCATTTGCGTTGAAGAAAAGGCAGTCAAATTAACGTCTAAAGATTTGACGCAAACTATTGAACTAAATAAAAGCGTTTAATAAAATGTGAAAAAGATATATCAGTGTTTTTAGTAAATATATTTGTATTTCTTGATAATTTTTGGTCTTTGGATCTGTCTTCTTCGGGAATATGATAATAAGTATTAAAATATGATGAAAAGAAGATTAACAATAATCTTAATATTATTTGTAAAATCATGTCAAAATAATTACTTACTGTGACTTACACGGTTGTCATGATTGATAACTATAGTCAAGCAATGTTGGCCGCTGTTATATTTTGAATAGGTGATCACTTAGGAACGTCTTATGTTGTTGCTTTGACTTACTTTTTTTTAATTTTTGGTATTTTAATAAAATAATTTGGTAAGTAATAAGTATTAAAATTAGTTTAATATTTAAATAAAATACAAATAAACTGTTTAAAATATGTTTATTTCATTGAAATCATATAATACAAGTATAACTTCTTAGGTGCATACAAAATACAACACATTTTTTTGTTGTTCAAACTGTGATATTTCACCCATTCATGATCCATGATAATATTCTGACTGAATATTACTTAGCACATTAAATATTAAACAATATTTCAATATACAGTAGTTAGTATTCCCATGTACACTTTCACTAAATTATGATCGTTCTTGATATGCTGAAATGGAAATCTATATTTGACAAATTATCTAATTTTAGTTTCAGCTGAGTATTCTTTTATTCAAGAAAATACATTCCTGTGTCTTGTTGTGCACTACTTGATGTGATAGCACTTGAATGAGGTGATTCTGGTTGACTTTCAAGTGGTAATTAAGATGTAGAGGGTTTACATCTACAATCCATTAAATCCATTGAGTAAAACCAAAAAAACAGTGGTAAACATTTCTGAGATTTAATGCTCGTACTTGTAGTTTGCACACTAAAACAAAACAAGTAATATTTTAGTTATCAAAAAAGACAATAATACATTATTATTGTACCTGCGATACACATTTTTTTATAAAGACACAATCCTTGTTAGTCATATATTGCTTTCAATTTTATAAATTACACAAAATCAAGGATTTACACACAAGATAGTGCTACCGCATTTCTTCAGCATCTTCACCAGTCTTATTTGAAAATATGATGAGAAAAGATTTTCTTTATCTTCTTTATAAAAGTAGCAGGAACATAATAGAATGAGTAGTTTTACTCCGTTCTGCAGATTTCCTAAAATAATGGTATCATTATACCCTCAATTTAGAATTTTAGATGCTTTAGTATGTACTTACAATATCAATGATAACCATTCGGGTACCCAACACCATTAGACCAGGGCGCATCTGTAAAAATATTAGTACATTTGGACGTTGAGAGGTGACTCAAATTTTTTTGCAGAAATTGCTTGAAAATAAATCAAATAATAATATTTGAGTTATCCTCCCTCTCAAAAAGGTCCGGAACATTCTTTAAATAATCAAAATGTCAAAAAATTAAGGAAAAATTCGATTTTTTTCTTGGTTTTTTGATTATAACTTTAAAAGTATTCATTTCCTAGAAAAGCTGTACTGACATAAAAGTAGCATAATTAAATTTCCTACAATATACAATTGGTTAAAAATTTAAGAAATAGTCACCCTTGTTGCAAAATAGCAATAATTGTGAAAAAAACATACAAAAACAAGTATTCGCATTTTACGTTTTTCAACCATTTATGGTACACTTAGGACCTTCATATTTCACGCTGAAAAATTCTATGATACAGTAAAACAACACTGTAAATTTCATTAAGATCGGTTCAATAGATTTTGCAAATTAAATTTTGCAATCCAGCTTTCGTAAAAAAAAATCATTTTTTCAAAATGTTACAGGACTGAAAATAAAGCAGATAGCAAGTTGAAAATTTTTTGAAGTTATACTTCTTTACCGGCGATAGAGGGTAAATTTTTATATGGGAAAACCTAGCGACCGGGCGCATGCGCATTATAACTTTGTTCTGATTGGATGTTCAAATGACATGTCAAAAATTATTCAATATGGCGGCTGTGGCACAGCTGTACTTAGATTATTTATGGTTGTTGCGTTTTAAAATTTGTGTGAAAAGAAACAACAAACAAAAGTTAGTTAATAGTTATACTGCCTTTTTAAATAGTTTTCATATACCTATATTTTTGGACTTTTGGACTATTTTGGACAAGGAAAACTCATTCTAATTTGGTAAGTACCTACCTAGTTTTTATTATAATCATATTGTAATTATACATTTGGATTAGGTTGAAATAAATACATTTATTTTCTCAAGAATGCGGATTTTAGAGAGAAATCCCAAATTAGGTTCGATTTTTATTTTTAAATTATGATTTTTTGGCGTAGATTTATTTATCTAGTAGGTATGTAATGCTTTGATTTACATACTTAATTTGATTACCAACAAAAGTTCTACCAATCTTCATCTAATATATTGTTTTCTTACTGTTTTGTTATATTTTTATATTTTCTTCCACAAAATTTAAACTACATAATTTTCAAAATATTTGTCAAACAGTAAAACATTCAGTTACCATATTTTTCCACATGATAAACAATGTGCGATTGGACGAGTGAGTCTACGCTTCGATTACGAGTCAAAGCGGCACGAAATTCAAGGGTTCAATTCCCGATGCAAGTTTTATTTTTTTATTTTTTTTTATGCATATTATGATTGTAAGTATATTTGTTATATAATTTTTTTTCAGCAAATGCGTATTTAAAATTTTTGCCAACAATTATTATCGTCCAGAAATCATTTTTTCTTTGTGGCATTTTTCAATGTGTTTGTGTGCGTTTTATTCTTTTATTTTTTTAAATTTTTGGTATTGTCTTAAAAATCACATAATATGTATTAGAAGTATAACTTCTTACGTGCGTACAAAGTACACACACATTCTTGTTTGCATATAGAAGTGTACTGTACCTTTCATTTGCAATTTTGCAAAATTCAAATCGCTTAACACCACGGCGTCAGGAATTTTGTTAAATAAACATTAATTATTGGTGCTACGCGCAGGACAGCGGATAGGTTGCTCTGATTGGGCATTCCAATGACCTTTGATAATGATTGATACATTTTAATTTTTATGACATTTCGATATAAATAAATAAATTTGTTTATTGCAAAATAAAAACACATACTCTATCCTTTGAAATAACACTTTTATTAGCAAAAACTTTCTTTGTTCATATATTTTAACTTAAATAATAAAAGTTTATTATTTTTAAACATATGTAATTGTTTAAACAATATTTCACAAACAATAATAAAATAGTTTGATTTTTGTGGAGTTAAAAAATTAAAATACAACAAAATATAGAGTACGAAAATAATATATTAGATAAAGATTGGAAGAAATTTTGGTGGAAATCAACCTGTGTGAATCGAACACCGCTGTCCTCCGCGTAGCACCAAAAATTATTGTTTATTTCAAAAATTTTCTGACGCCGTGGTAATTAATCTATTTTAATTTTGAAAATTGCAAATGAAAGGTACAGTACACTTCTATAAGCAAAAAGAAACTCAACTTGCTATCTGCTTTATTTTCAGTCCTGTAACATTTTGAAAAAATGAATTTTTTTTGCGAAAGCTGTAAGTATTGCAAAATCTATTGGACCGATCTTAATGAAATTTACAGTATTGTTTTACTGTATCATAAGGTTTTGCTGTGTGAAATATGAAGGTCCTAAGTGTAGCAGAAATGGTTGAAAAACGTAAAATGCGAATACTTGTTTTTGTATGGTTTTTTCGCAATTATTGCTATTTTGCAACTAGGGTGACTATTTTTTAAATTTTTAACCAATTCTATATTGTAGTAAATTGAATTACGCAACTTTATGTCAGTACAACTTTTCTCGGAAATGAATACTTTTAAAGTTATAATCAAAAAACGAAGAAAAAAATCGAATTTTTCCTTCAATTCTTTCACATTTTGATTATTTAAACAATGTTCCCGACCTTTTTGAGAGGGAGGATAACTCAAATATTATTATTTGATATATTTTCAAGCAATTTCTGCAAAAAAATTTGAGTCACCTCTCAACGTCCATCTCAAAACAGATCCGCCCTGGACTACATTATCATTTTAAAGAAATTAAATAATAACGTACAAGCTCACGGTTCTTAGACATTACTAATAACCGTGGTACAAGCATTAACATTAAAGTCTAATAACCGTGGTACAAGCTATCAAATGTCACTGTCACAAATACCTTAACTGACACTGACAGTTGACGGATCGGGTCCCTGTAATTAATCCACAATTAATCGTACCTTGGTTTTCGTTGTTTCCTATGTGTAGAATTAGAATGTTAAATTTATTTGAGTTAATCTTAAACATCCCTAAGAAAAAATTTTTAGTTACAGTTCGTAAAAGTGAAGTAAGTACCTTAGTATTGTTTTTTGTAGTTATTGTAGAAAAATTATTATAATTTATCTTTATTAATGTAAGAAAAATTTTCGAGCATGTTTGCTAATGTGTTATTTCTTATTAAGCCGGTTCCAGATTACATAACAAAACATGTTAATAACAAAGTTATACAACAAATTTGTTCTACAACTTTGTTATGTAACTTTGTTATAATATAGCAAAGCATCCAGACTATATACCAAAAAACAAAACAGCAAAACATAACTTTTGCAGCATTTTAGCTGGATAGCTGGTAGGTTAGGCAGTATAAAAAAATAAAAATTGGTGAAACTGCTATCTGGGCTGTTCAGTATTTACAAAATGTAAATTAGGTTAGTAAGGAGTCCTGTGCCTGTGGCTCAGCATCTTGCTTGGGAGAGAGACCTCCTTCGGTAGAATAGCGTGCCAAAGCCACTTTGTTTTATAATGAGCATCAGCTTCATCGCCTCTTTTCTCTTTCTTCAATTCTCGCTGAAATTGCCCAATCAGCATAATATGCATTTTTTTCAACTTCACTTGTATCTGTTTTCACTTCTGTGGCTATTTCAGTCCATGCCTTAAATGAGTAGTCAGTTCTCTTGATCATTCCATTGCTTAAAGAACTCCACGTGAATACAGCCTACTCCTACTCCTGAAGTCTCCTACAAAGAATACTCCTACAGTGAATACTCCAATGGTTGCTGCTGGTGAACTATGCCAGCCAGAGAAGAGAGAAATGTTTCAATAATGGTGGCACAAAAAACGGCCACCCCACAAAATGGGCTATTTTTGATGTCTTGGAATTTCCTAAACCTGTGGTCCGATTTAAGTGATTTTTTAATATATTGCCTTATTCTTTAACAAAATCGCTGTAATAATATTCTTGCTGGACAGGTAAACTATCATTATATACCGGGTGTACCAATCAAACTGTGTTTTATTCCCAAAGTTCACCACACTATATGGAATATTCTAGCATTTATAAAATACTGAAATTAAAACTCAACTATAGCCTCAGTATTAGATTTTATATATTTAATTTAAGAAAGAACTAGAGATTTGACTTTTCATAAAACTGCTTTTTATTATTCAACAACTTCTACTTTCTTTTTTTATCAACAACAACCTACTTAAAAACATTTTAAATAACAACCTAAAGGGTGGTTTATATGAACATTACAAAAACATATTCCAATACTCTCACCTTTTTGTTAAGTTGTTCAACCCATAAGCAAACCTTTTAAATAAAAAAAAATATAACAAATGTCCACTTTATTGCACTCTGATTGTCTATCTCTTACTTGTCCAGTGTCCAAAACGTAGTCAGTGGTGGAACGACGAGTTTCTATATCACCTGCATAATCTGCGTCACTGTATCCATGCATGTTAACTTCATTGTATTTGTAGTAACAATAACTCATGCCATAATTATAGCGGCTGATTACTCCCACCGCATGTGCAATGTCAGGTCTTGACACTGTCAAGTCAGCACTTACATCTTCTGGTATACTTACAGGATTTGCATTTTGTTGACCAAATCTATCTATTATCTGTTTTGTATAACTTGCTTGACTTAACATTGTACCAGCCTCTAAGTTTCTTGTAATTTGTAGTCCGACTAAATAGTTCCCAACCGTCACGGTCACTTCAAAAGAGTCTTTTAACGTGCACAAAACTGTCTCTATTACTAACTTTTTCTCAGAAAATAACAAACCGTCATCAATGTAAATGATTAAGATCACTTTAATATTGTCTACATGTCCAGTATAAACACACTGATTTGCTGATGATTTTTGAAAACCGTAGTTAGCCAAAAACGAGTGGAATTTTCGATTCCAATAGCATACTGATTGTTTTATACCGTACGACTTTAACTTGCACACTAGTCCGGGTTCACACTTTAGCTCCTGAGGTGGTGACATAAAAATGTCTTCGTCAAGATGTCCATATAAAAATGCAGTTTGTATATCGAACTGCATGTCTGGCTTCTTAACCATAGTCCATGTTTCATTTTTCACTAGTGCTTCAAACTCTTCATTTATGGCAGTTTTCCATTTTTCTTTGTCATTACTTGACACTGCTTCTTCATATCTCTGTGGTATATTAATTTCAGTAAAATTTACCTCAAAATCATTTAATCTGGCTGGTAAACGTCTATTTCGTTGTGGTCTCAAGTTGGGTATATTGTCAATATCTTGTAAAACTTCTATTTCATTATTAACATTTATATGTTCTTCTTGTCTCTCTTCAAGTTCATTTTCTTGTATTTCAAAAATTGTCACATCATCTTCTGCTGCTATCTTGATCACATTGTCTTTCTTTGCACTGTACATTTTCTCATTGAAAAACACATTTCTAGATATCACTATTTTCTGTGTTGTTGGGTTGAATAATCTATAATTTGTGGAGTTTTTGTCATATCCAACAAATATAACCTTCTCACTCTTTGCATCTAGTTTCCTTCTTTTCTGGTCAGGAATATGTACATATGCATCACACCCAAACACTTTCATGTGGTCAAATACAGGTTTCTGCCCTGTCCACTGTTCATAAGCTGTAGAACCTGGTGTCTGTTTGCTTGTAATTCTGTTGCAAATGTAGATGGCAGTATTAACTGCCTCTGCCCATAGCCTCTTATCCACTCCAGATTGGTATAACATACATCGAACCATTTCTACAATCAATCTGTTATCTCGCTCAGATCTGCCATTTTGTTCTGGAGTGTATGGTGCTGTGGTTTCTGACTCTATACCTTCTTGTTCTAAGTACAATTTGAAAGCATTATTTGTATACTCAGTACCATTATTTGTATGCAGTTTTTCAACAGAATAGCCATACTTTGCCTTAATTTTTCTATTATATACTTTGAAACAATCTAGTACATCTGCTTTATGTCTAATAAAATATGCTACTCTATACCCGGTGTACTCATCTTTGAATGTTACAAAGTAACGTGCTCCTCGTACAGATTCAGTTTGCATAGGTCCACAAACATCACTGAATATTCTTTTTCCAGGAGGTAACTTAGTGTGTGGTCTCTCTTTAAAAGTCTTCTTATGTTGCTTTCCCATCAAACAACCTTCACACACAAAATCTTGTTTCTTTTCTGTAACACCTTTGATTAAGTTCATTTTTACCATTTCTTCTAAATATTTCTTATTAACATGTCCTAATCTTTCATGCCATATCTTCAAATCATCTACTGTAGTCACACATGCATTATATATTATTGTGCGAAACATCATTTTATATGTGTTGTTTCTATCCTTTATACCAACTGCTGCTAGATTCTCATTTTCATATTCTTTGGCTTCATTGTTAATATTAATTACACTCATACCTTTGTTTGTCAAAACACCTTCTGAAAATAAATTCTTTCTCAACTGTGGGATATATAGCACATCATTTATAGTGGATTTAAACCATTGTCCATTGATCAACTTCTCTATTTTAATAGTTCCCTTACCTTGTACTGGTAGTGTTTGATTATTGCCAAGTGATACCTGTGATGTAAAAGTTCTGTCAAGATTAAAAAAATATTCTTCCCTGTAACACATATGTGCTGATGCACCACTGTCCATAATCCAATCATCACTTGTATCCACTTTTTCTAGCTGTTTTTCTTCTATGTTGAATGCACTCTCATTATTAACATTATAATATGCGCTACTCGAAGAACCACCATGCTGATTTTCTGTAGAGTTGCCAGCTTGTGCTCTGTCATTCTTTTTATAACCTTTTCTGTAGTTACTAAAGCCACCTCTGCCTCGATTATGACTTCTATATGACCTGCTACTACTGTTTTCTTGTTCGTTCTTTTTCTCTCTGCAAAATTTGACAATGTGCCCCCGCTTTCTACATCCAAAACATATTACACCCCTTTCTTGACCTTTCTGATCATATTTTCCTTTGAATGACATTGTTGCCAGTGATTGTTCTTTCTCTTCATATGCAGTTAAGTTCATTTCTTCATCTAACAGTCTTGCGGTGAGGTTACCTATAGTTTGTTTAGCACTGTCTACGGACAACCATGCCTGTCTAACATTTCTATACTTTTGGGGCAATGTACTTAGTATTTTTGTCATAATAGCAATATCACTCACATCATCACTTGCTTCTTTAATTTGCTTAGCAAGATTCTGCACTTTTGCTATGTGTTGAGCGATAGTATCTAGGCTACTCATCTTATATTGATGAAACCGTTCATGCAACATCATTTTATTTGATTCTGATTTCTGCTCATAAATAGACTCAAGGGTCTCCATAATTTCTTTAGCAGTATTACAACTTTCAATTAAAGTAATCTGATTTAAACTCACTGCAGATGTTAAAGTGAACATAGCCTGGGCATCCTTTTTAAACCATGCCTGTAATTCGTCTCCTGTTACTTCTGGTTTGATTAACGAGCCATCAATAACTCCATATATACCTTTGGCCCTCAAGGCACATTTCAGTTGGAACTTCCACTGTTGAAAGTTAACTCCATTAAATTTACCAACTGTGGATATATCTATTTTGTCACACATTATTATTTTTTTTTTCAAATTTCCGGCGACACACGCCACTCTAGTTCTTTCTTTCACTGGGTCTAGTTCTTTCTTTCAAACCCTTATACTTCGGACACACCAGTAAAGTCTTTAAATATACTTTCTTGCTTTTTCGGACACACCGATACTTTAAACTAAATATACGCAGTAGTTAAGTATGATCTGGGGCCACATAACCTATTAGATTTTATATATTTAATTTAAGAAAGAACTAGAGATTTGACTTTTCATAAAAACTGCTTTTTATTTATTCAACAACTACTTTCTTTTTTTATCAACAACAACCTACTTAAAAACATTTTAAATAACAACCTAAAGGGTGGTTTATATGAACATTACAAAAACATATTCCAATACTGCATATATTTAGTTTAAAGTATCGGTGTGTCCGAAAAAGCAAGGAAGTATATTTAAAGACTTTGCTGGTGTGTCCGAAGTATAAGGGTTTGAAAGAAAGAACTAGACCCAGTGAAAGAAAGAACTAGAGTGGCGTGTGTCGCCGGAAATTTAAAGCAAAAGAAAAAAAAATAATGGGTGATAAAATAGATATATCCACAGTTGGTAAATTTGATGGAGTTAACTTTCAACAGTGGAAGTTCCAACTGAAATGTGCCTTAAGGGCCAAAGGTATATATGGAGTTATTGATGTCTCGTTAATCAAACCAGAAGTAGCAGGAGACGAATTACAGGCATGGTTTAAAAAGGATGCCCAGGCTATGTTCACTTTAACATCTGCAGTGAGTTTAAATCAGATTACTTTAATTGAAAGTTGTAATACTGCTAAAGAAATTATGGAGACCTTTGAGTCTATTTATGAGCAGAAATCAGAATCAAATAAAATGATGTTGCATGAACGGTTTCATCAATATAAGATGAGTAGCCTAGATACTATCGCTCAACACATAGCAAAAGTGCAGAATCTTGCTAAGCAAATTAAAGAAGCAGGTGATGATGTGAGTGATATTGCTATTATGACAAAAATACTGAGTACATTGCCCCAAAAGTACAGATATGTTATACAGGCATGGTTGTCCGTAGACAGTGCTAAACAAACTATAGGTAACCTTACCGCAAGACTGTTAGATGAAGAAATGAACTTAACTGCATATGAAGAGACAGAACAAGCACTGGCAACAATGTCATTCAAAGGAAAATATGATCAGAAAGGTCAAGAAAGGGGTGTAATATGTTTTGGATGTAGAAAGCGGGGGCACATTGTCAAATTTTGCAGAGAGAAAAAGAATGAACAAGAAAACAGTAGTAGCAGGTCATATAGAAGTCATAATCGAGGTAGAGGTGGCTTTAGTAACTACAGAAAAGGTTATAAAAAGAATGACAGAGCACAAGTTGGCAACTCTACAGAAAATCAGAATGGTGGTTCTTCGAGTAGCGCATATTATAATGTTAATAATGAGAGTGCATTCAACATAGAAGAAAAACAGCTAGAAAAAGTGGATACAAGTGATGATTGGATTATGGACAGTGGTGCATCAGCACATATGTGTTACAGGGAAGAATATTTTTTTAATATTGACAGAACTTTTACATCACAGGTATCACTTGGCAATAATCAAACACTACCAGTACAAGGTAAGGGAACTATTAAAATAGAGAAGTTGATCAATGGACAATGGTTTAAATCCACTATAAATGATGTGCTATATATCCCACAGTTGAGAAAGAATTTATTTTCAGAAGGTGTTTTGACAAACAAAGGTATGAGTGTAATTAAGATTAACAATGAAGCCAAAGTATATGAAAATGAGAATCTAGCAGCAGTTGGTATAAAGGATAAAAACAACACATATAAAATGATGTTTCGCACAATAATATATAATGCATGTGTGACTACAGTAGATGATTTAAAGATATGGCATGAAAGATTGGGACATGTTAATAAGAAATATTTAGAAGAAATGGTAAAAATGAACTTAATCAAAGGTGTTACAGAAAAGAAACAAGATTTTGTGTGTGAAGGTTGTTTGATGGGAAAGCAACATAAGAAGACTTTTAAAGAGAGACCACACACTAAGTTACCTCCTGGAAAAAGAATATTCAGTGATGTTTGTGGACCTATGCAAACTGAATCTGTACGAGGAGCACGTTACTTTGTAACATTCAAAGATGAGTACACCGGGTATAGAGTAGCATATTTTATTCGACATAAAGCAGATGTACTAGATTGTTTCAAAGTATATAATAGAAAAATTAAGGCAAAGTATGGCTATTCTGTTGAAAAACTGCATACAGATAATGGTACTGAGTATACAAATAATGCTTTCAAAGAGTATTTAGAACAAGAAGGTATAGAGTCAGAAACCACAGCACCATACACTCCAGAACAAAATGGCAGATCTGAGCGAGATAACAGATTGATTGTAGAAATGGTTCGATGTATGTTATACCAATCTGGAGTAGATAAGAGGCTATGGGCAGAGGCAGTTAATACTGCCATCTACATTTGCAACAGAATTACAAGCAAACAGACACCAGGTTCTACAGCTTATGAACAGTGGACAGGGCAGAAACCTGTATTTGACCACATGAAAGTGTTTTCGTGTGATGCATATGTACATATTCCTGACCAGAAAAGAAGGAAACTAGATGCAAAGAGTGAGAAGGTTATATTTGTTGGATATGACAAAAACTCCACAAATTATAGATTATTCAACCCAACAACACAGACAATAGTGATATCTAGAAATGTGTTTTTCAATGAGAAAATGTACAGTGCAAAGAAAGACAATGTCAAGATAGCAGCAGAAGATGATGTGACAATTTTTGAAATACAAGAAAATGAACTTGAAGAGAGACAAGAAGAACAAATAAACGTTAATAATGAAATAGAAGTTTTACAAGATGTTGACAATACAATACCCAACTTGAGACCACAACGAAATAGACGTTTACCAGCCAGATTAAATGATTTTGAGGTAAATTTTACTGAGATTGATATATCAGAGAGATATGAAGAAGCAGTGTCAAGTAGTGACAAAGAAAAATGGAAAACTGCCATAAATGAAGAGTTTGATACACTAGTGAAAAATGAAACATGGACTATGGTTAAGAAGCCAGACATACAGTTCGATATACAAACTGCATTTTTATATGGACATCTTGACGAAGACATTTTTATGTCACCACCTCAGGAGCTAAAGTGTGAACCCGGACTAGTGTGCAAGTTAAAGTCATTGTATGGTTTAAAACAATCACCACGGTGTTGGAATCGAAAATTCCACTCGTTCTTGGCTAACTACGGTTTTCAAAAATCAACAGCTGATCAGTGTGTTTATACTAGATATGTAGACAATATTAAAGTGATCTTAATCATTTACGTTGATGACGGTTTGTTATTTTCTGAGAAAAAGTTAGCAATAGAGACAGTTTTGTGCACGTTAAAAGACTCTTTTGAAGTGACCGTGACGGTTGGGAACTATTTAGTCGGACTAGAAATTACAAGAAACTTAGAGGCTGGTATAATGTTTAGTCAAGCAAGTTATACAAAACAGATTATAGATAGATTTGGTCAACAAAATGCCAATCCTGTAAGTACACCAGAAGATATAAGTGCTGAGTTAATAGGTGAGTCAAATAAGAGGACATTAGAAAATGAAATGTCATGTAGACAGGGAATAGGTTCATTAATGTTTTTAGACATAGTGTTAAGACCTGACATTGCACATGCGGTGGGAGTAATCAGCCGCTATAATTATGGCATGAGTTATTGTTACTACAAATACAATGAAGTTAACATGCATGGATATAGTGACGCAGATTATGCAGGTTATATAGAAACAATATTCTAGCATTTATAAAATACTGAAATTAAAACTCAACTATAGCCTCAGACATTCTGTTTTTTGATTCATTCGCTTATGTTGAATAATAAAAAAGTTAGATACTTTAACAACTAGCCATGTTCTTCATTAATACAGGCTGTTTCTAAATAAGTGTGACACGCTTTAAGGGGTAAATCTGCATGAAAAAATAATGGCTGTTTGCTTTATAAACACATGTCCGCAAATGCTTCGTTTCTGAGATTCTGGATGTTGAATTTTTTTCTTACAAACTGACGATTTATTATTTCTCTAAAACCGGTTGAGATATGAAAATGAAATTTGGTAGGTTTTAAGAGACAGTTATTTCCCATTTTTGACATGCAATTAAGAATTTTATATTCTCCATTGGCGTGCATACAGATAATATGACGGGTAATATTACCTGTATGCACGCCAATGGAGAATATAAAATTCTTAATTGCATGTCAAAAAGTGTGCAATAACTGTCTCTTAAAACCTACCAAATTTCATTTTCAAATCTCAACCAGTTTTAGAGAAATAAATACGCAGTTTGTAAGAAAAAAATTCAACATTCAGTATCACGGAAACGAAGCATTTGCGGACATGTGTTTATAAAGCAAATGGCCATTATATTTTCATGCAGATTTACTCCTTAAAATTTGTCGCACTTATTTAGAAACACCCTGTATTTATGAAGAACATGGCTAGTTGTTAAAGTACCTAACTTTTTTATTATCCAACATAAGCGAATGAATCAAAAAACAGAATGTCTGAGGCTATATTTGAGTTTTAATTTCAGTATTTTATAAATGCTAGAATATTCCATAGGGCATAGGGTGTGGTGAACTTTGAGAATAAAATACAGTTTGATTGGTACACCCGGTATATAATGATAGTTTACCTGTCCAGCAAGAATATTATTACAGCGATTTTGTTAAAGAATAAGGCTATAACATATTAAAAAATTCACTTTTATCGAACAACAGGTTTAGGAAATTCAAGACATCAAAAATGACCCATTTTTGGGGGTGGCTTTTTTTGTGCCTTTCAGTGTACAACACTGTGTTTTAAAACATTTTTATTTAAAATTCTGTAACAAGTAATGAAAATTTGTTATTTTTAACATGTTTTGTTACATAGTACGGACCCGGCTTTAGCTAAATGGTTATTTGAAAAAAATTTTATATGTATGTCTTTGCAAATGTAAGCGGCCCTGATATGGTTTAGAACCAGATTACATCACAGTTGTCAACAAATTGTGTTGGCAAATCGGCTTGTCGCTTGTAGCAAAGCCATTAAAAAAACTGAGAGGAACTTTGATTTTAAAACCATTTGCCCTCTTTTGCGCTTTTTGTGTCCATTATTTACACTGTTATTTTGCTATCTACTTTTTAAAACTTACTCTTTTGATGTTTCGAAATTATTATGTAAATGTAACTTATGTAATGTGATAATCCACTTTGTTCTGGTTCTTCCTCTTCGTCTGCGACTTTTTAGTTTTCTGGCGATAACTAGTTTAGGCATTCTGTATATAAGAATAAGGCTATAACACATTAAAAAATTGACATAAATCAAACAACAGGTTTAGGAAATTCAATACATCAAAAATTACCCATTTTTTGGGGTGGCCGCTTTTTGTGCCGGTCAGTGTACAACACTTTGTTTTAAAACATTTTTATTTAAAATTCTGTAACAAGTAATGAAACTTTGTTATTTTTAACATGTTTTGTTACATAGAATGGACCCGGCTTTAGCTAAATGGTTATTTGAAGAAAAATTATATATGTATTTGCCAACGTAAGTGCCCTGATATGGTTTAGAACCAGATTACATCACGGTCGCCAACAAATTGTGCTAGCGAATCGCTCTGTAGCAAAGCCATTAAAAAACAGTGAAGAACTTTGATTTGCAAAACTATTTGCCCTCTTTTGCGCTTTTCGTGTCAATTATTTACACTGATATTTTGCTATTTACTTTTTAAAACTTACTTTTTTGATGTTTCGAAACTATTTTGTAAATGTAACTTATGTAACGTGATAATCCACTTCATTCTGGCTCTTCCTCTTCGTCTGGGACTTATTAGTTTTCTGGTGATAACTAGTTTAGGCATTCTGTTTGCTACTATTCTTTTTATATGCCCCAATCATCTGATCCTTTGCTTTGCCGTTTAATGTACCTGCTGATGGTAGGATCTTTGCACGAAGCCATTCATTAGTTGGTTCTTCTCTCCTACCCGTTTTCTGTCTCCCTTTCTCTGAATAAGCATCTAAATATTTTCCTCTGCCATTTTTCCAGAGTATCCGCATCATATATATAGAAATGTATTTTAAATTGATTTGGGCTCTTAAATTACCTAATTCTATTCCCATTCCATTTTGCAATTCCCATTTCTCCAAGTTGAATAAGGTAGTGGATAAAGGATCTTCTTCTCTCAAGCCTTTCAACCATAAATTGATTTGAAATGTGACCATGCCAGGCAAGTTCACAGGTAGAGTTATTTAATGTAATTTTTACAAGTCTGATCAATTCTTTTGGTATACCCTAATGTTCATTTAGACCAGGGCGCATCTGTAAAAATATTAGTACATTTGGACGTTGAGAGGTGACTCAAATTTTTTTGCAGAAATTGCTTGAAAATAAGTCAAATAATAATATTTGAGTTATCCTCCCTCTCAAAAAGGTCCGGAACATTGTTTAAATAATTAAAATGTCAAAAAATGAAGGAAAATTTCGATTTTTTTCTTTGGTTTTTGTATATAACGTTAAAAGTATTCATTTCCGAGAAAAGTTGTACTGACATAAAACTTGCGTAATTAAATTTCCTACAATATAGAATTAGTGAATAATTTAAAAAGTCACCTTTGTTGCAAAGTAGCAATAATTGCGGAAATACCACACAAAAACAAGTATTCGAATTTTACGTTTTTTAACCATTTATGCTACACTTAGGACCTTCATATTTCACCCAGAAAAACTTTATGATACAGTAAAACAATACTGTAAATTTCATTAAGATCGATTCAATAGATTTTCCAAAATAAATTTTGCAATCCACTTTTCACAAAAAAAATTCATTTTTTCAAAATGTTACAGGACTGAAAATAAAGTAGATAGTAAGTTGAAATTTTTTTGCGTATAGAAGTGTACTGTGACTTTCATTTGCAATTTGCAAAATTAAAATCGATTAACTACCACTGCGTCAGAATTTTTTTTAAATAAACATTAATTATTTGGTGCTACGTGCAGGACAGCGGATAGTTTGCTCTGATTGGGCATTCCAATGACCTTTGATAATGATTGATACATTTTAATTTTTATTACATTTCGATATAAATAAATAAATTTGTTTATTGCAAAATAATAACACATACTCTATCTTTTGAAATAACACTTTTTTTAGCAAAAACTTTTTTGTTCATATATTTTAACTTCAGAGAATAAAAGTTTAATATTTTTGAACATATGCAATTGTTTAAACAATATTTCACAAATAATATAATTAGTTTGATTTTTGTGGAATTAAAATATTAAAATACAACAAAATATAGAGTAAAAAAATAATATATTAGATAAAGATTGGAAGAAATTTTGGTGGAAATCAACTTGTGTGAATCGAACACCGCTGTCCTGAGCGTAGCACCAAAAATTAATGTTTATTTAAAAAATTTCCTGACGGAGTGGTAATTAATCGATTTTAATTTTGAAAACTAAATGCAAGGTACAGTACACTTCTATAAGCAAAAAAAATTTAACTTGCTATCTGCTTTATTTTCAGTCCGGCAACATTTAAAAAAAGGAATTTTTTTGGGAAAGCTAAATGGCAAAATTTATTTTGCAAAATCTATTAAACCGATCTTAATCAAATTTACAGTGTTGTTTTACCATATCATGAAGTTTTTCTGGGTAAAATATGAATAAGTGTAGCGTAAATGGTTGAAAATTTATTTTTATTTTTATTTAATAAATAACTTACATGAAACATAAATCAAAACAATATACAACTACTGATGTAACAGTTTTTAGATTGGTATATCAACAGCATTCTAAGCCAAGGATTTTTTAGTAGAACATTCATTTTTATAAGCACTTTTAAACTACAAAACAAAATTACGATTTTCTCAATTTTTTTTTTTTAATATATTACCCTATATTTTATTTTTTTTTTTGAAATATTGCATTTATGATACTCTTTCATTTTTTTATAGCATCTCCTATACCTAAACTTATTAGTTTCCGAGATATTTTTAGTTTTCTTCATTTGCCGGGAATACATTCAATTCTTATAAATATAAATAACTTAACAAATAAGTATTATGTAATAATATAACAAATATTTTCATTCAATAAATAACTAACAAAAAAATAATAAACCATAACAAAATTTAATGAATGTACCAATTAATGTGATGTTAAGGATATAAGTCTAAAGTAAATGTTGAAAATGACCACTTTCAACGTCTATGCAATTTTGTAACTGGTATTCAAATGACCGAGCCACATTTCTAACATTTTTGTAAGTCAATATTATTAAAAGCTTCTTTTATTCTATTTTTCATATCATCAAGCGTTGTTGGATGCTTCTGGTATACAAGGTTTTTTATATAGCCCCACTTGAAAAAAATCAATTTTGGAAGAACTGGAGCACCGTCGTATAAAAACCTCAACCGTCAAAAAATGTGGACCAATCACATAATCTCTAACAATATCACCTTAAACATTTATAGATCACCTAGTTTGAGTGTTAACAAAGTAGGGATTTCTTGATGCATATTAATGAAATTTAATATGAAAATTATATTATTAATAACTGGTGGTCACAATCTGCAAGTAGGAATGTGTTACTAAAAACTTCTTGGCTTAGAATGCTGTTGATATAATAATCTAAAAACTATTAAATTAGTTGTATATTGTTTTGATTTATGTTTTGTGTGGGTTGTTTATTAAATAAAAATAATCTTGTAATTTTATTATACACAAGATACCTATTTTTTTTTTGTAGGAATTGTATGATTCTTGTATATTAGGGAAATATGATAATTCCTTAATATCACATTTATTGATACATTCATTGCATATTGCTATGGTTTATATTTTGTGTTAGTTATTTATTGAATAAAAATAATTTTGTTTAATTATCATTCAATACCAACTTATTTCTACTAGAAAAATTTAATGTATTCCCGAAAGTTGAAGAAAACTAAAAATATCTCCGAAAGTAATAAGTTTAGATATAGGGAATTCTATATAAAAATGAAAGAGTATAATAAATACAATATTTTTGAAAAATAAAATATAGGGTGATCCATTTAAAAAAATAGAGAAAATCGTAATTTGGTTTTGTAGTTCACCCTGTATACAAACATTCGTCAATGATTTCAATTGGACTTAATTTAAAAACTACAGTATATTGTTTATCTGACTACATAGCACAAATTATTTTCTATGAATTACTTCTTTATATACAGGGTGTTAATCTCATAGGGATTTCGAAATAAAAATGGTCATAACTTGTTCAATACTCTGTATAGTAATGCAAAACCCTATATTATATGAACAAGAATTATGAGGGGAATATCAATATGAAAAAATATATAAGGTGTCCCATTTAAAAAATTATATGTTTGATATACCACGCTGTTATTGATCACCCTGTAGAAATGGACATATTTTTCAAGCGTGGAGAATATCATTGCCTACATTTTTTCTAAATAACTTTTTTCGATATTCTATACCGTAATGGAATTATCGACCGATCCCGCACTAAAAACTCACCCTGTAGGTATACGAGTATACAGGGTGTCCCGAAAAGATTGGTTATAAATTATACCACAGATTATGGGGTCAAAAATAGGTTGATTGAACCTCACTCATACAATAGTGCACACAAAAAAAGTTACAGCCCTTTGAAATTACTAAATGAAAATCGATTTTTTTTTCATATATCGAAAACTCTCATTTTTTTGAAAAAGATTTTTTGTTGAAAATGGACATGTGGCATTTTTATGGCAGCAACGTCTTAACAAAATTTAAGTGAAATTTGTGCATCCCATAAAAATTTTATGGAGGTTTTGTTCCCTTAAACCCCCCCAAACTTTTGTGTACGTTCAAATTAAATTATTATTGTGGCACCATTAGTTAAACACAATGTTTTTAAAACTTTTTTGTCTCTTAGTACTTTTTCGATAAGCCAGTGTTTATCGTGATATTTTGAATATTTCTCGAATCCACCACATATTTGTATAATTTGGTTAAGTACGATTATAGAGACCTGTTAATAATCTGAAAATTTATTTATAATTTACATTTTTAGGTATATTTTGAAAAAGAAGCTACATTTCGATAAAAGGTGACTTATGAAAAAAAGACTAAGAGGCAAAAGTTTTAAAAATACTGTGCTTAACTAATGGTACCACAATAATAGTTTAATTGGAACGTACACAAACATTTGGGGGGTTTAAAGGAACAAAACCCCCATAAAATTTTTACGTAAAAATATTGAAAAAGAACTCGCATCTCGATAAAAACTGCCTTATCGAAAAAATACTAGGAGGCAAAAAAGTTTTAAAAACGTTGTGTTTAACTAATAGCACCACAATAATAAATTAATAATTAGAACGTACACAAAAGTTGGGGGGGGGGGGGTTTAAGGGAACAAAATCCCCATAAATTTTTTAGGGGGTGGACAAATTTCACTATAATTTTGTTTTAAGATGATCCTGTCATAAGAATGATACATGTCCGTTTTCAATAAAAAATCTCTAATAATTTTCGATATATTGAAAAAAATCAATTTTCATTGTGTAACTTCAAAGGGCTGTAACTTTTTTTATGAGCACATTTGTACAAAGGTAAGTTAGGTTCAATCGAACTATTTTTGACCCCAGAATGTGTGGTATAATTGATTACCAATCTTTTCGGGACACCCTGTATAATATGTAGAGTATAGAGTATATAATATAAAGGTATATGTGTCGCCTACCCGCACACTGAGGTCACGAGCCGCCACTGCTACTATCTTAAGTTTTGTGGAACTTTGTCATTTGTCTTCTCTGTTTTGTTTTTCTTTGGCTTTTTTATATATAGCAAAAAATTCGCTTTTTTGTACTAGTTCCTCCACTACTTTTTTTTATCTCTTTTCTTATATGTTTGTTCACTGTTTAGACATACAAATCTCTGTTTCTAAGTGATCTTCTCTTGCCATCACATTTTAACTCTTTTCCTAATGTTTTATTTAAGTTCTACATATTCTTGAGTATGGCGTTTGTTTTCAGGTAGTAGTTGTCTTTTTTCCTTCATTACTCAGTTGCTTCTTTTCGTTTCTTATTTTCTCTTCTTTAGTTCTTGTTTTCTTTGCTACTTGTGCTTTTGTTAACGTCCTCAATTTGGTCCTTTGTTATTTTCACTTTATTGATTTAAGTTACGTTTTTCATTCTCTAATGGCTATATTTTATTTTTTGTTTAGCAAAAGCAGACACGAAGAAAAATACCAGTTATCCTTGTAGAAAGTCCCACTCTGCATAATATCAATACAAGTAAGTTTATGTCTTTAAGTCTTAGACTCCGTACAGAAGAGAGCGCTTAACGTAGCGCTCTAACCTGATAAAACCTAATAAACGCGCGCTTGCATGTGTACGACACCATTTGTGCATTGGTAACTTGAAACGCGGCGTTAGACAAACGCGACGTCTAGCGCCCTCATGTTTTACGGGTCTTACAGCATTTTATTCTACTATAATTTGCTTTGTTTAATAGTCTACTTCTACTATATTTCGCACTCTTTAAGCAGGCCGTGCATTACAGTGTACTGTTCGTTACAACGAAATTTCGGGTTTATTCTAGGTATAGTATACAAGGACGGACTTATATACTGATACATTTTATCAAAATTACGGTAATCCCACAAAGTAAAAGAAAAATACATATAAGTAATACTTTTAGAGCATCATTAAATTGTAGGGTCCGAGAAGTTAGCTACAGATATAAGGAAATGAAGGCATGACAGTGTTGCCATGTGTTCTTAGAATAAATCGGATAAGAGCATGTGATATATTTTTATTCATTTATTGATTAAGATGGAAAACATTAACTATGTAGATAAAATAACGAGAAAAAATTTTCAATTTCTCTAATTATGGCGAAATACCAAGATTTTAGTATCAATAATAAAGTTAAAAAGTATAAAATAAGTAAAATTCTGCTGCTTTAAGATTTTACTATATACTTTATATAGTATTTATATTATACTATAGACTAGGTATATAGTTTATTATTATCTATATAAAAATACGATTTGTATACATAATAAAGTTAACAGTGAAAAACTTTCACGTGGTACAATAGTTGTAGGCATTTTAATGTATTTTAAAAAGGCACACAATAAAAACAAAAATTAAAATAATGTACTGACGAAGTGAACACTTTTTCAGTAACTAACAGCATATCAATATCCAGGTACATTCATTCCAAATAATAAATAAAATAATAAAAAGAGAAAGTCATAAAATTTATATCTGCGGAACATCTGTGCAATCTGGCAAACGCAAATTTAAACGTTCCGACTCTATTGCCAAATCTATCCAGTAATCTATCAGGGAAATTGCCACAAAAAAATTTCTAATAATAACTAACTGTAATTAATATCAAGACAAACAACAAATATTTATTCGTTCGTGTTCTACGTAAATTAAAAAATAGCAAAATCCATAAAATAATGTAAAAAAAGGTAGTTTTCAAAGCTTTCTCGGTATATTTCAAGCGTGCAACATATTATACATTGTATAATATGTTACGGTCAATGATGTAAATTGGACATTGACGTTAATGGCCGGGCATTGTCGTGAATGTCCATTTTCCTTGGTTATTAACGACAAAACGACAGTTGGGGCTAGCAAAACATCATCTGCAGTTGGACCATTTGGACTAGGAAACCGGAACGATCGGGGAGATACATTGGAAATTTTTGCGAAAGCAAATCAATTAGTAATAACGAACACCTGGTTTAAGTTACACCCAAGGAAACTGTACACCTGGAAATCTCCACAGGATTCAGTGGGAAGGATTGTGAGAAATCAGATTGATTACATACTAGTAAATAAGAGGTATAGGAACAGCTGTACATATGTCAAAACATACCCCGGGGCAGACATAAATTCTGATCATGTACCAGTTGTAGGTAATTTCAAAGTGAGAATGAAGAGGGTTACAAGTAAGTCGATCAAGAGGTATGACATTAGAAAACTGAAAGATCCCAATGTTCAACTGAGGGTGAGTGAAAACCTCAATACAAAGATGCTAAAATGCAGAAATGCAGGAACTGTAGGTGAAAGTCTAACCATAATACAAGAAACAGTGAGAGAAATAAAAGAACAACATCTGAAGAAAGATACAGAGAAACGGAAATCATGGATGACCGATGAAATACTCGAGCTTATGGATCAGAGAAAAAAGAACAAAGAAAATCTCAAAGAATATAAAAGAATACATACCATCGTCAGAAGAAAGATAAGAGAAGCAAAAGAGAAACAAAAAACAGAACAATGTCAAGAAATAGAGGAGTATCAGAGTCGATATGACAATTTCAATGTCCATCGAAAGGTGAAGGAAATAGCTAGAAAGTTCCGAAAACGCAGCAGCGGAAAAATAACAGATGATGAAGGCAATCTTGCCATAACCAAAGAAGATAAAAAGAAAGTATGGGAAGAATACTTGGGGAAACTTTTCCACGACATTAGAGCAGGAAAAGAACCCACCATTGAAGATAATTCAGGTCCCGAAATCCTACCAGAAGAAGTAACCATAGCCATCAGACAAATGAAGGATGGAAAGGCACCGGGACTTGATGAAATACCTGCAGAACTGCTAAAGCTATTAGATGGAGCACAAATAAAAATAATAACTGAAATATTTAATGACATATATAAGGCAGGAAAAATACCAGCAGAGTGGCTCAAATCTGAGTTTGTACTGTTGCCCAAAAAACCAGGAGCAAAAGTTTGTGAAGACTATAGGACCATAAGCCTAATGAGCCATCTTCTCAAGCTGTTTTTAAAAGTCATCCATAATAGAATTTACCGAAAATGCAAAGAACAAATTGCGCCCAATCAGTTTGGATTTGTGAACGCCGTTGGTACGAGGGAGGCTTTATTTAGTGTGCAGGTGTTGTTTCAGAAATGTAGAGATGTCAGCTGTGATGTTTTTGCAAGCCTGATTGACTACAAAAAGGATTTCGATAGAGTCCGACATGAACAAATGATGGAAGTGATGAAGAGGACAGGGATTGACGGAAGAGACCTGAAAATAATAACTAACCTGTATTGGAATCAATCAGCAGTGCTCCGAATAGATGGAGAATATACAGATCAGGTCAAAATCTTAAGGGGAGTGAGACAGGGATGCTTAATTTCACCGCTGATATTCAATCTGTACTCAGAGCACATTTTTGAAGAGACTCTAAAAGATATTGATGAAGGCATCTCAATAAATGGAGTCAAGCTCAGTAACCTGCGATATGCAGATGATACAATAGTGTTTTCCAATACCATAGAAGGGCTGCAAAACTTAATAAATAAAATAACTGAAACCAGTAGAACATATGGACTAGATATAAACACCAGCAAAACCAAGCTAATGATCATCAGCAAGCAAAACATAACTGGAGTAAATCTGTATGTGAACCAAATGAGAATTGAACGTGTCTCACAATACAACTATTTGGGCACTATAATCAATGAGTCGTGGGACAATACTCAAGAGATTAAATGTCGCATCGGAAAGGCAAAAAGTGCATTCTTGACTATGAGCTCTGTGTTCAAGAGCCATGACATCACTCTAAAAACAAAGATAAGGCTCCTTAAATGTTACGTGTACTCAGTGCTTTTATACGGAGTAGAAACGTGGACCTTGAAGGCGGAAACTCTATCGAAACTTCAAGCTTTTGAGCTGTGGCTGTACAGAAGGATCCTGAAAATACCATGGACAGACAAAGTCACCAATTTATTTTATTTAGCGTATGGCTTAAGTACATCACAGAATATTATTTAGATTTATGCATTATACAATGCATCACAAACAGATGTCCAGTTTTTTTTTATATATTCGATTGACCCTTCGGTTGCCATTATAAAGTCTATAGGGTCGCCTGTGTATGCTCTGCGTGGGCAGTCCTGAACAATGTGTCTGATCGTCTGTCTTGCAGCGCCGCAGTCACAAGAAGGCGAGGGAAGTTTACCCCATCTGTAGAGGGAGTCAGCGCATCTTCCACAGTTTGTTCGAATTCGATTAAGGGCTGTCCAAATCTTACGGGGACGCTCAAATTCGCCAGGTTTTTCTATGATGTCCGGTAGACTATGGTAATGCGGATCTGTCTTACTTTCCCAATCTTCTCTCCATCGGGTATTTAATTCAAAGTTGGATTGCTGCAGCGCTTGAGCAGATTGTAGAGGGGGTAACCTGGATCGGAGTCGGTTTCCAAGAATATCGGGGATGTCGTTGTGGACTAGAAGCTGGCGACTCTCCATTATTTTGTTGTATTCTTTAACCAATGCATGTTCGCGGCGTAGGTTGATTGGTGCTATATTTCTAAGGGTTGGTAGCCACATTGTAGGGGTGGGCTTAATTGTGCCCGTTATCATACGCATAGTACGGTTCAGTTGAGTGTCGACCAGGTGGGTATGCTTGCTATTTAGCCACACTGGTGCACAGTATTCTGCCACCGGATATATCAGGCCAAGAGCAGAGGATCTTAAAGTGGATGCTGTGGACCCCCATGTAGTGCCGCAGAGTTTCTGTATTATATTGTTGCGTGTTTTCAATTTTGCTGCTGTTTTCGTCAGGTGTTCTCTGAATGTGAGCGTTCTATCTAGAGTAACTCCAAGGTATTTTGGGTATTTATTGTGTTTCAACAGCTTGTTATTAAAATACACTCGCAATTCTCTGTTTGCCAGCTTGTTGTTGAGATGAAAAGCTGATACTTCCGTTTTTGTAGTACTTGGTTGTAGTCTCCATTTCTTAAGGTATTCGCTGAGGATGAATAGGTCATTCGTGAGAGTGATTTCTGCAGTTTCTAAAGATCGGTGGCTTGTTGCAAGGGTCCAGTCGTCAGCATATCCAAACTTCCGAGATTCGGTTTCAGGCATGTCAGCAATATAGAGGCTGAAAAGTAAGGGGACAAGGACAGAACCCTGTGGAAGGCCATTGTTTAGTTTCATCTGTCTACTCGTCTCCTTTCCCATTATAACCTGGAAGGCTCTGTTTGTCAGCATGTTGTCAATTAGGTTAATTATCTTTCTGCAGGGGATAATGCGGGCCAGTTTATATATTAATCCCTGTCTCCAAACAGTATCATATGCTGCTGTTAGATCTATGAATACTGTTGCTGTCTTTTGTTTCTTTTGAAAACTAGCTTCTATAAAAGTTGTTAATGACAGCACTTGGTCCGTACAGCTTCGATGAGGGCGGAATCCAGCTTGTTCAATGGGGACGTTTTCTAGAATCCTGTGACTAATTCTGTTGAGGAGAAGCTTTTCTAATAGTTTATATACCATGCTGAGTAGAGCTATGGGGCGGTAGTTTTCTGGCTTATCATTTGATTTGCCCGGTTTCGGAATTGCAATTATCTTTGTTCGCTTAAGAGAGAAAGGAATGTTACCCGACTGAAGTATATCATCAAAGAACATTGCCAGCCACTGTTTCGTGTATGCACCACTATGTATCAAGAACTCAGGATGGATACCATCAAACCCAGGTGCTTTACCTGATTTCATTTCTTTCAACGCATGTGTGATTTCAGAAATAAGTATTCTTGCTGAATATTCGGAGTTAGTTCTGTTCGTTTGTTTTAATGCCCGTAAGTCTCTTTTCACGTTGGTAGTATGTGTTCGATCTCGTGGAGCTCTGGATAGAGATACTATATGGGAGGCAACCTTGTTGGGAGACATTTTAGAGTCTCTGGATTCCAGCTGGTTAGCTCCTCCAATTTTCCGCAACAGGGACCATGCCTGCCGGCTTGATTTTTTGAAGTCAAGGTTTTCGACAGTTTTTATCCATTTTTGGCGTCTAGCTGTATCGATGTTGTGTAAAAGCTCGTCGGCTATTTCTCGGTCACCACTTTCGAGAAACTTCGCGTATAAGCCTTCACATGTTTCAGTCCATCCGGGCACATATTCTTTGCGATACCCCCTAGGGATGGTTTCCTTGGCAGCGCTTATTACTGCACCCACGAACCTCTCATAATGCTTGCTGGTTGGAGGGACCCAGCTCAAGGTCCGGTCTAGTTGTTCAGAGAACTTCTTCCAGTTTGCTTTTCTAAGATTCCACCTGGGTCGAGGATATGATCTAATTATTGGAATTGATATTCCGATGGTGATAAGCACAGGACGATGTTGAGTATGTGGGAAGTCTGCAAGGACACTTCTCGCAGTTGTTAGTGGTCTGTCATTAGTATCTTTTGAGACAAAACATAGGTCTGGGTTATATTCCTTTCTCCATGCAGCTGATTTAAAGGTTCCTCTGTCTTTGGCATCAAAAACTAGATATGTGTTTTGCTCTTCGGACCATTCTACTAGTGCCTCCCCATTTTCATCATTCGTGGTATACTTCCACATTTCGTGGTGGCTGTTGAAGTCGCCGATGTATATAGTAGGATGAGGATGAGTCTTTAGCACTTCTGGGTTCCATGTAGTGGCTGGAGGTTTGTATATGTTAACTACGGTTATCTCTCCAATTTTGGTGACCACTTCATGTATATTATTTTCATTGGAACCAGAAAGCAGGAAACCATTTTCTATATTGCAGCGAATGTAGGTTGCGACGCCGTAATGTTTATCATAAGTGGCTCCCAGTAAATCGTAGCCGGGTATCTTTCCCCTTAAATCAAGCTGGGCTTTGTCTTCAGTATGGGTCTCTTGTATGGCAACCAGGTCAATGTCGTTATCGTGTAGGATTTTTTACAACACTTGGCATTTTGCCTTGCTTATGCCCTCGATGTTAAGGTAACAGACTCGGATACACGGTCCGAGATCTCTAGTCAGTTGGTTCTGAGAAGAACCTTTATTTGTTCCCATCGTATGTTTACGTAAAGATAAGATTTCTGTTTGTGATCTGTGATGTTGGCAGGATTTTTTGTTTGTTTTCGTTCGTCTGCCGCCAAATTTTGCTAGTTTATTTAGCGTTACCCAGGGTGCACCACATGGAAGCGAACTAGCATTACACCCCTAAAGTCACCAATGAAGAAGTACTACGGAGGATGAACACAACCGCAGATTTAGTCAACATCGTGAAGGGCCGTAAGCTGCAGTACTTAGGGCATATAATGAGAAATCAAGGCAGATACGAGCTACTCCAGTGCATTTTACAAGGTAAAATTGAAGGAAAAAGGACCCCAGGACGAAGAAGAATATCCTGGCTTGCTAACCTGAGAGCATGGTATAGAAAGACCTCAACTCAACTATTCCGTATAGCAACTAACAAAGTCATCATAGCCAGAATGATCGCCAACGTTCGTAACGGACAGGCACCCTAAGAAGAAGAATTAACGACAATGCCCGGCCATTAACGACAATAACCTTAAATATTGGCCAATGTTGTAAAAACTTAACATAAAATTAGATTTTTCATCAATAACCGGTCAATAACGACAGTGGCCAGAAGCAAATGGCCAATGTTGATGAATCGATGCCTCAGAAGGCAATCGGTGTAAGTCAATAAGTGTTTAAAATGAAATACTAAGATATTTCTGAAAGTAGTTGCAGAAATATAAGAAGTAGTTATTAAAAACAAATAAAACATCTTTATTTATCATAATATGGGTAACATATTCATAAATACAAACAAGGAAATAATAATATTGTCATATACAGTATGGTGCAAATGAAAGGAATAAATTCGTTATTTCGTAAATCGGCGACTTTAAGGAAAAATCCCGAAACAGGTCGATTTTTATTTTTAAATTGTGATATTTTGGAATATATGGCATACTAGTGACGTCATCCATCTGGGTGTGATCGATGATTTTTTTAAATGACAATAGGTGTCGTGTGCTACCTGATTTGAAAGGTTATTCAATTCTCTATTCAGTAACATAAACATTTACATAATTAATTATAAAGGATGTCCAAAAAATTTATTTTAATTAAATTATTAAACAAAAAAAGAAGAATGTATATAATTTATTTAATTCAAAATACATTTTACTGCTGTCATGAATCAGAAAAAATGGTTATTTCACAAATAAACAATGGTTTCTCGCTTAAATTAATGTTTCAACTTCCAAGAAGCAGGTGGTTGGCGAGAGCTGGCTTGATCATTGAATTTCATTCTATAGTGCTTTGTTGTTTTTTTAGCACCCGGTGTTCTCAAAATATTTTTCGCTTCTTTAATTTCACTTATTCGGCTATTGTATTCGTCACAGTTTAAAAATGATTTATTGTCATCACGTTTTGACTTGACTAGCGAGTTTATATAATTATTAAAACGAGTGCGCACATCGTTGATATCCATAATAACACCTATTAAATAAATTTACGAGTAATTTCAGCATGAAAACAATACACAATACACACACACACATGAAGTAAACAATAGTAAACCAACACATAACCTATCTTTTGGTCAAAATTTCAACATTGACCGATTAACAACGGACATTGTCGACATTGGCCGGGCAATGATAGAAATGTTACCAAGAATTTAAAATTATCATCAATGTCCAGGCCATTGTTGACAATGACCAATTCAACCGGCCATTGTCGATATTGGCCGGCCAATAACGTTATTGGCCGGATTTACGTCATTGTCCGTAACATATACATTATAATCACATGGCACCACTGTCAAACTTAAATTCAACGTTCTGTGAAAATCTAATGTGGCTAACTTCTCGGACCCACCAACTTAATAATGTCCTACTTTTATATTAAAATATATATTTAACATAGTGGAAAAATACAAAAAAATAATTTTAAACTTAACTATTGTGTACATTTAAATCGTTATCACTATCATCGCTATCGTTTAAATCTATAACTACTCTATTTAGAATGTTTTGGAAGTGTAAGTATTTTTCTTCTAGTTTTTTGACATGCTCTATTAGTACATTTATTCAAGCAATTCACCTTGCAATTCTAAGGAAGCTCACATACCAAAACAATATCCGAACGATATATGTAACACGCAACATCCCATATAGTCCAGACTGTATCGTCGCCCCCGTTAGGTAAATTATTTCGATCCATTTCTTTTGCACCAACGTTTTTACTTAAAAAGAGGTCCTTAACAAATGCACAGGGTACCGGGAGGTGCGCGGTCGAAAAATTGTTTAAACAATTTTTTTATACATATTCAAATAATAAATTTTTTCACTTTGTACCAATTCTAGATTCTTTGGGACATTATGAGCAAAAAAGGTCTCTTATGATTTTTCTCTAAAATTAATTGTTGTCGAGTTATACGCAATTTAAAATTTGAAAAACGCGAAAATGGTTATTTTCAAGGCTTTAACTCTGTCTCTAAAATTATTATTATGAAAGTCAGAAAGTGACTAAATCAAAGTTTAAACCCCTCCCCCTACATGATCCTGAAGAAGTTTGTGTGATTAATTTTTTACTAAACTGTTATGTTTAATTATTAACAATAAGCGCTAACAGCGTATTGAGGCGGCCGTCAATGTGAGTGCGAGTAAAGCCTTGGTTTCCTCGCAAGCGGCACCGACAAACTGCGACCGTCACACTGCGATGAATGACGTCATATTACGGTGAAAAATTCAAGGTTCTCCACTGCGGCAATGAAATGTGCAAACTCAGCAAGCGGTGGCTTCCAACGCATCCTTCGAAACCACCGCTATTATTTTGCGTGGTACAGTTTTTTTTATGACGTCATTGAATTTTTCACCGTAATCTGACGTCATTCATCGCAGTGTTACGGTCGCAGTTTGTCGGTGCCACTTTCGAGGAAACCCAGGCTTAAGATGCACCATTGGACTGCCACTGCCGGAATGGTGCATCCCTTTCGCACTCACATTGACGGCCGCCTCAATACGCTGTTAGCGCGCATTGATAAGAAATAAAAATAACAGCTTAGTAATAAATTAATGACACAAATTTCTTCAGGATCATGTAGGGGGGCATTAAACTTTTATTTGGTCACTTTCTGACTTTCATAATAATAATTTTTAACCGAGATATAATGCCTTGAAAGTGGCCATTTTCGCATTTTTCCAATTTTAAGTCGCGTATAACTCGACAACGATCAATTTCAGAGAAAAATCAAAAAGACCTTTTTTATTTATAATGACCCAAAGAATCTAAAAAAAATGTACGAATTGGAAGAACTGATTTTTTGAATTTAAAAAAAAATTGTTTAGAGAATGTTCCGACCGTGGCACCTCCCGGTACCCTGTGGATTTGTTATAAGGACCTTTTTGAGCTTTTCTTTTGACCTCTTTTTGAGTAAGTTTGTGCAAAAAAACGAATCGGAATAAAAATTACCTAATGGGGGCGACGCTACAGTTGGTCTAATAAATATCAGCATTTAATTGTTATTTCTTGTGAAGGTGTTACGTCTATTGATGAAACTCTAATCGACGAAGGTACCACCACCAATCCACCACCATTAGGTGATTATCTGGGACGAAGTAAGTATATTTTAAATATAACTGACAAACTTTTTAACTTTTAACAACTTGTATTTTATTGTAAATTAAACAAGAATAAAAAACCGCTAAACGCCGTAAAAATGAGTGGCGCATAAAAGATTCCAGCTACAAAAGATCTGATATGAATGTTACGTGGCGCGAAAATGGATTTTCATTTGATGCAAAACAAAATTTTAGTTTTTTTTTAAAAGATTTTTCCATAATATTTGCTAAATTTGAAGTAAACGCTCCACAAAAGAGTAACTTTGATACAGTTTGAATTTTGAAACACTTTTGTGGCGCGTTTACTTCAAATTTAGCAAATATTATGGAAAAATCTTTTAAAATAAAACTAAAATTTTGTTTTGCATCAGATGAAAATCAGAATGATGAATTTTGTATCAGAAGTTTTTCAAAGTTATTTATAAATTAAATGTATGAAGTTGAATGCAATGTGCCTCTATTACACGTCAAGCTTTATAAATTGTCACCTTTGTTGCATTATCTCCCAAATGATCTAGTGTCCATCGAATGTACACTAGATTTTTTTTCTATTCGAAATAGATTGAAAAAAAAATATATTGAGATGGCCGGTAAATGAAGTCGAATTGCCCGTTGCCAGATCAAATTTAGCGTCGTAACCACTACAACTACATAAACCATTTGGGGAATAATCGTTAATTGGATTATACTTTTGTATCTTAATAACATCTAAACGGCTTAACCGATTTTGAACAGTAAACATGAGTTTGAAACGTATTGACCAGTAGTATCTGATGGATCTAAGGTCAAGTATGATAACTGAAGCTATTACAGGAATTATTAAGCTTTCGAAACCGTTATTCCCACAGCAAATATATTTTATCATATTTATGAAGCCTATAACCTAAAAATTCGAATTTTCCCGGATTTGAGGTATACATCGTTAGATTCGTCTTGAGTCCTTCTACAAACGCTACGCTAAGTTATTGGCGCAATTCGTACGTTGAAATGTTGAGTAATTGTCGAAAAACCAAAATTTTCAAAGTTTAGTTTTTCAGTTTTTCGGCTATACTGAGCCGTGTGTATGTCTGATCCTCTCGGGTTAGACACCATTTGAAAGCTTAAGTCAACACTATTGATTTGATGTATTTGCGGTTCTCCTGCCTCTTCGTGAACCGAATATATATACACCCAAAAAATATGCCGTTTTGTACCTACCGAGTCCTATGGGTGGTCAAAAGTCACAAACTACACCGGTTCTAAATCGGCCCTGACCCCCTCTTTAAACACAGAAAAAATATCAAATCGGTTTAACTTTCAAACACACATACATACATATCCACAAACATTTTCCCTTTTTTAAATAAAAATTGAGTCACATTTCTAAGCTCTATAACTTTTGAATGGTATAACCGATTTTCAAAATTAGACATGCGTTGGAAAGGTAATGATCAGTTCTATTAGAAGCCGCAAAGGTTGGACAAATTTTTAAACTTTGTGGGAGTTTTGGTGACGAGAACGAAAAACAGACCCTAAATAGGAAGGGCCGTAAAATCTACACCCTTGGACCAAAATCGATGGTTGACATATAAATGGGTAGTCCAAGTAATGAAGCTTGAAATAGGACAAAACCTCGAAATTTTTACAGAATGGATCGATTTGCTTGAAAATTTGAAAATAAGTAGTGGATAGTCGAAGGATCAAAATCTATATGATGCCGAAAGGCGCTTTTACCATGGGGGTGGTTGCCACCCCCTATTGGGGGTGGAAACTTTTAATTACATTTTGACCGCAAAACTTGGTAAAAACGTTCATTCTAAGCAAAACATGTTCTATGCATTTTTTTGATAAAATTAATAGTTTTCGATTTATTAGCTATCGAAAGTGTTAGTATTATATTGAAAAATCAATGTTTTTAATCAGTTTCTGCTAATAACTCCAAAAGTTTTCGTTTTATCAAAACAACCTTACTTAACAAAAATGTACTATTTGAAAAAATAAACAAAACCGTCTTTTTTAATTTTCTTTAAGACCAACAGTAATCAAGATATACTTTATTATATGTTAGCTCTCCTTTGTCAAATGTTAAATATTGTAGTTTCAAAGTCAAAAGACGGGAAAAATATGCATTTTTCGAGAATAACTTGTAAAACTAATTTAAAGAATTTAAAAATGTCTATCTCTAAAAATAAAAAATAAGTCTGTAGCTCAAAAATTAAGTGACATAATGAAAAGAATGTCAGTCCCTGTTTTTTTCAGCGCAAAAGTGGTCGGAAGCAACCCCGTAATCACCACCCTAATTAAAACTAGTCATTGACCTTATTTGGTCTTATTTATTTATGTATTAAAAATAAGTTCGAGAAGTTTGACCGACTTAGAATGATTCGTTTAAAAAAAAATGAAGTTAACAGCGATTAACGAATTTTTGTAGTTTGGAAAAAATGGCATTTTCTTCTGAATAGAAAGATTAGCATCAGAGATGTGAAAAAATGTTCAAAAATTAAATTGTAGCTAATTTAATTCCCAAGAATTTGGTGTAAAAAAATTTTTTCTATGACAAAAATTAAGTGAGCTATTGACAATTAAATCTTGTAATAGCATGCAAAAACCACCTTTACCAACCCTTTCAAAGTCATCTCTTTTCGTGACTAAGCATTTTAATAATATCTAATATTAATAGGCTTGTAGATCTTGTAAAAACCTACAAAATTCTTTTATACCAAACTTTCTAAGATACAAAATAAAAAAGTTACGGTTAAAAAATCTACATATTTTATTGAGAAAAAAAAAGGAGAAATCCAATTGTAACCATAATAATGCAAGTTAGCGGTGTTTTTAGGCGTTGGCCTTATTCATTCTTCTTTATTTGTGTATTATTAATAGATTCTAGAAGTTTTACTGGCTTAAAATGATTAGTTCTAAAAAGCTGAAGTTAAAAGCGAATAAAGAATTTTTTGTTTTGTAAAAAATGCCATTTTCTTCAGAATAGAAAGATTAGCATCAAAGATAAGAAGAAATGTTTAACCCGCCATTACACGCGCTATGAGGGAATACCTCACCATATTTGTTTATAACCAATAAAATCGTCTTAACTAATACGATACCCTTGAGCACCCAGGAATGCCTTTAGCATCGTTCATGAGAGGGTATGACAAAGTTATAGATTATTTCAGGCAGTCAGTGTGCTTTGTGATACTTGAAAGAAGTGACATCCCTCTTCAAGTGAGAGAATTCCTCACTGCGCGTGCAATCACGGTGAAATCACGTTTCTGTTATCTCAAAGAAACTTTTAGGTTTTTGGTTAATATTTGGGTAGGTTTAATTAAAATATTATTGTTTAGATTAGGTTAGGAACAGTGCCGCACCGAAGGGGGTGGGTTTGAGGGTTAAAATCCCTCCCAGAGCATATAGAAATATATATAAAAAGAAAGTAGGAAAATGTAACTTGTCTTTCACAAATAATACAAAAAACATTCGGTACCCAACCCCCCCCCCAGAGGAAAATTCTAGAGGCGCCACTGGATAAGAATCCATTTTTAAATTTACCTATTCTAATTGAGAAATAAGCCACAATTTAACTTTAAAAATTGATTTTATTGACGTTTCGAAATTCACCTCGGACGTCGTTATCAAAATACAAAATATTAATAGTGTAACAAAATATTACTTTTGACCGACCGTCGTATAACAGGTCCCATCTCCACGCAGGCATTCCACGACGATGTTTCTAGATATGACGCGATGTAGCGGGACGGAAAGACGAGCAATTCTAAGAACGTCTGGACGATAACTAGAGATGGGCAGAATTTTCGAGAAATAACGATGGGCTATAAATTGGAACTGTTTTTGTAAATGAGTTCAGTGTATAATATAAATTCGTCTGTACAGTTATATAAATAAAGTCGTATATAAATACGAAATCGCTCGTTTTATTACAATGGTGTCGGTGTTCGGTAAAATACAGTAAACTTAGTGCGATATAAATAAGTGAATTCGGAAAGACTTTAAAAGACTTTTGGACTTTATTCGTCGGGAATAGTTAAAGTGCGTTGATTGTTCGGTATTCGGAAAGACTTAAGACATTTTGAAAAGTACGTGTGTGCCGATCAAAGATGTTGCTACAAGAACTGACCATAAAACAGCTCCGTGAACAATTAGAAGAGTACGAATTAGACAGCAGTGGGTGCAAGATAGTCCTACAAGCACGACTCAAGGAAGTCCTCACGAAGAACGGAGATGACCCAGAGACGTTCCACTTCCAGTCAGCAGAACAAGTAATCTTATCGAAATTAAAAACTGTTTCTGAAACGATCGATGAAACTTCTAGAAAAAGCGACGAGAAATTTGAAAGTGTTTCTCAAGTAATTAAAGACGTTTGTAGACAGAACAACGAGAAATTTGAAAGTGTTTCTCAAAAGATCGATGAAACTTCTAGAAAAAGCGACTAGAAATTTGAAAGTGTTTCTCAAGTAATTAAAGACGTTTGTAGACAGAATGACGAGAAATTTGAAGAAGTTTCTAGAACATTCGATAAGATGCAGAAAAGTGTAGAGACCGTAGAAGAAAAGATCAAACAACTAGAGAGCATGATAACTGATACAAAAGTACAACCATCAGTTAATGCAGCAGCGTTAGATCCTGTAGTGAAAGATGAACTACCGAGAGACGAAACGTCGCATAATATGAGATTCAAATTACCACCATTCGATGGAAAGTCCTCTTGGTCCATATATCTTAGACAATTTGAAGCTATTGCGACCGCCAATCATTGGACCGAACAAGAAAAGGCTGTTTCCTTGACTGCTGCTTTGCGAGGTGATGCTGCAGATATATTAAGATCAATTCCTAAGGGTCAAGAAAATTGTTACCAGACCTTGTTCACTCGTCTAGAAAAACGCTATGGAGATGCCCATCTACAACAAGTATACAAAGCACAACTGCGAAGTAGAAGTCAACGAGCAAGTGAGAATCTGCAAGAATTTGAAGCAGATGTGGCTCGTGTGGTGCGGTTGGCTTATCCAGAGGTGCCAGACAGCGTTTTAGAAGAAATTGCAGTAGATACCTTCGTCAATGGGCTGAAAGATAATGAACTACAGAAAGCTTTACGACTAGCAAGGCCGAAAGTTTTAGATGAAGCACTTGCTATTGCATTGGAACACGAAACGGCTAGTCAAACTTCACGAGGCCATAGAGTAAGAACCATTGAAGAAAGTGACGAACACAACGATGAACGTCTGGAGGAAATGATACGGAGAGTATTAAGTAATCAGATGCCAAAGAGACGCGAGCCTAGATGTTGGAATTGTGGAGACGTAGGCCACATTCGTCGTAATTGTAAGATCGTACAGCCGTCGGAAAACTAGAGCGGGTCGACACCAAGGGGCAACTGCCGACCTCGAGAACTAGAGCCCCCATAGTAACTGTCAACCTTACGTCCTCCGGTGGAATCCACAACTTATACATCGAAGGTCGTATCAGTAATAGATGTAGATCATTTTTGGTGGATACAGGTGCAACGAGAACTATCGCACGTCCAGATGTAGTACGAGACCATAATAAATTATCACCTGCAACAGTAAAGCTTAGAACAGCGACTGGTGAGCTAATTAATACATATGGCGAGGCTAATATGTCAGTATCCATTGGCCAGACCACAGTTGAACATCAAGTATTAATTGCCGAGATCTCCGACGAATTCATATTGGGGATGGACGTACTAAGGAAAGTGGGGGCAATATTGGATGTTCAAAATGGAGTTCTCAAGATCAATGGTGAAGAGTTGCCCTTTCACGACGACAAAGAAGATGTCATCCGCTTACTTACTACATGCGACGTAACCATACCCGGTAATAGTGAGAAAATTCTGATGACCATGCTTGATGGACACTGCCGAAAGGGAAGTTTAAGGATGGTCGAAGATGTGGATAATGTCGAGTTCCTAACGGCGAAAACTTTGGTAAAAGTTCGAGATGTCATCCCTGTAAGAGTTATGAATTTAAGGGAAACTGCTATCAAGTTAAGTAGAGGAGCTTTGATCGGGCAGTGTGTTCCCGTGGCTTCAATTTGCTCTGTGAATACCAATGAGAAATCATCGAAGGCGAAGTATCCAAAGGAGCTTGTTGAGATGATCATTGAAAGATGCCAAGATCTTGATCATGAACGAACGGAAAAAGTGACGTCTATGCTGATAGAGTATCAAGATGTTTTTGCTATTGACACGAAGGATAAGGGCAAAACAAGCATAGTAACGCATAAAATAAATACCGGAGACGCTCAGCCAATCAGACAACGGCCTAGACGACTTCCATTTGCGAGAAGAGATGAAGCCGAAGAGATTATCAAGGATATGGACAAACAAGGGGTAATTGAACCATCGAACAGTCCATGGACATCACCAGTTGTTCTGGTAAAGAAGAAAGATGGTTCAACGCGTTTTTGTATCGACTACCGCCAGCTCAATGCGGTAACAAAAAAAGATAGTTATCCTTTGCCCAGAATAGACGATACATTGGATACTCTCTCCGGTTCTCGTTGGTTTTCCACACTCGATTTAAAAAGTGGATATTGGCAAGTAGACATGGAGCCAGCCGATCGGGAGAAAACCGCATTTTCGATAGGATCAGGGCGTTGGCAGTTTACGGCTATGCCGTTTGGTTTATGTAATGCCCCTGCCACATTTGAAAGATTAATGGAGGCAGTTTTAAGAGGTCTAACATGGAAAACATGCCTGGTTTACTTGGATGATGTAATTGTGGTTGGAAGGTCCTTTGATGAACATGCCAAGAATCTAATAGAAGTCTTTCAACGATTGAGGGCAGCGAACTTGAAGTTAAGTCCGAAGAAATGTCACATGTTTCGACGAGAAGTTAAGTATTTGGGACATATTGTATCGAGTAATGGTGTAACAGCTGATCCTGAAAAGATTGAAGCAATTAAAGATTGGCCAGTACCAAAAGATAAACATGAAATTAGAAGTTTCCTTGGCCTATCTACATATTACCGACGATTTGTCAAAGGATTTGCCAATATCTCCAAGCCCCTAACAAAGTTGACGGAGGAGGGCAAAGAATATACATGGAATGAGGAGTGTCAAAAAGCTTTCGAACAACTACAAAGGGCTCTGATCAGTGCACCGATATTAAGCTACCCGGGACAGGCAGGAAAATTTGTTTTGGATACCGATGCTAGCAACAGTGCCATAGGAGCTGTTCTCTCACAAATCCAGGATGGACAGGAAAAAGTCATCGCTTATTTCAGCAAAGTCCTGTCGAAACCAGAAAGAAACTATTGCGTTACCAGAAGAGAACTGCTGGGTGTAGTGAAGGCCTGCGAACATTTCCATAAATACTTGTACGGCAGAAAGTTCCTTCTTCGAACAGATCACGCTGCTCTAAAATGGCTCATACAATTCCGTAATCCAGAGGGCCAGATGGCAAGATGGTTATAACGACTGCAAGAATATGATTATGAGATAGAACACAGGGCCGGAAGAGTTCATTCAAATGCTGATGCCCTTTCGAGACGACCATGCAGTGCAAATTGTAATCACTGTGCCAAATTAGAGGAACGATTTTGCCCCGTGAGACGAACCACCGTAGTTAATGCGCAATGGCAGCCCCAACAGTTACAAAACGCCCAAGAAGATGATCCATGTATAAAAAGAGTATTGGATTGGATGCAGCAAGGTGAGAGACCTAGTTGGCAGAACATTAGTGCATGTAGTCCAGAAGTCAAGGCCTACTGGAGCCAATGGAATTGCCTGGTACTAAAAGATGATCTTCTGTACAGAACCTTTGAGAACGATGATGGTACAGAATCTAAGCTGCAGTTGATTGTACCTAAAAGTAAAGTGTCAGAAGTATTGCGTCAGTTGCATGACGGTACATCAGGTGGACACTTTGGTATTACGAAAGTGTCAGGTGGACACCTCTGCAAAAGGTTCGAGAACGGTTCTATTGGGTGAACTGTAAAGATGATGTAAGAAGATGGTGCCGGAAATGTGAACTGTGTGCATCCGGTAATGGTCCAGTTGGTAAAAAGAGAGCACCCATGAGACAGTACAATGTTGGAAGTCCTATGGAAAGAGTAGCAATCCACATTGCAGGTCCATTTCCAGAAACCGATGCTGGAAATAAATACATTCTGGTAGCCATGGACTATTTTACGAAATGGACCGAGGCCTATGCATTACCGAATCAAGAAGCTGCTACCGTTGCAGAGGTACTTGTTAAAGAATTCTTCAGCCGATTTGGTGTTCCCTTGGAGATCCACTCCGACCAAGGGCGAAACTTTGAGTCAGCTCTTTTCCAAAACGTTTGTAAATTGATTGGTGCCAATAAGACCAGAACAACACCCCTGCATCCTCAATCAGATGGAATGGTCGAGAGGATGAACCGAACGATGGGTAAACACTTGTCCAAAGTTGTATCTGAACATCAGCGAGATTGGGACCAACACATTCATTTATTCCTGATGGCCTACCGCTCGGCCGTGAATGAAACTACAGGTCAAACACCAACCTGCCTGATGTTGGGTCGTGAAGTTCGTTTGCTCTGCGACCTAGAGTTTGGCTGCAGACCTTCCGAGGAATATGTTGCAGGCGAAGAATACGTAGATCGCCTGAAGTTACGAATGAACAACATTCATGAACTTGCCCGACAACACATCCAGATAGCCAGTGACAGAATGAAAGATCAATATGATTCTCGCTGCAAGAATGAAAGCTTCGAAGTAGGTGATCTTGTCTGGCTTTATAATCCACAACGTCGTCGAGGCCTATGTCCTAAACTGCAAAGACAATGGGAAGGTCCGTATGAAGTTAAGAAGAAAATAAATGACGTAATATACAGAATTAAGAAGTTACCAAACGGTAAACCAAAAGTTATTCACATAAATCGTCTTGCACCATATGCTGGCTCAAATGAAACAGAGGAAGCCCGAGTCCTCCAACAGGAGATGAAAGATGCACCACAGCCAAGTTTTAAGGAATTTATGTCAAATTACGCAGAAAGAAAGAGTGCTAGATTCGGCGTGACCACAGAAGTTCAGCAAGATCTGTTTGGTGTTCCAGAAAACGTCTCTCTAGCCCACTGTGTTGCCAAAGACCTCGAGATGACTAAAGGAATCTCGTCCGTATTCAATAGAAAGTTCGGCCGCCTGGACGAGTTAAGGAATCAACAACCTAAAATTGGAAGAGTATTGCGATTGGAAGATGGTCCTCGATCTTTGCTGTATATGGTGACCAGGAAGTCTTATACGGACACGCCAAGCTACGAGAACATATGGCGTGCTCTAACTAATTTGAAGAAAATCGTGTGTAATTATGACATCAAAGATTTGGCTTTACCAAAAATAGGCCATGCAGTAGAAAATCTGGATTGGAAGATTGTGAGAAGCATGCTTGAAGTGATCTTCAGAGAAACTGGCGTACGAATTACTGTGTGTTGCATTAACCCGAAGATGTCATACCGTTCAAAGACAGTAGACTGTTACTTCTTTTCTAGGGGTGTATGCAGAGCTGGAGAATCCTGTAGGTTCCGCCATCCTGGACCATCTAGAGTTGCTGATCGGGACGCTCAGATCTTAAGAGGGGAGCAGTGTAACAAAATATTACTTTTGACCGACCGTCGTATAACAGGTCCCATCTCCACGCAGGCATTCCACGACGATGTTTCTAGATATGACGCGATGTAGCGGGACGGAAAGACGAGCAATTCTAAGAACGTCTGGACGATAACTAGAGATGGGCAGAATTTTCGAGAAATAACGATGGGCTATTAATTGGAACTGTTTATGTAAATGATTTCAATGTATAATATAAATTCGTCTGTACAGTTATATAAATAAAGTCGTATATAAATACGAAATCGCTCGTTTTATTACAATAGTTAATTACACAAATGCCACAAAGAAATAGCTTCAGAACAGTTGTTAATTTTAACTTGTATTTTTAGTAAAATGAATTCGCGTAAAGAACGACAATTACTTCAGTGGCTTCCTGAAATTGAAAATAAGGAAAACTTGCTTTTGATCTATATTATTTTTACTTTTGTTTTGTTAAATTAATAAAAAAAAATTGGTTTACGAGACCTTCTATAATATGTGAGTACAACCCATTTTACAGTTATACACGTTGACATTCATTCTTCCTCGAAATAAGTCGAAATGATGTAGGTGAGGGCGACGCTCATACGCGTGCAACCACGTCACAATAGAAGACGCGTGTAACGGCGGGTTAAACATGAAATTGTAGGTTATTTCATTCTTAAGAACTTGGTGTAAAAAATTTTTTTCTACGACAAAAATTGAGTGAATAGTAAATGAGTATACTATAGAAGAACATTGATTTTTTCCATACAAAACTAACACTTTCGATAGCGAATAAATCGAAAACTATTAGTTTTATCAAAAAATGTATACAACATTTTTTGCTTAGAATGAATGTTTTTATCAACTTTTGCTGCCAAAATATAATAAAAAATTTCCACCCCCGAGATGGGGTGGCAACCACCCCCATAATAAAAGCGCCTTTCGGCATCATATAGATTTTGATCCTTGGACTATCCACTACTTATTCTCAAATTTTCAAGCAAATCGATCCATTCTGTAAAAATTGCGGGGTGAAAAGCTTCGGTTCCTGGACTATTTCTGAACCTTAAGATGGGAGTTGGTCCAATTTTCAATTCAGTCAGATTTAGAAAATTGAAAATTTTGTGTATATATAGTGTCGCGCGTAGGGTGGTGTGGGTGTGCGCCACTGGCGAGAACTGCCGTTCTCTGGTAATGTTCAAAATTAGACATGCGTTGGAAAGGTAATGATCAGTACTGTTAGAAGCCGCAAAGGTCGGACTTAAATTTTCGAAGTTTTTGGGAGTTTTGGGGACCAGAACGAAAAACAGACCCTAAATAGGAAGGGCCGTAAAATCGACACCCTTGGACCAAAATGGATCGTTGACATATGAATGGGTGAGTCTTTTTCTGAACTTGAAGATGGGAGTTGGCAAAATTTTCAATTCAGTCAGATTTAGAAAATTGAAAATTTCGTGTATATAATAGTGTCGCGTGTAGGGGGGTGTATTTCTGCGCCACTGGCGCAAATCTGGTAATCTTTCCGATATAAAACTAACAGCTTCGATAACTAATAAATCGAAAACTATTAATTTTATCAAAAAAATGTATAATGAACATTTTTTGTTTATAATTAATATTTTTACCAGCATTTGCGGTCAAAATATAAAAAAAATTCCACCCTCGAGATGAGGTGGCAACCACCCCATGGTAAAAGCGTCTTTCGGTATCATATAGATTTTGATCCTTGGACTATCCACTACTTATTGTCAAATTTTTAAGCAAATCTATCCATTATGTAAAAATTGCGAAGAGAAAAATTTCAGTTCCTGGACTAATTATACTTTTGGAGCTCTATAACTTCTGAACGGCTTACCTGATGTTGATCACTAAACATGAATTTAAAACGTATTGACAAGTAGTATCTGATGCATCCAAGATCGAGTATGATAACTGAACGTATTACAGGAATTATTGAGCTTGAAAAACCGTTTTTTCCCATAAGAAATAGATTTGATCATACTTATGAAGCCTATAACTTAAAAATTCGAATTTTCCCAGATATAAGGTATACACCGTTAGACGCGTCCTGAGTCCTTCTACAAACGCTCAGTTATTGGCGCAATTCGTAGGTTGAAATTTTGAGTAATTGTCGAAAAACCAAAATTTTCAAAGTTTAATTTTTCAGTTTTTTGGCTATGGTGAGCAGTTCATATATCTCAGCTTGATCGCTTAGGCGCCATTTGAAAGCCTAACTCAACCCTATTGATTTGGTATATTTGCGGTTTTCCTGTCTTTCTTTGAACCTAAGATATATACGCCCAAAAAATATGCTTTTTGTATTTACCTAGTCCTCTAGCTAATTTACGGGTAGTCAGAAGTCAAAAATTAGACCGGTTCTGAATCGGCCCTCACACCCTCTTGAAACACAGGAAAAAAATTCAGATCGGTTTAACTTTTCCACATACATACATACAAACATACATATCCACAAACATTTTCCATTTTTTAAATAAAAATTGGGTCATATTTCTGAGCTCGATAACTTTTGAACGGTATAACCGATTTTCAAAATTAAACATGCGTTGGAAAGGTAATGATCTATGCTATCAGAAGCCGCAAAAGTCGGGCTTAAATTTTTGAAATTTTTGGGAGTTTTGGGGACGAGAACGAAAAACAGGCTTTAAATGGGAAGGGCCGCAAAATCCACACCCTTGGACCAAAATGGAGAAGTAACATATGGATGGACGAGTCTTTTCCTAAACTTTAAGATGGGATTTGGCCCAATTTTCAATACAGTCAGGTTTAGAAAATCGAAAATTTCGTGTATATATAGTGTCGCTTGTAGGGGTGTTGTGCGCCACTGGTGAGAACTGCCGTTCTCTGTGGATAAAATAAAAATCAGAGAAATGATAACAGAAAAAAGAAAACTGAGACGCAAATGGCAACAGTCTAGTCTAGAGCACAAGTTAATAAAACTAGATTAATGCCACACAACAATGAAGAGCCAACATAGGACTTTTCATTCACAGTCATTTGTTTCGAGCTTCTGTCATATGTTGTATAATCCGTGTATATTAATATTATACACGGATTATACGACATTTGACAGAAGCTCGAAACAAATGACAATCAATGAAAAGCCCTATTAGCGCGTCGTCAATATTACTTCGGGAGATAGTAGCACATCTTTTTTCGAAAGTTCTGCGAAACTTTGGCAACAGTGCGTCGGCATTATTTGACATAACTAAGATGAAGGCTGAATATTGTGCTAAGTAATAGAAAACAATTGTATTATAAGTAAATCAATATTTATAAAAAGACACCAAACTAAGTGAAAATTTTATTAAAAGCGTGTGTTTTGGTTTTTTTATTTATATTTAAAATTTAAATTTTAAACTATTGATGATATTTCTAGACAAAAAAATCCTCCTAAAGCTTTATATACTCGCATTAGAATTCGAAATATTTTTACCTAAAATATACTTACCTATAAGTAAAACTCCCAATTAACAATAATCTATGTTTTACTTTATCGTACTACGTACGTAGATAATACGTACGTAGTATAATAGATAAAGTTATATAATCGTGCAAAAATTTTTTTTCAGATTTCACTTTTTTTTGACGTTTTGAGACCCCCTGAGTCTAAAAAGCAAATAAAAAAAAACACATGTCGGAAGTATGTACGTACGTATGTCGCCACCACCCAGCAAAAACTACCGGATTTCGATTTCGATGAAATTCGGTATGAGTAAGTTTAAGAGAATTTTGTCGACAAACTAAGCTTTTAAAAAAAACCTCAAAGGGGGGCCGAAATAGGGGGGTTATCTAGGGCCCATTTTTGCAAATTTTGACCGAAACGAATGAAATTTAACTCAAAGTTAGCTCATTCATCGATAGGTAAATAGAAATACGGAATTTGACATTTCCAAATTCAAAATTGCGGCCAACATGGCCGACTGCTCACCCGACACATTTCCCTACCTATCTAAAAACTTGTTTAAGATAAGTTTAATTTGAAAAAGTCGTTATATAGCCTAAAGATGGGGCTATAAGAAGAATATTATCGTTTTTCAGAAAAAGTTATGGGTTGCCTATATTTAAGGGGTGAAAATTTTACATAACTTTGAACTAGATTTTCTCAAAAATTGCTCCAAGGAATTTGTTTATTTTTGATTTGCTATTGGTAAATTGAATGACATTAGTCAGATTTCTTAACTCCCCATAGGAGGGGAGTTATGAATTTTTTATAAAAAAATATTCGAGTGCCCGTAACTTCCTTTGTAATAGAAACTAAAATTTGAAATTTTGCAGACATATATGGTACTTTATTATCTATTATCACAATAAATTTTAGCCACAATATGACTTCCGGTTGAACCGGAAATTAAAAAAAAAGAATGTATGTGTACTTTACGCACGTAAGAAGATATTCTTCTATTATATAATAGGTAATTTAAACGAAGTAAATATACTTAAAAGGTTATTTGTACTTATTTTATTTAAAAATCAAACTAACGTTCTTATCTACCACTTTCAAAAAAGAAGAATATCTTCAAAAATTATATAATAATATACTTACAATCATAAAATCTATAAAAAAAAAATAAAAAAATAATAACTTGCTTGGGGCTTGAACCCACTTCACGTCTACCGCGCCGTACGAAAGTTGACGGTATTTCAAACTGCACCACATTCGCGTATACGTTATGTGGGAATATACACAAACTAAACGTTTACACCATAAATTTATATGAATTTAATAAAATTATTAGTTTGATTTTTGTCGAAATAAAATACAACAAAATATAGAGTAAGAAAACGATATATGAGATGAAGATTTGTAGAAAGTTTGTTCGTAATCAGATTATGTAAATTAAAGCATTGCCTACTAACAGTGGCGGCCCGTCAGGGTAGGCAGTGCCGACCCACATATTTATAGATATAGATTTTTTTAATATTTGTATCTGTGAAATAAAAAAAATCTATCAGATAATACAGACTAAATTTTATTCATGGTTTTTAAAAGGATTTGATCAATCCGAGCGTTAAGTGATCCCTGCGCATAACAGACTTCTCAAAAAATGAATGATCCGAGCCATTCATCTGACTTTTCGGCTTGCCGTCCCCAACTCCGTAGCTTGATGATTTACACGTAAAACTCAACAAAATAACAAGTCGATGAGCAAGCGAACATTACATTCTCTCCGTGGGCAATAGCAGATACGGCATGGCAGGTTAAGCGGCAGGTACGGCATATTTCGGTCTGCCGGTTGGTGTTTAATTTGGAAGCATGCATCGGCAGAAATTGTCAAAAATAATCACGCCGTTTTACGTCGTTTAATTGATATTGTAATTTTTTTAAGTTGTCAGGAATTATCATTTAGTGGACACGATGGATCGAAGCATTTGTTAAAAATCAAAATAATTATAGAGAATTAATAAAATTGTTTTAGAAATATGTACCTATGTATTTACTTTCTGATTCGAAGTGTATTCGTAATACAGAATGAACTAATACATATAATCAAATAGTTACATTTTGAATAACGTTGTTGAATCTGAGATTTAGAAAACCATTTGCTTTTCGCTGGAAGTAGATGAAACTTCTGATTATCATGTCATTCACAATTATCAATTATTGTTGTTCGACACGCGTTACGTAGTAATATTTATGAGAGGTTTTTAGGTTTTAGAGACGTGAGTAAAAGCAATAAGGCAGAATATATTTTTGGTGTTTTAAAGAACAGATTCAAATTTTTTTATATCAAAAATAAATTGGTAGGGCAAACTGGGGCAATCTTATGCTGGCGTTGCTGTGATAAGTGGTGAATTGAATGGTCTCCAGACAAAAGTTAAAACTATTGCATCACAAACTTTATTTACTCACTATTATGCGCATATAATGAATTTAGTTTTACATGATAAGTGTAAAAAAATAAAGAATATCGTCTTTTCTTGCCAGTTTAGCTCACCTAAACGGATTATTGCTTTAGAACAAATTTGTTTCGAAAAAAAGCGAACAGTTTGTCAGACGCGATGAAATTTTAAATCTCGGTTAGTTTTATCTAAGCAGATTATCTCGGGTAGTTTTAGTATCTGTAGCAGATTTTCGTGAACAGCTTTTGGAAGTTTTTGATTTTATTATCGAAGGCGATGATTTTGAAAGTGGCGATACCTCGATCCGTGAAGCAATCGGTTTGAGAACTTTATTAAATAATAATTACTCTTTTAATATTCTTTTAAATATTTTTAAGACAGATTTTGCTCAAAATATTCCTTGTTGTTCAAAATCAGTCAACTGACATTATTTATTTCAAAAATAGAATACGAAAGCTGGTGCAAAATCTCAGAGATTTTCGTAATGATAGTAGTTTCCAATATAAACGCAGTGACGTTTTGGATTCGCTTGATATTTCCGAACCATCCCAAAAAAGACAACGACATGATACATATCTCGAAAAACGAGTAAGTATATCTTGAAATTTTGGATACCTACTATTATATGCAAATAGATACTCGTTTTTCGAATTTTAAAGATTTGCAAATTTTTGACCTCTTTGACGATTCAAAATTTAAAAGTTACCTTCGACAAAGAATTTCCAAGATATTTATTATTACAAGTTAGGTACTTAAAAATTATGCCGATCCAAATATTTTCATAAAGTGGGATAAGTTACAAAATATGTATGTATAATTCTATGTAGTAAGTACTGCAATTCATTACAAAAAACTGTTCATCAATTTTCTTATTACCACCAATTTCTGCCTCAAATAAACGGGATTTACCTTGTCTCAAAAGAATCAACACATATTGTCGAAACACCATGAAACAAGAGAGAATGTCAAGTGCATCAAATAAAAAAAAGCAAAAAACAACAAAATCTCCTATGATGATTTAAGCCTTTTAGTTTGATGGTATACCTATATGAGGAGACAAAAAAAACCTTGCCGACCCTGTCTCCAAGGCCACGAGCCGCCACTGCCTACTAATAGGTAACTACATTATTTTGTTTACATTTTCCAAATAGATAGGTATTGAAACTATTAGGTATTTCCAACTGAAACATTTAGAATTACGTACCTGCGGCTTTTCAAAACTATTTAAAAAGTCACTACAATTATAAATTTGATTTTATTTCTGTCCACACATCAATAAAAACTAATATTATACAATATTTTTGTTTACCGATAACCTCCATATTGAACAATTATTGACAGATCATTTCAAAATTTCAACACCCAATCAGAGCCCGTATAACGACTAATACCATACTGTCGGTGTGCGCATGCGCGCGGATCAATCAAATTTTACCCTCAATCGATTCGCCGCTAAAGAAGAATATCTTCAAAAAAACTTAATTTTTTTAGACACGCCCTGTATATTTTTACATATTTTGAAAGAATGTAAAATTACCTTTACCATGACATAAAACTCGTTGCTGTAGCTCAAAAACTCGAAAAGTTACAGTAAATAGAAATTTTGCTATAATCTTGTATTCCATGTGGTGAGACCGCTCCCGTCTGGAAAAATTTCTGATTCGGTTTCTTTGTAGATTCCTATTCAAAAATGTCCCCTTTAAACAAATCTGAAGGGTGCCGGGCGGAATTTTTATGCAGAAATTGTTTAAACAATTTTTTTAAACAAATACAAAAGATCACTTTTTTTGCTCTAGAACATATATTTTTGTGTGTTGTGGGTCATTGTGAACAAGAAAGGTAACTTGTAAATTTTCTCAGAAATTGATAGTTTTCGAGTTATAGGCGATTTGAAATCTGAAAAATACGAAAATGCGCATTTTCGAGGCTTAAAAACTCATATTTAAATTAGTATTTTTGAGGTTGCCAGATACTTAAATTGAAGACTAAATATTCAGCTTCAAAATTCTGAAGAGTGATTGCGTCTAACTTTAATTTATACCGTTGTTTTTTAATTGTTAAATATGCGTGTTTATCCGATTTTTTTTGCCGGTGCGGCGCGCTCCTTTTCAATAATCTCCTATTTTCCTCCGAAAAATTATTTTTTCTAGATTCTTTGGGACATGCTAAATAAAATAAGTTTCTTGACATTTTTCTCAAAAGTTATAAGCGATTTAAAATCCGATAAAGCGTTTTTTTGTCATTTTTCGGATTTTAACTCGCTTATAACTTAAAAACTATTAACTTTTAAGAAAAATTGCAGGAAACTTATTTTATTTAGAATATCATAAAGAATCTAGAAAAAATATTTTTCGGAGGAAAATACGAGATTTTTGAAATGGAGCGCGCCGCATCGGCAAAAAAATCGGATAAACACGCATATTTAACAATTAAAAACAACAGTATAAATTAAAGTTAGTCGCGACCACACTTCAACATCTTGAAGCTGAATGTTCAGTCTTCAATCTAAGTATCTGGCAACCTCAAAAATACTAATTGATATATTAGTTTTTAATCCTCAAAAATGCCTATTTTCGCATTTTTCAGATGCCCAAAAATTCCGCCCGACACCCTTCAGATTTGTTTAAAGGGGACATTTTTGAATAGGAATCCACAAAGAAACCGAATCAGAAACTTTTTTCAGACGGGAGCGGTCTCACCACATGGAATATTGTGTGTCCTCTCTCACGCGATAGTAGCAGAGCATTATTTATAGTCTGGGCAGATTATCGGAGAATAGGCCATTTTTGGGAAAAGGTATTTACCAGCAATTTTATTGCTGGAATCAAAGGTTATGATTATATATATATTAATAATATAGGTATGCAAAGTCCTCAGATAGTGTGCTACTTTTTTTATAAACAAAATGGCGCACGAAAATCGTGTTTTTTTCAATTATTGCTCTATAACTCCGAAGATTTTAACTTTACAACAAAAACACTCAAATAAAAATTCACCGTGATTAAATTCTGCATAGAGACGTGTTTTTCCCGATCTGCTCCGACGAAAAACTTCCTCGGAAAATGCGGGTTTTCCCAACAAAATCTTTAATTTTCAAATAAAGTTTTAGATAAGTAATTATCTACCAATAATTAAATAATAAAAGCCTTCTTGGTTTAGATTATAGTTCCAGAAGCTGGTGAAAATTAAACGAATATTTTAGCAACAATTCAATTGTTAATTAATAATTTACGGTCGCAATAATAACCAAAATAATTATGATACACTGATCAAACTTTGAAGTCTTATAAAGATGAGATACCTATTTAACATTTTGTCGACAAAATATAAATTTTTTATTTTTTGCATAATCTTTAAATGTTAAAAAAAATAGTTGTAAACAAATTAACGTTCCTCAGAAAGTTTTTATTATATTATAATTTTAAAAAATAGCTAAAATGCGCATTTCAAATATCTTGAAAATGAATGCTTTAAAACTTTTTTGCAACCATTTGCAAAAAAGTTATGAAACAGCAAAGTAAACATACGATTACTACGGTGTTTATAATTTTTTTTAAACCTTTCAAAGCGTAAAAGTGAGTTTAAAGTACAAGCTAATTATTTACAAAAAATTTGAAGGCACTCGTGGGAGTGCCGATAGAAGTGAAAACTTCTTATAGTATATAAATTACGAGCTCAATGCTTTTTCCCCATCCAAAAAGAAGTGCTATACCTATACCATATACACGATGCGTATGCCCTATTCTATTGCATATGTGCATATATGTATACATACACATAATTTATCTACGTACAAAATTTATTTCAGCGAAGTGATGACGGTCGCAAATTGAATAATTTTTCCCCATCCAAAAAGTGCACAAGGTCCCTCAAGAAGTTTTCACTTCAAATATTTATTTCGTCAAAACGATGATGGTCGCGATGACGGTCGCTAATTTAATAATTTTTCTCAGCCAAAAAGTGCACAACGTCCCTAAAGAGGTTTTCACTTCAAAAATGTATTTCGTCGAAGCGATGATGGTCGCGATGACGGTCCCTAATTCAATACTTTTTCCCTATCCAAAAAGTGCACAACGTCCATAAAGAAATTTTCACTTAAAATATTTATTTCGTCGAAGCGATGAAGGTCGCTAATTTAATATTTTTTCCCATCCAAAAAGTATACAACGTCCCTCAAGAAGTTTTCACTTCAAATATTTATTTCGTCGAAGCGATGACAGTCGCTAATTTAATACATTTTCCCATACAAAAAGTGCACAACGCCCCTAAAGAAGTTCTCACTTCAAAAATTTATTTCGTCGAAGCGATGACGGTCCCTAATTCAATACTTTTTCCCCATACAAAAAGTGCACAACGTCCCTCAAGAAGTTTTCACTTCAAAAATTTATTTCATCGAAGCGATGACGGTTGCTGATTTAATACTTTTTTCCATCGAAAAAGTGCACAACGTCCCTAAAAAAGTTTCACTTCAAATATTTATTTCGTCGAAGCGATGACGGTCGCTAATTTATTACTTTTTCCCAGCCAAAAAGTGCACAACGTCCCTAAAGAAGTTTTCACTTCCAAAATTTATTTCATCAAAGCGATGACGGTCGCGATGACGGTGGCTAATTTAATACTTTTTTAAATCCAAAAAGAGCACAACGTCCCTAAAGAAGTTTTTACTTCAAATGTTTATTTCGTCGAAGCGATGACGGTCGATAATTTAATAACTTTTCTCCATACAAAAAGTACACAACGTCCTTCAAGAAGTTTTCACTTCAGAAATTTATTTCATCGAAGCGATGACGGTCGCTAATTTAATACTTTTTTCTATCCAAAACGAGCACAACGTCCCTAAAGAAGTTTTCATTTCAAATGTTTATTTCGTCGAAGCGATGACGGTCGCTAATTTATTATTTTTTCCCATCCATAAAGTGCACAGTGCACAACGTCCCTAAAGAAATTTTCTCTCCAAAAATTTATTTCGCCGAAGCGATGACGGTCGCTAATTCAATACTTCTTGCACATCTAAAAAGTGAACAACGTCCCCAAAAGAGGTTTTCACTTCAAAAATTTATTTCGTCGAAGCGATGACGGGCGCTAATTTAATACTTTTTCCCCATCCAAAAAGTGCACAACGACCTTCAAGAGGTTTTCACTTCAAAAATTTATTTCTTACAAGCAATGGCGGTCGCAATGACGGTCGTCAATTTAATACTTTTTCCCATCCAAAAAGTGCACAACGTCCCTAAAGAAGTTTTCACTTCAATACGTATATAGTGGAACCCCGATAAGTCGGCCCTGACAACCCGGAAGTCCGGCTAACCCGGACCAATTTTCATCGGACAAAACAGACATTTTGTCAATTTGACTTGAGTTTTTTACGAAGAAATAAACAATACTGTAATAATTGTACATAATTTAGATGTCCTGCGCATATGTATTTCATATTTTTGCAATTATAATGTGTATTTGTTTATTATTTAGATGTATTTGACTAATTTTTAACGTATTCTCCGGCTAACCCGGATTTTCGATAACCCGGATCGGCCGCGGTCCCGATTAATCCGACTTATCGAGGTTTCACTGTACGTACAAAATTTATTTCGCCGAAGATATGCCGGTCGCGATAACGGTCGCGAAATAAATCTTTTTTTCCCATGCAAAAATAGGTTTTACATTTATTTTAAATTTAAATAATTCTATATAATTTATGTATAGATACACATAATATAGATACGTACAAAATCTATTTCGCCGAAGAGATGACGGTCGTAATGACGGTCGCGAAATAAATCTTTTTTCCCCATCCTAAACTAGGTTTTATATTTATTTTAAATTTAAATACTTCTATACAATTTATATATACATACAAATAATATATAGCATAAGTGATGACGGTCGCAATAACGGATGCGATGACGGTCGCGAATTCAATGTTTTTCCCCTATCCAAAAATCGCACAACGTCCCTAAAGAAGTTTTCACTTCAAAAATCGATTATCAGTTTAATGGTTATATTTTAATTAAAAATTATAAATATATTTTTTTGTAATTTACACGCGCGAAAGTAGTCTAATACAGTACTGTAGCTAAAATTTTCGCTCGGAACGACGACCGGCCGCGCGACGTACACTTTTAATAAATAATGTATGCTGCGTGTCAGTCGCTTCGAAGGAACATTTTAGCTCCGAGTCTGTATCAGGCCTACTTTTGCGCTAAAAATTACAAAAAAAGTATTTTTAATCTTTAATTAAAATATTAAAATATTAAAATTGCACTAATTTTTGACATTCTTTGTGAGTAATTAGATTGTACCATAGACTCACTTTTAAGCTTTGAAACAATTAATACAAATTATAAACAACGGAGTAATCGTATATTTACTTTGCTGTTTCATAACTTTTTTGCAAATGGTTGGAAAATTTTTTAAAGCATTCATTTTAAAGACCTATGAAATACGCATTTTAAGTATTTTTTAAAATCAGAATATAATAAACAATTTCTGAGAAATGTTAATTTGTTTATATCAATATTTTTAAACATTTAAAGATTATGCAAAAAAATGAAAAATTTATAAACTAAAAGGGGAAGTTCCCTAGGTTGACTGTATACCATATAGTTAAAAAACTAACATGAAGTAAAACACTTCTATGTAATTGGTATATTTATTAATATTTAAAAAATCCCAATGGATTGAGTAAAATATGTCCAATTCAGAACGTTTTCAGACCTATCGGTCCATCATCAGTGAATCTACTATAAAATAAGTAATCCCACTATTGGTTAGATTACTTACGTGCATACTTGCTAAATAGCCCCAGAACCAAACAATGGTTGAATTTTTATTTCGATTTACATTATTTAAAAATAATATTAAACAGGCTAAACGCCGATGTTACATGATATAACCTAAGGGAACATGGTGAAACCCTACCAAAACTCAATCAACCATCTTAGGCCAAAGTTGACTATAAAGTGTCAAAATTGTGTTAGGAACTGTTTGAAGTGACATTGACAGTAGAGAAAAAGGTAGTCGATTTTCAATGTTTATTAACCAAAAGGTCATGACACAAAACAAATGATAAAGATTTTAATATCTGAAAATGTCTAACATTTTTAAATCTATTGATTTTTGAAAAGAAAATTGTGATATACAAAATTAATTTAGAATATATGATTATTTATGTTGACTGTATACTATAACATTAGATTGATCCAATTGATAGAAAGAAAGTATGAGCTGCTGTCAATAATGATAAAAAGATAAAAACGGATGATGGTGAGAGAAGAGAAAGAATGAATATTAGTTGGAATGTTATTGTACAAAATGAATAAATAGGTAGGCAAGGTATTTAAGTTTATATTGTATTGGTGGTTGTATATGTAAAAGGAAAATATTGTTATTTAAAAATAAATGGAAATTTTTTTCTAAATAATGGATTTGAGTTAGGATACAGTCAATAAACTTAATAGTGTGCAATATGTAAATGTAGAGGATGGTAATTATTATGAGATGTTTTATTTTATTTTAAAAAATTTTTTGAGAAAATTCTTGTGACAACGTGAGGCTATGTGAAGATAAAGAAATGTATGATTATAGCTGAGTCCAGTTGATACAAGAATGAAATTAATATTCAAAATGTACTAAATAAAATAAAACCAAAATAAGAAAAAAGAATATTGATATAATTTAATTGTAATAATAAAGGGTCTGAATATGAGAACTGAAATTAAGTAATGGAATGTTAGTTGGAGAGGTAAAAATTACTTGGAAAAAGTCAAAGACAAAAAGTAGAGGGCTGTGGTGTAAGGTAGAAAGACAAGAGTTTTAAGGGAAAGAGAGGGATAAAGAAAAGATGTGATATGGAATTTAAACTGAATGAAGTAATGAAATGAAAAAGAAGTGAGAAGATAGTAGGGTGAATTAATTAGGTGAAGGTTAATAGGGTTCATGTAGTTAGTAATGATTAGTTGTGTAAAGGAGTTTGGAAGCAGAGAAGGAAAGAGGATTTTTTTTTGAAAAATGGGAGGGGGGAGACTAAGTTAAAAAGAGAAAGAATAGGATAAAAAAGGAAAGTTGTAAGTAATAGGAATTATGAGAATAATTGACGGTGAATGGGGACAAAATTGCGGTTAGGGGATGTTTGTCTATTGACACAGTTGGGACTCTTCTTCAGGTCCTTGACAATCTCCAAATCTTCGTATAAGTCTAAACGGAGTGTATTTTTTTGTTGAATATTGTGTATCATCTGGACACCTTCAGGAATCTTAAGTTCATGTTTATTGACTTTTAAATGGTGTGAAAAGGCCGAAGTAGTATCTCTCTTGCTGTGTTCTGCAGATCGGGTAGAAAGGGATCTGTAAGTTCTGCCGATGTAGGTGGCATCACAATCTGAACAAGAGAGTCTGTATACCCCACTCCGGTTCATATAATGGATAGGATCTTTGGTATTAGTTAAAGTTTTGCTGAGAGTATTATTGACTTTGAAAGAGATTTTTATGTTGTCACAATACAGTGGTACCTCGACATACGAGGGTAATTCGTTCCGTAATCTTGCTCGTATGTCAAATTGCTCGTATGTCAAACCAATTTTCCTCACCGAAATTTACTGAAATGTTATTAATCCGTTCCAGTCCCAAAAAACCACCTTAGTTGCTTTTTTAAGTGTTTTTAAATAAGAAAAATGTTTTTACAAGAAGAAACATTTATTTATAAATAACAAAAAATACATACATATTCTGTAAAAACATAAAAAAGTGAGGTACTTACGGAACCGCTAATTTTCGTCAGTTGACTTCACTAATTTCGTCACACTATGCTCATTTTCATCTGCAGCTCGTTTAAAAAACTGTCCAAAGAGGTTTGTTTCTTCCTCCCTTTCATAAATCGCTCGTGCCTTCTCACAATATGATGCTTTCTGTTAAGGTTCCTCCTTGAAGTTGCTTCTCTATCATCCACACCATCAGTAGTTTCTCCATCTTTTCATGGAGAGAGGTGCGGAGCTTGGAAATTATTGTAACGCATAACGCATTATACCATTTATCACCTCCTTCAAGTTAGAAATAGGTAGTCAAAAAGAGGCATGAATTTTAATAAAAGCTTTTCCTCGTATCTCAAATTTTGCTCTCATCTCAAAGCAAAACATCGCTCGCTCGGCGGCTCTTATCTCAAAATACTCGTATATTAGGGCGCTCGTATATCGAGGTACCACTGTAATTGGAAATGATATGTTTGACTCTTTCAGATAATTTGGAGTTATTGAATGGTAAGGAGGCATAAATGGGAGTAGTTTCTCTACATCAGCCACAACTACTCCCATTTATGCCTCCTTACCATTCAAGAACTCCAAATTATCTGAAAGAGTCAAACATATCATTTCCAATTCTTGAGATCCTATCCATTATATGAACTGGAGTGGGGTATACAGACTCTCTTGTTCAGATTGTGATGCCACCTACATCGGCAGAACTTACAGATCCCTTTCTACCCGATCTGCAGAACACAGCAAGAGAGATACTACTTCGGCCTTTTCACACCATTTAAAAGTCAATAAACATGAACTTAAGATTCCTGAAGGTGTCCAGTTGATACACAATATTCAACAAAAAAATACACTCCGTTTAGACTTATACGAAGATTTGGAGATTTTCAAGGACCTGAAGAAGAGTCCCAACTGTGTCAATAGACAAACATCCCTTAACCGCAATTTTGTCCCCATTCAACGTCAATTATTCTCATAATTCCTATTACTTACAACTTTCCTTTTTTATCCTATTCTTTCTCTTTTTAACTTAGTCTCCCCCCTCCCATTTTTCAAAAAAAAATTCCTCTTTCCTTCTCTGCTTCCAAACTCCTTTACGCAACTAATCATTACTAACTACATGAACCCTATTAACCTTCACCTAATTAATTCACCCTACTATCTTCTCACTTCTTTTTCATTTCATTACTTCATTCAGTTTAAATTCCATATCCCATCTTTTCTTTATCCCTCTCTTTCCCTTAAAACTCTTGTCTTTCTACCTTACACCACAGCCCTCTACTTTATGTCTTTGACTTTTTCCAAGTAATTTTTACCTCTCCAACTAACATCCCATTACTTAATTTCAGTTCTCATATTCAGACCCTTTATTATTACAATTAAATTATATCAATATTCTTTTTTCTTATTTTGGTTTTATTTTATTTAGTACATTTTCAATATTAATTTCATTCTTGTATCAACTGGACTCAGCTATAATCATACATTTCTTTATCTTCAACTTCACATACGCTCACTTTGTCACAAGAATTTTCTCAAAAAAATTTTTAAAATAAAATAAAACATCTCATAATAATTACCATCCTCTACATTTACATATTTCACACTATTAAGTTTATTGACTGTATCCTAACTCAAATCCATTATTGAGAAAAAAATTTCCATTGATTTTTAAATAACAATATTTTCCTTTTACATATACAACCACAAATACAATATAAACTTGAATAACTTGCCTACCTATTTATTCATTTTGTACAATAACATTCCAACTAATACTCATTCTCTCTCTTCTCTCACCATCATCTGTTTTTATCTTTTTATCATTATTGACAGCAGCTCATACTTTCTTTCTATCAATTGGATCAATCTAATGTTATAGTATACAGTCAACATAAATAATCTTATATTCTAAATTAATTTTGTATATCACAATTTTCTTTTCAAAAATCAATAGATTTAAAAATGTTAGACATTTTCAGATATTAAAATCTTTATCATTTGTTTTGTGTCATGACCTTTTGGTTAATAAACATTGAAAATCGACTACCTTTTTCTCTACTGTCAATGTCACTTCAAACAGTTCCTAACACAATTTTGACACGTTATAGTCAACTTTGGCCTAAGATGGTTGATTGAGTTTTGGTAGGGTTTCACCATGTTCCCTTAGGTTATATCATGTAACATCGGCGTTTGGCCTGTTTAATATTATTTTTAAATAATGTAAATCGAATTAAAAATTCAACCATTGTTTGGTTCTGGGGCTATTTAGCAAGTATGCACGTAAGTAATCTAACCACACTTTTCTAGTTTTCAAAATTTCAACCATCTTTCAATTTTAATAGTGGGATTACTTATTTTATTGTAGATTCACTGATGATGGACCGATAGGTCTGAAAACGTTCTGAATTGGACATATTTTACTCAATCCATTGGGATTTTTTAAATTTTAATAAATATACCAATTACATAGAAGTGTTTTACTTCATGTTAGAGTTTTTTGAAAAATTTATATTTTGTCGACAAAATATTAAATAGGCATCACACCTTTATGATCTTTCTAAGTTTGATCAATGTCTCATGATTATTTTGGTTGTTATTGCGACTGTAAATTGTTAATTAACAATTGAATTGTTGCTAAAATATTCGTTTCATTTTCACCGGCTTCTGAATTTATAATCTATACCAAGAAAGCTTTTATTTCACCAAGCTATATAATTATTGATAAATAATTACTGGCCCAAATAATTTATTTGAAAATTCGAGATTTTGTTGGGAAAACCCACATTTTCCGAGGAAAATTTTCGTCGGAGCCAATCGGGAAAAACATGCCTCTATGTAGAATTAAATTGGGGTGAATTTTTATTTGAGTGTTTTTGGTGTAAAGTTAAAATCTTCGGAGTTATAGAGCAATAATTGAAAAAAATACGATTTGTCGGCGCCATTTTGTTTATAAAAAAAGTAGCACACTATCTGCGGACTTTGCATACCTATATTAATAATATATAGGATCTTATAATTTGATTCCAGCGATAAAATTGCTGGTAAATAACTTTTCCATGAATTTTGCTAATTAGCCCAGAGTATTAGTACAATCATTGCAGCTATTTAGCTCAGAAATTTTTTAATATAAACCGATTTACATGAAATTTTGGAATTAGGCTTATATTACCCTTAACTTCAAAAGTGATATTGACCTGAACTCCGTTTTTACCCTGGGGGTGGTTGCCACCCCCTTTTCGGTGGTGGAATTTTTTTTTTTCAAAGTAACCTCAGATATCGGTAGAAGACCTAATTTTAAGCAAAAAATTTTCAAAAACCCAATACTTTTCAAGTTATTGGCAATTGAAATTTCGGAATTTTCTCGAAGAGTTTTTTGCAAATATCTCAAAAAATATGCATTTTAACGATAATATTATACTGAACAAAATTGTAGCAGGTAAAAAAATGAACAAATTGGTTGTTTAAAGAGTGTTCTAAATGCAATATTAAGCGAGATATTGAAGATCAAAGCCGTTTTTTATTTTGTGTGAAATTTAATCGATGTATTCAATGCCATCTAGCGAAGAGCGAATAAATTTTATGCATGCTAATGAGAAAGGATTTTATAGTGCTTAACCTTTGTCTGTGGTGGAATGGGAGATCTACAGCACCTCATATTGGAGTGTGGACTGTACAGACAAAATATTAAAGTAATGTATGAAAAGTTAATTGATCTAAATTGTCCTTTACCTGTCAATTTAAACGAAATTCTTTCTTCGAGCACAAGGACTTAGTAAAAGGTTTGGAAAAAATATACTTAATATAGAGATTAAGATAACTTTTGCTGATATTAATCATTTTGAAAACAGGTTAAAAGATCTCCAAGCCAAATCAAAATCTATACTCAATTATTACACTTATGTCGAATTCAAACGTAGACAACAAGTTATTTATAATATACATTTTCATAAAATTAAAAAAACTAATATCAATAAGTTCAACAAGTTCAGATTAGATAGCTTTGACAGTATTGATTTCAGGGAGAGTTGGTTCAAGAACCTCACAGATATCGAATTTCCTTTAGAAGTTAAAAAGTTGTTGGCCTTAGGCCCAAAGTTCGCTTTGCTTCCTAATAAAAAAGACTTCAAAGTTTCCTCTTTGTTAGCAGATATTGAAAACATTCTAAGACCAATTGAGAATGTCGATAAGGACATTCTAAGGTCTAAATGCACCAATAAAATCACCAACTATCTTAACAAAGATGAAGCAGACCATTTCTTGAACAAATATTATGTCAAATGTAGAACTTTTTTGAAACATCACCCTGAGATCAGGATTGTCCAGAGCGATAAAGGCAATGTCACTGTAGCAATGTACACAAGGGATTATACACAAAAATGTGAAGATTTACTCACAGACACTAAATATTACAAAAAGTTAAATAATAACCCTGTGTGCACTTTGCAACAAAAGGCAAACAAATTAGTTTCTGATTTGGTGAAGGAAAATCAAATAAATGAATCTATTGGGAAAACTTTAAAAATTTATAATGCAATTGCTCCCAGATTTTATGCTTTGCCAAAAATTCATAAACCAGATCTGTCTATGAGACCAATAGTGTCCTCTATAGGTACACCTAATGGCCCCATAGCTGCTTTTCTTACAAAGATTCTCACAGAATCATACAATAACAATAATGCTTTTTACATTCAGGACTCTTTCGTTTTCAGCTCTTTTATTAATAATTTTCAATTACCTAATAATTATAAACTGGTTAGTTTTGATGTAGTATCTTTGTTCACTAACTTACCTTTACACACAATTTTAGTTAGTGTCGAGAAACACTGGGGTGACATATCATTGCACACGACTCTGAATCTAGTTAATCTCAAAAAACTCATTACTTTTGTTTTTGATTCTAATATTTTCATTTTTAACGACAGTTACTATAAACAAGTTTTTGGTACTCCAATGGGGTCCACCATCTCACCAATATTATGTAATTATGTCTTGGACGATTTGATTGAAGATTGTCTTCATCAAATTAATGTTGAAATACCATTCATAAAGAGATACATGGATGATTTGATCTTGGCACTACCTACAGACCTAATACAACCTACGTTAAATGTTTTCAACCAACAGAACCCGCATTTGCAGTTCACGTGCGAGGAAGAGGCGGAGAGATCCTTGCCCTTCCTTGACATGAGGTTGCACAGATGTGAAGGTAATGTGGTGAAAACACAATGGTATAGAAAACCAATATGTAGCAACAGATTCATAAGCTACCATTCGTACCATCCTCCTAGGATGAAAACTAATTTAGTCTTAGCAATGAAAGAACGTGTCAGAAGGTTGTCTCATCCTGACTATCTCCAACATGATTTAAACATTCTACGCAATATTTTTGTGGAAAACTCATATCCTCCAAGACTGATTAATAAATTGATTTGCAATGTTCCCTTTGTCAATAGGAACATTCTCACTGCTAGTACCATGTCACAACCAGGGCCTTTAGCTCAGAGTAACTCGGCGCAGACTAGTGTGTACTTTTATGCCCTTCCTTACATTCCGAAACTAACTATTGAACTTAGTAAAATTTTCAAGGAATTTAAAAACATCAAAATAGCTAACAAAAACATCAAAACTATACGTCAGTTATACAGTAAAATCAAACAACCTTTAACTACATTAGAATGCACAGATGTGGTTTACCGCATTGAATGTACTGAATGTCCAGCATCATATATAGGTGAAACCGGAAGAAACTTGTCTAGTCGAATAATCTCACATAAAAGCGACTGTAGATTAAATAAACCTACGTGTGCTTTGGCAGAGCATACAATCAATCTAGACCATAAGATCGATTTCAACAATGCTAAAATATTAGCCAGAGAAAGTAATAAATTCAAAAGAACGTTCCTGGAGATGGTACATATCAGCAAGAGTGATGACAACAATCTTAATAAGAGATCTGAGATCCAGAATCTTAGTAAAATTTATAACTATATATTGACTTTCGACTAGTCTGATTCTGCATCTTAGTAATCTCTTTTAATTTTCTTATTTATTTGATCAAGTTGATTATTAATTCAGTATATTTTTTCTTAACATATTTACTAAATACTGTTTTCTTTTTGATGAATAATAAAAACTTTTTTCAAATTTCCCGCTCAAATTAAGTTGGTATTACAGTTGGTAGTATTTGCAATCCGTTACAACTGCCTTTCATGGTTAATACTTTTTAAAAGTTTTTTCATAACTTTCTACTTATTTAAACAGTAAATCTCGCTTTTTGACTCTCTTTCTGTTCGTGAAATGGTTTGATCCAGACTTAAGACGACATGCATCATGTCGTTTTCATATTTTTTAATTATAAAATCAGTGTTTTTTAACTTTTTAACTACTTTAAATGTTTTATTTAATAAGTTCGTTTTCAACGTATGTCAGTTTTTTGCTTAATCTAGCATTCTTGGTAAGTTAAAACTTTGTATTTCTTTTTGAGTACTTAGCAAGTAATTTCTTTGTAGAACCTTGAAAAAGGAGGAAATTGCCTCCGAAAGCTTGGAATAGAATAAATAGTACGCCTTAGCACAGCCCTATTTTATTTTGACTACCACACCCAAAAAGAAAAAAGTATTTATTTATATATATATATATATATATATATATATATATATATATATATATATATATATATATATATATGAAACTTAAAGCTAAAATCAATATCAATAAAAGAATTAATATTAAAAATAAACTCACCAGGCTTCCGGGTTGAACCGCGTCGTTGATTTCTAGGCCGAGCTTTCGACGTCCTCTCTGACGTCATCTTCAGGGCTTTCGGGGTCTCAGTCTCCTGAGGCTCCAGACACTACACTCACTACTCACTGCACTACTGTTGTTGTTGACGCTGGGGCGGGTATTTATACCGTGGACTGGCGTGACTGACGTGGCTGTCGATGACGTGGCGGTCGATGACGTGGCGGAGTGGGAATTAGCGCGAAGACTATTTGGAGCGGGATTTGGATTGGCGCGAAGATTTTTGACGGCGGGAATTGGAGCAGACGATGTTTTCTTTAGGAGGGGTCTCCAAGTCGAAGGTAAACGGATGCCGTCATCTCTTTTATTGAGACAATTTGGCCGTTTTTCGATTTCTATAGCTTCTCGGATAATCCTTTGTTTATAGAAGCGAATGGGGGCTATGGTTCTGGAGTGTTCAACGTCAATTTTGTGACCTGTATGAAGATGGTGTTGGCCTAGGGCTGAAACTGAATCTGAATTGCGAACAGATATGGAATGTTCATAAATCCTATTTTGGATTCTACGATTGGTTTGTCCTATGTAAGATCGGGGGCAGTCTGCACAAGGAATTTCATAAACTCCGTGTTGTTCATTTGGAATGTTGTCTTTTACGGATCGGACAAGAGATGAAAGTTTTTGTTGGGGGGTCAAACCAATCGTAGAATCCAAAATAGGATTTATGAACATTCCATATCTGTTCGCAATTCAGATTCAGTTTCAGCCCTAGGCCAACACCATCTTCATACAGGTCACAAAATTGACTTTGAACACTCCAGAACCATAGCCCCCATTCGCTTCTATAAACAAAGGATTATCCGAGAAGCTATAGAAATCGAAAAACGGCCAAATTGTCTCAATAAAGGAGATGACGGCATCCGTTTACCTTCGACTTGGAGACCCCTCCTAAAGAAAACATCGTCTGCTCCAATTCCCGCCGTCAAAAATCTTCGCGCCAATCCAAATCCCGCTCCGAATAGTCTTCGCGCTAATTCCCACTCCGCCACGTCATCGACAGCCACGTCAGTCACGCCAGTCCACGGTATAAATACCCGCCCCAGCGTCAACAACAACAGTAGTGCAGTGAGTAGTGAGTGTAGTGTCTGGAGCCTCAGGAGACTGAGAACCCGGAAGTCCTGAAGATGACGTCAGAGAGGACGTCGAAAGTTCGGCCTAGAAATCAACGACGCGGTTCAACCCGGAAGCCTGGTGAGTTTATTTTTAATATTAATTCTTTTATTGATATTGATTTTAGCTTTAAGTTTCATTGTATTAACCGCGGAAGCCTTTCCGAACATATATATATATATATATATATATATATATATATATATATATATATATATATATATATATATATATATTGATACATGTATCCATGTAACTTCCAAAGTAGATTCTCGTAATACGTTGTCACTTCATATATACCGTTATGACTTCCGATTTCGGAAGTCACAACGTTTTGCCTAAATTTTTACGAATTTGGCTACTAGATGGTATTAGAAGGCTTATATCAAAAATTTCACTAGAAGTCACATCGTATCTAATATACTCATAAGATCAGATTTTAGTACGACGGTATATCATCAGCGCTAGTGTCGCTCCCGTACGAGAATACACGTGATATACACAACGCGTAGGGACTTCCGTATACCACACCGCTCGTTGTGACTTCCGTTATTTGGCAACGCTGTCTAAACGTTCCCAGACGCCAGACATGTAATTGTTATAGATTTGCGGTCGTAGTATTTTGTGCAGCTGTTATTTAAATATGAGTAATAGCAGATCTGCTTTACTTTTATAGTTAGCGTTAAATTAAATATATTATCTCTATAATTAGTATATTATACATGTACAAAATTCAAAGTGTCCATTAAATAATCTAAATTATTTTTTAAAAACCTTATTAAAAAATAAATTTAGGTAAATATTATTTTAATTTCACGAAATTGCCGAAAATCGTGTATAGGTATTTTGGACCTAGGCTGGAAAGTCAATTTTAGTGATTGTTACTTCGGAAGTAATAAAAGTATAAAAACACACAAAAAAATTGAAACAATGAATCAAAAGTGATAAATAGTTCTAATAAAGTAATAAATTCTAGTAATAATATGAAATACAGTAAACTCTCTCCTAACGGACACCTCCCTTTGCCGGGCACCTCCTCTATATGGACGGTTTTTCAAACAAAAATAATTCGGCGATATATGAACCTGTACCCTTCAACTGACAACTGACACTCAACACCGGACGTTGACAGTAAAAATGATGTGTAAATGCGGATCTTCTTCTTCTTATGCCGTCTTCTAACCAAGGTTGGCGATCACCTTTTTAAACGCTTCTCTGTCTTTTGCAAAGTGAAATATCTGTTCAACACTGAGGTTAGTCCAATCTCTGATATTCCTCAGCCAAGATTTCTTCTTTCTTCCCAAACCTTTTTCCCCTCTACTCTTCCTTGCATGATGACGTGTAGCAGAGAGTATTTATAGTTACGAAGTATGTGGCCCAGATACGATGTTTTTCTTATTTTGTGTTCATAAGCTTCCTGCCATGTCCAATTCTTCTTAACACTTCTTCGTTTGAGACTTCTGCAGTCCAAGGAATTTTCAGAATACGCCTATACAGCCACATCTCGAATGCCTCCAATTTTTTTACGGATTGTGCTTTTAGAGTCCAAGCTTCTACCCCATATAGTAGTTGCGACCAAACATAACATTCGACGAACCTCAATCTAATGTCCATACTCAATTTCTTATTTGTAAACATTAACTTGAATTTTATAAATCCTTTTTGAGCTATTTCTATTCTCACCTTTATTTCCTCATCTTGATCTAATTGTGAGTTTATAATTGCTCCTAGGTATTTATACCTCTCGACTCTTTCTATCGGTTTACCTCGAATGTCAGATGTATGTTGTCAACATGGTTTTTTGAGATCACCATTAATGTGGTTTTATTTATATTCATTGTTAGTCCCATCTTTTTGCTTTCTCTGTTAATGATATCTAGGAGAATTTGTAAATTGTCTATATTCTCTGCCATGATTGCGGTATCGTCTGCAAATCTTATGTTATTAATGATGCTCCCTCCAATCCTTACACCTTCAATTCTTTCCCATAGTGCCTCCTGAAATATTAGTTGGGAGTACACATTGAATAATTGTGGCGACAGCACCCATCCGTGCACGACAGCACGTATCCGCAAATGTGGATAGCAAATATAAAATGAAGAACTTTTTCCAAACATTTTACGATATAAAACTACATTTTTTATTATTTATTAAGCTCAATATTCCTTGTTGGCCTAGGAATAAAACGTTTACATTTCTGATTATATTTTATTTTAGTCTTATAAATTTTATATAATTCCAATTCAGTCCATTTATACAAACTTTCACCACCTACTTCCCTCTCCTTCAGTTCAATGCTAGTTGTTTCCATCTCTCAATGTTACTTTTCTTCAGGTCTTCGTACACACTGTCCTCCCATCTTTCTCTTGGCCTGCCTTTCCTTCTCTTTTGTTATGGTCTACGTAAGAGTACCATTTTGGCATTCTTTTACTTCTCATTCTTTCGATTTGCCCCAAATATTATTCTTTGTGCTTTGATCGTCATCGTTATCGTTGGCTCTTTATACAGTTCTTCCAATTCTTTATTGGTTCTTCTTCTCCACTGATCTATTTTCGCACCTCCATATTATATTGCTCTTAGCATTTTTCTCTTCAATCTTTCTAAAAGGTCTGTTTCTGACTTTTCAGCACCCATGTTTCGCATGCTTTGCGTATGATACTGTAGGTCATTTTTTATCGTTTCAAATTGATACATAGCCCGATCAAAGAATAATCTGACAAAAAAAAATAAAGGAAGGATGAAAATTTGGGAATAGGTAGTTGAAATTGTCTATTATTATATAAGAAAAAGTTGACTACTCTACACACCCTTCATTTTACAAAAATTGAGGGGAATACCCCTTCTCGGGGGTGAAAAATATAGAGTTATTTGCGAGTGAATATATTCATTTTTAACAACAAAAAACATGTTTTTAGACGGTTTTTCGCAAATAACTCAAAAAGTAAGTATTTTATCGAAGAAGATATTCTTAGTAAAATTATAGCTTATAAATAGTGAAAAGACTGGAGTACGCATGAAATCTGTATACCCAGTAGAAGCGGAGTTGTAACTAATGAAAAGTAGGTCCTTATTCGTCCAATTCCAAATCGAATATTTCAAAGTGAAATAACCAAAAAACGGAGCACTTTCCGGGGAAAACTTATTAAAAATTTTTTTAAAGTGTTTAAAAACAGGTTTATTTTTGTTTTTTTTTAACTTCTAACATTAAAAGTAAGTGAGTTACGCTCAAATCATTTTTGCTCCCTTTTATATTTTGGTAAAAACAATCGCGAAAATCACCCCCTAATTAGCATCCCAAATAAAATGAATCGTTACTGCTTCACAAGGTATTTTGTTTATGTATTCTTTATAATGATCTATAAGTTTTATTGGTTCAAACTGTTCAATTTTGAAAAAAATTGGTTTTAAAATAAAAATTTTTTTCTGATTTTGAAAAAATTCCTTTTTTTTTCAAAATAACTGAAAAATTATTAGTAATACCAAAAATCTCAAACAGTAATAAAATGTACGTTTTGCTTTTCTGATTATTTTGGATTTTTTGTTTTCCTGGTAGACAAAAATTGGTTATGCTAAGACTGTTCAAAATTTGCATACACTCGTGATTAGTGACTTGTTCAAGCCATTTTAACTAAAGCCATTTCAAATAGAAGCACTTTGAACCGATGAAACTTACAGATCATATAAAGAATACATAAGAAAAGTAAAGTGTGAAGCGGTAACGATTAAATTTATTTGAGATGCTAATTAGGGGGTGATTTTCGCGATCTTTATACCAAAAAATAAAAAGGGTTGAGCCCTTTTATTTGCGTAACAATATTTTGAGCGTAACTCACTTACTTTTAACGTTAAAAGTTCTTTTAAAAAACAAAAATAAACCTTTTTTTAAACACTTTAAAAAAGTTGTAATTAATTTTCCCTGAAAAGTGCTCCGTTTTTTGGTTATTTCACGTCGAAACATTTGATTTGAAATTTGACGAAGAAGGACCTACTCCTCATTAGCTACAACTCTGCTTCTACTGGGTCAACAGACTTCATGTGTACACCATTTGTTTCACTTTTTTAAAAGTTATATTTTTGCCAAGAATACATTTTTCGATAAAATACTTACTTTTTGAGTTATTTGCGAAAAACCGTTCATAAGCATAAAAATGAACATATCCACTTGCAAATAACTCTAAAAGTATTGACTTAGTGAAAAAACTCTATAGAACAAAAGTTGCTTAAAATTAGTTATTTTATCCAATTCCGGACTTATTTTGAATGTATATTTTCAACTCCAAGAAGGGTGTCTTCCCCTCAATTTTTGTAAAATGGAGGTGATGTAGAATTGTAAACATGTTCTTATATAATAATAGACAATTTCAACTACCTATTCCCAAATTTTCATCCCTAATTTATTTTTTGGAGGTTTTCGATCAGTTTTGTATTCCTTGATCGGGCTAACAGATCTTTTACACGAGTGATATTTGATATTAGGTATGAATACTGTTTACGCTATATTAATTATGTAATACAAATCTGTTCACAACTTTTAACTGTTAGCAACGCAAGCAAAATTTTAATGTGTATGTCGATCCATGAAAGAATTGCTGACCCCATTATTACTCTGATAATAAATACCTCGATAAATTTTTGTGTTTTGACTGAAATATGAATCTTAACTTAATTGTCGAATGAAGATATTTGGGTTCAATAGACGTCATTGTATTAATTTGTAGGTCTTAGCGTTTTGTACATATAATTAAAGTAACTGAAATAATTTTAGTTATTAAAAATTTTAAATTAACATATTCATTGTTGTTCTGAAGCTATTTCCTTGTGGCATTTTTATATTTGTCGTTCTGAAGCTATTTTCTTGTGGCATTTTTACAATTTTAACTATTTATAATGGGAAATAAGCCACAGTTATTAAAAAATGATTTTTATTAACGTTTCGACGCCCAAATCGGGTGCCGTTGTCAAAATACAAAATACTATTAACATAAACAAAAATGTTGTTGCTTAGTAAAAAAATTCTTTTAATAATTTATTTAATTTGACTCATTTATATCGGCAATTCAGATACATATGATACATTTTAAAGTAGAAGACTTTAAAATGATATTGCCAATATTTATGAGTTGCGTTCCTGGGACGACTTTACTGAAAGATAGTTCATTCGATTACATGAAATCAAACCCAACTCAAAAATATCCGTCACAAAAAAATCATAGCATGTGATCTGTCTTTAAAAAGACAACCACATGCAACGGTGACATTAAAATTCTCGCGTTAGAGATCTCATAGTAAATCACAAGGGAAAACCAGGAAAAACCTCGTGATACTATCCCATCGTAAGTATTTGGTCTTACATTTAAGTTACTCTCACAATTAATACCAAATTCTGACTTTACTATAATTTTGTTTAAATTATAAATAATATCAGTAATACATGGATATATAAGTAATACTAAAATATAAAGTATGTACTAACTCGGCTATTGACTTACTAATTGTGGTATTTTCTTTCTATTGACTTCCTCACCGACTTCTTCATCCTACTACATTCCACCGAGGAATTTGCGACACAGTTGTGTTTCGTTTAGCATAATTAGAGCCGCTTCTTTGATTTTTCTCTTTTTACTATCTGTTTCTTTCAGGACTATACTTGAATCTCTCCACTGAAATGTGAATGTTGTAAAAATATGTTATAAAAATAAAATATGTTCAGTTCATATGTTAAAATATGAGTTCAGTGGAGAGATTCAAGTATAGTTCTGAAAGAAACAGATAGTAAAAAGAGAAAAATCAAAGAAGCGGCTCTAATTATGCTAAACGAAACCAACTGTGTCGCAAATTCCTCGGTGGAATGCAGTAGGATGTGGATACCCATACTGAAAGAGGAAGTCAATAGAAAGAAAATACCACAATTAGTAAGTCAATAGTCGAGTTAGTACATACTTTATATTTTAGTATTACTTATATATCCATGTATTATTGATATTATTTATAATTTAAACAAAATTATAGTAAAGTCAGAATTTGGTATTAATTTTGAGAGTAAATTAAATGTAAAACCAAATACTTACGATGTCGGGATAGTATCACGAGGTTTTTTCCTGTTTTTTCCTCGTGATTTACTATGAGATCTCTAACGCAAGATTTTTAATGTCACCGTTGCATGTGGTTGTCTTTTTAAAGACAGATCACATGCTATGATTTTTTTGTGACGGATATTCTTGAGTTGGGGTTGATTTCATGTAATCGAATGAACTATCTTTCAGTAAAGTCGTCCCAGGAACGCAACTCATAAATATTGGCAATATCATTTTAAAGTCTTCTACTTTAAAATGTATCATATGTATCTGAATTGCCGATATAAATGAGTCAAATTAAGTAAATTATTAGAAGAATTTTTTTACTAAGCAACAACATTTTTGTTTATGTTTATAGTATTTTGTATTTTGACAACGGCACCCGATTTGGGCGTCGAAACGTTAATAAAAATCATTTTTTAATAATATTGTGGCTTATTTCCCATTATAAATAGTTAAAATTTATATTTGTCGTTGTCAAAATACAAAATATTACTCTAGTAAGACATTGTTACTCTAGTAATATTTATTTTGATGACACCCGACTTTTGCGTCGAAACGTTAATGAAATAATTTTTTTTAGTAAAATTGTGGCTTATTTCTCATTAAAAATAATTAATTATATCATATTTATTTTTCCCTTAAACGGACACCTGCCTTAAACGGACAGTTTATGCGGATCAACTATACTGTCCATCCAAGGGAGACTTCACTCTATAATAGAATAATTGTATCTAATTATTAAAAGTTTTTTGCTTTAAACGTGTGCAGAAATACATCATATTAACAAAGCTCGGAAAATAACCACTTAAAAATTCTAAAAATGTTTTAAACAAATTGTTACAATTGCTATTTTTGTGCCGTAAAAAATTTTTTGGATCACTGTTACTGTTAAAAAAACTAACACTGACACTGACTTTGGATCACTGACAAACTCCCTGAGCGTTTTTTGCAATTATAGGATTTGCAACATTTTGTTTTTTATTTGTTACTAAGCTCGATTTTCTTGGCCGGAGTGTATCTACCTTTATATTGTTCATAATATTTTATTATTCAATATTATATTATTAAATTTAAAATGTCGTTAGTAAACTCCAACAATAACCTGGAGCTAAAATAAAATCACTAAAAATATTTGTTAAAATTAATATTACCTAGCATCATTTTATTCATTATATTCATTTATTCTTCTTCTTCATCTTTTTGTGTAGACATAACTCTGTCTGTTTTTCAATGTGACTCCAGTTGTCATTCCATCGTTTTCGTGGTCTTCCCACTGATCGCCTTCCTATTGGGGAACCGTCTCTCGCCGTCCTTACTACTCTGTTTATTGTCATTCGGCTTTTGTGGCCATTCCACCATTTTACTCTTCTGTTTTTCACCCAGTTATTAATGTTGTCCACCTTGCATCTCTGTCGTATACGTATATCTGCACTTCTGGCTCTATCATATAGTGTCTTACCATCGATTTTTGGAAGTGTTTTCATCTCTGCTGTTTCTAGCATTCTTTTTGTCCTTTCTGTATCAGGTTGTTCCTGTCGCGTATGTCATTATTAGTCTGAGGACTCTTTTGTAAATTCTGCCTTCCATTTCTTTCCCGATATTTTTTTTTCTCCATATTGTGTCATTCAGGCAGCCTGCGGCTCTGTTTACTTTATTCACCTGAGCTTGTACTTCGGTTTCGAGCTTTCCGTAGATAGAGCTAGATAGTGTGATGCCTAGATATAAACTCTACGACTTGTGCTATTATCTGACCGTCCAGCTCAATTTACAACTAGATTTGTTGTTATAACCATGCATTTAGTCTTTTTGGGGAAATCAACATGTTAAATTTTCTAGCGGTTATATTAAATTGGTGCAGCATACGTTGTAAATCATCTTCACTTTGAGAGATTCGTCTGCATAGCAGATTATTTTAAGTTGTTTTTCTCCCATTTGGTATCTTTCTTTTGTCCTTACTTTTTTTTATTATTTCATTCATGATCAGGTTGAACAATAGAGAACAAGACAGGGAGTCTCCCTGTCTTATCACATTGCCAGCTTCAATTGGGTCAGTTAGTTCTTTATCTACTTTTACTCTGATCGTGTTGTTCTGATAGATATTTTCGATCGTTTTAATTATTCCTAGAGGTACCTCTCTTGCGTACAATAAATGGATAACGTCTTTTAATTTGACTCTGTCAAATTCCTTTTTAAAATCGACGAAACATAAGTATGCCGGCTTGTTGTATTCTACTGATTTCTCTTGAATCTGCCTCATTATAAATATAGCGTCGGTACATGATCTTCCCGACCTAAAACCTTGTTGTTCTTCTGCTAATCTTATAATTGTATTCAGTGTGTTTGTTATCACTTAGTGTTGTGTTTAATAAATTAATTCCTCTGTAATTCTCCGGGGGTCCGAATTACAGACTCATATTCATTCACAGAATTATGTTCATTAATAGCTGTAATTGACTAATGCATAGTTTTTATTATTGTAACAATTATTATTACAGTTAAACTATATAATATTAATGATATTTTATATATAGAATTAAGCCGTTTAACCAATTAACCAATTAAGCCAATTAACCAATTTCGATTTCCAATGCGAAAATGACATGTAATGAGAAATCAAGAACGTTACCGCCTTCTCCAACGGATTTTTCAAGGGAAGGTAAGTGGTAAAAGAGGACGTGGTAAAAGTGGTAAACTTTACGAACGTGGTATAACATGACTACCACTGAACTGTCCCGCGCTGCGGTAAACAAAGCCAAGATAGCCATGATGATCGCCAACATCCGGAACGGGTAGGCACTTTAAAAAGAAGACATTATTATTGGAACGCTAGATACCAATGAATTCCACTGCCAAGTGTGAGAGTCCAAGATAACAGATCACGCTCAAACTACGAGGTAAATTTGGCAGAAGAGACGTTGTGACTTCCAAAAACATGACAACATCGCTGGAAGTGACAACGCGACTTGAACTACCCTATTTACAGAAGCCACAACGTATTATGTCCGCTTCCGTAAATACCTATATATATACAACATTTATTATGGTAAATCCTTTCCCCTCAATATGTAGATCTATCGTAGCACCCCCCTCTTATCAAATATACAATTTTTAAAAAATAATCCCAAGTAGAAAAGGTGGAAGCCAGACAGCCTCTTCTGTATACCGGAAGTCACAACTTAACGTGCATCAATATATATATATATATATATATATATATATATATATATATATATATATATATATATATATATATTGTTATGCTCTACCTTTTCTATTTATTTAGATTAATTAGCAAATTCTTAATTTGATTGATTATCCAATTATTTTATTTATTGCCTATGTAAAGACATAACTAAATTCCAATTAGATTTTCCAATCAATTTTATTATCAGGGCTAATTTTGTATTTGATACAATACCTGTAATCTGTGGCTTCTAGTATTTCTAGTTGCTTACTTCTTCCAGGGTAGAAACAGGGAAATTGACAATACTCAAATTCATATAAATGTAATCTATTGTTTTTATCAAATGCCGTGTACATATGATTCAAAAATATTAAAATTTGACTTTGTTGCAACAATCTCTAACTTAATAAATTAAAACTCTAACTCTGATATCTCCTTGTTTTGACAAAATTATTTATTTAATTAATTTCTTATTTACTCATACTAAATTGAATGAATTTTACTTTTCTTCTTTTGAATTGATTTCTCAAATTTGAAATGACTAACTGCGTTACAAAAAAATTGTTCAATAAACAAGTAAACAAATATGGTCTTGATATAAATAACTTTTCTCCATTCAGACAAATGATTTGACTAACCCTTTATTCTTCACTCCCTCGTTTTCTGGATTGCGCTGTCCTTGATTCTCTCAACACGTACTCTCTGGTTGTTGCGAAAAAGTCCCACTCGTCAAAACTGCTTCCAAGAAAAACACACAGGACTTGCTCGAATATCTTGTGCACAAACGGATAATAATCAGCTACTCGTTCTAGACAAAACAAAGGAATCTCCCTCGGACCAGGAAAATTAACTCTTCAACCGGTCGACGATTTGGTTTCAACTTGACTCTGCTCGCAAAGGCTGATCACACCACTCTACACTGATTATACACTTTTAAAACACGACTGCCTTCTTCAGATGTCAATTACACAGTGCCTTTTCTCTCAAATCCATACTCTCATATTCATTATCCCTTCTCCCGATATTTTTCGTCCACTAAACAACAACCTCTCTCAAACCATTTATTTCTTAAGTAACCCAATATTCTTCCACATAACTTTTCCAATTTGTCAAATTTCAAGGAAAATCATAATTAGTTATTTTCTGCTTTCTACTTTTACAACTAAAAATAATACAGTTTGTATACCACATTAAAATACCTTCCCGGAATAATCTTAAAAACGTTATTGTCCCGTCAACACTCTCTCCACTTTCTAATCACCGAAATGTTTTGTTAATGCCCCGTCCATTTCGTCGAATAATTATCACTAATCGTTTTAATTTTTCCGAACCACTTGTTTAAAAGCAAAATTAAATTCTAAACAAATTTGGTCATATACAGGGTGATGAAAAACTATCATTTCATGGTCGTGGATATAAATTTAATTTTTTTTTTAATTTCTTTATAAAAAACTATTCTACAACAAATCCCCGCCTTTTGAATTCGATAAATTCTTTGCATCTGCAACCGATTTTCTCGAGGCAAAACAATTTTCCAGTATACCTATTTCATTATCCTACTTTATGTCCTATTTCCTATATATATATATATATATATATATATATATATATATATATATATATATATATATATATATATATATATATATATCCCGTTCACAGCGTAATACGCCTTTGGGTTCCCGTTCGCCAAGCCTGTCTATTCTGCCAGTCTTCTTCAGATAGATTTCTTGCTGACATTGCTTTTGAGATTCCTTGGATCCATGTTGTTGGTGGTCGTCCTCGTTTTCTTTTCTCTGGTGGTACCCATTCTAATATCTTTTTGGGTAGTCTTTCTTCCCCCATACGTCTAACATGTCCGTACCATATTAGTTGTTGTTTTTCGATGTCTTCTATAATTGATCTTTGTACTTTCATTTGTCTCCTGATGTCCTCATTTTTCACATGTTCTAATCTAGACTTTCCCGCTGCTCTCCTCCAAAAATCCATTTCAACTGCCAATAGGTTACCTTTAAGTTTTTGTGATAACTGCCACACTTCTGAGCCATAGACGATTACTGGTTTTAATATGGTATTATATATTCGTTTTTTCGTTTCCGGTCTTATATTTTTTTGCCATAATACTGAATTCAACGCACCTATAACTTGTTTTCCTTTGGTTATTCTGTCTTTTATGGCTTCATCACTTCGTCCTGTCTTTGTCAGTTTTACCCCCAAATATGTACATTGGTCACATTTCTTAATAGTTTCATCTTCTAAGTCGAGGTCATCTGGATTATTTTCTCCTCCTACGCAAAGATATTGTGTTTTTTGGACATTTACTTCGAGGCCCCATTTTTTGTACTCTTCCATTAGTTTTCTAGCCATATACTCCAGGTCTTCTTTGTCTTGGGCAATAACTACCTGGTCATCTGCATAGTGCAACGTATATAACGTTTCATCCCCAATAGATAGCCCCATCCCTTTACACTTCTTCTTCCAGTGCCTGAGTGCTTCATCGATATATATGTTGAACAGTATGGGAGACAAACAACAACCTTGCTTCAGTCCTTTTGTTACCTGAAAACCATTAGACACCTCTTTTCCTATTTTAACTTTTGCTATTATTGTGTTCTTATAAAGCTCCTATTTCCTGTGTCCTATTTCCTACCTTAAACTATTTACTATGTACCCTTCCTTCCTTTACTCATGATATTTGTACACATCGTAACAATTACATATTTTTCTGATCTTTTGACTTTCTTCTTCTATTTCCTTCATTCTCTTTTTCTTCCAAACGTCATGCGCCTGTTTTTGGGCAACTTTATGCTCTCCATTTCTGAATTTTTCATAGTGTTTTAAATTCAAATGCATCTCCTTTTCTTCTCTTTCTCTTTCTTTTGTTAATCTCATTTCTTCTTCTTCTGGGTTCGACTCTTCTTTTGAGGAATCCCATGTTTCATTTTCTCTTGTCACTTTCATTTTTTTTCTTCTTCTGGGCTCGACTCTTCTTCAGAGGAATCACAGGTTTCCTTTGCTTTTGTTACTCTCAAATTTTCTTCTTCGGGTCTCAACTCTTCTTTTGAGGAGTCCCAAGTTTCATTTTCTTTTGTCCCTTTCATTTTTTCTTCTTCTTCTTCTGGGATCGACTCTTCTTCAGAGGAATCACAGGTTTCCTTTGCTTTTGTTACTCTCAAATTTTCTTCTTTGGGTCTCAACTCTTCTTTTGAGGAGTTCTAAATTTCATTTTCTTTTATCTTCCTTTGCCCTCTTCTTCTCTTTCTCCTTTGTCCTTGTTTCGTCGCCACATTCATCTCCACTGTTGTGTTCTTTTTCTGAATCGTCCATTTTCCGTTTCTCATGTTCCTTGTCCTTTTTCAAATTTTCCGGTTCTTCTTCTTTTTCCTTTGTGAATTTCTTCCGGTTATTTTTGAAATCAAGTGCTACGTATTTTTCTGTCAATTCGTCCACTCCTACGATCATGTCATGCGACATATTATCTCTTACCCAATCGTACCTTTATTCGTATGCCTTCATTTATTGTTGCCAATGTCCGTTTATTTGCGCCCACTAAGTTCACTCTAGGTATTTTATAAATAAAATTTGTCAAATTAACTTCTTCTATTAATTTTCTGTTGACCAGTGTTATGTCCGAGCCAGTATCTATCAAAATTTTAATTGGTTTCTTGTTGATAAAACCATTCACAAATTTTAAATTTATTCCATTTCTTTTTTCATTGTTTCCTGACAGTTTTATAAATTCCTTCGGGTGACAAAAAATTCCTGTTTGGTTCTTTGTTTCTAGTGAGCGCCTTCGTGAAAAGACGCCGTTTGCTCCTCGTTGTTTATATTTTCGTCGTAGTGTCTCTCTTATCATATTCTTCTGTCTGGGTATTATTTACCTCTCTTCTATTTTTTCTTGGTCTGTCGGATCTGTTTCGGTTTTCTCGATATCCCTGTTCATTTTGTCTACCATTATTTCTGTTTTCTTGATTTGTGCGTGTGGTGTTTCTATTCTGGTTATCTCGATTTCTGTCCTCATTCCATTGCCTATTTCTTTGTTCATAATTTCCTCTTCCGTTGTCTCTATTTTCGTTTTCCCTCCTGGGATTAAATTCTCGTCTTGTATAGTCCCTCCTATTATTTTGTCTTCTATCTCTGTAATCCTGTGTTTCTCGGAGTCTGTAATTTTCTTGCGATCTTCTTGATTTTCTTTCTCTTTGACGTGATTCTCTTATTTGTAGAAATTGGCACAAACTATATATGTCTTTGTAATTTTGCAGTGTGATATGGTCTTCTAGCGTTTCTTCGAAATGTCTTGCAATCAGTTCGACTAATTGTTCTGACGAATAATTGTATTGTAAATGTTTTGCATTATTGTATATTTGTAATGCATATGTTTTTTCTGAGATACCCATCCGATCATTATATTTCCCATTTTGTAATTCTTTGTTGATTTCCATTTGTGGGACTTTTTCCCAGAAATAGTTTAAACATTTTTGTTCAAACTGTTGTTAATTGTCAGTTTCTTCTTCTTTGCTGTCAAACCACAGACCTGCCTCATACTTAAAATGGTTTCTGATCGTTTCTTTGGCTGTTTCAAAATTTCTAATGTGTTGTACTTTCTTTTTCAGGCTATTTATGAAAGGCAATGGGTGTAATCTTCTTACATCCCCGCCAAATCGTATTTTCACGTCATCTGTGCTATGTATAACCATTTCTCTTCTTTCTCGCGACATTTTGTTAAGTATTGATTTCCGCAATTTTTCTTTCGTTTTCTTTGATCTTTCTTTCTACTTCTTCTATATCTGCTTGAATAGCGTTTTCCAACTTGTTTTCCATATTTTCTAGTTCCTTTTTCTGGCAATTCGTTAACTCCTCCATTTTATTTTAAATTTTCCTTTCTTGTTCTTTCATGTGATCTTTCATTCTCATTTCTTGTTCTTTCAGGTGATCTTTAATTTTCATTTCTTGTTGTTCTATCTCGTTTTTCATTGTTGTCAAACATCCTTTTATTTCCTTTTCATACTTTTCTATGCGTTCCTCTATTTTCTTATTGTTCTCTTCTATTGCTTGTTTTGTTTCCTGTTGATTGTCATCCATTTTTTGTTGTGTTTCTTCCATGACTCGTTTTGCTTCTTCCTGATTTTTATCCATTTTATCCATTTTCTTTGATGTTTCTTCCTGATTTTTATCCATTGTCCTTTTTGCTTCATCTATTTTTTGTGATTGTATTTGCATCAGTTGTAATAATTTTTCTAAATCTGACAATTCCTTTTTTCCTGTTTCCATGATTGTTGTGTCTAAAATGTCTTCTTGATCTGAATGTTCTCCTTGTTCCAAATGTTCTTCTTTTTCTAAATTTTTTTCTTGTTTTTTGTTTTCTTTGCTTTTGTTTCTTGTCTCTGGCATTTCTTTTCAAGGAATACTATCCCCGCCAAATAGGAAACTTTAAAATACCCTATTTGTTGCAGACACGAAAATTTTCTCTTAACCAATGCAATATGAATATTTCAAAAACTCATCAAATGCAAATATCAAATAAAATATTAGAAATTGTACCTAAAGGAAATTTATAAGTCGTAATTCAAATATATCAATTTTGACCACTCAATATAGATTTTCAATCACCTGTTTTTTCTCTGTCTTCCCTTTCAAAGTTGCAACCAGAAATACTCTCTTAATTCACCATCAGTTGGGACGCCATTTGTTATGCTCTACCTTTTCTATTTATTTAGATTAATTAGCAAATTCTTAACTTGATTGATTATCCAATTATTTTATTTATTGCCTATGTAAAGACATAACTAAATTCCAATTAAATTTTCCAATCAATTTTATTATCAGGGCTAATTTTGTATTTGATACAATACCTGTAATCTGTGGCTTCTAGTATTTCTAGTTGCTTACTTCTTCCAGGATAGAAACAGGGAAATTGACAACACTCAAATTCATATAAATGTAATCTATTGTTTTTATCAAATGCCGTGTACATATGATTCAAAAATATTAAAATTTGACTTTGTTGCAACAATCTCTAACTTAATCAATTAAAACTCTAACTCTGATATCTCCTTGTTTTGACAAAATTATTTACTTAATTAATTTCTTATTTACTCATACTAAATTGAATGAATTTTACTTTTCTTCTTTTGAATTGATTTCTCAAATTTGAAATGACTAACTGCGTTACAAAAAAATTGTTCAATAAACAAGTAAACAAATATGGTCTTGATATAAATAACTTTTCTCCATTCAGACAAATGATTTGACTAACCCTTTATTCTTCACTCCCTCGTTTTCTGGATTGCGCTGTCCTTGATTCTCTCAACACGTACTCTCTGGTTGTTGCGAAAAAGTCCCACTCGTCAAAACTGCTTCCAAGAAAAACACACAGGACTTGCTCGAATATCTTGTGCACAAACGGATAATAATCAGCTACTCGTTCTAGACAAAACAAAGGAATCTCCCTCGGACCAGGAAAATTAACTCTTCAACCGGTCGACGATTTGGTTTCAACTTGACTCTGCTCGCAAAGGCTGATAACACCACTATACACTGATTATACACTTTTAAAACACGACTGCCTTCTTCAGATGTCAATTACACAGTGCCCCCCTCATCTATGACAGTGCCTTTTCTCTCAAATCCATACTCTCATATTCATTATCCCTTCTCCCGATATTTTTCGTCCACTGAACAACAACCTCTCTCAAACCATTTATTTCTTAAGAAACCCAATATTCTTCCACATAACTTTTCGTCAAATTTCAAGGAAAATCATGATTAGTTATTTTCTACTTTTTACTTTTACAACTAAAAATAATACAGTTTGTATACCACATTAAAATACCTTCCCAGAAGGATCTTAAAAACGTTATTGTCCCGTCAACGCTCTCTCCACTTTCTAATCACCGAAATGTTTTAAGGCCTTGTTTAAAAAAACCCAACCGCCGCGGTTCAAGTTACATAGAAACAAATGCAACCGCTCAACATCGTACATATCGAACCGCTAAACGTCGTCAAACCGCGGCGGGTGTATTCATTTTCCAATGACGCGTTTGCAAGGCGGTTTTAGACAGGATCGCCTTTTTAAGAATACACGCGCCGCCGGGGTACGAGATTCATCTACATAGCGATCGATAATATAGTTTCGATCGCCAGGTAAAATAAATACATTATTTTAAATGCGAGAATTCACGAATATGAAGAGTAAGATACTCTGTTCTAGGCGAGGATACCATCCTTTGGTCTCAGTAGTGAGCAAACCCTAACTTAAAGTAGTGATATCTCTGACAATTTTTATTCTACAGTAATGAAAAATAAAACAGATTATACATGAACAGATATAGGTAAACAGAATTTTTGTTAAAAAAACTACATTTTTGTACTGTATCATTTTTTTTTCGTATCTATTATTTTCGAGTTACATGGAGAAAAAGACAGATTTGTAAGAAAATAAAAATTATTCCGGAAAAACCTTGGTATAAGAATTTCACCCTCCCTCGCAAATACATATCCACCATCAGTAGAATTAGATTTGGACATGCATGTTATCCTGCACATTTATTTAAAATAAACATATTAGATTCGAATATTTGTCAAGAATGTGAGGTTAAAAGTGACTTGAACCACATATTTTTTGAATGCAAAAAGCATAAACACCTAACCAATCACCTAATTAAAAGAATTATAGACCAGAACATCCCACTCCCTGTAAATATTCTCTTTATTCTGTCACTGAATAAAAAGAAAATTTTTGACTGTTTGGTATCTTTCTTGTCGGATAGTAAAATATTATTGTAATTAGTTATAAGTATTTGTAAAATATGTTTAAAAAATATAAAAAAAAAAATAAAAAGAAAAAAAAAATAAAAAAAAAATAAAAACATGAAACAAAAAAAATGAATAAAAAAAATACTTAAAAAAAATAATAAAAAATTAAAGAAAAAAAAATCACTAAGAGGATTTAAACCTCCGCAGGGATGAACTGGGTTGACATCCTATCGTAGTGACAAAAAAAAAAAAAAAAGAATGCATTTATTTTAATATTAAGATTAAGTAATATTTTTATTTGTAAAATGTATACACTATGTCTTCTTCTTGATAAACATTAAGTAGTATAATATATTTATATTTATTAACATAGTATGTACATTAGCTGTAATGGGTAGGTAAATAAGAAGTAAAAAAAATTGTAATAATATTATAATAACCAAGTTTCACTAATTGGCAATATCTTTAATACATTTACTTTTGATTGAGACTGGCTGAATGACCATAGTCCAAGCCAAAAAAAAAAAAAAAAAAATGCGCTCTATAATTTGATCTTGTTTTTTCAAAAACCATATACTGCTTATGTGTTTATTTTGACCAAAAATTTTTCCATCCCCGAGAAGGGGTGGGAACCACCCCCAAGATAAATGCGGCATAGGATATAGGGTAGACTTTGTTTCTTGAGGTTCTTGAGTTCGAAGCCAAATTGAATATTTTTAATGCCTAATATCCTCATTGACTGCACTATTCAAAGATTATTATACAATGATTATACCTACAGTCGAACCCAATTTTTTGAAAAGAATACTTTTCATGTTCATTATCCTAAAAATTTAAATTATGTCCGGTTTACCAGGATCTCTGAGGTTATAAGTACTTTATGACTGTGTTAACAGCACGAATTTGATATTTCCCGACAACTGTAGGTCATAAAAAATAGGTACGTTTTAATTTATCTATAAATTTATATGGCTCAGCTACTTCGTGGGTGGCCATGTAAATAATTGTGGCCGTGTTTTTAACGATTATTTTTAGAAAAGAAAATATAAGTATTATTATGCTGTATATATTTTAATAAGAAACTATGTATAGATTCTATACATTTCAATAAACGCGTTTGACTGTATAAATATAAAAAGTTAACATACACGTTAACCTTAACGTTACAACGAGTTTCTCTTCGGGTGAAATCCCACCCCTCACTGTATTTTCACATGATGATAAACATTCTTTTAATAAAGCTAACAATTCGTCAAAATATGTTATACTCAACTCATGCGAAAATAGTTGAAAAACTTTGGAAGGTATTCTCTCCATTTGGAATAGATTGTCACAAAAGACCCCATAGTTAACCTATCGTTAATTAAAGGGTGCACCCACCATCTTCTTATTCGTCTTCGCCTTGCTTTGTATCGACGGTATAACAACCAAATACAAATGCTAACTCTTCTACCTCCATATTTGTACTGGATGCCGGCTCTGAAGCAAACGCGGAGCAACCGCTGTCATGTGTTCGATACAACCGTCGGTCGGCTAACCGCGGCGTCAAACGCTGGCAAACCGCCCCATGTAAACAAGCTGTAATGCCCCGTCCATTTCGTCGAATAATTATCACTACTCGTTTTAATTTCTCCGAACCACTTGTTTAAAAGCAAAATTAAATTCTAAACAAATTTGTTCATATACAGGGTGATGAAAAACTATCATGTCATGGTCGTTGATATAAATTTAATTTTTTTTTTAATTTCTTTATAAAAAAACTACCTATTCTACAACAATATATACAGGGTGTAACAAAAATACAGGTCATAAATTTAATGACATTCTGGGACCAAAAATAGTTCGATTGAACCTAACTTACCTTAGTACAAATGTGCACATAAAAAAGTTACAGCCCTTTGAAGTTACAAAATGAAAATCGATTTTTTCCAATATATCGAAAACTATTCGAGATTTTTTTATTGAAAATGGACGTGTGGTATTCTTATGGCAGTAGTATCTTAAGAAAAAATTATAATGAAATTTGGACACCCCTTAAAAATTTTATGGGGGTTTTCTTCCTTTAAACCCCCCCAAATTTTTGTGTACGTTCCCATTTAATTATTATTGTAGTACCATTAGTTAAACACAATATTTTAAAAACTTTTTTGCCTCCTAGTACTTTTTCGTAAATTTTTTTTAATTGACTTTTGTTGACCAGTTATAATTCATTTTTGTATCAATACTGGATAATTTCTATTTTAAATAATTTTGCGGTATTTGTCATATCCGTTTACATTAATTTGCATAATCATTTCATAGATTGTCCGTTTTTACAGTTTATTCTATTATTAAATTTTGCCTTTAATTCTTTGATATAATCAATTTTTTTTTAATATACGGTTATATTTTACTTTCGATTTTTATTTTTTCCATGAGTTTTTTCTGAGTATTGGTTTTGAATTTCTGCGATTGGATGACGTAAAACCCTGAGATAATGTAAGTGTAATTTTTAAAATGCTTACATATTATAGAAAATAAGTAGAATCAAAACAATATGTAGAAAAACAAGAAATACTGGATATTAGTGACTGTCGATATAAACAAACAACTAGTTTATTAGGGTTGCAGTCAGAAGGTTGGCCGGGATGTTAAAGAAACACTCTTTTGACTTTTTGTCTAGCTTTCGTAATTGTTTTATTCCTTTTTCAAGACTCTGTAATATAGATAAAAAGAAATATGTAAATATTTATAAAATATCACAATTTGTCAGTACAACTTACTAGTCGTTGAGATTATTTAAAAAAAGCTTTATGACCCTCAACCATACTAACACAAACATAAAATACAGAAAATAATGGACAAAATACATTCTAAAATTTGGTAAGGATAGTAAATTTTTATATTTACTCTATGACATCATTTGATAGTGTGTTTTAACTCTGATACATAGAGAACAGAAAGAAAAAACAATCAGATTAAAATGGTGTTCTTAATATTGTATTTATTTTTAAAAACCAAGAGGTAATTTTACCCAGTTTTAAATGTTAATGTTTTATTCTCAAATCTAGTGCACTTCTTTTATTGTTTTTTTTTTTTATTTTAGATTCTGAACATCAGGCAACAACATCCAGGGCAGAAGTAAACAGGGCCGATTTCGTGGACGACAGAACTTGTGAAATCTGCAATAAAGTTCTTAGTACTCATTACGCATTGAAAAGACATAGAAAAATTCACCGGAATAGAGCAGAAGATGACCATAGGGCTGAACAACAGCCTACGACACCTAGAGCAGACGATAACTGTAGGGCTGATTTCGTGGCCAACAGAACGTGTGATATATGCAAGAAAGTGCTTAGCACACACTATGCACTAAAAAGGCATCTAAAAATTCATGCTAAAGACAAAAGATCACGTTCGTGTCAAATTTGTGGCGCGCAGTTTTTAACGGTCTATGCTCTAGGTGTCCATAAAAATCATCAACACGAGGGAAACATTCCAAAATGTGATATTTGTGAAAAACAATTTAGTACAAATTACCATTTGAAAAGACACATGGAAAGAGTTCATAATAAATAAGTGTGTAATTTTAATAAAATTAAGTGTGTTATCTGTAGTTGTAGTTAAAGTAACTTTAACACGACATATGCTTACTGATAATTAAGAGAAAAATTTTAAATGTGACGTTTGTTCCCGTCAATTTAAACAAAAATGTAATTAAAAAAAAACATTGTCGTACACATACTGAAAGCGAATGAAGTAAAGGGCTAAAGAAGAAAAGAAGAATGTTGCAGTTTTTACTGTAAAACTCTGAGATCATTTAGAAAAAAAAAATAAATAAAAAAATATAATATAAAAAATTATTAAAAAAAAATATACAAAAATAATTATTTATTAGTAGAATTGTTTATTAGAGATTAATATCAGTATTAGTTTTAGGATAAGATACGAAAAAATGACTAATAAAATAAAAAATAGTAAAATTGGCGAATGGATTTAGTGTCCGCAGTCATATAAACCCAAATAAACAACAACATACTGAAAGAGAATCTTCAACTTGACAGACTGACATTTTATTTTGATGATAATAATTACATATAACTTGTTAATATAGGAAGTCCAACCCCCATTTCAATACAAAATCTCCTACATACAAGCTGATGATATAGTTTTAATCACAGACACAGTAGAGAAAATGCAGAATCTAATAGATATTTGGCAAAAAGAGATACATAAATTAAAAATGGAAATGAATCTCAACAAAACCAAACTTATGATAATAAATGAAGATGAGAAAAGAGAAAGGAATACTAATATAATAGTAAGGGAAAAAGTAATAGAACACGTATCTACTTTTGAATATTTGGGAAATATAATAACAGATGATGGGAAAACGGACTTGGCAACTTGAAGTATGAGAGATATGAAGAACCTGGCCACCAATAGAAGCAATTTGAAGAAGTGGATAAAAGGCGGAACCCGACATCCGACGCCCTGAAGGGCACTAAGGATTATGAGAAAGAAGAAGATTCTGAACAACAAAAGCCAACAACATCAAAAGCAGAAGATCGTAATAATTTTAGGGGCCACCTTCGAATGGATTCCGATGACAATGTGACATGTGATATCTATAAAGTGCTTAGTTCAAAATATGCTTTAAAGAGGCATAAAAGAACGCATACTAGTGAAAAAACCCCACTTGACTGTAACCTTTGTGACGCTCAGTTTTTAACGGATTATGCTCTAGGTGTTCACAAACGTCGACACGCTGGAACTATTCCAAAATGCAATATTTGTCTTAAGGAATTTGGTGCAAACTATCAATTAAAAAGACACATGAGAACGCATAATAAATAGACTTGTTTTAAGTGTGATATCTGTTCCAAATTATATACAGAAAATATTAAACTACTAATACACATGCGTATGAATACAGGTGAGAAACCTTTTAAATGCTAAGTATGTGCAAAACAGTTTGTAGTTAAAGGAACTTTAACACGACATATGCTTATTGATTCTTAAGAGAAAAATTTTAAATGTGACGTTTGTTCCCGTCAATTTAAACAAAAATGTAATTTAAAAAAACATTGTCGTACACATCTGAAAGAGAATCTTCAACTTGACAGACTGACATTTTATTTTGATGATAATAATTACATATAACTTGTTAATATAGGAAGTCCAACCCCCATTTCAATACAAAATGTCCTACATAATATTAATGACCAAACCTTAAGAAAGATCAATCAATTTTTAACAATATTTCAAATTAAAATATAAAATAAAAATAGTTATTTGAAAATCATATCACAATGAATTTAAAGAAGGGAATATGGAAAAATTCAGACCCTTTGAAAAGAGGATTCCCTTCCAATTACAGTCCAAAGACGAAGACTGGCCAAGTACCTAAGAGATGGAGGCCATGAAACTACAAGAAGAAGAATAATTACAATATGGAGAGCTGCGACCAAGTAAGTAAAATGCATGACTAGTGTACAGGATTTATATTAGCAATACTTATTAGTAAATTAGGTAAAGTTTTACATATTTTTATAAGTATAGTGTTGAATAAGTAAATTAATTTTTATTAACTACAAAATAGAGATCATTAAAAAAGACTAAGTTTTCACTCTAATGGCATATAAAACAACATAATGCTATTCTACACCCCACCAGAATGAAAACAATGGGAACCTTCTCTGGTTACACCTCCGAGGCTTCTACAATTTGCAAGCCATACGGATGCTGAGACTAAGGAAGATGAGGGAATTCTACAATTTACAATTCACGTCCCATCTGCTCAGCGCGGTAAAGTTCCAACGAGAATGGTTCCCTTCATACTCCACACAGAGTAAATGTAAATCAAAAATGAATAACCATTTTCAATTTCGTTGCAAAACGAAAACACAGCCGAAACATATTCTAGTCCAATCAGAGAGTGCTGCAAGCACCCCTACCGGTTTCGAAACTTATTAGTCTCTCATCAGGAGGTGTAACCAGAGAAGGTTCCCATTGTTTTCATTCTGGTGGGGTGTAGAATAGCATTATGTTGTTTTATATGCCATTAGAGTGAAAACTTAGGTCTTTTTGCAAGCAGTTGCCGCTAGGGCATCTATGCCATTTCGTTCGTTGCAGACCGGGACTGCATGCTGGGGTTTGTTTTGGTTGGATCGGGGAGAGCAGCAAATGTGCCTCCTGATGAGAGACTAATAAGTTTCGAAACCGGTAGGGGTGCTTGCAGCACTCTCTGATTGGACTAGAATATGTTTCGGCTGTGTTTTCGTTTTGCAACGAAATTGAAAATGGTTATTCATTTTTGAGATTATTAAGTTTATATTTTTAATGATAAAACAAAATTTCTTGGCAGATAGAACTATTAAAAGTATTTTTCTACAGTCTACAATTACATAATATGCAAATAAATGTCGAGTTACATGAATGTACTATTTACATGTAGGAAGCGATGAGGAAAATGCAAAATAATGACTTTATTGTGCGTAAAACGGGCACCACACTCTCGGCGAAGTTACTTCGCCAAAGTTGACCGAAGTCCGCAGTGCCTCTACACACTCGTTCTACTTCGCGAGGAACACATTCAAGCGGTGCGATACCGACAAAGATCCCTTTGACTCGGACGCGGCAGACCGACAGATTTCGGAAGTAGAACGAAGTTAGGCAAAGTTAGACAAGGTGGCCATCTACACTCTCGTACTTGTTGAACCTCGATCGACTTCGGCTAGAGTGCGGACGGCGTTTAAGATATATTTACGAGGAATCTGATGAAACAGCAAAAAGCAAAAGTTTAAATGGACAATTATTTTAATTTAATATGAGTCATGAAAGATAAAAATGAAAGGAATATTTTATTGAAAATAATTTCCACGGAAAATATGAGTTCCGAAATAACGGAGACTAAGATTTAGAATAAGATTTAGAGAATTTTTTTAAAAGGACAAAACAGAGAAACATCCTAAAGACGAAAAATTAAAAATATAACTATGGAAAAGAAATTAAATTTTATATACAAAGAGTATGATTATCCCACGTACAGAGGACTAATAAAATTTCCTCGTGAGAGAATGCATTTTTATACAATGATTTTGTGAAGAAAAGATTAAGAAATGAGGATGAACTGATGTAAGAAGAAAAATAAAGACAAAATAAGTTATAACGACGTAATGAAGTTTTATATATCACAAGAAAATCCCATTTGAGGAAGAAGACAAAAGAAGGTTGAACATTAAGACTTAAAAGTTATCGTAGAGAAGGATAAGTTAAAGAATATTTAACGACAAAACGATATTGGAAAAATCAAATATTTGAAGAAAATTTTGTACTGTAGGTACTATTTAAGAAGAATATTTTGTATTGCTTCAAGTAACATAATTATTAGTATAATATATAAAATAACTAATTAGTCTCATGAGCCACTCTCTCAAGCTACTTCTTAAGATAATTCTTAATAGAATCAAGCAGAAATGTGAAGAGACAATGGGAAACAAACAATTCGGTTTCAGAGAAGGATTGGGAACAAGGGAAGCTTTGTTCTCAATGTTAACATTACTTCAACGATCATGGGAAGTACAGAAACCAATTTACGTCTGCTTTATAGATTTTGAGAAGGCGTTTGATAGAGTTCAACATGATAGGTTGTTTGAATATCTAGAAATGATTGGAATAGACGATAAAGATCTGAGACTTTTACAACATCTATATTGGAATCAAGAAGCTTCTATTCTGGTAGACGGCAAAGAAACAGACAAAATTTGCATTCAAAGAGGTGTCAGACAGGGTTGTGTGTTATCCCCAACTTTGTTTAACGTATACTCAGAAATAATTTTTAATGAAGCCTTGGAAGGACAATGTGGAGTTCGAATCGGGGGAGAAACTATTAACAACATCAGATATGCAGACGACACCGCGATCATGGCTGAAAATATCGAAGATCTTCAATTCCTTATAGATCGAGTCACTAGAGAATGCTCCAATAACGGACTTAACATAAATGCAACAAAGACAAAGTTACTTGTGGTTAGTAAACAAGACGTCGGCCCTATGCAACTAATTGTCAATGATGAATCAATAACAAAAGTTAACCATTTTAAATACCTAGGATGTTGGATAAACGAGACACTAAATCCGGATGAAGAAATTAAAACTCGTATAGAAATTGCAAGAGGAGCATTTATGAAACTTAGATCTATTCTGAGCAACTCTCAGCTGAACTTACAACTAAGAATCAAGTTCCTAAAATGTTATGTGTATCCTGTATTACTATATGGATGTGAAACCTGGATCATGAAGGTTAACATGATGAACAAATTAGAAGCCTTTGAGATGTGGTCGTATCGTAGAATGCTCAGAATATCTTGGGTTCAACGCATTTCAAACAGAGAAGTCTTAAACAGAGTAGGTCAAGGCGAAGGTGACTTAATGAAGATGATAAAAAAGAGAAAACTTGAATATCTGGGGCATATAATGAGAGGTAGCATATACAGGATGCTGCAGTTAATACTCAATGGAAAGATCGACGGAAAAAGAGGAATTGGTCGAAAGAAATATTCATGGCTCCGAAACCTTCGTCAATGGACTGGCTTATCAGCAGATCAATTGTTACATGCCGCACAAGATCGAGAACGATATCGGCAAATTGTTATGGAAGCTACCCACGCCTAAAAATTTGGGCACGGTACTTAAAGAAGAAGAAGATAAAATAACTTTAAATTTCCATAATATAAATATTAGTCGGAGAGATAGAAGCGGATTTTGTGCGTGATAAGTGATATGGAAAAACTATACGGGGATATGTTGAATTAGTTGTGTACATGACTTTCACCAACGGCCGGAAACCACAGTTGGGGCCGAGGGTAGTTATAAGGGGTCAAAATCGCGGATTTTATTATTTTTTTTATGACGCTCATGATCGAGATAGTGCACCAAAATTTGGTAATAAGTAGGTCATGACGTAACTAAGTAAAACCTCTAGGGGCGGAACGCTGCGTGGCCGAAAAAGGGGTGGGGGTAGGGGTGAATATAAAAAATATAAAGGGTTTTTTGCGACGTTCGTGATTGAGATAGTGGACCAAAATTTGGAAATAAGCAGATCATGACATTACTAAGTAAAATCCCCAGGGCCGGAAACCAGAGTTAGGGATGAGTGTAGTTATAAGGGGTCAAAGTCGCCGTTTTTATTATTTTTTTTGTGACGCTCATGATCGAGAGAGTGCACTAAAATTTGGGAATAAGTAGGTCATGACGTAACTAAGTAAAATCTCCAGGGGTGGCACGCTGCGTGGCCGACAAAGGGGTGGGGCAGGGGTGAATAGAAAAAATATAAGAGGTTTTTTTGCGACGTTCGTGATTGAGGGAGTACACCAAAATTTGGGAATAAGTAGACCATGACATAACTAAGTAAAATGTTCAGAGCCGGAAACCAGAGTTGGGCATGAGGGTAGTTATAAGAGGTCAAAATCGCCGTTTTTATTATTTTTTTTGTGACGCTCATGACCAAAATTTGGGAATAAGTAGGTCATGAGGTAACTAAGTACAATCTCCAGGGGTGGAACGCTGCGTGGCCGATAAAGACGTGGGGGTAGGTGTGAATATAAAAAATATAAGATATTTTTTGCGACGTGCTAGATTGAGATAGTGCACCAAAATTTGGGAATTAGTAGACCATGACTTAGCTAAGTAAAAGCCCCAGAGCCGGAAACCAGAGTTGGGAATGAGGGTAGTTTTGAGGGGTCAAAGTCGCAGTGTGTATTATTTTTTTTGTGACCCGGCACAACATTTGTCCCCCACGCAGTGTTCCGCCCCTGGAGATTTTACTTAGTAATGTCATGATCTACTTATTCCCAAATTTTGGTGCACTATCTCGATCACGAACGGCAAAAAAAACCCCATATATTTTTATACTCACCCCTGCCTACCACCCTGCCTGAAGATTTTACTTAGTTATGTCATAACCTACTTACTCCCAAATTTTGGTGCACTATCTCCATCATGAGCACCACAAAAAAAAATAATAAAAACCGCGACTTTTACCCCTTATAACTACCCTCGCCCGCCACTCTGGTTTCCGCCTCTGGGGATATTACTTAGTTATGTCATGGTCTACTAATTCCCAAATTTTGGTGCACTATCTCAATCACGAACGTCGCAAAAAACCCCTTAAATTTTTTTATATTCACCCCTGCCCCACCCCTTTGTCAGCCACGCAGCGTTCCACTCCTAGAGATTTTACTTAGTTACGTCATGACCTACTTATTCCCAAATTTTGGCGCGATATCTCGATCATGAGCGTCACAATAAAAATAATAAAAAACGGAAATTTGACCCCTTATAACTACCTTCCTTTCCTACTCTGGTTTCCGGCTCTGGGGATTTTAATTATTTATATCATGGTCTACTTATACTCAAATTTTGGTGCACTATCTCAATCACGAACGTCGCAAAAAGCCGCTTATATTTTTTATATTCACCCCTACCTCCACCCCTTTGTCGGCCACGCAGCTTTGAGCCCCTACAGATTTTACTTAGGTACGTCATGACCTACTTATTCCCAAATTTTGGTGCACTCTCTCGATCATGAGCGTCACAAAAAAAATAATAAAAACGGCGACTTTGACCCCTTATAACTACACTCATCCCCAACTCTGGTTTCCGGCTCTGCCCCCCTACCCCCACCTCTTTGTCGGCCACGCAGCGTTCCGCCCCTAGAGGTTTTACTTAGTTACGTCATGACCTACTTATTCCCAAATTTTGGTTCACTATCTCGATCATGAGCGTCATAAAAAAAATAATAAAATCCGCGATTTTGACCCCTTATAACTACCCTCGGCCCCAACTCTGGTTTCCGGCCGTTGGTGAAAGTCATGTACACAACTAATTCAACATATCCCCGTATAGTTTTTCCATATTACTTATCACGCACAAAATCCGCTCCCAGCTCTTAGACTATATACATACTTATTTAATTCGAATGAGGTCATTTAAGACTGTATTAGTGTTTAGTGTCACTAAACACTAAGAAAACAAAATGTATGATTATCTCTAAGAACAAACAGCAATTTGGACGAATCAGTGTAAATAGTCAACAAATAGAAAGAGTAAAGACATATACCTACCTTGGTACGAACGTCAATGAAAATTGGGACCATTCTATAGATATCAAATGTAAGATAGAGAAAGCAAGATTTGCATTTCAAAAAATTGCAAAGTTGTTCAAATGTCATGATTTGTCGATACCCATAAAAGTCAGATTACTACGATGTTATATCTTCCCTATACTGTTGTACGGAGTTGAGTCGTGGACTCTCACAGACGCCACCTGCAAGAAAATTGAGGCTTTTGAGATGTGGCTTTATCGTCGAATCCTGAAGATATCTTATACCGACCACATTACTAATGAGGGTGTTTTGCTGAGAATGCAAAAAGAAAAAGAGCTGTTAATCAAAATAAAAACAGCCAAAATCGAATACCTCGGTCACATCATGAGGAACAGTGAAAGATATGGACTGCTGCAACTGGTATTACAGGGAAAAGTAGAGGGAAAGTGAGGACCAGGAAGGCGAAGGATTTCGTGGCTGAAAAATCTACGTACGTGGTTCAACACAACCACTACAAATCTTTTCAAAGCAGCAGTGTGCAAAGTACAGATTGCCATGATGGTCGCGAACATCCGAAACGGATAGGCACTACAAGAAGAAGAAGACTGTATTTTAATTGGAGAAATAGAGACTTCTTTTTGTGACGTAAAAGTGACTATTCGCGTGAAGAAACTGAACTTTTATTTAATTAGTGTCAAAAATTAAGATATAGCTATTTGTATAACAAGGGAGGAAAGTGCTACTTTTCCTCCCGAGAATGAAGTTTACTGCCCGACGCGTAGCGGAGGGTAGTAATCATTCAAGGGAGGAAAAGGCACTTTACTCCCAAGTTATACATATGAAGTTTACTGCCCGACGCGCAGAGGAGGGTAGTAATCATTCAAATGTTATACATATGGTTTTTCCACCTTCCTCAAATAACAAGTCATTTTTCATTTTTACTTAATTTATTTATGTAACTAACCAACAAAATTTATTAGAACTAAAACTAACAAGTAGGTACGCAATATAACTGTCAACTGTCAAATATAAGTCAAATTATTAATGTAAACATTGTTAAATCAAAATAACAATTTACTGTTTTTTACCATTCTGCAAAATACAGGGTGTTTTATAAATAAACGTTAAAATGTATAGAAACTTACGTAATAGAAAATAGATATTGTACAGGGCGTCAATAAGTAATATTTCATGAATGAAATACCCGGACGTCACTTTTACTTTTCCTCACTAGGGAGGAAAAATATTTTCCTCTCTAAGGAGGAAAAGTACAACTTTGCTCCCTACAATCAGGTCCGGAAAAGTGTACTTTCGGTAGAAGTAGGTGGAAAATAGCTATTTGTATAACAAGGGAGGAAAGTGCTACTTTTCCTCCCGAGAATGAAGTTTACTGCCCGACGCGTAGCGGAGGGCAGTAATCATTCAAGGGAGGAAAAGGCACTTTACTCCCATGTTATACATATGGTTTTTCCACCTTCCTCAAATAACTAGTCATTTTTTCATTTTTACTTAATTTATTTTATGTAACTAACCAATAAAATTTATTAGAACTAAAAGTAACAAGTAGGTACAATATAACTGTCAACTGTCAAACATAAGTCAAATTTAATGTAAACATTGTTAAATCAGAATAACAATTGTACTGTTTTTTACCATTCTTCAAAATACAGGGTGTTTTTAAATAAATGTTAAAATGTATAGATACTTACGTAATAGAAAATAGATATTGTACAGGGCGCCAATAAGTTATATTTCGTGAATGAATTACCATGACGTCACTTTTACTTTTCCTCCCTAGGGAGGAAAAATATATGCTCCCTACAATCAGGTCCGGAAAAGTGTACTTTCGGTAGCGGTAGTTATAAAACTATTTTTCCACCTACCTCTACCGAAAGTATACTTTTCCGGACCTGATTGTAGGGAGCAAAGTTGTACTTTTCCTCCCTAGGGAGGAAAAGTAAAAGTGACGTCATGGTATTTCATTCATGAAATATAACTTATTGACGCCCTGTACAATATCTATTTTCTATTAGGTAAGTATCTATACATTTTAACGTTTATTTAAAAACACACTGTATTTTGCAGAATGGTAAAAAACAGTAAATTGTTATTCTGATTTAACAATGTTTACATTAATAATTCGACTTATATTTGACAGTTGACAGTTATATTGTACCTACTTGTTAGTTTTAGTTCTAATAAATTTTGTTGGTTAGTTACATAAATAAATTAAGTAAAAATGAAAAAATGACTTGTTATTTGAGGAAGGTGGAAAAACCATATGTATAACATGGGAGTAAAGTGCCTTTTCCTCCCTTGAATGATTACTACCCTCCGCTACGCGTCGGGCAGTAAACTTCATTCTCGGGAGGAAAAGTAGCACTTTCCTCCCTGGTTATACAAATAGCTATTTCGCTATTGCAAATTTTTTTCCCGTTCGTAATTTTTATGTAAATATTTTATGGGTCCGCGGCCCGGAACCAGATGGAATACAGTGTTGCCAAATTTTGGCTGAGAAAAATGTCACTTTTGGCGGGCAATTCAAATTTCAGTAAGTCACTCAAGGACAGTATACTTTAAAAAATAATATTTTCATTTTCAGTATTTATGGAAGACGGAGGCTACTGATTGATAATTCCGTTCATCTTAGATGTGTTCAATTGTATGTAATTATTATATGTATAATATGCAAATATTTTTTTGTATGATTGTTTTTAGACTACAAATAACAGAGATATAATATAATACCATACATTAATTAAAGAATAGAATTGAAATTGATGTCTATAATTTTTTTTGTTGAAGTGTTCAAATGCCAAGGGCCAGGAAGGATGTAGTAAAACTGAAGAACAAAAAAAGGAACACATAATATGGTTTAATAGTAATAAGGTGTAAGGCGTACAGAAAAATGAAACGAAAGCTTAAGAGATAACCAAAACAATGATAATAAATAACAAGGAAGGCCTAAACAACAGAGAAATAAAGTGCAATCAAATAACATTAAAAAAAGTATCAACCTATGAATACCTAGGTAGGGAGTATAATAATTGACGACGGGAAAATAGACGCTGAAATAGCAAACGAAGGAAACAAATCGATATAAATATTTTATACCTTAAATAAACCCATACTAGGACATAAAGACATACAAATGGAAGTGAAAAGGAAGATGTATAATACAATAACAAGACGACAAGAACAGTAATAACCTATGCAAGTGAAAATTTTACAATACAGAAGAAACATGAGTCAAAAATAGAAGCAATGGAGATGAAACACTTAAGAATGATTGCAGGAAAATGAAAATGGGGTAGAATAAGAAATGAAGAAGAACAGAAATAGAGCCAATATTATATCACATCCAAAATAAACAACTGGAATGGTATGGACATATCATAAGAATGAAACCAGAAAGGATGGCCAGGAAAATTCTGGAAACACAACAAAAAGGAGAAGAGGACATCCCCGAAAGAATTGGAGGGATCAAATAGAGGATATAGTACATGTACGAGGGAAAACGAAAGAAGAATTGAAAAGCCTAGCCAAAAACAGAAAAGCGTAGAAAAATGGGTGAAAGAAACAACGGACCATAATCCGACACCGTAATAGGCATAAGGAAAAAAGACAAGAAGAATAGAGGTTCGTTCCAAGACGACACATTTGTACGATCCCTTGAACCGCCACGAAATCGATTGGACTGTTTTAATGCGCAGAATCGCCCTTGAACGGTTTTCTTTCGATCTCGAACCGATTACCGGTACGTAACCCTCTTGGAACGTATTGGTGTACCATTTCAAGTTTGAGTTGCGCCTGAGCCATTTTCAGTACGAGTACCACTGTACCACTAGTAGTTTGCTAGATGGTTAGAAATTAATATATCTAACATGTTCATTAAACATCACTTCAGCTTCAAAATCTTCCTCAGAATCGATATCTGACATTAAATCGTTGTCTTCTATGAAAAAAAAAATAAATAATACATATTTATAAGATTAATTTGAGAAAAAAAAAGAATTAATAATTATTTAAACGGAAATCAAGATTCACAGGTACCAATAGCGTAAATTGTGGATTATTCTATTATTGAATCATCAGCTGATCTCATAGCAGTGACCAGTAAAAATGAAAACAATCCTAACTGCGCAAGTCAGTACAAATAGTTTCTGCTTGAAGGCATGTATCAAAAGGACCGTTCAGTTACCGATTTCGAAGCGGTACATGGATCGCTTGGAACAACACGGTGTACGATACCAATCATCGTTCATGTTCGCTTGGAACGCATTTTTTATAATGCGCATGACGAGGGCAGTACGAAGGACGGTTTTCATGTCACTTGGAACGCGCCTTAGATAAACTGAATGAACATTCATGAAAAATTCTTGTTTTATGTAAATTCTATCTATAAAATTTACATTTATATTGAATTTAAATATATGGATTTGTTGATACTTTAAAAAAAAAAAGAAGTTTGATAAAGAAACAACAGTTCAGAATAATTATAATTATTTTATTTGTTCTTAAAAATATTACAAAACTAAAATAAAAATAAAATATACAAAACTACAACCACCCATTTAACATCAATATACCTTGGGCCGCCCTTTAATGGTAAATTAATTTACAAATGCTTGCATGTAAGAACAATGTAAAAATAGTATGGCAGAGGATCACCAGGAAATAATACGAAATTAAATAGCATTTCAACTTATTTTTGTAACTCCACGCAGAAAGCAAACATTTTGTTTTTTTTTAACTAAAACTTTGGTTTAATAGTAAAGTTTTTAGGAATAAAAATTAAGAGGGACACCTCTATCTGAACATAATCAGTTGCATTAATTTTGTGTATCTAATGAAACGCATCCTTTTAATACTTAAAAACTTAAGTAACATAAATTTTTTGGTGGTTTCGGTCTACCTGGGGTAAAAACTGAACATACTTTTTTATGAGAAAATGGTGGAGAGTCTAAATTTGGGATTTAATATTGAAACAATGAAAAAGTGAAGCTCAAAGTTTCAAAATTTTATGTCTATTTTGTATAACAAAGTATAATAATATGCCCTTAGACTACTCGTTAAATATGTCTTACACAAACAATATTGCAAATATCATCAAAAGCTAAACGAGTTAAAAATATTTAAAATACTAACATACAATACTGGAAGTATAACATTTAAAATGAAAATAAACCAATAATTTTATTGCATCTATAAGTATGAGTCCTATGATGGCCACATCTACACTAAATTTAAAATTAAGATGCAGTAGAAATAAACAAATCAAGACAAATTAAATGCTACTATTAGGAGCACTCCTGAATCATAACTTACAATGTATAAACTTTGGAAATCATGATTTGGGATTTACAATGTCTATACATTGTAAATTATGATTCGGGAGTGCTCATAGTAGCATTTAACGTGTCTTGGTTTGTTTATTTCTACTGCATCTTGAATTTAGTATAGTATATTTCTATAAATATTTAGGTAAATTTAAATACCAAAACAAAATATAATATGTTATTACCACTGAATGTAAAAAAGATTTAAGTACAGTGAAAACTATTAAAACTCTATTTTGTGAAAAGTTACTATTCACAAACTTTATTTAGCAATAATGTATCAAACCCGGTATTACCACATCTGCGAAAGACAGTACCTCCGTAGACTAGAGTAGGTTTGTGACTATGGCCACTAATGTAGACACAATGAAATTCCAGGCTAATGTATGTAAGTGTAAATAATATGAAATGGAGATTTATTATTTTTATAACAATACAATAATTTCGATGGTTAAACAGATTAGGTTAATCTTCATTGTACAGATCTATTTATTCTTATGAGATCTTTCCTTAGAACACTTAAAAAAGAAATGCACATTGTTTCTCACTGGCCCTGGGAATAAAAATTATGGTTACTATTGATTTGTACATCAAGTTACTTCAGGAAGGTAATATTTTATATTAACCATATACTTTGTTTCTATAAATGTTTAGATCAATTAAAAATGGTCTTCATTTGCCAATCTGTTAACATTTTTTTCAACTCATGTACTGAATGTACCATTAATTTCACATCTTCCCTAAAACAAAATCAATGTAAAATCAAAAATATTCCTTTCATGATTGCATTTATTTTTGGAACTTTACATACCTTATTATGTACTTACATTTAACAAGAGTAGAGACATGTTTACATTTTCCACTATTTTCTGCTTTACAAGAACATAACATTTGGCTAATGTTCATACCGTTTGTGAAAGATAGGGTTCCTTTAATTTCGTGGGGATTGGACCTTACTGAAGGAAAAACCATATATTTATTTTGATGGTATGCTCAGAACTTTCCTCTATTTTTCCAGCCAAAATAAGATGACCAGAGTTTAAAACTTGTTTTCCTAATAAAACTTCTTGAATTTTCAGTACCCAAGAACTTCAAATATCCCATGATACTACTTAACTTCATGACTAAAAAATAGAACCAAAACCAAATAGAAAATAGAACTTCAACAATTTTGAAAATTTTTTGCTCAATTAGAAATCCAATGAAATCAATTAATTTGTGGTCATCTGATTGAATACAACCAATAAAACCAACATTATACTGAAAACAGATCCCATGGGCTGTTTTCAGTAGTAATAACCCAAGGACATTGATAATTGTTCGAAAAAATTTTATAACAGATTTCGAAAGCTTGTTGCTTGGAAACAGACCGACGCCGTAGGCGGAGGTCTGTTGCCTGTAAGCAACAAGCTTGAGAAAGTTGTTAAACAATTTTTGAGCATTTATCAATGTTCGAGGGTTATTCGGATAGAAAATTTTTTGCTGGTTATGAAAAAAAAAATACAGAGCAGAAACAAATTATTTAAATGTGCAATTAACAAAGGAACAATTAGAAATTTACTGTAAACAGTATTCTTTGGTATGTTTGATTCGATAATTTCATTAATATTCTCATCAGTATTACAACCAAATCGTGACATTTTGAAATATTGAATATTTGAAATGTCAAAATCGAAATGAAACGAAATGTAGGTATCCCCCACATAACAATGATGTTCGCATCATGTTCTAAGCATGTACTACCAACATTCGTCGGAGTATATTCTTTTTAGTATATGTGTGGTACAAGCATAGCATCTACCTTAAAAAACATTCTAAATTTCATGTTCTTTACATATACTTCAAAGTATATTCGTGTACGTAGGATCTCGGAATATTCGTAAAAGTTTATTCTTAGAATATACCTTTATCGAATATTCTTAACACATACTTATAAGTACATGCTTAACACATACTTATAAGTAGATACTTTTAAAATATCTTAAAAATAATTTGTATGTATAGGAAGTACAATATTAGCCTTATAGATTATCAACTTCGTTATTTTTTAGAATACATAATTAATAAAATTTATGTATGTAGGTAGTATTGGACGAATTTCATTTCAAAATTGTTGTAGGGTAAAAAAGTTTAAACATTAATTGTATTAACGTTTACATAGATACTATTAAAAATTCGTTTTCATAATTGAAATGACTTTACCATTTCGAGTTTATCATGAATCATTAGTAGTATTTTTACATCCTTGGAATATGAATTTAGATACATTCAATAGGCCATTTCGCAGAACCAAAACGTGCCAAACTGCACAACCAAAGGCTTTGGCGTTGCCAACCGTCGAGTAAGCTTTTTCCGTCAACTTACCATAAAAATCCCCACTTTTATAAAAAAAAACTTCCCTCCTGTTTACAAAATCTGAGAAGATATGTTGAATTATTTTCAAATATTTTGATTTTATCTTAATATTTTACAATTTGGACTGGAACAATAATTCCCTTTTGAGTTAACTTTTTCCCTTTATCACCTTTTATGTTGAAAATTCCCGCAAAAAGGGAAATTTCTCTCCGTTTGGCAACACTGACCACCGATTTTGTTATTCCACAATACATTCATAACCCCCCCCCCCATCATATTCTGACCATTTCTATTCTTACCTGAATGAATCAAGGGATAGGAAAAAACCGTAAAATATGAAAAAGAAAACAGGCATTATTTCATTATTTGTATCATCTATGGATCTATGCAGTGTTAAGGATGAAATGAAGGCGAATGATGTAGTACATACTAGGACTAAAGAACATACATAATCTGTTTATTTTGTTTGCGGTGCTTCAAAATACATATAATCTATTTTGATAACTCAATATTACTTAAATAGGTAAGTACGTATAAGTATTATATAAATTTTAAGTTACTTATTATGCATAGTTTAGTTTAGCTAAATATTATATAATCATTTATATAAATAACTAAAATTTATAAATATGTACTTACTTTTTAAGTAATATTGTAGAATGTAGGTACTAACTACATTCTCATTTGCAATTAAAATATGTAAATAGATATTTGGTACATTAAATACATTAAAACATATTATATTCTACGTGCAATATCCATACATGATACAGTTAAGGCGCTACAAACTACGTTTTTGAAGTTACGTCACTAATGTTCTCAGCAAGCGACGTGTATTCTCGCAATTTTCAGATTTTAAATCCCTTGTAACTCGAAAACTGTTAACTTCTCAGAAAAATGAGAAGATATCTTTTTTGTTTAGAAGAAGCCAAAAAACCTAAAGAATTACAGGGCAAAATAGGAGATTGTTGAAATAGACCCTGCTGCATTGGCATTAAAATCGGATCGACGCGCATAATTAACAATTAAAAAACAACGGTCTAAATTGAAGTTAGACCCGATTACTACTCAGAATTTCAAAAATGAATGTTTAAACTTCACTTTAAGGACTTGCCAAAATTTAATAATATAAAAATTTAAATATGAGTTTTTACGCCTCGAAAATGTCTATCTTCGCATTTTTCAGATTTTAGTTCACCTCTAACTCGAAAACTATCAACTTTTGAAAAAAATGACAAGATATTTTTCTTGCTTAGAATGACCAAAAAAACAAGAAAAAATATTTTCCTGGACAAAAAATGGTAATCTTGTGAATTTGTTTAGAAACATTTTTTTTATTAATTTTTGCCCAAAAATTTCGCTGGCACTCTTCTGATTTATTTAAAGGGGACATTTTTGAATAGCAATCCGCAAAGAAACCAAATCAGAATTTTTTTTCAGACGGGAGCGGCCTCACAACATAGACTAATTACATATTATGTTTCTCCGTAACTAAATATTCCAGTTAGTAAGGAATTCATCGTATCTCACACTGACACTGAAAGATGGTAATAAAATTTTACGACCTCTTCCATTCACTGTCGACAAATCATGTAAAAGTGTATTACATTGCACAAATTTTGTTTATACACACACATAAACCTTTTAACACGTTGACGGACAGTGCGAATGCCTCAAATGTATAATCAAGTGTGATACTATATGAATTTTGCAAAGTAGAATAGGGAAATTGCTAAATTTGTTTTAGCGCTTATAGATTATGGAAACAATATGTTTTTTGTAAACATGTGGACGACGGGCATGGATGTATCATATTTTATATGCGCATCTGTAGATGTAATAATAGGATTTTGATTTTAAATTCCGCAAAATATGTTTAAGCAAGGCGAAAACCTCGCGTTTCTTGGGAAAAATATTCCCATGAGATCTTTTTGCGTAATCAGTTTCATGAGATACCTCAGAATAAGACAAAAAAGGTTATAATAAAGATATTAAAAATGACTTAACAGAAAAAAATACTGAAAACTATTTCACTAACACCAAAACTAGTTCGTCTCTGTCTTGCTAAGAGAACCGTCGATTTATTGCATTTCGATTTAATGTCCATGATTCAGTTCCATAGTAAAGCACACTGTGTACATAACATTTAATTAGCCTTATTTTGAGGGCCAATATCAGATCTTTGCTGCATAAAATCTTTTTCATTTTCACGAAGTTGGCACGTGCTTTTTCAATTCTCTCTCTTATTTCTGCAGTCTAATCGTTATTTTCTGTGATTATCGTTCCCAAGTAAGTATATTTTTTTACTCTCTCAGACTGCTGGCCGCCTACCGTTAATATTTCATTTATATTGTTGTTCTTGCTATTTTTCATAAATTTTGGTTTTTTGAGGTTAAGGGAGAGTCCGTATTCTCCATTACATATATCTTAATATTTTGTTCATTATTCTTTCTAAGTCTTCCAAGTTGTCTGATATTATGACTGTATCGTCGGTATACCTAATGTTGTTAATTAAATTTCCATTCACTTTTATGCCGACTGTCTCGTTTACCAAAGCTTCTTGTGTGATTTCTTCAGAATAAGAACTAAACAATAACGGCGACAGTATGTAACCTTGCCTGGCCCCTCTCCTTATCTCCATTTCTTCTGACACTTCTCCAAATTACACATTTGATCGTTGGCTGTAGTATAAATGGTATAGTTTATTACTAAAGTTATTATTATGGTATGGTTTATTACTAACGAGGAAGTTATAAATGCCTTAAATCAAATGAAAAATGGAAAATATAGAGACGACGGAATAACAAAAGAGATGATTAGAGATGGAGGTCAAACTACCTTGGAAGCAGTTAAAATCCTAATGAAGAAGTGCCTCTTTGATATTGCTATTCCAACCACTTGGCAAAATGCGCAGCTACTTCTACTACAAAATAAAGGAGGCAAACACAAACTCGAAAATTACAGACCAATAAGTCTGTTACCACATCCGTACAAACTGCTTACCACAATAATGACCAACAGACTATCAGATAAATTCGATAGTTACCAGCCTGTTGAACAAGCGGGATATCGCAAAGGTTATAGTACCGTAGAACACCTAGGTACTCCTACAGACAATAAGGACATTTCTCGAAAAGTGTAACGAATACAATGAACCTCTTCATTCAGCATTTGTTGATTACAATAGGGCATTCGATTCCATAGAACTCTGGGCCGTATTAGACGGAATGAATAACGCAAGGATTGATTCCAGATATAGAATATAGAATTATTTACTATTGAATTAGAAGATGCCTTATATCTTAGAAGAAAAAGTTAAATTGTCACTTAAATTTTTAAGTCATCTAAGATTTGCCGATGACATAATGCTCATAAGCAACAATACAGAAGAACTAATCTACATACTAAAGATGCTTAAACAGGAATCTGAGAAGAAAAGCGGTTTAAAAATAAATTTAAATAAAACAAAAGTGATGACAAATCAAAATATCAGAATCGACTTAGATGGAAGTCAGATCGAAAGTGTCGAAGAGTCACACGATCAAGCTAGGCAAACAGAATGAAACGGCAGAGATAACTAGAAGAATCCGAATTACTTGGGCAGCAGTTGCAAGACTCAGTGATGTGTTGAAAAACAAAAAGATACCAATAAACCTAGAAAAAAGGGTATTCAACAGTTGTATTCTACCAGTTATGACTGATGGAGTGGATACCGTGACACTTACAGGGTATCAGCCAATAGATTAAGAACACAGAGGGCCATCGAACGAGCTATGTTAGGAGTATCTCTGAGAGAACATATTTGGAATGGGACGTACGAAACAGGACGAAGGTGGAATATGTAACTGGAAGAATTGCGCAAATGAAATGGAACTGGATAGGACACGTGGCACGGCAAAACAACGAAAGGTGGACGAGAACATTGTACATTGGAGACCACGCGAACATAGTAGTAGCAGAGGAAGACCACAAAAACGATGGTTAGATGACTTCAAAGCAAAAGTGGGGAGAAAGTGGTACCAAAGAGCACAAAACAGAGAAGAGTGGAAAACTCATGGGAGGCCTTTGTCCAGAAGTGGATGCAAACAGGCTAAAGAAGAAGTTATTGTTTTCTTTAGGGACATTCACTTAACAAGCTACATGTTTTTATGGATTTGGCTGTCTCTAGAGGTGTATATTCTCGGGCTGAATACCGATAACCTTTTTCCAAGCACACAAACAATCCACATTGCTTTACTATATTTTTTGTTTTTGTTCTGTTAGTGTATCTTTGGTTGCCTATATAGATGTCATATAGGTGAACAAGGATTAGGATGAAGTTAGGCTAGGTCTGATCCGGGGAACCGGTACCGGGACAAGCGATGTAAGATGATCAAACTAAATAAAGATATCTTAATCAAGAGTACTTAATAGTCATTATTAAAGAACCCAACTAAACATGGTGGCAGCGGTGTTGAGTGCAGCACGTATATTTTAAGTATAAAACTATATTACCCATTAACCACTAGCACATGCCAAGAGTAGCAAAGCAAGGTTAAGGGGCAAGAAAATATTCTGCATTGTGGTCAATTGTCGTTGAAATCATACCCGACATAAAGTAACACTGAAAATGTCTACTAATACTACTCCTGATGCAAATACTCAAGGTATAGTAAGTCCAGCACCATTGAATGTTAACCCTCCAGATAAATTCAATTTTTTGGACCCAGCAATTTGGCCTGCATGGAGGAAGAGGCTGGAACGCTACATGTCGGTATCAGGGCAGCTCCAAAAGACAGAAAAACAAAAAATAGATATCCTAGTGTACCTTAAGGGAGAACAATCCGAAGATATTTTGATACAATTTCAAAAAATTCCAGATACTTACGAGGAAGTTCTAAATGTTTTTGACAAATATTTTATCCCTAGACGTAATATTATATATGAACGTTTCAAATTCAATTCTACAGTACAAAAACCAGGTGAAACCATTGACTTATTTATTACTAGCCTACATACCTTAGCAGAACATTGTAATTATGGGCAACTGAAGGAGGAATTGATCCGAGACCGTATCGTAGTAGGCATGCTGGACACAAAAACATCAGAAAGGTTACAGCTAAAAGAAACAGTTTTGATAGCAATTTCTGGCTTTTCTTCGTGTCTTATCAGATAAAACAATTGTTCCAGATATCGTTATCGCGTTTCCTTTTTTACTTCTTTATCGATGATTATTCTGCCGCGCCGTTTTCATTTTCTAATATTCCATACTCTTTCTCTTTCTGCTCTCAAAGAAACTGTTTATTAGATTTTTTTCTTTCTCATCTAATTTATACCGATCCAGATTAGCTCCATATAACAGTTCTAGTTCTACTTGCATCAGACTAATCAATACGTTTATTTAACATATTATTAAGTGTCAACACATTTTTTCTTTTGTCTTCGCTAATATTTATTTATTTCTGTTGTTTTTGTACATAGAAGAAATCAATATAGATGTAAGATTTTTAAAATTGATTGTTATTATTTCTTTTATATTGATCCTTTTTTTATTTTTAATATGAAGGTGAAAATATTTTTTAACCTATCCTGAATTAATTTCAAAAGTGGTTATTATTTATTTAGGTACTCTTACTCCATATCTATTTAAATATCGTCCAATTGGTTTCCTTTAAATTTAGTTCACCACAAATGCAAAAAGTAATGAACAATGAAAATTTTAAAGATAAAATAATGATTTCAATTAAAATCTTTAATAAACATAAGTGCGACAAAAGAGAAACACCATGGATGGTAGTTATTAGAAAAACTATTTGACAAAAGTAGACTATTTATGCTCCAATTCAAAATATAGTCAAATACAAAGCTTCAGAGATACATGAAAAAATACAAATAAAAAAGACAACTTTATTTACTTAAAAACATTAAAAAGCCAACTCGGGTTTAATCGAGACAAAAAGTACCGGCCCTAAATATATCAAAATCTAATACGGCCAAGGGGACTGACAATATTTCAAGAAAAGTAGTTAAATTAATTTCAGAAGGTCACGTTGATGCGTTATAAATAGACGTTATAGTAGGCTTATATCTGTATTATATTACCTACTAACTATAATACAATAACACGTTTTGTTGTACAAAGTAATTGATATGGCAACGCTGCTAGGATAAAGTTCTGTTTGACGCGATTCTAGCAGAAGGTACTGCTATCTATCGAACATAAATATTACCGATGTTGTAGATGGAGTCGCTTCATGGCGGCACAAATTCACAGCGGCAATTCAAGATATAATTCTTGTTTAACGAGATTTTTCATATGTTTAGGAAAAAATATTCAACATTTTATTGCAAATATTTTCCACTCTTACAGTTTTATATATGTTGTTATTAAAATTTTGTCCGATTTCTTACCGGTAGCTTTATTATAAGCCAAAACATATTATTTTTTCCTATTGTGGCAAAACTGTAAGATCAAAACTTTTCAAAAAATTCATAAGTATTTCTTAGGATTATATCTTTATGCTGTAAGAAAATTAACAAAATTGTATGTTTGGTTTTCCCGCTTTATACTTGGAAAAAAAGAGTATTTTTGAGTTTTTTCGAAAACGAAAACATGAAGTTCGCTCAAAATTTGTCAAAATACTTCTAGTAATCACATACACCTTCTCAAATTTTTTCAAAATTTTTGAACTTCAAATTTTTTTTTGGGGGGGTTCAGATCAACCTTAAATGATATTTTCAAATATATTGGATAAGTAGATACGAATTAAAATGGACCGATGCCAACGGAAAAGACGGTATTATTTTATCAGATTGTACACTTTACTACAAATTTATTTTAGAGTGTAGTGTGCTTAAAGTGTAATGAAAAGAATTAACGGATTCGATGGTTGGAAATTCATGTCTAACAATAAACAAAACTTTTGTTTTCAATCTTCCCACAAGATTTATTTAAAATATTTGTAAGTTGTTAGTTCTGAAAGCTGGCGTTATTCCTTTCTTTTTATGTGTTTGGCTACATATTTGTTGATATCTTACCTGTGATAGAGAAGAAGATAGGTACTGGGTTTTTCTATGATAATGGGAAGACTAATTTCAAGGCTTTTTTTATGCCGTTTTTGATTTTCGATTCTGTTAATTGTTTGTTCCTTGTACCCATTGTTTACTGCTACATATATATTTGTTGCATGATGCGTACAATTCTATAATTATATCTCGAAGTTATTTATGATATGGATATTTCTGTCAGTCTATGTAACATACAGTGGGTGATCAAATTATTAGAGCCACGTAGTAAAATTCAATGTTTTAGAGAAAGGGTATATCATTGAAGTGTATAATATATTAATGCGTTTGTTTCCATTTGACTGTCTTGTTGCACTTAATGAATGCAATAAATAATAGTCCGACAATAGTGGTAATGCGTGACTCAGATGCCTTTGTTTATCAGTGCTGCCCAGCTAGCTTGCAACTCGTGCTTTACACGAGAGCTTTACAGTTATAATAAACTCTGAGAGTTTCCATTGCTCTCCAGTGATATTCTGAGTCTTATACAATTTTTTGGGAATTTAGTAAACATTGCACGTTCATTACACTAGTGGTACATCTCACCAAGGAAAATAGTAGAAATAAAAACTTTATTATTTAACACTAAATCACTCCAACAGAAGCATACCATCCATTTCTAAAGTTTCAAAGGCAACGTGGACCGTATAAAGAAAAAATTTGCATACCATTATTAAACAAAAGTAAAATTTTCTGAGGTGGCTCTAATAGCCACCCTAATAGTTAGGATGGGATGATGAATTGTGTCAGTATTTTGTATTAGATAAAAAAAGTAGCAAGTTGCCCAAAGTATTGTTCTCTTCTTTTTGTTCTTTTCCTGATGCCTATTACAACGTTGGATAAATGGATGCCAAAGTCTAATATCTCAAAAGACCTGTTTTTGATTTACAATGATGATTCGGGCAACTTGCTATTTTTTTTATCTAATACAAAATACTGACACATTTCATCATCCCATCCTAACACAACATAAATAGGACTTTTCAACGCTTCTCATTTGTTTCGAGCTTGTTGATAGTTCTTATAATCATCCATGTATAATATTAATATACGACATTAGGAACAGAAGTTCTAAACAAATGAGAAGGGCTGAAAAATCCTATTGGCAGTCTACATAATATGTTACATACACTGACAGAAATACCCATGCCATAAATAACTTCAAGATAGAATTGTACATCATTCAACAAATAGCAGTAAACAATGGGTACTAAGGAACAAAAACATAATATAAAATCAAAGTTGTGATCAACACGGCTTTGTATAGTAGTAATTTGTTATTTAATGACAATTTGGATGTCCTACCAAGGAGCCAGTACATTTGTCTGAACTTGAGATCCAACTGCCTGCATTTCATTTGGAGGTGTTTGTTCCATGTTATCCTTTGGCTGATATGCAATCCAAATGATATTAACAATATAAAGAGGTTAATACAATAAAACAAAGGTTTAAGTATTTATTTTTTAAATTTTAATCCTTTATGTATTAGAATCTATAAAGTTTTGAACCAAAAGTATTAATTACACCAGGTGTTCTCAATCTGTGGTACATGTACCACTGGTGGTACATTCCATTAGGTGCGGTGGTACACAAAACGCGAAACCACAGCCAAAATCCAGCATATTTATAAGCATTTTGGTGGTACATGGCTCAAAAACATTGAAAACCACTGAATTACACTTTCATTTGCATGCCGTCAGCATTTGTTTATTTAAATGTACTATAAAAAACCCACCATACAGCTAATTCCTTTATTATTATTTTTATCCTTTAAAACAATTTGCTTATAATACATTTTTGCTAGTTGTGGAAGTTCTTTTAACGGAATGTGATATAACATACTTTAAATGATACTTAAAATCATTTCAAATGAAATACCAATATCATGTATGTACATATTTATAAATTTATTAACAAACTGCAATCCAAGAAAAATAATATATTATCAACATTAGCCATTTACAGTAAAACCTCCGTTAATCGAAATAATTGAGGGGGAGGCTGTTTCGGATAACAAGAATTTCGGTTAAAAATAACATTGTTTTTTGTATTCTCCTTTTATCAAATTACATAGTATTGGAGAGATAGAGCTACAAAACATCATTGTCGAAGGGAAACACAAAAGAAAATAGAAGATTCCTAAAAAAAAACACTCTAAACATGTTCAATTTCCTTAATTTTATTGCTGTTTAATTTACTTTTTATTGACAAAATTATTTAAACTGTCAAGACATTTTGGTTAACGGAATTTTTACTGTATTTGCCTTAAATGGCAACATTTTAAAACAAACAAACACACACACATATATTTGCACTAGATTTTCTCCTGGTTAAAAATGTACTGCCACAGCTTGTTCCATTAAATAACTGCAGGCTCAGTTGCCAGTATTTCAATGTTTTCTCTAAACAACTGCAATATTTGTAAAGCTGATATTATTTGAACAAAAGATTTCTTGAATTGCATCTCATTTCACATATCAATATGAAAAATCTCTTCAAAATATATACCAAATCTTTCAATAGTCCAAGTAATGAAGCTTAAAATAGGACAAAACCTCGCAATTTTTACAGAATGGATCCATCTTCTTGAAAATTTGAAAATAAGTAGTAGGTAGTCCAAGGATCAAAATCTATATCATGCCGAAAGGCGCTTTTACCATGGGGGTGGTTGCCACCCCATTTCGTGGTGGAAATTTTTTATTATATTTTGACCACAAAAGTGGGTAAAAACATCAATTCTAAGCAAAAAACGTTCTATACAGTTTTTTGATAAAATTAATAGTTTTCGATTTATTCGCTATTGAAAGTGTTAGTTTTATATCGAAAAATTCAATATTTTTAAAAGTTTTCTGCTAATAACTCCAAAACTTTTCGTTTTATCAAAACTTCACCTAACAAAAATGTACCTTTCGAAAGAATAAACAAAACCGTGTTTTCTAGTTTTCTTTAAGACCAATAGTAATCGAGCTATACTTTATTATATGTTAGCTCTTCTTCGTCAAATGCTAAATATTGTCGTTTCAATGTCAAAAGGCGGGAAAACTATGCATTTTTAGGGGATAACTTGTTTAAACTAATTTAAAGTATTTAAAAAAATCTATCTCCAGAAATAAAAAAAGTCTTAAGCTCAAAAATTAATTGACTTATAATGAAAAGAATGTCAGTTCCTATATTTTTCAGCGAAAAAATTATCGGAAGCAACCCCCTAATCACCACCCTAATTAAAATTAGTCATTGACCTTATTTGGTCTTCTTTATTTATGCATTATTAATAGGTTTTAGAAGTTTGACTGGCTTAGAATGATTAGTTTTAAAAAAATGGAGTTAAAAGCGAATAACGAATTTTTGTAATTTGGAAAAAATGGCCTTTTCTTCAGAATAGGAAGATTAGCATCAGAGCTACGAAAATATGTTTTAATATGAAATTGTGACTTATTTAATTCCCAAGAACCTGGTTTTCAAAAATTTTTACTGCGGCAAAAATTCAGTGAGCTATTAACAATTAAAACTTGTAATAGCATGCAAAAACCACCTTTACCAACCCTTTCAAGTAACCTCTTTTTTCAACTGAAGATTTTAAAAAGATTTATTATTAATAGGCTTATAGATCTTGTAAAAACCTACAAATATTTTTTACCAAACTTTCTTAGATTAAAAATAAAAAAGTTACGGTCAAAAAATCAATATATTTTTTTGAAAAAAAAAAAGGAGAAATCCAATTGGAAGCATAATAATGTAAGTTAGCGGTGTTATTAGTCAGCGGCTTTATTCAATATTCTTTATTTATGTATTATTAATAGATTCTAAAAGTATTATTGGCTTAGAATGATTATTTTTTTTAAAACTGGAGTTAAAAGCGAATAACAAATTTTTGTAGTTTTGTAAAAAATGCCATTTCCTTCGGAATAGAAAGATTAGCATCAGAGATACGAAAAAATGTTTAAATATGAAATTGTAGGTTATTTAACTCCCAAGAACTTGGTTTGAAAAAATTTTTTCTACGGCAAAAATTGAGTGAATCCTAAATGAGTATATTATCCAAAAACATTGATTTTTCGATATAAAACTAACATTTTCGATACCGAATAAATCGAAAACTGTTAATTTTATCAAAAAAATGTATAGAACATTTTTTGCTTAGAATTAATGTTTTTATCAACTTTTGCGGTCAAAATATAATAAAAAATTTCCAGCCCCAAGAAGGGGTGTCAACCACCCCCATAGTAAAAGCGCCTTTCGGCATCATATAGATTTTGATCCTTGGACTACCCACTACTTACTCTCAAATTTTCAAGCAAATCGATCCATTCTGTAAAAATTGCGAGGTGAAAAGCTTCGGTTCCTGGACTACAATAACAAGCAATATTTATAATGGAAGCACTTCAACTGCTGTAGTTGAGAACTGGATAGCAATACATTGTCCATAAATTCCCCATTTTATATACCCATAATATGCACAAGTATTTAACAACTCCTAAAATAGAGTATTTATTTCTAAATGTACTTCTATATTGCAGGATGATTATTATCGGTTATGTTCTATGTTGTTCTGTTCTTTAAATGACAAAATATTAATTAAAGTCAACGTTTTACTCTTTTCCATGATCTTATTTTAGTTTTTATCTACATTACAGGTAACAGCAGATTTTATACAGAATTTCAGCACATTTTAAAAGTTATTTTTATAATTTTTTACAAATTTACAAAAATATTTAATGTCAATTGTCAAAATAAAAGATTCCTTTATATGACATTGCTTGCACATGCGCAAATAGAGGAACGAATTGGACAAATTATAACGTCTTAAGTCCACTTTACATCAACAATAATTGGACAAGAAATTGACAACAATTTATTCAAGGTCAAATTTGAATTATACAAAACACAATTCTACATCCAATTTTGCCGTGAATAAAAAGAAAATAAAGAAATTTGACAAAATAAAACATATCCAATTGTTCTATTTCATCAAATTCCTTCATTTTCTTTTACAAACATACATTTTGTACTCGTCAAATTTGGCCTTGAATAACTTTGTCAATTTATTGTTCAATTTATTGTTGATGTAAAGTGGACATTATGTCCACTTTACATCAACAATAAATTGAAGAATAAATTGACAAAGTTATTCAAGGCCAAATTTGACGAGTACAAAATGTATGTTTGTAAAAGAAAATGAAGGAATTTGATGAAATAGAACAATTGGATATGTTTTATTTTGTCAAATTTCTTTATTTTCTTTTTATTCACGGCAAAATTGGATGTAGAATTGTGTTTTGTATAATTCAAATTTGACCTTGAATAACTTGTCGTCAATTTCTTGTCCAATTATTGTTGATGTAAAGTGGACTTCAAGTCCACTTTACATCAACAATAGGTCTGTTCCTTTGTTTTAAGTGTAACACTAGTTCTTGAAAAGTGTAAGAAAAGTGTAAAAGTGTTACACTTTCTTGTTTCTTTGTTTTGCTAGTGTTTACACTTTTTTTCACGATACACTCAACTTCTGTCGTAGAACGGGTACAACTCGTTTCTTTGAAACAGCTGTAGGAAAAAAAGTGTAACACTTTTCTACACCTACCTCCGAGACGGTGGTGGATATTACACTGGTCCTGCGCAGTATCATCCAACCGGAGCCAGCTGTTTAGCCGTTAAATGTGTTTGTTTACAAAAAAGATATATTTCTTTTTAGTTTAATTTAAACTAGATTTATAAATTGAAAACTAAAGTAGCTAAAAGTTTGAATTTAATTTTGCTTAACCTCCGAGTGGCACTTTCCTGTAATTTTAAAATTATCACTTTTCAGTGATTTTTTTAATATGCTTTTATGTACTTATGTTCAACAAAGCATTTCCTTTAATTACAATTAAGCCAAAACATCGCAAATCCTGGGTCCTGGACTACTAAAGGTATCCGCATATCAGCCATGGATATGCGTTCACTACTCTACATCAAGAAATTTACTTTCCAATGGCTCTGTCACTGAATATATCACCAAGTACAGGACAACCTATTTAAAACTTATAAAATCAGCTAAAAAATCGTAGTATCAAAATCGTCTGAGAAGCTCTAAAAGTGTTGCAAAAGAAACTTAGTCCATAATAAACGATCTTCGAAATAAAATTCATACAGCTTAAACATTTTTCCTTTCCGACCCTGGAAATCTAAATGACTTTGTTAATGTGAGTAAAAGTATAACATCAACTATTTTGTCACAAGATCCTTTTTCCTATCTCATTAATTCATTCTTTATAAGGCCAGTTGATCTGCCATCTGAACTGATCCAAACAATCAATAGTATCAAAAGCAAATAGTCTAAGAGCTAGTGAACCCTCCGACTAACGGTCGTCCTGTAAGGCTAGATATTTTTCTAGTGATAATTCATAGCACACCAAGGCTAAAAACCATGACCTGGCAGGCCTCAGCGGTGCACATGTATCTACCAGGTGAATTGAAAAGTACAAAATTAGGGGGTAAAATAAACTTTCTCCTGTAAGGTTTAAATTTAAGTATGTGTCTGAGTAAGTCATTTAGAAGAAATGTGTACAATGACAGGCGATTCTGAAGAGCATAAGACCTTGCCAGGTGAGGGGAAAGATTAGGGGTTTTTCCTAAAATTATTCTTTTTGCATCGAACAAATTTTTTTCAGGTTTTTTGAATCATTCCAAACAGAAAAGTTCTTTAGTGATTTTTCTCTTAAGTTAATAGTTTTTGTTATATAAGCGATTGAAGATTTTGAAAATTGCGAAATCTGCCATTTTTAACCCTAAATTGGACATTTATCTAAAAATTTCAAAGTTGCCAAGATAGGTAGAGATTCTTTAAACATTGATTGATAAAATCCCAAAGAGTTTTTTGCAATACAATATCGGAAACGCCTTTGTTTTTTAATTGCTAATCAAGCGGGCGTGACACTGTAGTGTAAGTGAGGACGTTTGAATTGGCATAAATTCATTATCTCAAGAATGGGCAAATTTCAAGAGAAATCCTCAGACAGGTCGATTTTTATTTTTAAATTACGACTTTTTGGCATATACAGGGTGTCCAGAAACTCTACCGACAAACAAAGACAGGAAATTCCTCAGATAATTTTAGGACAATTTAACCCAATTCACCTAGTCCGAAAATGCTTCCTAAGGAAGCTAGAGCTCTTTGAAGATGGCGTCATGTAATTAGTTTTTCTTAAATACCTCCAGAACGCTTCTATTTAGAAAAATGAAAATTGGTGTACATATTTACTTTTCAGAAATGAATCGATTCCATCCATTACGAATTTCAAGTACCGGTCATAGGCGTCCTTTTTGGGTAGGGCAACGGTTATTTTATCGCCTAACTTTTTTGTCTTTAATTTTTGAGCATTTTTGACTCTGAATTATTAAATTGTGAGGTATTCTAGTACTAAAAGGTACTCTTACTTTAAGTCGATAGGATACACCGTTTTCTAGAAAAATCAATTTGAAAATTTTTCGTTCTTTGAATTTTAAAAAAAATTATTTAGAAAGATAAAAACTGGTACATTTATTTATATTCCAGAGATTAATCGATTTCATTAATGGCGAATTTCTAGTTCCGGTCATAGGCGTCCGTTTTGGGTAGGTCAACAGTCATTTTATAGCATAACTTTATTATCTTTAATTTTTAAGTATTTTTGACACTAGATTATTCAATTATGAGATATTCGAGTACTAAAAGTTACTCTTGCTTTAAGTTGGTAAAATACATCGTTTTTTTTTTATTTTTTTCAACTTTTTTTTTCAAATTCCCAAAACCAAAAACTTTCAAATCGATTTTTCTAGAAAACGGTGTGTCCTACTGACTTAAAGTAAGAGTACCTTTTAGTACTAGAATACCTCACAATTTAATAATCCTGTATCAAAAATGCTTAAAAGTTAAAGACAAAAAAGTTATGCGATAAAATAACCGTTGCCCTACCCAAAACGGGCGCCTATGACCGGTACTAGAAATTCGCAATGGATGGAATCGACTCATTTCTGAAAAGTAAATATGTATACAAATTTTCGTTTTTCTAAATGGAAGCGTTCTGGAGGTATTTAAGAAAAACTAATTACATGGCGCCATCTTCAAAGAGCTCTAGCTCCCTTAGGAAGCATTTTCGGACTAGGTGAATTGGGTTAAATTGTCTTAAAATTATCTGAGGAATCTCCTGTCTTCGTTTGTCGGTAGAGTTTCTGGACACCCTGTATATAATACTAGTGACGTCATCCATATGAGCGTGATGATGTAATCGATGATTTTTTTAAATGAGGGTAGGGGTTGTGTGATAGCTCATTTGAAAGGTTATTTAATTCTCTATTCACTAATATAAACATTAACATAATTATTTATACAGGGTGTACAAAAAAATTTTTTTTATTAAATTAACTTTGATTAAATTTGACAAATAGAAGAAATTTTTTTTGTACACCCTGTATAAATAATTATGTTAATGTTTATATTAGTGAATAAAGAATTAAATAACCTTTCAAATGAGCTATCACACAACCCCTACTCTCATTTAAAAAAATCATCGATTACGTCATCACGCCCAGATGGATGACGTCACTAGTATTATATATATGCCAAAAAGTCCTAATTCAAAAATAAAAATCGACCTGTCTGAGGATTTCTCTTGAAATTTGCCCATTCTCGAGAGAATTAATTTATGCAAACTCAAACGTCCTCACTTATACTACAGTGACGCGTCCGCTTGATTAGCAGTTAAACAAACAAAGGGGTTTTCGATACTTTATTGCAAATAACTCTTCGGGATTTCATCAATCAATGTTTAAAGAATATCTACGCACCTTGGCAACATTGAAATTTTTAGATAAATGTCCACTTTAGGGTTAAAAATATCCGATTTCGCAATTTTCAATCGCTTATATAACAAAAACTATTAACTTAAGAGAAAAATCACTAAAGATCTTTTCTGTTTGGAATGATTCAAAAAACCTGAAAAAAATTTGTTCGATGCAAAAACTCGCTAATTAATGATTCTTTTGAGAAAGGTAAATTTCCAGAGTACCTAAAGACAGCTATCATTATTCCTCTTCATAAGAGTGGTGAAAAATCTAATTCCTGCAAGTATATACCTACTGCATTACTACCGGTACTCCAAAATTATTGAGAGACTCATAAAAGCATGACTTATGTCCTTTATTGTTGAAAACAACATTTTATTACAAAATCAGTTCGGCTTTTTAAATAATAAATGTACTGCTGATGCCATGTTTTCTGTACTACAGTCGGAAAAATGAAAGAATACCCATGAACGAACATATAAAACACGCTGTATTTTCCTGTCACCATCTCACAAAGAAAATTGCCCAGCGCAAGTACATGTAATAATAATTATTACATGTACTTGAGCTGGCCAATTTTTTATGTGACACGGTGACAGGAAAATACAGCGTGTTTTATATGTTCGTTCATGGGTATTCTTTCATTTTTCCTACTGTACATGAGGTTTATCAAGCACTGAGCAATAATCTTCACACTGCCACTGTTTTTTGTGACTATGCCAAAGCTTTTGATTGTGTAAATCATGAAATTTTGATAAAAAAAACTAAATTTCTATGGAATTCGAAGTATTTCTTTGAATTGGTTTCAATCTTACTTGGATAGTTGGAAACAACTAGTTAGAGCAAATAATACACACTCTAGTCTCAAAAATATTGTATGTGGGGTCCTCTACAAACCACAAGGTTCAGTATCAGGTCCTCTACTTTTCCTTACGTTTATTAATGACATCCCTAGTTTAAAAATTGATGGAAAAAATTTTCTTTTTGCTGATGATACCAGTATTACTTGGAGCAACTCAAATATTGCTACTATACCTTCTGATCTACTCACAATAAAAACCTGGTCCGATTCTAATTTACTTTTTTTTTAACATAAAACAGTAGCATTATCCTATACAGGAGCTCGTCAATATTTACCTCTTAACACATTCACAAACACAACTGCATATGAAGCCACTTACTCTATAAGATGTGTCTACATCTAAAGTGTGTCTGTGAATGTGTTAATAACAGCCAGATCAGTATCGCTGATTCTGTAAAGTTTCTTGGTATTTTTTTTAGATAGCAATCTTAAATGGTCCCTTCATATCGATGTGTGAAGTAAAAAACTATGCTCAGCTTGCTATGCAATAAGATCTGTTTTAAAGGAAATCAATTTAGCCACATCTAAAGTAACATATTTTTCTTTTTTTGAGTTGCATCTTCGACATGGTCTTTCTTTTTGGGGTTCTGGTTCAGCTGCCCAATTGCCCCAATCTGATGTTATTTTTAAATTACAAAAAATGGCAATAAGATAATATATGTTTGACCTCAAAAGAACAACAGATTCCAGAAGCTACTTTAAAGATTACAGAATTTTAACACTTGCTTCTTTATATATTTTAGAAACTGTTTGCTTAATTTATAAATATCTACAGTACCTAGAACCCCGAAAATCCGAACCCCGCTAATTCGAACCAACCGAAATCGAAAAAAATGTAAAAAATTAAGACAAATACTAAAAACATGTTTATTATACAGAGTAAAACCACTAAATTGAACAATGTAGCATTAATAGGACTTTTACATTGAAAATTTATTAAAAATTTATACCTACGCACTTTATATGTAGTGCTTATAAAGGTTAAATATCAAGTTACTTCGGTTCTCTTGCAATCAACTTGAGTCCAAAAATATTGTCCACACTCTTGCGAGAACATTTTGCGACTCTAAATCAAACAATGATAGCTTTGAATTATTAAAAAAGGCTAATTTTCGGATAATCCGAACAGGCTGTCCCCCCAATTAGTTCGGATTTGTGGGGTTCTACTGTATATGTCTTTCCAGAAAGACCTAATCATTACTATTCCACCAGAAATTCTATCTTTGACATCTATTTACCAATCTCATCCACTGAGTTAGTAAAGAAATCTATATTATATTCTGCAAAAAAACAATGTTCTCCAAGTTACGTAAAATGACAAAAGTCCATCTACATGAAAGACCATATGATTCAGTAGAATTTTTTATCTATATTTGGGTGTCATATGAAGCAGCTTAACTTAACTAATTTAAATTAAACTTATTAAGGTAGATTATACAATTTTTTTTAATGTAGTAATATTGTTTTTTGTACTATTGTTTTTTGTTTTACTTTTTGTGTTGGTTTGCTTAACTTAACTAATATAAATTACTTATTAAGGTAGATATTTTTTTTAATTTAGCAGTAGAATTGCTATTGTTCTTTTGTTTTACTTTTTTGTGTTGGTTATTGTTATTTTTTTTACTCTTTGTAAGCTTTGTCTATAAAATTGTACAATTTTCCATGACAATAAAGCATATTTCTATTCTGTTGTCTATTTGTTAAACCAAAGCATAAACTATTACAAAATATTAATATGATCAATTAAATATTATAGTTATTAGGGTACCAGGGGTATTATAAGGATAATAATGCTTGAGGTCAATGGTGTATATACTGAGGGCTTTTGGCCCAAAGGGATAAACGTTGACTGAAAGCGATATTATCTTTAATACCCGTGGTGCCTTCAACATTTAATGACCGACTAAATTATTCTTTATAGACAAAAAAATTGAAGGAATTTTGAATTAATTAGTTTTCAAATAAGTACATTTACCAGCAACAGTTGTAACGTAATTGTGTCAACTCGACAGTATTTAACTAGTTATTTGAATTTAATACCCTAGCTAGGGCGTTATTTTTCAATAGGGCGTTATTTTTCAAAATAAATATTGAAAAATAACGCCCTAGGGCATTATAATATAGTTGACTTCGAAATCATGTAATAATATTAATGTCCGACTGGTATATTATTTGACAAATAATGACATGATTTTGAAGTCAGTTTGATAAATAATGACATGATTTCGAAGTCAGTTAAGTATGATATAATGCCCTAGGCCCTAGGGTATTATTTTGAAAAATTACGCCCTAGGGTATTAAATTTAAATAACTAGTTAAATACTGTCAAGTTGACAAATAACAACCCAAGTAAAACTATGGTTACCACAATTATGTTACGACTATTGCTGGTAAATGTACTTATTTGAAAACTAATTAATTCAAAATTCCTTCAATTTTTTGCCTATAAAGAATAATTTAGTCGGACATTAAATGTTGAAGGCACCACGGGTATTAAAGATAATATCACTTTCAGTCAACTTATATCCCTCAGGCCAAAGGTCCTCAGTATATACACCATTGACCTCAAGTGTTATTATCCTTATAATACCCTTGGTACCTTAATAACTATAATCTCACAATCAGCCCATAGAAGGTGTCAAACAAATAAAATATTTGGGAATCATACTTGATAATTTATTAACATTTAAACGATTACTTTATTGATTACAGTTAATTTATTTAATGGAAATTAAGGTAATAATAATAATAATGTTTATTCAAAAATAATCAAATATAAAATCTTCCTGAGACTAAAAACATATTTAAGTGTATAATTAATAAGAATTAACATAGGAAGCCACAAGGAAATAAATCTGCACATAGCTATAGCCCAAAGTAACTCCTGTTATTTATCCAAATCTTTACTAGTCAAACACATTAGTTTTGAAGTTCCAGCAGTTTCTTCTTTTTATACCTTTTAAATATCTGGTGGTTGTTCCTAAAACAAAGACATAAATAAACATTCTACATTGTGTACCATAAAAAATCATACAAATGTGGAAAGTATCACAAGAATAAAGAAAAGTCTCAGATATAAAATTCACTATTAAAATAAAAATAGTAAATAATTATTTAAATCTGACACTTTTCTTATTGGAACTTCTTTCTGGTAACACCCTTAATCTCTGACTTTTACAATTTTTAAGACAAGAGATGATGAATAAAGAAAGGGAAAAGGACTCTGCAATATACAGTTACATTCTGCTTTCAATAATCTAGAAAAAAGATCAGAAAGATAATTCAAAGTCCGAAATCGTAAAAGTCAAAAAGAGATTAAGGATGTTACCAGAAAGGGGTTCCAATAAGAAAAGTTTCAGATTTAAATAATTATTTACTATTTTAATAGTGAATTTTGTATCTGGGACTTTTCTCTTTTCTTTAAGAGATATCGCTGAAGCATCCTAATAGTAGATAACTATTTTTGAAATTCCACTTAAATAGACAGTTTGATTTCGTTTTGATTCAAAGGTGTGCAGGCAGCTCCACTGGGGACGCCGTAAGGCAGAAACAGCTGTCTGGAGATTGTGTATCGCCTCTGGATCGAAAGGAAACATAAACTGTCTCTTCACTATCACAAGAGTATTTTAATATTTTCATTAACTAAGTAGTAAAAAAAAAGGACTAGTTGGTGCAGCGAATAGATAAAAATAGCTGTGAAAGAAAAGAAAGTACCATGGAGAGCTTATCTAGAAAATAACAGTTAATAAGCAAGGAAGCTTGTGAAAGAAAAAGTTAAAAAAGCTAAATTGGAACCGTGGGAGAGATTTGGAGAAAAGATGGAGCAAGACAGTAGTAGGACAAACCAAAAATTGTTCTAAAAAGGTCTGAAAAAATGAGAGGTAAATCAGGTAGTACTGTCGTGCAAATAAAAAAAAATAAAAATGGAGAAACACTGACCCAACCACAAGATATAGTTAATAGATGGAGTAAATATTTCAAAGAGTTGAGTAATGAAATAACATTGGAAGAATTAACGGAAGCCATTGCAAAAATGAAAAATGGTAAAGTGGCAGGAATAGATAATATCAAAACAGAATTGTTGACATATATGGGGGAATCTGCATTACACTACTAACACAAATTACTGATAGCAATTTGGAAACAGAAATGCATCCCAGAAGATTGGGCAACAGCAGTAATGGCTCTTCTGTTAAAGAAGGGAGGTAAAAAAGTAATGTTCAAATTATCGAGGTATTTTCATGCTAAGTGTACTGGCTAAGATTTATGAATGAACACTGGAGATGAGACTGAGAAAGAAAGTGGAACATCAACTAGACGATGCACAAAAAGGTTTCTGACCGGGCACAGTGTCCAAGATCATATCTTTACTATAAGACAAATAACAGAAAAATTCCTTAATTTTGATAAAGATGTGTGGTTCATAGACATGGAAAAAGCCTTTGACAAGGTACCCAGACATCAGGTCCGAGGACTAATTGATGCAAGTAAAATTTATGTACTGGAACATTGTGCAAGCATTAAATTGTGAATCGAACAAATTTGCTAATACACAAGGAGTAAGGCAAGGTGGAGTTTTAAGCTCACTGCTATTCATTATATTATATATATGAATGAACCAATAAAAAAATGCAGTAGAGTCCCGCAAATTAGATTTAGGTTACCATTGATTAAAAAGTATAACTCTGAGTGAATGTGTATTTGCAGATGACATTGCATTGATAGCAAGTTCAGAGAAATCTTTACAAAGCAACCTAAATTTATAGACGAGAGAACTTGCAGACAAAGGAATCAAAATAAATTTAGCAAAGACCAAAACTTTACTTATTTCCAAGACACTGAGAGAAATCCATATAAATCTAGACAGAAATTTAGTAGAACATATGGACGATTTTGAATATTTATAATACCTATACTAAAAATGCAAAAAGAGTTGAACAACAGAATTGCTAAAACACCACGATTATATCACTCCCTCACTACAGGTTTCATTAGCAAAAGAGAAATTAGTGAGAAGACAAAAGCGACAGTATATTATATACCTCCCTTCTCTGCTTTTTGGAAGTGAAACATGGCTGGCTTTCCTAATAATTAAGCTTGAATTATCACATCTTTATTATTATTGTAAACATTTAAAAACCTTATTAATTGAATTACATTAAACTTACCACTTATAAAATGTTTACTTTTCATATTTTAGTTCCGTTAGATCTGTTCTTCTTGTGGCTTTTATCCATTGTCCCCGGCTTTGTTTGGATAATTCATTTAAATGTATTGCATGGGGAGCCTTGGGAACAGTACAAAATAAGACTTTTCCCTGTCTGCCCTACTCCCACAATTTACAACAATACAAGTTACATGTATAATAAGCTTCTCAAGAAAGCCCTTGCTACTTGCAAACTGATAACTGCTATGGAATAATTCAGTTCTGTAGGCGATAAACTACTTTATATTTGATTTGCTATCACAATTTCGCTGCACAATCGACAATAAAAAATAAAATCAAACAGGATATTCTTTACAAATGTAAATATTAGGATTAGGTTATGTTATGTGCCCCCAGTTAGGCCATATTCGGAAGTTCCTTGTCCCTTTGCTTGATTGGCACACCGATGATTTTCGTTTGCCACTGTCCGCTGTCATGTCACTACACTCAAATGCCCATAGAATTTCTTACACCTACACTCAAAAGTGTAACACTAAAAAACAAAGGAACAGACCTAATAAATTGACAAAGTTATTCAAGGCCAAATTTGACGTGTTAAAGCACACTTTGACATCTAAGTTTGTTCGTTATAAACTTCACCTGAAGAAAAAGAAAATTGTTCTATTTTTTCATTTATTTTACGTGAATTCAGTGTCACCAACCTGTGTCCATTTGGCGGGAAGTGGAAGTAGAGCTTTTTGTTTATTATTATTTTTGTTGAGGTTGAGTCGAGTCTTTCATGTTCATGATCATGACAACCTAAAAATTTTGATTGGAAAATGCAAATAAGATAAGGGGGTGGGAAAATGGAAATTAGTGGCTTTTTTGCAGTTCTGTCTGTTAGTTTTGCGTTTTGCTCTGGCTGGGTCTCTTTTGTTTAAACAATTATGTAAGTAGGTATTATAAAAACGTTTTCAATTTTCTGTATTCTTTAGGAAACGAATTATTTATGCATATTATTACCTGTAAATAGTAGTACCTATTTCTTTTGATTTTTAATTGTAAAGAATAGAAAATTACCATTCATTTTAATTTTTTAGAATCAGCTGAAAGTGGTCTACAAAAAAACCAGGAAGGAAACGTATTATAGCCTTGTTGTGGCTATGAAAGGCAAAAGAAAGATACCTATAAAAGTGTATTGACTAGTTGGAAGAAACTCCACATTGTCGATGCATAATAAGATATTACTTTATAAACAAATATCAAGACCTAGGAATGAAACCTGGATAATATAGTCATCAAGAAGATAGCAGGAAGTCATGAGCAACAACAACTTCATAAGTATGAGAATATTGAGGAAATACACACTCCTCGATATCTACTACTGGACAAACTAGAAGATTGAAGAGGACAAAGCCTTTTGAACTAGTTTGAGTGATAGGTGATAGTGAAAAGCAGAGCGTAGTGCTTGTGTGCCTGTGTATGTTAGAATAGTGCACGATCTTGTTAGATTAGATAAGAGACGCTATTGGGTAAGCTCTTCATTTTAAGGAACAGTAGTAATTTAGGTTAAATTAAATTTGCTCATTGGTCAGTTATGACCAGATTGTAATTCTCTGATGTTTGGCAAAAAGGGCTTAAGTCAGAATTGCACATCAATAATGGTTTGATGATTTCTGGACCATAAAAAAAGTGTTGCAGACTTAAACTGTATGTACCAATAAAAAGAGCCGATTTTTCTGGTCCAGAAATCATCAAAACATTATCGATGTGCAATTCTGACTTAAGCCCTTTTTCCCAAACATCAGAGAATTGCAATGTACAATTCAATACAAATGAATCATCATCCTAGTGATGATTATGGAAAAAAATATATGACAAGATTTTGTGCAATAAAAATGTTTATATTTATCAAGGATGTATTATTTGGTATGGCCACATGGTATATCGTCGGTGATGTGACAATACCTCCTATCTGCTTTTTCATGAATTTTGTAGGAGACGAAAAACCATTTTTAGGGTCATCTCTGTTTTCACATGTAAATTTTGACATGTTTTGTAGTAAATAGATGATTGAATTTACTACAAAACATGTCAAAAAATATCATATGAAAACAGGAGGTGACTGTAAAAAAAGTTTTTAGTCTCTCTTACAAAACGGTTAACAGAGGTGACAGTTAATAGAGAGACAGATAATCGAGGTTCCACTGTATAGTGAAATTTGGACACCCGACACCCCATACAAATTTTATGGGGGTTTTGTTCGTTTAAACCCCCCCAAACTTTTGTGTAAGTTACAATTGAATTATTATTGTGGTACTATTAAACACAATGTTTTTAAAACTTTTTTGCCTCTTAGTACTTTTTTGAAGTCAGTTTTTATCGTGATATTTTGAATATTTGTCAAATCCACCACATATTTGTATATGGTTAAGTACGATTGTAGAGACTAATAATACGAAAATTTATTTATGATTTACATTTTTAGGTATATTTTGAACCATTTTAAAAAGAAGCCATATCTTGATAAAAAGAGCTTTATCGAAAAAATAGAAAGAGGTAAAAAAGTTTTAAAAACACAGTGTTTAACTAATAGTACCTCAGAAATAATTTAATTGGAACGTACCCAAAAGTTTGGGGGGGTTAAAGGGAACAAAACCCCCATAAAATTTTTATCATCATCATCATCATCATCATTGGCTCGACAGCCCTTTCTGTGTCTTGGCCTGTTCCAGGATTCTTCTCCACTTTGATCTGTTTCGTGCTTTTTTTCTCCAGTTTTTTATTTTTAAGGTTTTTATATCATTTTCTATTTGTTATAAATATCTCAGCTTCTGTCTTCCTCTTGTTCTTTTTCCTACTGGCATCTGTTTGAATATTTTGTTTGGTATTTCGCCTTCTTCCATTCTTTCTACATGTCCCATCCAACGCAGCCGTCCTATTTTAATGAATGTTATGATATCCGGATCCTGGTATATTTCGTATATTTCAAAGTTGTACCTTCTTCGCCAAATTCCATTTTCTTTTGTGCCCTTATATATGTGTCTCAAGATTTTTCTTTCAAAGGTGGCTAGCAATGTTTAATCTCTTTTAGTGAGTGTCCAGGTTTCTGAGCCGCATGTGAGTACCGGTCTTATTAGGGTTTTGTATATTTGGCATTTTGTTTTCCTTGCGACGTTGTCTGATCTTAGTTGCCGAATTAAGCCATGGTAACTTTTATTGGCAATAAATATTCGCCTCTTCACTTCCTCTGCTACGTTATTATCAGATGTGACTAGGGATCAAAGGAATGTAAAGTTTTTTACCCCCTCAATGTTGTATTCTCCTATTGTTATATTTTGTGGCTGCCTTATTTCTGTGTTTTTACTTACCTGCATATATTTTGTTTTGTTCTGGTTGATTTTAAGGCCACTATTTTGTGCAGCTCGTTCTATTTGATTGAATGCCTCTATCATTTCTCTTCTTGATCTTGCGATTATGTCAACATCATCTGCAAATGCTAGTATTTGCACGCTTTTATTAATTATTGTTCCTCGAGTATTGACTGTTGTGTCCCTCATTATTTTCTCGAGTACAATGTTGAACAAGATGCATGATAGAGCGTCTCCCTGGTGTAGTCCCTTTTTCACATCTATTGTTTCCGTTAGTTCGTTTTGTATCCGGATTTTACTTTCTACTTTTAGAGATTCTTTTATCAGTTCTATTAGTTGTGTTGGTATATTAAATTCTTTCATTGCTTTTATTAAGAATTCTCTGTTTATATTGTCATATGCGCTTTCGAAGTCTATGAAGAGATGATGTGTGTCGATGTTATGTTCACTTGTTTTTTCGAGGATCTGTCGCAGAACAAATATCTGGTCTATTGTTGACTTCTGTCTACAGAAGCAACTTTGGTACCTGCCAACTATTTTTTCAGAGTGTGGTCTAAGTCTTTCATAAATGACGTTGGACATTATTTTGAATGCTGCATTCAGCAGCGTGATTCCACGGTAGTTTCCACATTCTAACTGATTCCCTTTTTTATGTAATGGTACAATAATACCACTATTCCACTCCGCTGGTAGCTGTTTATTTGACCATATCTTTGTTATCAATACATGTATTGTTTTCTGTAGTGCGTCTCCTCCTTCCTTCAGTAATTCCGATGCTACTTGATCCGATCCCGGTGATTTATTGTTCTTTAATTTGTCTACTGCTGTTCTAATCTCGGCTATTGTTGGTGGACTCTTTTCTCTGTTGTCTGCTTGGTCTAATGGTATATCAGGGTTTGTCTCACTCCCATCTCCTTCAAGCTTTTCCGTAAAATGTTCTGTCCATCTTCTTAGTATCTCTTGCTGTTCTGTCAATATATTACCTTCCTTATCTCTACACATCGTCGTTCTTGGTTTGAAGTCTTTTCTGCTTTTGTTCAGTTTCTGATAAAATTTTCTTGTCTCTGTCGATCTACTTAGTTCTTGCAGTTCCTGAAGTTCTTTGTTCACATATTCTCTCTTTTTTCTTCGGTGAGTTTTCTTTTCTTCTTTGCGTAGTTGTTTATATTCTTCCTCTGCTTGTCGGGTTCTGTGCCCCTGTTGCATCAGTAAATATGCTCTGTTTTTTCTGTCTGTTATAATCTGACATTCTTCGTCAAACCAGTCATTCGTTCTTGTTCTTCTTTCTTTACCTTCTATGCCTAACACTTCTTTAGCTGTCTCTTTTATGACTTCTCTGCACTCTTCCCACTCCTTATTTGGGTTTTCATGTTTTGGTCTGTTTTCTAGTTTGATGCTTATCTTTTCTTTATACTCTTTATTTTTGTTTGTTTCTTTGAGTCCTTCTACCTTGTAACGTTCATGTTTAGAGCCTCTTTCCTTTTTGATGTTTGAAATTCTAGCCCACATGCCCTAATGGTACCACAATAATAATTTAATTGGAACGTACACAAAAGTTTGGGGGGGTTTAAGGGAACAAAACCCCCATAAAATTTTTATGGGGTGCACAAATTTCACTATAATTTTTCTTTACGATGTTACTGCAATAATATTGCTTCATGTCCATTTTCCATAAAAAATCTTTAATAGTTTTCGATATATTCGAAAAAATCAATTTTCATTTTGTATCTTCAAAGGGCTGTAACTTTTTTTGTGTGCATATTTGTACTAATGTAAGTTAGGTTCATTCAAATTATTTTTGGTCCCAGAATATGTGATTTAATTTACGACCAATCTTTTCGGGACACCCTGTATAATAAATGGGATTAGCTGGCTTAAAAATTCATAATCTACGTTCTGTAGAAAATATACAGTTTTGGTTTCTTTTTAACTAGATCTTAATATCTAACCAAGCATTTTAAGACCTTTTTATTAATTTTTCGATGATATATTCGTGTTTTTAGTTTGTTCAAAATATTCTATAGTTCGACCATTTTTAATTGAAGGCGACTCATCTACAAATTGAGCTGAGAACTATCGGCAACAATGTTAAATTTTAAAAGTAAATTTATACCGGGGGCATTTTTATTGGGTATGCCTTGCCAATGTGCATAAGGGAAAAAGGAAGATGATTTCATAAAATTTGCCTCGGTAACAATATACCTCCGGTCTATGGGTCATATTTACGAGCGACTAAGTTGAACAAATTCCTTGAACACTGTGAATCATTTGTAACCTTATCAATACTTCGCTGGTCTATATATTTACGTCCAAGGAAGGGTGAGAATCCAAGAAATATTTTACTCGTCAACAGGTGTCCTTATCTGCATAGACGTAGACATGGGGTGTTTTTTTCTTGTGACATGGGATCAAGCCACAATTTAAGTTTTAAATTAAACGTATTTGACATTTCAATTTCCAACTTGAAAATCACTATCAAAATACAAAACTTTAATAATTTAATCAAATTTTGTTTTTGATGCTTGGTAAAAAATTCTTCTCTAATAATTCATTTAATTTTATCTCACTCATTAATATTGACAATTTAGACATAATATATTATATGTACATTTTAAAGTAGATTTATTTAGTAAATCTTAATCTTCGATTCATTGTCTTCACTTTTGTTCGTATTCTCGTTTTTTTCTTTCGTTTACTTGATTAAAAAAACTCCACCATGTTTTTATTTTTAATAGGCGTGTAAATTGGAAATATTTTCTGATCTTTTTAAAACTTTGGAGCAAAAATTGCAGCGAGTTTGTTCTTAGTTCATTAAAATGAAACCAAACATTGCTTTTTCTTGGTGCCATTCGCCATTATTCTTTCACGTTTTAATATCTGCAAAATAATATTCACGCGGTTCCCAAAGATCAAGGATAGTAAATGAAACTCAATACTTATTATAAACACACATCATAATGATAATTTGAAGTGAAAACTGACCTTGAAATACTGTATAGATAGGTACTCTCTATTAATAAAATTTTACTTTATTTACTGTTTTACTTCGAAAATAAGCCATTCTTTAAGTTGAAAATTCAATTTATTTGACGTTTTGACTTCCACTTCGGAAATCGTTATCAAAATACAAAATATTAATAGGTACCTATCACTTTCAGAAGTGGAAGTCGAAACGTCAAATGAATTGTTTTTTCAACTTATATTGTGGCTTATTTTCCAAGTAAAATAGTGTATAATCATTAATATAACTAATATTGGATACAGTATGGTGCAAATGATTGGAATACATTCGTTCTTTCGTAAACCAGCGACATTCAGGACAAATCCTGAGGCAGGCCGACTTTTATTTTTGAATTATGATTTATATCGTACTAATGACGTCATCCATTTGAGCGTGATGACGTAATCGGTGAATATTTTAAATGAGAATGGGAGTCGTGTACTAGCTCATTTGAAGGGTTATTCAATTATCTATTCAGTAATATAAACATTGATATAATTACTCATACATTGTGTCTAAGAAAAATTATTTTTAATAAATTAATCGACGCAAAAAGAAGAATGTGTGTAATTTATTTAATTCAAAAAACATTCTAATGCTTTCAGAAAATAGAAAAATGTTGTTTATTTTACAAATAAACATTGTTTTTCGCTTAAATTAAATAATGTTTAAACTGTCAAGGGGCAGATGGGTGGCAGCTCGAACATTAAAATTAAGCGAAAAGCAATGTTTATTTATCAAAAACCATTTTTTTTCTGTCTTCTGACAGCAATAGAATGTATTTTAAATTAAATAAATTTCATGCATTCTTCTTTTTTGAGCCAATTTAATTCAAAAAAATTCTTGAACACCCTGTATAAATATTTATGTTAATGTTTATATTGCTGAATAGAGAATTGAATAACCTTTTAAGTAACTATCACACGACCCCTATTATCATTTAAAAAAATGATCGATCATGTCATCACGCCCAAATGGATGACGTCACTAGTACGATATATGTCTCAAAAATCATAATTTAAAAGTAAAAATCGACCTGTTTCAGGACTTTTCCTTAAAGTCGGTGGATTACGAAATAACTAATTTATTCCAAACATGCATCATACTTCATACTGTAAGTAATTGCATAAGATGCCACATAGAAATAGATTCAGAAGAATATTTACTTTATTTTGTTAGAAAACTAGAAAATACCTGTCAAAACATACATGATAATTTAATAATTACATAGATCTTAGATTTAACTTTTACGTAATTACTTACCTACCTGTTTATATAAATAATAAATAATTAAAATATTATTTTGGTACGCCACTGCAAAGCCGATAAGAGAACTATTGGTGACTCGTTTTAAGTGCGATGTTGCCAATGAAACACCTTCAATTAAAAATAGTTGAAGTATAGATGATTGTACACTATAATAGATAGCCCAACTAAATAAACACAAAAATTTTATTTTTGTTACAGCCTGTATATAAGTTTACCTATATATACAGTGCATTACGCACCTCCTTAAAAATTGGGCATAGATAGATAGATATTTATTCATTTAAATAGGTTACCCTAATATACAATCAATGTAGAGAATAGATATTACAAATCATTTACAAAAATCAAATATAACTAAGCAACATCAAATGAAATTAAAACAAACTTTAAATAAATTTACAACATATAATACCATACAATACCCACCCATAAAATTAACATAATAAAGTATTACATCACTTGTTTCTAATATACAGCTTAAGTTTAGTTTTAAAAGATTTTAGTGACATTGTATTTTTTAATTCACCTGGTAGAGCGTTAAACTCATTAAAACCCCTGAATACTAATGAATTCATCGTCATTCTATAATTTGTTTTTGCTATGTAAATATTCCCCATATTCCTTGTAGAATAACCATGCACATTTTTATTGTACACTATAAACTGCTTAAAGTAATCTGGAGCTACATTATTAAGTATTTTATAAGTTTTTTGATGTCTCGAATTTCCTAAACCTGTTGTCCCATCTAAGTGATTTTTTTATAATAATATAGCCTGAGGCTATAGGTTACTTCCTTATGCTTGTCATGCACGGGGAGCTATACTGTAATATATATTATATCACATCGCTCTCTATAGTAATGAGTGAGCGTGCACATACGGAACCATTAGTTCCCTGTCTGCAGGCTCACTCATTACTATAGAGAGCGATATGATATAATATACATATATTACAGTATAGCTCCCAGTGCATGACAAGCTTAAGGATGTAACCTATAGCCTAGGCTATATTATAAAAAAATCACTCAGATGGGACAACAGGTTTAGAAAATTCGAGACATCAAAAATGCCCTATTTTTAAGGTGGTGCGTTAATTTCTTGGAGAAGTGTATTGTAATTTAATGTAAATAATGTAATATCCAATAATTGTAATTTAATATAAGATGTAATATAAGTTCCTTAAAAATATATTTTTTATTTCCCACCATACATTCTCCACAGGTCTAAATATCGATGCTAGACGTCCACCGGAGGTCCTCTCACGACGTTAGATGGACGTTCGGCAGCAAGACATTGGACCAAACTGGGACGTCCTATGAAGGTCCAATTGACATTCACTGAACGTCCCCTCGGACGTCCATTGGACGTTTGGCAACGTGGCATTTGGACCAAAATAGGACGTCCTGTTAAGGTCCAATTTACGTCCCCTAGGACGTCCGATTAAGGTCCAATGTACGTCCCTTCGGACCTTAAGTGGACGTCCAACGGACATTCAGTAGCGCGACATTTGGACCAAAATAGGACGTTCCTTGGACGAAAACTAACCTCCCTAAAGTCCGTGAAGGACATCCTTGTGCTATTAGGGATGTATCTATGTAGGTATATAGTCTCTTTATTCTATTATATTCTACTCTATTTCAAACCTATTCTATATAAGTATCTACACATTACACCTATTATCATCATCATCATTAGGGTGGTTCAAGATCTTATGTGAAAAACTCAAGTTAAATGTAAAAGCCAAGGGACCTCCCAATTCTTTTCTAATTGATAAAAGAAGTAAGGAGCCAAAATATGAAAGCCATAAGCCACTTAGAAGGCAATGCTCAATACTGTTTAAATAATGAAAACGGGAATATTTTTATCGATTTTTGAAAAAATTACAAGACATGTTAGGACACAAAAACTTAATTTATTTGTTTATTTTACATTTTAACCCCTGTTTAAAATAAGTACATTTTATAGTGAAGACCATAATAAAAATGAACTCTTTAAATTTTGTCTTTGGAAATGGATGGTTTCTGTAGGCTTTCTAGAACGGCCTTCTTTGTTGGCTCAGTCGGGACTTGTTTTCGATTAGCCTCTACAATCTGCAGTAACAGGTGTTTTTCGTACTCATCATTTGTTATGAGTTTGTTAAAATCTTGACATAGTTTTACACCTCTTTATGCGCTGTCATTGACCACTTTGATTTTATTTACTGTATTTTTTGCCTCTTTAAACTCTGGGTCCTGTTTCCATTCACTTGGCTGCTTGTTTAAAAAACTTTGCATAATGTTTAGCTTAGTAAACAACAACATTGTTCCATTATTATCAAAATCTGCCAATTCACATTCATCACTTAGGAAATCGGCTTTTTTTTTAATCATCCTTGGCGGTGCCGGGACAGACATCTTATTCACTATGCTCACTTTGTTTTCAAGGCTCACTTTATTGGAAAAAAGTGAAAACCCGACCATTTCGTCAGATAGGTACCACAAATGTGACTGCAAGGCTTTTTTGATAGAGCTATATCTTCATCAATGACGCTGTATTTCCCTGCCTCTTTCCAACAAAGTTAGGTCGTTGAAAGCTGCATTGGCGCTGATTGGAGCCTCAACCCAATTTTTCACATACAAAAGTGCACCGAGACGGATAAATCTATCTTAAGTTTTCTTTCTCCTTGTTTGTGAGATGGTAAACTCCTTGACCTAGGAAAAGGTACAACTTTATATGCATAAATAAGCTTAGCCATCCACCGAGCCTAATGTATAGGCCCAGGTGCTCTCCAGTGAATTTTTTCTATTGGTTGTCCCAACACCAACAGCGTCTGTTCAATAAGTTCAAGGTAGTCATCTCGAGGCTGGTCTTTCTTACTAAGATGAGGTAGCAAGGACACGATGGCACTGTTTTTAACTCAGCTTCCCCAGGGAGAAAAATTAACGGTGTGTAATCTGATCGATCAACTGCATTCCATGATTCGTTCAACCTTTTAAATATGGGAATTTCAGGAGAGCTTGAAGGTCCCAAACATAATGCAAATAGTTTGCTCAAAATGATTTCCATTATGTGATGGCGGCAACCATAGAAGTTCTTTATTCAGCTTATTTTCAAGGAAAGTGCATGCACCACTCTTAATACCAGTATTGACGGCTGTTGTGTCAAAGCCCATACCAATGACTTTATCATCAAGATCCTATATTTTAAGAGTTTTAAGTACTGCATTTCCAGTGTTCAAACTGCTGAAAAATAGAGATCAACAGCTTTGTTAACTTCTGAATCCTGAAAAACAAACAAACAAACATTTTCTAAACTTGAGTATTTCACGGAAATTTATGAAAACTAAATGTTGTTGAGCACTGCCTTCCATATGTTCTAGGGTGTTAAGATTTGGCATAGATTATTATTTTATTAGATATAACAAAATGGGACGGTCCCTATGGGTCTCTTAAAAACACTTGAGTTTTTTGGACCACCCTAATCATCATTCTCTTTGCCTTATCCCTATGCAGTGTCGACTTCCCTAATTGCATTTCTCCACACAATTCTATCTTGGGTCATATCAATGTTAATCCCCTTTACCAACATGTCCTGCCTTATTGTCTTCTTTGGTCTTCCTCTCCTACTCCTTCCAGGAATCTGCACTTCAGCTATTCTTCGTATTGGGTGATTAACGTCTCGACGTTGAACATGACCAAACCATCTTAACCTATGCTCTCTCATTTTGGCATCAATTGGTACCACACCTAGACTTCCCCTAATATACTCATTTCTAATTTTATCCTTCTTTGTCACTCCACTCATCCATCTAAGCATTCTCATTTCCGCCACATGCATTCGTTGTTCCGCTTTCTTTTTCACTGCCCAACATTCAGTTCCGTGCATCATAGCCGGTCTTATGGCTGTTTTATAGAATTTTCCCTTCAGCTTCATTGGAATTTTTCTGTCACGCAACACACCACTCGCTTCTTTCCACTTCATCCATCCAGCCCTAATTCTACTGCATGCATCTCCATCTATTTCTCCATTACTCTGTAATACCGATCCTAGGTACCTACTTAAAACTATTGCTTTTCACAATCATTTCACCTATTATATTATATTTTACTTTATTCTATACCAGTGGTTCCCAACCTTTTTCGGCCTACCGCCCATTTTTCCAAATGCTTAACGCCCCCCTTAAAAAACTCTTCCATTCTTAAAATTAGTAACGCATTTTCATTCACAATTGTTTTACCTTTTTTGGGTCAAAGGCTACCTTAAATATGATTCGACGGCTTCTTAACTAATCCAAGCAACAACATATTTAAAAAAAAATGTTTTATTCAAAAATACAGTATTCATGTATTGATCAAACTTTAACTTAAATACATATCATAAAAAACAATATAATAATAATATAACATTTTTAATGAGAAGGCTGAGCTTGCTGTAATGATAGTAATCTGTCAATATTTGGTTCCATACTTGTCATCAGCAATCTTAAATCACCGCGCTCCACTATGGACAGTCTATTTATCTTCTTTGTTAATAAATTGCTGACTATGCTAAATCCTCTTTCGGCTAAATACGATGAAGAAAAGGCAATGAAAAACTTCTTTGATGCAGCCCATAAAGCTGGATATAATACTGAAATTTGACATTGCAGCCAAAATTCTTGATATCCATTTTTAAATTTCACTTTTAACTCTTCATTTGTTGACAATTCTATCAATTCCTCCTGTAGTGATAATTCTGCTGTTTCTAAACTGGCACCCAATCTGGAATAATCAGACCAAGGATATCCTGAAATCTTTTCCTAAAATCTTCTTGAAGTGCTTCCAAGTGCTGGCAATATACCAGAATGTCTTCATCATTTGTCTCCACAGAGGGAAGATTTCGAAACTGATGAAATTGTCTCCGACCCAAATTTTGCCTATACAAATTAAGTTTTGACACGAACGAGGAAATAGTTCCTTTTGCTTTGATCAAATTCAAATTATCACCTTGTAGCTGTAGGCTTGTTTCATTAGATTTATCGTATAAATCAGTTAAATAAGCAATATCGCTCTTAAATTTTAATAAATTGTCTCTCAAAGAATCATCTTTGCTTTCAAAAAACTCTAAAACTGAGTCAAAGAGATCATAAAATCTTTTTAGACAGGTACCCTTCGAAAGCCATCGAACTTCTGTGTGCAACAATAAACGATTAAAATTCTCGTCGTTTTCATCACACAATTTTCTAAACAATCTATCATTGAGAGCACTGCTTCTGATCTTGTTAACTGCAGTAATTACATATTGTAGTGAACAATGAAGGCGATCACTAAGACTTTTTGCAACTAAATGCTGTCTGTGAATTACACAATGCACGGCGAGTATATTTGGTACCGCTTTTTTCAAATATGCTATCAGTCCGCGGTGTCGTCCAACCATTGCCGGAGCACCATCTGTAGCAACAGTTATGACATTTTCCAGAGGTATACCTTTATCTGTAAAATAGTGTTCCAGAACATCAAATATCGATTTGCACTGCAACTTTCTGCAAATAACACACAGAAAATTCACCACCCTGCTTTAGCGAAACAATCTCGAATGATTAAGTTATGCCTGACCATGCCGCTGCGCGAAGGAGGAGCCAAAATTCACTTAAAGCAGAAAGGTTCTACTGGAAGTGGAATTATACTAACCAAACTGAAACGTTCGACTGCAACGTCGAAATTGTTGCAGTGTTGGACTGAGTGATAAATAAAAAATTGCACGGTGCATAACCAAAATGCATTTTGTGCATTTCGTTTATATTTTCGGATTCACCTTCTCTATTTCTGTGTGAGAAGCGAAAAGCAAAGTTGTTAGAAGCAAAGAAGCAATGAGTTACTTTAGGGGGGCGGCAGCTGTTCCTCAACGCCCCCCAAATTTTCCTTGGACCCAAAAAGCCCCCTTATCTCTCTTCAACGCCCACCGGTGGGCGGTACCGCCCCCATTGGGAACCACTGTTCTATACTACATATCTATTCTAATCTATCTATATATTTCATTTAATCTGTTACATTCTACTTTATTCTGTTTTAAATCAAATACTTTATTAGTAAGTATCTACATATATATTACATCTATTCTATTATATTCTACTCTATTCTATTTCAAGTTTATACTATACTATATATCTATTCTAATCTATCTCTCTATTTTATTTATTTTATTAATCTGTTCTATTCTATTCTGTTTCAAATCAAACATTTTACTCAAACAAAGAAACAAACGACATTCAAAAGCTTCTAATAAAAAAATCATTGCATTGGTACTACTGAAAATATTGACATTTTTACAACATTAGAGAGTTATCAAGTAAAATTTTATCCATCCGTTAAGGCTGTATGACACTATGCATTTTCTTGTATCATTTCTAATATCGTTTCTGATATGTCAAAAAAATGTATAGTGTCATACACAGATACAAGAAACGATATCAGAAACGATACAAGAATTTGTGTCAGGCACAGATTCTTGTACAATAACTGCGCCAATTTCTGCGCAAAGAGCAAAAACGTAAAACCTGCTGGTAAAACTTCTAAATGTCATAATGGCGGCTGAAAATGAGATCATATGATTTATGTCTTGATGAATTTATTTGTGTTTTGTAGGTATTATTTATAAATATTTTATTGATACTTAATATACCGTTTGGTATGGACTACTGTTCTACTAGTAACCATATATTTAGAATAACTTTGGGTTTCATATTGCATATTTTTTTAATAGCGGAAAATACAATAGTTCCAATTTGGATTAAACTGAAGATAATTATAATGCAAATATTTTAGCACAAATATCAAAACAAAATAAAAAACACAAATAATCAACAGTCAACGTAAAAATTCTAGTTATTATAACATTAAAATATTTGTTTTTAAAAGTTTATAAATTTTATAAAATCCTTAAAATCAGCTGTAGACGCAGTACTACCATTGTAACGTGACAGGGTGACAAACAAAATTTCGACCAATCACGTGCCGAATTTCATACAGTTTTCGATACAAGAACTTGCATAGTGTCTTACAGGGCACAAATGTACGCACAAGAAATGATACAAGAAAATGTATACAAGAAACGATATTAGAAATGATACAAGAAAATGCATAGTGTCATACAGCCTTAACTCCGAAAATTTTAACTTTAAACCAAAACACTCACATAAAAATTGACAGTAATTTAATTCTGCACATTGATAATTTATTCCAATTTCCTTCGACGGAAATTTTCTTCGGAAAATTCGGGTTTTCCAAACAAAATCTTTAATTTTCAACTAAAATTTGAGGGAAGTAATTATTTATCAATAATTAAATAATTTGGTGACAGTGACATAAATCTTTTTTGTTATGAGTGTCTTGAAGATATGAAAATTTGTATGTACAAAGAGGACCGGAATTAAAAGGTATCTAATGGTTCAAAGATTAAAATCCTGTTGTTTATAACTCTGTCGCAAATGCCGGTCAAATTTGACCGGTTATACCTGGAATCACTCCTCGCAATTCAATTTGTTTTTCTTCGAAAAGGACACAGAAGCCGTGCTCTTTTCAACAGCGTTAACTTAATTTAATTTAATCTAATATTTTCTGAGGGGTTCTATTTGTTTATAAGCCAAAAAATTGTTTCTTTATAACATTCCTGAGACCGCTCAAATGGTCCAATTTCAATCCTATAAGGTACGTTGAATAGGTATAGTGCTTTTTTATATGAAAATCATAGTTATTCTGGTGTATCATAATCTTTCTGGTTATTATTTCGACCGAAATTTTTTAATTAACATTTTAATTATTGCTAAACTATTGGTTAGATTGTCGCCGGTCTCCTGATATACAGAGAGGGGCTAAATTATGGAATAAATTCATTTTCTCTAAAATGGACGATTTTAGAGAAAAATCCCGAAACAGGTCGATTTTTATTTTTAAATTAAATTTCTTGGCATATATTTCAAACTAGTGACGTCATCCATCCGAGCGTGATGACGTAATTATTTTTTTAAATAGGAATATGGGTTCGTGTTGTAGCTCATTTACAAAGGCGTTCAATGCTCTATTCAGTATTATAAACATTAATATCATTATTTATACAGGGAGGCCAAAAAAAAATTTGAATTAAATTAATTGACGCAAGAAGAAGAATGCATGTAATTTATTTAACTCAAAATACATTCTATTGCTGTCAGAAAATAGAAAAAAATGTTTATTTTGCAAATAAACATTGCTTTTAGCTTAAATTAAAAGTTCAAACTGCCAATAGGTAGGAGGGAGGCTGTTTGTGATTTAATTTAAGCGAAAAGAAATGTTTATTTGTGAAATAAACCTTTTTTTCTATTTTCTGACAGCAGTACAATGTATTTTGAGTTAAATAAATTACATACATTCTTCTTTTTGCGCCAATTAATTTAATTCAAAAATTTTTTTGGCAACCCTGTATAAATACCTAATGATATTAATGTTTATATTACTGAATAGAGAATTAAACGCCCTTTCAAATGACCTACCACACGACCCCTATTCCCATTAACAAAATTATCGATTACGTCATCACGCTCAGATGGATGACGTCACTAGTATGAAATATATGCCAAAAAATTGTAATTTAAAAATAAAAATCGACTCTTTCTGGATTTTGCTCCAAAATCGTCCGTTTTAAAGAAATGAATTTATTCCATAATTTAGCCCCTCTGTATAATCTACTATAATAAATCTTTCATGTCTTCAATTATTTAATTATTGATAAATAATTAGGTACTTCCCTAAAATTTTAATTGAAAATGGCAGATTTTTTGGGAAAACTCGGATTTTCTGAGTAAAATTTTTGTTGAAGGAAATCGGAAAAAAAATAACTTTGTGCAGAACTAAATTACGGTGAATTTTTATTTGAGTGTTTTTGGCTCAAAGGAAAAATTATAGGAGTTACAGACCACTAATTGAAAAAAAAAAGAAGATTTAGGAGTGCTAATTTGTTTATAAATAAAATAACACACTTTCTGCGGACTTGTCATACCCCATATTACTAATATATGCAATCTTAAGATTCGATTTTAGCAATAAAATAGCTGGTAAATAATTTTTCCCAAAAATGGTATTTTTTCGATAATTTTCCCAGACTATCAACAAAATCCAAGAAACCGAAGCGCCAACCCAAATTCTGAGCAGTCTCAACATGATAAGGTTAATATCCCCAAGAATCGCTATACTCTCCGGCTGTCATGGCGGTGTCGAAATGAAATGGACCGAAAAAGTCGTGACGTAATTTTCACGCGGGAAATTTGACAATGATTCTATGCACAAATTATGGCTGTCCGTATTGTTACTGAACATAAGGGTCAAAATTAAATCCTATATTTTTCTTTGCGAGTTTTTAGGTTGACTAACTCAGATTTAACTATTGAAATATATTTATAATGAAAGTAAATAAGCTTATCTCATGTTTGCATGGATGGAATACAATAAAAAAGCTGCTTAAATTGAAATAAGAGTAAAATTAGTTGAATAGTGGAACGTATGTCGTATTTTTAGTTTGTCATTTGTCACAAAACAAACTGTTTACAAATGTAAATATACACAATATACAGGTGATACAGATTGGACGTGTCAAAAAATGTATAATAATTATATAATAATAAGTAATAAGCTAAAAAATAATTACAATTACATAATATAAAATATATAGTGTGTTAACATACACAACATAATCATAGTCAAAATACTTCCTTGTGGGGTGCCCATATCTATGTAGTATGGGCTGGATAGTATATCATTAATTTTCACTATTATTTTCCTGTTTTTAAGAAAAGACAAACCAATCATTGAGGGGACCTCTAATACCAAATTTTTTGCTTGCTAACGAATACCTGATCAACTGTATTGAATGCCTTACTCAAGTCAAACATCAAGGATACAACAAAATGACCCTCATCCATCCTATCACTAATAAATTGAGTACACTCTACCAAGCTAGTTTCAGTAGATGATCCTTGGTCCTTGACGAAAACCATGTTGATTATTACAGATCAGTTTGAAACTTGATAAGAATATTCCAACTCTACTACTTACAGTCTTTTCGATTATTTTAGAAAACAAGCTTAATAAAGATATAGGACGATAATTATTATCCACTAATAACACTATGTCGACATAGTGTAGTTTATCTAAATCAGCGGTTCTCAAACTTTTTGAGTCATGTACCACCAAATACTTTTTATTATTTTTAGTACCACCTAACTGAAATACCTATCTAGATAGGTAATGTAATTAACTATAATAGTAGTGCTTATTTTGACTGTTTTGCGTTTTGTGTACCACCTCAAATAATGAAATGTACCACCAGTGGTACATGTACCACAGATTGAGAACCGCTGATCTAAATCATTTTCTTAGAATTAAATTATATTCCTAGGCGCTATTCTCTTGTAATAGTTTCCCATTTTACATGCTAACTTTCAGTGACTACGTGCTGAAGCAACTGATTTTTTTATATCAAGTAGGCCCTAGGTTCACGTCAGCTAGGCTTGTGGCTATTTAACTTATTTAGAGTTCTGCTTATTATTAATCTGAATAATATTATTAATCCTCCATTACTCATATCATTATTCTTTTCTGGATATATTTAACTTTGCTGTATGCATTACAATCATACTATTACTACTTGTAAGTTCTATTTGGTGAAGGGTTGTTATTTGACCCAGGACTAAGTTGTACTCTCAGAGTTCACCCCGATGCGTTCTGACATTAGTTATGTCTGTTGCTATTAGAGTTTATATGTTTAATTTAAGAAAGAACTAGGATTTGACTTTAAAATAAAAACTTCTTTTATTATTCAACAACATTAATTTTTTACCTTATTTTACCTCATTTCTATCTTCTATATCTGTCAAATAAGAACCTAAAGCTTATTATGAACAACATTACAAAACATACAGTTGAGTCCGCGAGTCTTTACCCGTGCGTCATTAATACCTGAAGAGATAAAACACATACTTTTTATTTAGCATCATTCTCTTCCACACATGAAACTCATGACAAACCAGCTGCCGTTTGTTATTAAGTAACAACACATGTTATTTTTATGAACCATCTAGACTCAGTTCATTGAAAAGAGATAGGTACAAAAAAAGACGATTCGGTATGTTTTCATATTTTAAGCACAATTTGTTTGACGTTTCTGTTTTGTTTACTTTTGTGGCTGTCAGTCAGTTGAATTTTTTGCGGTTTTTGTCGAATTTTTGCGTTTTGAAGTTTCTTTATATTACACAAACAGTTGTTTTCACACCTAATTTTATATTGGGCTTTGAAATTTTAAGGTAAATAATTATATTTTGGCAATTAATATTTAAAACATACAAAGCTAACGTCATTCACACAGTAAAGAAATGATTGTGTTTAGATTTCCGTCAAAGTGAATAAAATAACAAAAATAAAATATTTTATTGAATTTTTTTATAAATTGTTTATTTATTTATAAATCAATAATAATAAAAGAATTTATTAAGCTACTTCAAATGTAGCTGTAATTCTGCACAAAAATTTTGAAGCAAAACTTACATTTGACATTCTATATATTTGATAAAGTCAAATTTTATAATAAAACCCGTAATCGGAACAGTAGCCACTTTCTGTCAGTTGTTGTTGCGTGAAATAGATTTCCGACTTATTTCGTATGCTTTAAATGATGACGCACGGGTAAAGACTCGCGGACTCAACTGTATTCCAATACTCCCACCTTTTTTTTTGTTTTCCAAGTTGTTCAACCCATAAACAATAAATAAATAAATAAACAAACCTTTTAAATAAAAAAAATATAACAAATGTCCACTTTATTGCACTCTGGTTGTCTATTATATAGAGTGGTAGGCAATCTTGCATTTTCAGATCTAATAGACAGTTTTGAAGCCACACCAATTCTTTTGTTGCTTGTTATGCAGCTACAAACTCAGATTCGGTTGTTGATAAAGATACTGAGATCTGTCTCTTGCTTGTCCAGTGTCCAAAACGTAGCCAGTGGTGGAACAATGAGTTTCTTTATCACCTGCACAATCTGCGTCACTGTAATTACGCATGGTAATTTAGTTGTATTTGCCATAACAAATACCATAATTTATTGTGCCTTTTAAGGCACAAAATTCCCAACTGTCATGATAACTCAAAACAGTCTTAACGCACACAAAGCTGTCTCTATTGCTAACTTTTTCTCATAAAATAACAAACCGTTGTCAAATAAAATATGCTACTCTATACTCGATGCTAAAATTCGTTTTCTGTGTTTCTTGTATTGGGACCAGATCAGTATCGTTATTCTTTAATAGTCTGTATAGAATTTGACATTTTGTTCTACTTATACTTTTTATTTTTATTTGGCAAACTCTTACATTGGGTCCTATTTCTTTTGTAATTTGTTGCTTGGAAAGTCCATTCATTAACTGTGTCATCTTTAATTATTCTAAAAAAAACTGCGATATACTTATGCCAGGAGATCTTTCGAAAGATTGTCTGGCGCCTCTTGTGCTAGTTCTTTAGTTTACCCTGGGTGTGCGTGTAGTATTACCTGTTTATGCGAACTAGCGTTACACCCCCCTTTAAATGTATAAAATTATGTATATAAAGGGTCACTATGAATAACAATCAATGTCAATTTTGGCCAAAATTAGGATATATGCTCCATGTTGTAGAGGTTGTCAGTTAGTTTCGAACTATAAACAGTAACAGCAAGAAAAGATTAAGGTTTGTGAGAAAATAGATATAAGCCACCGCCTCAATGTGACTTCAAACCTTAAAATCATGATTTTACAGAAACTATTAAAAATGACTATGATCGTTTTTCGTAGTGACCCTTCATGTGAATAAGATATAAATAGAAATATATATTTTAAACGATTTTTTTTACATTAATGACATAATCGTGATGTAAAACTTCTGTCAATATTGAAAAAATATTCTTCACTGTAACTTTATCCATTCCTAACAATCATCACTTGTATATTCCACTTTTTCTAGCTGTTTTCTCTATGTAGACTGCAGTCTTATTATTTACATTATATGCGCTGCTCGAAGAACCATCATGCCAATTTTCTTTAGAGTTGCCAGCTTGTGCTCTGCCATTCTTTCTGTAACCTTTTCTGTAGTTACTAAAACCACCTTACTAAACCCTACTCCTCTTTCACTTTGTCTCATTTCATTTCCCAAGTAGTATAGTGAGAATTTATTTTTATGAATTTCTCCCCGACTCTTCCATCTGATTTGTAGTGTTAATATTTCACCAATTTGTAAAATATATACAATTTTTAATTCTGTATGTAACATTATTTTATTGTCTATTAATATAATAAATGTTAGTTGTTGTCTGTAACATTCTAATGTTACATAGTTTATGTGAATAATGTTTGTACCATAATAAATATTTTAAATTTATATAGATATCAATATCTCGCATCAATCTTTTTTTATTAAATCATAATGAAAGTATTGTATGTTTTATCTTCTGCACAAACAATCAAACAACCTTGTTGAAATGAACAAAAACAACAAAAACGTTGTGGTTAGGTGTTAGGTTAAAAATATGCGTTTGCGTGTTCAAAATGTAGAAATGTACACAAATAAGAGTGAAATGTGACAAATGAAATGATAGGAATAGGAAAAACCCACAGAGAACACAAAAAGGAACGTGTCAAGTCCACAGAAATTTAATATTTCTATGAGTCCTATGGGTAAACCAAACAACAATCAACGACATACGTTTGACACGGTTTTTATTAACTTTTTAAATTGATATCCAGTAATATTTCCATAAAAGGAAAATATAGAATTAATTAAACATAAATATAGATCCTGAAAAAAAATACTACATCAGTTAAATACTTCAGAATAAGGCAGAATTTTGAAAAAACAATTTGTGATGGTCTTATGCCATATGGCAATAAGGGTCATAATTATAATGGAATGGAATCATAGCAGTGGGGGTGAAACGTCACACTTTTTCGGTCCATTGCGACTGTCGAAATGAATTAGAATCAGGGGCCTGTAAGAAGGAGTGGAAACGCAATGCATCGTTTGTGGGCTAAAGGGCTATTTATAAACTCACCGTCAACGTCGAACGGCAACAGCACCGTTAACGTCAAAAGATGGTCTTATGGGAAACTCATGCTTCCATTTATAAACTTCGTTCGCCGTTGACGTTGACGGTAGGAAGATTCATCTTTTTTGGCCGTTAACGGCACGATCACAGGACATGAACAATAAGCTGTAGCGTAGCATCATAAAAAATAAAAACTGACAAGGTTTGTCAAAACAAACTAAATAATTATTTGTTGTTTGTAAATACAGAAAACATTCTCAAGTTTTAAAATACCTCTAATATTTAATATGGTATTGGAGTACAGTCAATTATATTTATGGTAATGGTAAGAAATAATTTAAAAAAGATTTGTCCTATATTTTATTAATTTCTATTATTTCAGCGAATATAGAGATATCTACTGAAAACATTAGGGCATAGATCTTATGCAAAATTGCGAGTTCCTTTATAGTCTATAGCATAAAGTCCATAAAGATTACAAAAAAGCGCAAGGAAACAAAGATGCACCATGAGATGAAATTACCAAAAGAAACAGTTAGTGGTAGTAAGAATACAAAAAACGTTTTGGTAAAATTTCAATTTATTCATTGATTTTAGTGGATGTGATCCTGATCGTTTTAGAAAAGGAAAAAATAAGTTTCATGCTAGAATTGAGGCATCAGAAAGTAACTTACCCTCCTGCAATCAACAGACACTTTTTTACTGAGCACCCTGGATATAAGGACCTTTTTACAACATTCTTCCAAGTTTAGTGTCAGTCTATATATTTGTGGTTTATTAATTCTTATAATTGTTTTATAAGGGACATTTAAGGCTACAAAGATAATTTAAAAAATGAAGAAGGCAACAGAACATCTTCCACTGTCTCTTATGCACCTATTGAAATTATATTTGAGGATGAACCTATATATCAGACACATCACAAGATGTGCACACATTTATCTCCAGGAAAACCTAGTCTGTTAGTCATTTTCTTTTATGTTCAGTACTTAAAAGTGAGTTTTCATTTCTTACAGTATCAATTAGGGCATTACACTCAAATTTAATCACTGCTTCATAAAAAATGGTAAGTAGTCTTGTTTCTCAAACACTATCTTAAATAATACATTTTCTCAATATGTTCGTGCATGCTTGAAGGCATTGAATCCTGAAGGTGCTGCTGAGAGAGCGTTCAAGTATTATGTAACGTGATTTTAGACCCACCCTATGTAAAGCACTGTAATGGGTGTTTAACTATTACGTAACCCAATTTTTGACCTCCCGCATAATACTTGATACGTAATACTTGAACGGCCCTTGAGGCAAGGAAGCAGATATGTTCGCGTTTTTTCTTACATTGTTATTAATTTAGTTTGTTGTTTTAATGTTTTATAGATTACTTAGTTTGTTTATTAATAATAAATAAAACAATTCATTGTACTGCTGTCTTTTTATTTCTTTGCTTATGTTTTATGTAATAATAAAAGATCACAACAGGAAAGTTTACAAAATGATTGAAAATAATATTTTAAATAATAAATTTTTTTTAATATTTATAAATAATATATGAAGGGTATAGACATTGTATAACTAGACCAATTGTGTAAATAAACAATGGTATAGACAAAGAATGGCAATAGTCCATTTGGATTAATTTCGAACAAATTGAAAATTAAGATTTAACTTATAAAGTCAAAGTAATTATTATTATTCTTTAAATTTGACTTTATAATAAGTTAATAAATATTAAATTTAAATTTTCTCCAAATAAATTCAAATGAACTATTGCCATTCTTCTGTACCATTCATATAGGTATATATCGACAGTTAAATACTGAAACCTCGTATGTTACAATCTACAACTTTTCAGTAGAGTGAAAAACTTCTCTGTTTTGTACAGGCTTTTTCTTTCTCATTATTTATTATTTAATACTTTGAAAAAAAAAAATACCAAAACATACTTTTTTACAGAAGAGATAAAAACATGTACTAAACAACAAAGTTATTTCACTATCCTGAAAAGTTGTAGATTTTGAGGTTTCAGTATTTAACCGTTGATATAATAGACTCTAGTTTTTTATTGAGGTTACAGTCATTTATTTGTAAGGGGCAGGATCATAGAGATATATAATATTAACATAGAGTGAGCCTACCTTCCGCGCTTCCTGACGACAAGATCTCATGGACTGGTTTGTGGTATCTCTTTCTAACACATTGTATCGAGAAACTAAGATGACATTAAGTGTGAGTATAGGTACGGAAGGCGAGGACAACTGTCGCAGCTTTACTATGCGTAAGAGTGAAACCGCACTAATCCAAATAAAAAAGATGGTGTCGTCACTTCGCTCTGAATGACACTCTCTCTATGCTAATATATAACTCTATGGGCAGGATAAGAGAAACTCTTTGTTACTATCGAGTATAACTATAAATATAGAATAGGAAAATTATGTAAAGTAAATAAAAAGTAGCCAAAAATATACTGTGCAAATTTCAGAGCGTAGCCACGTAGCCTTACTAATGTAGCAAATTACCAAAAAAGCAATTTAACTCAAGAAAGGATCACTACTGGAGTAATGTTACCATTTGTGATAACAATGTCAGAAGACCTTGCTTCTCAGGGTGACTACTAACCCAGTCCTACCTGAGGAAGAGAAAGCCAAAATGTTGTGATATAAAGGAACTCGCATTTTATCACAATTTTCTCTTACAAAAGGCATATGCATTATATTATTAATATTGAAAGTAGCAATAAGAAACTACCTAAAATTTATTTGATATATTTATTTTTAAAATAATTGTGTACAGCATTGCCAGAAGAAAAATATATAATGTATGATTATACTATGATGTAATGTATAAATGATTCTGTTGATCCATGGTCTATTAATTCTCCATAAATCCATTTGGTTGATCTGAACAGTACATACCCTACATATTTTCAATTTCATGCATACAAAAATTATGTACACTACTAATTTCATCACAATATTGTTGATATTTATTTTAAAAATATTCTCTGTAGGTATATGATTCTTGTCAGATAAAAAATTCACATAAACTATAACAGAATATAGGACCCTTTTTGCAACAATCTTCCTCCAACTATTTCTAATAAACTTCAAAAATTTCTAATAATTTCTTTTCTCCATTTGGTTAAGCTGAACAGGGAACAGTACATGTTTTCATATTCATTTGCAGTTATCAACATTCTACATTCAACACTTGCAAGTTTCTAAAACTGCTAAAACCAATAATTGTTTTGGTTGCTCATCATCTCATCAAACCATTTCAAATTCCAAAAAATTAAAAATGTAAGGTTAGAGAGAAATAAGAAATATGACATGACATTACGGCTAACTGCAACGGCACCGTCAACGAAAGTTTATAAATGCACCTCAGAACGTCGACCGTCAAGGTCACCGTCGAACGGCAACGTTAACGTCAACGTCGAGTTTATAAATAGCCCTTAAACTTTTCAACCTCTAATTCAACTTTCAGCAATCGCCGCTAGAGGCGCAAGTGTTCAAATAGGTGCTACAAATACATTAGCTCTTATGGACTTATTTAATATGTAACTCATTTTATTTTTGTTTTTAGCGTAATTAGACATTAATTTATTGGTGGATTGTAGCTGAATATATTTTATGCCAAAAATAAATTATTTTAACCTTATAATATATCGACGTGTGGTAAAAAGTGTATTCTTTATATACCATTGTAGATGGAGATGTGACATCAAATTTAAATTTGTCATAGCGTTAATCGCTGTGTCTAGGTACACGCTAACGTGTACGCAAATAAAAAAGTTAGGTACACGCGAATTAAACTTCATCAAGCCAGTGACGTCATTATTTAGCGTGCTCAGTGACTTTATATTTTGGTACACGCTATTTTGATATGTTTAGTGTTTGTTGTTTCTTTGATAGAAAATATTTTTATTAAGGGAAGGGGAAGGGAAGCAAAGCTATTCAGATGTTTCAAACTTAATTGTAATAAAACAATATGTATATAAAAGTATATGGTAGGGGAGCAAAGTATGCTAAATGTGCAGTCACTCAAGCGCTTTGGAGACCTATTGGGTTGTGAAGAGTAGGTCCTAAAACCAAAAGAAGTTAAGTAACATTTTCCATTTTAGTGGGCGCTTGCCATTTTTTAATTTAATTTTCCATTTCCAACAATCGTTTTTTCCTATTATAACGCCATCTATGCATAATTCGAAAAAATGTTTCGAATAAAAGTTACTTATTTTTTCGTAAGGAATCCAAATCTGCAATAAAAAATGGGGGCTCCTATTTAAGATTTTAAAGTAACCCCCCACCCAACCTCCGTGGGGGGTCGGGTTTGGTGAGATTCGATAGATTTTTAAAAAATATTAAATAAGTGTTTTTTACAGTTTTTCGATCTGATGTTCATTTCGCGAAATATCGCGGGATTCGTATTTAAAATATTAAATTTACCCCCCACCCTTCACCCTGGGAAGTCGTGTTTGGTATCATTTGATAGATTTTTAAAAAATATTGAGCACATATTTTTTAGTTTTTCGATCTGTCATTCATTTCGCGAAATATTCGCTTTATTCTTGTGAAATTTTGGGACTCACCCATTTCCTTACGCCAGGATCAAATCGTCAGATTTTTGAAATATACTTTCTTTTGCATGTACTTAACTTACCTTATCTTAATCTGACAATTTCGAGTTTTTTTAAGGATAGATTTTTATTTTCGGGCCCCCTTAACGAACTTCCCTGTGTTAAGAGCCAATATATGGTAGAGGTACATCTGCAGGGTACCAGGTTTCTCCCCATATGATAATCTGAAGCGCTCGAGTAACTGCAAAAATCCCCGCTTGGGCTCCCCTACATTCAGGTTAGCAAAATAAATATTAGTTAACATGATATATACAAAATACTACTAAAATAATTTTTATACGTACATAAGTTAATTATACCAGTTTATATTGGTGTTTATTTTTGCTGTGGTGTTTATTTTTATTTATACAGCGAGTTGAACTTGTTACGATTTTCATAGAAAATTGGTTATAACTTTGTAAATACCCTGTATAACATAATAAACCTTTATATTTTTGTGATATGGAAGTTAAGAAGATTTCGAACATAAAATAAAATATAGGGTGTTCTATTTAAAAAACATAAGTTTGGTCTGCCACTATATTATCGAACGCCCTGTAACATTCTAACTAATTTTAGTAATTTTGTAAAATGAACCTCAAAGTTTGCTAAAATTTTTGTTACTAACTTTTATTGCTATCTACTATAGAGGATCTACTGAGCTTTATCACACTAATCAATCGCCCCGTATATTTTATCTTATTACTTCTGCTGCCCTTAATCACGAATTTTTGTCTCTTATCTTTTTCATACTGTTTTAGAATGTTGTTAAACTTATTAAAAGAACTCAGTAATTGTCCACACTCCATAGTTAATTTAAAAAAAAACACTTAACAAGTAAGAAATAAGGAAAGTCTTTACAAATCAATATTAAAGTGTAAACATAAGGCGATTAGACAAATTCTAACCACATTCTGACACTCGCGATACTTACAGATACTTAATACCACAGCATACACGCGGCTCAAATTAGCGTGTACCAAAAAACCCAGTCATAGTACACGCTAAATAATGACGTCACTGACTTGATGACGTTTAAGCGTGTACCTAACTTTTTTATTTGCGTACACGTTAGCGTGTACCTAGACACAGCGTACTTTAATATGTAGGACCATGCCCTGGAATCTTATATGAACAAACTGGGGAATTTCCCCCATCACTTTCACTACGGTCAGCTAATAAAGAGAAATGACAGCCTATCTCGCTCACGAAGACTTTAACCAATCATTTATGTTAACGCCATATCTGAATGTCACAAATAAAATAATCAAACGAGGCTTAACTCGGCAATGTCAATTCTGTCAAAAGTAATGACAATGAAAGTTAGTGGAAATAATTTTCCATTAGTTTACAGTTTTTATTGTATTATCTTTAACGATTTGTTCTTAGTAATTTCAATTTAAGTTGGTTCCTTATCCTTCGTTGATAAAGTGTAGTTTTGTTTTAGTTACGAAACGAAAGAAGTTTTGTGTTGTGTTAATAAAAAAACTGAACATGGTTTATTATTGTTGTGTACGGTTGTGTACAGATCATAGAAAAGTTAGAAAAATGCATAGATAGGTAAATAGTAATTAGTTTATAACTGTTTTATCTGAAACGAAACAACAAATAAATACACGTAGGTACCTATATTTACAAAAACATTGTCTAACTTTTTTTATATCCCTTTTCCTTACTAAATTTGACAGCAAAAATAACATATACATTTTGTAACTTGGGAATTCCGAATAAGTTATAAGTATTACTTAGATATTATTTAAATAAAATACTTTAACAAGCTTTGTAAGTTCTGGTATTTTATTTTAATAATATAGGTGAGATTATTTCTCGTAAAATAAGAAGATATTTTAATTAGTAACAAAAGGGCCCGCAAGAGGCGCTGAACGGATGAAATTAATGCTTGTCCATTTAAATTTCCCGCCAAATGGTGATTAGTTAACACTACGGTCGCATGTGGCGAAAGGAACCAAATTTTTACAGTGAGTTGCCTATCTATCCGGTAATACTATATTATTTATCTATGTGTAGGACAGCTTATTTTGAAGCGGAAATATTTTGTCACATTATCTAACTGCCACATTTATATACCAATGGTATTTCAACTGCAAATTAATTTTTGAATATCTTTGTAACTGATATCAAAAAGTTTGTTAGTTGAAAAAATTGACTTAACTGTACGTAATTGTTTTTAAAAAGTTTAAAAAGTTATTTAAATAATTTGAAGTTTATTGATCAATTTTTTTTAATTATTCTTTTTATCAAAATTTAAACTGCTTTTTCTTTTGAATACTTTATTTATCTATATTCTGAAAGCTTACCTATCAGATGTTTAAATTTAGTTAATAAAAATATATGTCTATAAACTACGCAGACGATAGTCTGACTTTCAAGATCGTCCTACTATTATCACTATAATTTTCAGGTTAAAATAAAAACCAATAATAGGCACAAATTTTATTTACACCGAAGGAAATAACATACAAACGAATAGGTTTAATCCACGAACGTTATAAATAACATAAAGACAAATATTTATAAAAAGTCTTTATCAACTTCATTAAGTTCCCTTTTGAATTTTTTATCGGAACGATAACTCGATATAAATCCCGGTACGAAGCAAGTTCTTTTAGTGTAAGCTTTCTTGGCACTCATATTTAAATAATATTAACCACCAAAACCAATAATCTTATATTAACTACGAATAATTAATTATTTTCGAAATTTTCACATTCACTCCAATGCAAAAGTAGCATCTATTTCTACGCCACCGCCGCCCTAGCGAGAAACCAAGCAAACAGGCAAAATTGTGTACAAAAATTTCAAGGTCGTCCTATCTCGATTCCTCTCCTCTGTGTAGGTCTCCATCCATAGTTATGAAATTTTATTTTGTATGTTAACAGGTGTTTTGTCTTTGTTTTCTTGGCTTGGTTTTGGTTTGGTTGAGTTTGAAGTTTTAGTTCCTCTCAGCATTACTTACCAGTACAGGTATGGCCAGTTTCTGTTACAATTATATCTGGTATCCCTAACAATTGTACATGCCTTGGAATATTCTGTTTTTCAAACCGAAAATACTGTTTGGCTTGTTCAGGTTTAAGGTATCGAAATTAAAGACAGGATGTATCATTTAAAACGAGATTTAGTATTAAGTACTCTATAGGTCTGTTCCTTTGTTTTTTAGTGTTACACTTTTGAGTGTAAGAAATTCTATGGACATTTGAGTGTAAATTACAGCGGATGTGACAGCGGCTCATGACAGCGGACAGTATTTATTGGTGATCGGTGTGCCAATCAAGCAAAGGGACAAGGAACTTCCGAATATGGCCTAACTGGGGGCACATAACATAACCTAATCCTAATATTTACATATGTAAAGAATATCCTGCTTGTTTTTATTTTTTACTGTCGATTGTGCAGCGAAATTGTGATAGCAAATCAAAGGACAACATAAAGTTTAGGGCAAGGGCCATTCAACAGCATGAATTTTGTGGACAGTGTTGCCATATGTGTTTATAATTTAGGCATATGAATTTAGACCTTGTTTAAAAAGTTTTTTTTTTATAATTTAGATGTTTATTTCATAGGTTAGTTTATTCATTTAAGTTAGTTTCTTTTTATTACTATTTAGTATTTTAGATATTTTATTAGTTACAGTTTAGAAATCTTCACATTGTTTAGTGTTTCTATTAACTATTGCCACTATTGATTTTTATATAATTTTAATGCTTTTAATATATTTTCTGATTTAGATCTAACATTTGTTTTCGATTTTTAAATTATATATTGTGTTCTATTCAATTTTGAATTTTAGATGTTACAGTAAGAAATATTTTACAACATGGCAACACTGTCAGTGTTTTTAGATTACCTCAAATGTCAACTACAAATTGGTTATGTTTGGTTGCCCTAAACCATAGATATATAATACTCTAGATTGCGCCCTGCGATCTTAAAATGGGTGACCGTTGCGACAGAGATAAATGAGCCTATTTGGTCGGTAGTCTCTTTTTAATTTAAGGGGAATATCGACGACGTGACTATCCCACTTTATCGAGTAATATGTGTTGACAGTTGGAGCGGGTGGTGACGAGAAATGGTCTTTGGTCTTCCGACATGGATAATCGTGGTTCGAATCCCATACCAACTTTACCTTTTTTTATTTTTATTTAATCAATATTGCGTTTATTAGATATTTTTACATCTGAAAAATGGACCTAAGTAAATCTAGCAGATAATAAATGTACGTATGTATAGTAAGTTAATATTGGAATACATAATTTGTGAACTGCATAGTAAAATAAGTCATTCGTTATTAATATAAATTCGTCCTTATTCGAATGATGTGAAGTGAACAATATTTGTTTTGCTTCTACTTTTTTAAAAAATTGTAACAATAGTTTCATAAATAAAAATAATGTCTAATTACTTATAATTGAATCGGTCATTTCAAAAACAGCAAAGTCCACAATTTTGAGAAACTAACTTTTTGAGAGGAATAGACTCCTTTAAGATAAACGTTGTGTGCAAAAACGACACCAGTCCAGTAAAAACATTAGGAACAAAACTACAATATAACTCTGAATTTTGATGTCATCCATTTCATCCATCTTTCGACTATATAGTTAAGTTTTCTTTGCTCTTCTGTAAAATTAGGAATATGTGACTCGTGTTGTTTTTGAAATGACCGATTCAATTAATAAATCGATGGTACATTATGTTGATATTAATTATTGGTAATTTTTTACGAATATTTTTAATTACTTTATACTATTCTACCATTAACTTATTAAAAAAAATAACATTGGCTTTTATATTTTTAAAAATCTATAGGTACCTACACAGTTTTTCTTATTTGTTATATATTTCTTTGCATATATTTATTTTAGAGATGTAATAATATCTAATAAACGCAATATTGATTAAATAAAAAATAAAAAAAGTAATGATTGGTATGGGATTCGAACCAGGATTATCCACGTCCGAAGACAAACGACCAGTTCTCGTCGCCATGCGCTCGAACTGTCAAACCATCTAAAATACTCGACGACAGAGTAGGATAGTGACGTCGTCGATACTCCCCTTGAATTAGAAAGAGACTACCGACCAAATAGGCTCATTTATCTCTGTCGCAACCGTCACCCATTTTAAGATCGTAAGGCGCAATCTAGAGTATTATAAATCTATGCCCTAAACTTGATGTTGTCCAAATCAAATATAAAGTAGTTTATCGCCTACAGACAGGGTTGCCAATTTAGTAGATTTTCTACTAGATCTAGTAGAATTTCTTGTGATTTAGTGGGAAAATTTTAAATCTAGTAGATTTTAGAATCTGGTAGAAAATATAGTAGATTTTAGTAGGTTTTGGTTGTAAGAAAGGAATCTTTTATTTTGACAAATGACAATGACATTACATATTTTTATTTTTGTAAAAAATTATAAAAATAACCTCTAAAATGTGCTAAAATTCTATTTTTGTTACCTGTAATATATATAAAAAGTAAAAAGATCATGAAAAAGAGTAAAACGTTGAATTTGATTAGTATTTTGTCATTTAAAGAGCAATATAACCCATAATACTCATCCTACAATATTATGGAAGTGCATTTAGAAAAAATACTCTATTTTAGGAGTTGTCAAATACTTTTGCATATTATGGATTATAGGCACATAAAATGAGGAATTTATGGACAATGTATTGTTAGGGAATATCCAGTTCTCAACTACCTATTAATGACACCATAGCAGAATCTTCGACAGCAGTTTAAGTGCTTTTTAATCAATCATAAATTGCTTCAATTGTTATTGAAAGAAGGTTTGGTATTTTAAAGAGATTTTTCGTATTAATATGTGAAATGAGATGCAATGCAACATACCTTTTGTTCCAATAATAGCAGCTTTACAAATATTGCAGTTGTTTAGAGAAAACATTGAAATATTGGCAACTGAGCCTGCGGTTATTAATTCGAACAAACTGTGGCAGTACCTTTATACATTTTTAACCAGGAGAAAGTCTAGTGCAACTTTTTGTGTAGTGTGTGTTTGTTTGTTTTAAAATGTTGCCATTTAAGGCAAATACAGTAAAACCTCCGTTAACCAAAACATCGTTTAACCGAAATGGCTGACAGTTTCAATAATTTTGTCAATATAAAGGAAATTAATCAAAAAGCAATAAAATCAAGGAAAATGAACATGTTTAGAGTGTTTTTTAAAGAATTCTTCTATTTTCTTTTGTGTTTCCCTTTGACAATGATGTTTTGTAGCTATATCTCTCCAATACTATGTAATTTGATAAAAGAAGAGTACAAAAACAATGTCATTTTTAACTGAAATTCTTGTTATCCAAAACAGCCTACCCCCAATTATTTTGGTTAACGGAGGTTTTACTGTAAATGGCTAATGTTGATAATATATTATTTTTCTTGGACTGCAGTTTGTTAATAAATTTATAAATACATAGGTACATGATATTGGTGTTTGATTTGAAGTATCATTTAAAGTATGTTATATCACATTCCGTTAAAAGAACTTCCACAGCTAGCAAAAATGTATGAATAAACAAATTGTTTTAAAGGACAAAAAAATAATAAGTAAAGGAATTGGATTTATGGTGTTTTTTTTATAGCACATTTAAATAAACAAATGCTGATTGCATGCAAATGAAAGTGTAATAATTTTGGTCTTAGTTCAAAACTTTATAGATTCTAATGCATAAAGTATTAAAATTTAAAAAATAAATACTTAAACCTTTGTTTTATTGTATTAACCTGTTTATATTGTTAATACCATTTATGTTATATATCTGTTGTATTAAACTAATACTTTTGAATCCAGCATTTTAACAAATTCTAAACTTTTCCACAATGTCTCGTCTCAAGAATGATATTTGTGCATTCAAATTAATTTACATTGCATCTTAAATACCTTAGATTGCATATCAACCAAAGGATAACATGCAACAAACACCTCCAAATGAAATGCAGGCAGTTGGATCTCAAGTTCAGACAGGAGCGTCATTTGAAATTTTGTTTGGGGGGGGCAAGCACTATATATACAATACATTATATATGATGTTATGATGAATATTGATGTATTTTCTGTAAATTTCAGTCATTTTCAGGGCCAGGGGGGGGCAAATGCCCCCCCCTGGACGCCCCTGAGTTCAGACAAATGTACTGGCTCGTTGGTAGGATATCCAAATTGTCATTAAATAACAAATTACTACTATACAAAGCCATGTTGAAATAAATTAGGATGTATGGTATCCATCTCTGGGATTGTGCTAAATTAACACACATCACAACCATACAGAGATTTCAATCAAAAGTCCTTAGACCAATTACTGGCGCACCCTGGTATGTCAGTAATCTCACAATGATCTGAATATTCCCTTCGTAATACATGAAATACAGCGTAAAGTGACCAACCATGAAAGTCGAACAAGAAACCAAGACAACGAACTGATCAAACATATCTACCAATGGACGAATACACAGAAGACTCAAGCGAACGTGGCTACAAGATTTAATAAAACAGTGAAATAAACCTATAAGACGAAGCATCATTGGATGCTCCTCCTTCCTTGCTTAAAATTTCATTCAAACTTACTTAAAACTTTTAAGAAATTGATTGTAAATAAAAGTTCATAAGGAGAAAAAAATATATGTTATTTTAATTCCGATATACCTACCTTTAAAGACATTACAAAAGACAGCAAACATACCATTGTAGGTTTAGAATTAGAGGAAATTGAAAATATTTTAAGTAGTTGAGTAAATGTTGTTTAAGTAAATGAATTTTGTATAAAATATACGATCACTGGCGGATCCAGGGAGGGTGTCATAGGGGTCATGACCCCCCCCATAATTGTAAACCCACGTATACTAGGGTTAGTAAGACTAAGTGACCTTGCCTCAGAGAAACGTAATTAAATCACCCTCAAAACCCATGACCCCCCCAAATAACATTTCTGGAACCGCCACTGTATACGATTTGATATTTTTTTGCCTAGAACTTATAATCAAGTATATTCAAATGGGAAATAAGCCACAATTTTGCCTAAAAATGATTTTATTAACGTTTCGACGCCCAAGTCGGGTGTCGTTGTCAAAATACAAAATAATACTAAATAAATAAAAATGTTGTTGCTTAGTAAAAAATTCTTCTAATAATTTATTTAATCTGACTCATTTATATCGGCAATTCAGACACGTATTATACATTTTAAAGCAGACGACTTTAAAATGATATTGCCAATATTGATGAGTTGCGTTCCTGGGACGACTTTACTAAAAGATAGTTCATTCGATTACATGAAATCAATCCCAACTCAAGAATATTAGGATTGTGTCTGAATTGCCGATATAAATGAGTCAGATTAAATAAATTATTAGAAGAATTTTTTACTAAGCAACAACATTTTTATTTATTTAGTATTATTTTGTATTTTGACAACGACACCCGACTTGGGCGTCGAAACGTTAATAAAATCATTTTTAGGCAAAATTGTGGCTTATTTCCCATTTGAATATACTTGATTATAAAAATGCCACAAGAAAATAGCTTTAGAACTTATAGTTGTCTTTTACATGTTTACATATGGATGCCTCAGAAGTCAAACGGTGTAAGTCACATTCTCCCTAAAAATGACTTATGTGATACAACACTTATAATATATTATTATTTCCTTGTTTGTATTTATGAATATGTTACCCATATTATAATAAATAGAGACACTTTATTTCATTTTAATAACTACTTATCCTTTCAGTTAAATACAACTTCTTTTTACCTATTTCTTCTTAGAGAGGATATTTTTGTGATATGTGCAATCAGATGAAATTGCCAATGCTTGCAGACTTGCAACATTTTATCAGTAGGGGTTTATTGAGAGTTAGAAATGAACTCTAATGCACTATTTTTACTGGAAATAAGCTATAATTTTATATTAAAATCAGTTTACAATTCAAAACGTTAAACTAACTTAATTTTGAAGTAAAATTTTTGATTTGTGTTAAGTACAAGAAAGTGACCTTAAAAAAATTAAATGTACAAAATGTATTAGAATTAAAAAAAGGGTAGTTCTTAATCAATGGTATTAGTTAAATCAACTTGTTGCTCTTGTTTTCACCACTTTCTCCTAGAGAGGATATACTTTTCTATAGAATAAGTATTTAACATTTTTTTAATTATTTTTTAGAAGTTTCAATTATGTTGTTTATGTGTGGTTTATGTAAATATAAAAATTATTATATTTTAAATAAACATGGTTTTTGTTGTTTTTAACATATAATAACCTGTCATCTGTCATTTCTTCTTCTTTTTAGCTGTCATCTGTCATTTCTTCTTCTTTTTTGGGCTGTCATCTGTCATTTCTTCTTCTTTTTTGGCTGTCAAGTGTCATTTTGTGAGCAAATAATTTAGTAGAATTATTGGTAGATTTTATCCTCCATCTAGTAGAATTTAGTAGATTTTATACCTAAATCTAGTAGAAAACGACGTTCGGTCGTTGGCAACCCTGCCTACAGAACTGAATTAGTCCATAGCAGTTATCAGTTTGCAAGTAGCAAGGGCTTTCTTGAGAAGCTTATACATGTAACTTGTATTGTTGTAAATTGTGGGAGTAGGGCAGACAGGGAAAAGTCTTATTTTGTACTGTTCCCAAGGCTCCCCATGCAATACATTTAAATGAATTATCCAAACAAAGCCGGGGACAATGGATAAAAGCCACAAGAAGAACAGATATAAGGGAACTAAAATTAAAATATGAAAAGTAAACCTTTTATAAGTGGTAAGTTTAATGTAATTCAATTAATAAGGATTTTAAATGTCTACAATAATAATAAAGATGTGATAATTCAAGCTTAATTATTAGGAGAGCCAGCCATGTTTCACTTCCATGAAGCAGAGAAGGGAGAGATATAATTTACTGTCGCTTTTGTCTTCTCACTAATTTCTCTTTTGCTAATGAAACCTGTAGTGAGGGAGTGATATAATCGTGATGTTTTAGCAATTCTGTTGTTCATTTTTTTTGCATTTTTTGTCTATTATAGTTTATAAATATTCAAAATCGTTCATATGTTCTACTAAATTTCCGTCTAGGTTTATATGGATTTCTCTCGGTGTCTTGGAAATAAGTAAAGTTTTGGTCTTTGCTAATTTTATTTTCATTCCTTTGTCTGCAAGTTCTCGCGTCTATAAATTTAGATTGCTTAAAGATTTCTCTGAACTTGGTATCAATGCAATGTCATCTGCAAATACACATTTACTCAGAGTTATACTTTTTAATCAATGGTAACCTAAATCTAATTTTTGGGACTCTACTGCATTTTTTTATTGGTTCATTCATATACAGTATGTCCCTGTAAGTTGTATCCATATGGAAAACTTTTTTATTATTAATTTTACGAAAAAAAGTTATTCTTTATAAAAAGCTCTGCATGGTCCAAAACCTAAGATATAACCATCAAATATCAAATTTTTTGAATATTATACGAGGTATGTCAAAAAGTTTGAATTTCACTCAAGAGTAAAGTAGCTTTATTTTTTACAATATTGAAAATTGCTATTATGAAAAGTTGTTTGGAATTAAAAACTGTGTTCTAGTATGCAATTACATCCTTCTAATTGAAAAAATTTTTTTTTGAAAAATTATGGATAACCAACATTATTTTCAGTTATTTTAATTCAGATAACTCTCTTATTATTAATTTTACGAAAAAAAGTGATTCTTAATAAAAAGTTCTGCATGGTCTAAAATCTAAAATACAACCATCTTTTGTCAAATTTTATATGAGGTATGTCAAAAAATATGAATTTCGCTCAAGAGTAAAATACGTTTATTTTTCACAATATCGAAAATTGTTATTATGAAAAGTTATTTAGAATTAAAAAGTATGTTTCAGTATAATAATTACATCCTTCTAATTGAAATATTCTGAACTATAAAGGTATTTTACTTTTGATCTAAATTCATCTTTTTTGACATACCTCGTATAAAATTGATAAAATAAGATTGTTGTATTTTAAGTTTTAGACCATCCATAACTTGTTATTAAGAATCACTTTTTTCGTAAAATTAATAATAAAAGAGTTCTCAGAATTGAAATAACTGAAAAAATAATGATAGTTATCCATAATTTCTCAAAAAATTTTTTTTTCAATTAGAAGGATGTAATTGCAAATTAGAATATAGTTTTTAATTCCAAACAACTTTTCATAATAGCAATTTCCAATATTACGAAAAATAAAGCTACTTTACTCTTGAGTGAAATTCGAACTTTTTGACATACCTCGTATAATATTCAAAAAATTAGATATTTGATGGTTAAATCTTAGGTTTTGGACCGTGCAGAGCTTTTTATAAAGAATAACTTTTTTTCGTAAAATTAATAATAAAAAAGTTTTCCATATGGATACAACTTACAGGGACATACTATACAGGGTGTTTCATTAATAATTGTCCATATAGTAACTGGAAAAACCTTAGCACAAAATACGAAGATTTAACCTAAAACACTTAAATAAAATGTGGTTCCTTACTGAGTTACAGGGTGTCTTATCTAAAAATTTAAAAATTATTTTTGCTCAGCATTTTAAAACTATACGACGTATTCTTTCCATACTTGGCAGGAAGTATAGCTACTATACAAGCTACTAAATTATGTTAAACAAACGTTTCTGGCTATTACCAGAGGCGTACAACGGGGGAAAATGAATGGTTGACCCTTTCCAAATTCTACGCCACTGGCGAAATTGCTATTTTAGTTCCATTTTTGGATTCTCCAATACTTTCTATGAAAATAATATACTCTTTATTCGTAACGATAAAGTCATTAGTTTTCGAGATCTTTGAAGTTGAAAATGAAACGACACGGTTATTTTAATCAGTGTATTGTATCGCTTCATTTTTAATTTCAAATATCTCGAAAACTAATCATTTTATCGTTACATATGAAGAGTAGATTATCTACATAAAAAGTATTCCAAAATAAAAAAATTACACTAAAATAGCAATTTCGTCAGTGGCGTAGAATTTGGGAAGGGTCAACCAGCCACGATCCCCTGTTGTACGCCTCTGGTAGTAGCTAGAAACGTTTATTTATCTTAATTTGGTAGGGTGTACAGTACCTACACTTTCTGCCAAGTATGATAAGAACACGCCAAATAGTTTTAAAGTACTGGGTACAAATAATTTTTAAATTTTAATCATATTAATCATATCATAAATTAATCAAAATAACTGTGCCGTTTCATATTTAACTTCAAATATCTCGAAAACTAATGACTTTATCGTTACCAATGAAGAGTATATTATTTACGTAGAAAGTATTGGGAAATCTAAAAATAGTACTAAAATAGTAATTCCTCCAGTGGCGTTGAAATTGAGAAGGGTCAACCATCCACCATCCCCTGTCGAACGCCTCTGGTAGTAGCTAGAATCGTTTGTTTATCATAATTTAGTAGGGTGTCTCGTAGTCGCACTTTCTGTTAAGTATGAAAATGATACGTCGAATAGTTTTAAAATGCTAAGCAAAAATAGTTTTAAAATTTTTAGATAAAACACCCTGTAACTCAGTAAGGAACCACATTTTATTTTACTGTTTTAGGTTAAATCTTCGTATTTTGTGCTAAGGTTTCTCCAGTTACTATATGGACAATTATTAATGAAACACCCTGTATATAATATAATGAATAGCAGTGAGCTTAAAACTCCACCTTGCCTTACTCCTTGTGTATTAGCAAATTTGTTTGATTCACAGTTTAATGCTCGCACAATGTTCCAGTACATACATTTTACTTGCATCAATTAGTTCTCCAACATCGAACAGTTCAAGCCCTTTCCAAATGTGATGTCCGGGTACCTTGTTAAAGGTTTGTTAAATGTAAAGTTAAAGGCTTTTTCCGTTGTCTTATAGTAAAGATATGATCTTGGACACTGTGCCCGGTCAGAAACCTTTTTGTGCATCGTCTAGTTGATGTTCCACTTTCTTTCTCAGTCTCATCTGCAGTGTTCATTCATAAATCTTAGCCAGTACACGCATGAAAATACCTCGATAATTTGAACATTACTTTTTTACCTCCCTTCTTTACCAGAAGAGCCATTACTGCTGTTGCCCAATCTTCTGGGATGCGTTTCTGTTTCCAAATTGTTATCAGTAATTTGTGTAAGTAGTGTAATGCAGATTCCCCCATATATTTCAACAATCGTGTTTTGATATTATCTATTCCTGCCACTTTACCATTTTTCATTTTTGCAATGGCTTCCGTTAATTCTTCCATTGTTATTTCATTACTCAACTCTTTGAAATATTTACTCCATCTATTAACTATATCAAAGAATAGATATCTCCCACGTATTCTTTGGGAGATATGTATTCTTTGACTATATCTTGTGGTTGGGTAAGTGTTTCTCCATTTTTATTTTTTTTATTTGCACGACAGTACTACCTGATTTCCTCTCATTTTTTCAGACCTTTATAGAACAATTTTTGGTTTGTCCTACTACTGTCTTGCTCCATCTTTTCTCCAAATCTCTCCCACTGTTCCAATTTAGCTTTTTTAACTTTTTCTTTCACAAGCTTCCTTGCTTATTAACTGTTATTTTCTAGATAAGCTCTCCATGGTACTTTCTTTTCTTTCACAGCTATTTTTATCTCTTCGCTCCACCAACTAGTCCTTTTTTTTTTGACTACTTTTATTCAATAAAAATATTAAAATACTCTTGTGATAGTGAAGAGACAGTTTATGTTTCCTTTCGATCCAGAGGCGATACACAATCTCCAGACAGCTGTTTCTGCCTTACGGCGTTCCCAGTGGAGCTGCCTGCACACCTCTGAATCAAAACGAAATCAAATTGTCTCAAAAATAATTATCTACTATTAGGATGCTTCAGCGATATCTCTTAAAGAAAAAAGTCCCAGATACAAAATTCACTATTAAAATAGTAAATAATTATTTAAATCTGAAACTTTTCTTATTGGAACCCCTTTCTGGTAACATCCTTAATCTCTTTTTGACTTTTACAATTTCGGACTTTGAATTATCTTTCTGATCTTCTTTCTAGATTAATTTTTTTTTTTTTTTTATTATCTCCCTTTATTGACAATCAGATATAAAACAAACATCTATAAGTCAATTTGTTGGTCTTACATTAAATTAAATTATTGTAAATGTGGTGACGTGGAGAGGTAAACATCCAGCGATGTTTCCTCAGTTACCTCTTAGGTCGGAGGGCCAGCTTCTTCTTAGTCTTCTATTGTGGACAGGTTGCAGTAGTGGATGAAGTAGTGGATTAGGATGGTCTTCTAGTTTGTTGTGGTGTTTTCTGTTGTTTTCTCGGATGACTTCGGTTACATATGGAATTTTTAGATCTGTGTGTAGAGTTTGGTTTGATACATACCATGGTGCATTAACTATTGCTCGAAGTATCTTGGATTGCGCTCTCTGGATAATCACAGTATTGGATTTGCTAGCACAGCCCCACAGTTCAATGCCATAAGTCCAGATTGGCTTTATCACTGCTTTATATATTAGCAATTTGTTTTCTATTGAAAGATGGGAATTTCTTCCAATGAGCCAGTAAAGTTCTTTGGTTTTTAGGTCAAGTTGCATTCTTTTCTTTGTTATATGGTGTTTCCAGTTGAGTTTATTGTCAAAGTGTAGCCCTAGATATTTGACTTGATTACTTTGTGGTATTTTTATTTGATTGATGGTTACTGGTGGGCAGGTTCCAGTCCGGAGAGTGAATGTTATATGGGATGATTTTGTTTCGTTTACCTTAAACTTCCACTTCTTCAGCCATATTTCAAGTGAGTTTAGATGCTCTTGGAGATTTTGTGTTGCTGCAATAGGATCGTCATGCTTGGCAAAAATAGCAGTGTCGTCTGCAAATGTCCCGATGGTTGTTTTATCATTTGTAGGCAAGTCATATGTATATAGTATGTACAATAATGGTCCTAGTATGCTCCCTTGTGGTACGCCAGAGTGAATAGGCTTGTATTCCGAGACTTCTTCATTAACTTTTACTTTAAACTGCCGTTCGTGTAGGTAGGCTCTCAGTAGGTTGTAGTAACTTGCTGGAAGAATTCTTTTTATTTTGCATAACAAGCCTGGATGCCAGACTTTGTCAAAAGCCTGACTGATGTCTATAAAGGCTGCTGTGCAGTACTGCTGATTTTCAAGTGACTGGTTAATGGCGTTGACTATGCGATGGCATTGTTGTATCGTTGAATGGCTTTGTCGAAATCCGAACTGATGATCTGGGATCCAATTTTGTGGATTTATTTCTGCATTTATTCTGTTTAGGATAAGTCTTTCAAGCAACTTGGAGATTGTTGGTAATAAGCTGATAGGCCTATATGATGAGACATCTAGAGGGTTTTTGCCAGGCTTTGGTATCATAATTATTTGTCCAATTTTGAGTGCTTTGGGCCAGTAGTCACATCTAAGTATTGCATTGAATATGTGCAGTAGTTTAACTATGCCCTTTTTGGGTATTTCTTTTAACATTTTTGCGGTTATCAGATCTTCGCCTGGTGCCTTCTTTGGGTTTAGGGTGGCAATTACGTCTCTAATTTCTTTTGGAGTAAATAGTTTTATTCGGTCCTGTATCTGTAGTGGTTCTTCTAATATTTGGTTCGCTTCTGGTACTTGGTCGTCATTTAGTGGAGTAAAAACTTCTGCTAGATACTCGGCAAATAGGTCAGCCTTTTCTTTATCACTTTTTGCCCATGGTCCTGGTGGTGTTGAATTTTTACGTATTGGAGGTAATGCTGTTATTGGCTTTCTCTTACTTTTTATGGGCTTCCATATAGAGTTGTCTTGTCTTGAAAGATTGGTGATATAATTCGTAAATGACTCATTTTTGACTTCTTGCAGCTTTGATTTTAATTTGTTGCTGATGCGATTGTATCTTGTTCTGCTGTCTGGTGTGTGTGTTCGTTGCCATGCAGATCTGGCCTTTCTTTTTTCAGCTACCAGTTTTTTTATTTCTAAAGGTATATTACTTATGTTTCTGTTGGGACTACTTTGTGGGGTAGCTGATTTAGCTGCATACTGTAGTATGTTTATAAATTTGTTATAGTCCTCTTCTATTTCTTCCGGTTTTTTCAGCCTCGTTGTTATTTCGATAGTATCGTGAATTATTTGTCGGTAAGTGTCCCAGTTTGTTTTATTGTTGTGCAGGTGGAGTTTTGGTTTTTTAGTGATAACTGTTGTACTTACCGTTGCTATTATTGGGCTATGGTCAGTAGTTAGGTCATAGCTTGGTGTTATATCTGTATAAGTTATACCGATACCGTTTGTTATGAAGAAGTCCAATAAATCTGGTTTTTTGTTGGGATCGGTCGGCCAGTATGTTGGTGTTCCCGTTGAGATAAATGAGTAATTCTTATTTTGTATAACATGTGCCAGTTCTCTGCCTTTTGTTGTTATAAGTCGTGACCCCCACAAGGTATGCTTGCTGTTGTAATCTCCCCCAGCAATGAATTTTGGTCCTAAAGTTTGGAAAAATTCTTCATAGTGTTCTCGTTTTAGATTATGGCGAGGAGGGCAGTACACAGCTGTTACGTTGACATTATATGGAAGTGCTTCAACGCTTACTGTCGTTGCTTGTATGTGTTCTTCTTTGTACTTCAGTAGTTCATGATGTTTAATATTTTCTTTGATGAGTATTGCTGTACCTCCGTGGGCTGTGCCGTCAGGATGCTCAGTATGATATAGTTTATATTTAGGTATGTTAAAATAAGTTCTGTTTGTGAAGTGTGTTTCACTAATTAAAAATATGTCAATTTTATTTATGTCTAGAAATATTTTCACTTCTTCTGTATGGCTTGGAAGGCCGTTGGCATTCCATTGGGCTATTCGAAGAAACTTAGCCATTTATTTCATTTTGTTCATAAGCATGGTAAGCATGTTGAGGACCATGCTATTTTGTTGGATTAGTTGGTTGAATAGATTCTTGAATTCTTCCAAAAACTTGTTTAACACAGTGGTTGTATCTTCTGTTTGGTTGCGTTTAGTTACTTCAGCATAGCTCATGCCCTGGGGCAGTGGATTGGATAGTTGTTGTGTGTTTCTTGTGTATATATCATTTGTGTAGATTGCTGATGGGTTTTGATGCTCTCCATTGTTTTTATTGCTTCCTTTGGTAAGTTTCTTATAGTGATCACATCCCTTGTAATTGGCTGGGTGGCCTCCATTGCATAACGCACATATGGCTGGCGTCTCCTTTGACTTTTTGCACGTGGTGGTATTGTGTGAGCCTCCGCATTTTACACAGACGTATGGTTTATTACAATATGATTTGGAATGTCCATATTGTTGGCATCTCATGCACTGTATTATACTGTTTTTTTGAGTTCGTGGAGGTTCTATGTGTACTACTCTGTTCTGTAGGCCTGTTATATTATAGACATCTTTGTTGTTTTGCGCGGGTTCTAAATCTACAAAGAAGAGATTAAGTGGTTCTTTGGTTTTTTGTTGTTTTACATTAACTATGTTTCTCACTTTGTGCCCTAACTGAGATAGCTCACTTTTTATGTCATCAGTATTGGTTGAGTGATGTAAGTATCTGATCACGATTCTGTAGGCTCGTTCTTCTTTTAGTTGGTACGTGTGATGGTATATATTTTTTTCCTTGAACTCCTTAACCAATTTTCGGTATATTTCTGGTGTTTCACAATTTATTTTGACAACGTTGTTTATTAAACTTTTTGTCTGGTATTCTTCTTTTTTGGCTATTTCCTCTAATTGCTTTGTCATCTCTTTGAAATCCTGTACCCCGTGTACAAATATTGGTGGAGGTTTTGGTATTTTGTTGGTTTCGACGTTTCCAATATTTTCTTCTGTTTCTTTCGACAGCGGTTGGAATCGGTTACCTGTTTCAATGTTACCTGTTTCTAGATTAATGAAAGCAGAATGTAACTGTATACTGCAGAGTCCTTTTCCCTTTCTTTATTCATCATCTCTTGTCTTATAAATTGTAAAAGTCAGAGATTAAGGATGTTACCAGAAAGAAGTTCCAATAAGAAATGTGTCAGATTTAAATAATTATTTACTATTTTTATTTTAATAGTGAATTTTATATCTGGGACTTTTCTTTATTCTTGTGATACTTTCCACATTTTTATGATTTTTTTATGGTACACAATGTAGAATTTTTATTTATGTCATTGTTTTAGGAACAACCACCAGATATTTAAAAGGTATAAAAAGAAGAAACTGCTGGAACTTCAAAACAAATGTGTTTGACTAGTAAAGATTTGGATAAATAACAGGAGTTACTTTGGGCTATAGCTACGTGCAGATTTATTTCCTTGTGGCTTCCTATGTTAATTCTTATTAATTATACACTTAAATATGTTTTTAGTCTCAGGAAGATTTTTTATTTGATTATTTTTGAATAAACATTATTATTATTATTATCTTAATTTCCATTAAATAAATTAACTGTAATCAATAAAGTAATCGTTTAAATGTTAATAAATTATCAAGTATGATTCCCAAATATTTTATTTGTTTGACACCTTCTATGGGCTGATTGTGAGATTATAGTTATTAAGGTACCAAGGGTATTATAAGGATAATAACACTTGAGGTCAATGGTGTATATACCGAAGGGCCTTTGGCCTGAGGGATATAAGTTGACTGAAAGCGATATTATCGTTAATACCCGTGGTGCCTTCAACATTTAATGTCCGACTAAATTATTCTTTATAGGCAAAAAATTGAAGGAATTTTGAATTAATTAGTTTTCCAAATAAGTACATTTACCAGCAATAGTCGTAACGTAATTGTGGTAACCATAGTTTTTTAACTAGTTATTTAAATTTAATTACCTAGGGCGTAATTTTTCAAAATAAGGGCCTAGGGCATTATATCATACTTAACTGACTTCGAAATCATGTCATTATTTATCAAACTGACTTCAAAATCATGTCATTATTTGTCAAATAATATACCAGTCGGACATTAATATTATTACACGATTTCGAAGTCAGTTATATTATAATGCCCTAGGGCGTTATTTTTCAATATTTATTTTGAAAAATACCGCCCTAGCTAGGGTATTAAATTCAAATAACTAGTTAAATAATGTCGAGTTGACACAATTACGTTACGACTGTTGCTGGTAAATGTACTTATTTGAAAACTAATTAATTCAAAATTCCTTAAATTTTTTTGCCTATACAGAATAATTTAGTCAGACATTTAGGGCCGGTTGTTCGAACGCTAATCAACAATGATCACTATCAAATATTTAATTACTGTCACAACTGTCAATGTCAACTTTGGTTGGGTTGCTGAAAACATAATTGATTATAATTAAGAGATTAGTTAATTAATTAACATAACAATTATTAACATAATTGATTAACTAATTTCATAATTGTAATCAATAATTATGTTTTCAGCAACCCAATCAAAGTTGACATTGAAGTTATGACAGTAATTAAATATTTGATAATGATCATTTTTGATTAGCGTTCGAACGACCGGCCCTAAATGTTGAAGGCACCACAGGTATTAAAAATAATATCGCTTTCAGTCAACGTTTATCCCTTTAGACCCGTTTAACCCTTAACACATTCGCGGACACGCTGTCATTTTATACACGTATTCTTATGGAGTAAATGACTTCATATGCAGTCATGACTGCGAATGTGTTAAGATTGCTATCTAAAAAAAATACCAAGAAACTTTACAGAATCAACGATACTGATCTGGCTGTAATTAACACATTCACAGACACACTTTAGATGTAGACACATCTTATGAAGTAAGTGGCTTCATATGCAGTTGTGTCTGTGAATGTGTTAAGAGGTAAAGATTGACGAGCTCCTGTATAGGATAATGCTACTGTTTTATGTTAAAAAAAGGTAAATTAGAATTGGACCAGGTTTTTATCGTGAGTAGATCAGAAGGTATAGTAGCAATATTTGAGTTGCTCCAAGTAATACTGGTATCATCAGCAAAAAGAAAATTTTTTCCATCAATTTTTAAACTAGGGATGTCATTAATAAACGTAAGGAAAAGTAGAGGACCTGATACTGAAACTTGTGGTTTGTAGAGGACCCCACATACAATATTTTGGAGACTAGAGTCTGTATTATTTGCTCTAACCAGTTGTTTCCAACTATCCAAGTAAGATTGAAACCAATTCAAAGAAATACTTCGAATTCCATTGAAATTTAGTTTTTTTTTATCAAAATTTCATGATTTACACAATCAAAAGCTTTGGCATAGTCACAAAAAACAGTGGCAGTGTGAAGATTATTGCTCAGTGCTTGATAAACCTCATGTAGTACAGAAAACATGGCATCAGCAGTACATTTATTATTTAAAAAGCCAAACTGATTTTGTAATAAAATGTTTTCAACAAGAAAGGACATAAGTCATGCTTTTATGAGTCTCTCAATAATTTTGGAGTACCAGCAGTAATGCAGTAGGTATATACTTGCAGGAATTAGATTTTTCACCACCCTTATGAAGAGGAATAATGATAGCTGTCTTTAGGTACTCTGGAAATTTACCTTTCTCAAAAGAATCATTAATTGGCGAGATGAGGACTCCCAACACATGTCCTGGGAGATTTAAGAAAATTTTTATCAGTACTATAGGAAGATTTCCTTTTGATACTATTGATTGTTTGGATCAGTTCAGATGGCAGATCAACTGGCCTTATAAAGAATGAATTAATGAGATAGGAAACCGGATCTTGTGACAAAATAGTTGATTTTATATTTTTACTCACATTAACAAAGTATTCATTTAGATTTCCAGGGTCTGAAAGGAAAAATGTTTAAGCTGGGTGAATTTTATTTCGAAGATCGTTTATTATGGACTAAGTTTCTTTTGCAACACTTTTAGAGCTTCTCAGACGATTTTGATAGTACGATTTTTTAGCTGATTTTATAAGTTTTAAATAGGTTTTCCTGTACTGGGTGATATATTCAGTGATAGAGCCATTGGAAAGTAAATTTCTTGATGTAGAGTAGTGAATGCATATTCATGGCTGATATGCGGATACCGGATACCTTTAGTAGTCCAGGGCCCAGGATTTGCGATGTTTTGGCTTAATTGTAATTAAAGGAAATGCTTTGTTGAACATAAGTACATAAAAGCATATTAAAAAAATCACTGAAAAGTGATAATTTTAAAATTACAGGAAAGTGCCACTCGGAGGTTAAGCAAAATTAAATTAAAACTTGTAGCTACTTTAGTTTTTTCAATTTATAAATCTAGTTTAAATTAAACTAAAAAGAAATATATCTTTTTTGTAAACAAACACATTTAACGGCTAAACAGCTGGCTCCGGTTGGATGATACTGCGCAGGACGAGTGTAATATCCACCACCGTCTCGGAGGTAGGTGTCGAAAAGTGTTACACTTTTTTTCCTACAGCTGTTTCAAAGAAACGAGTTGTACCCATTCTACGACAGAAGTTGAGTGTATCGTGAAAAAAAGTGTAAACACTAGCAAAACAAAGAAACAAGAAAGTGTAACACTTTTACACTTTTCAAGAACTAGTGTTACACTTAAAACAAAGGAACAGACCTAATATCATCGTCATTGGCCTTCAAGTAACATTGCCTGATCTCTTCCATATTTTTTAGAAAAATTTGAAATCCAAATTGTACAAAACAAGGCAAAATTACAAAATATGTATCTTGGGTGAAAGAAAACAAAAACAGAAAAAAATTTAAACAAATTTAATTATTTTGCTGTCAAATACGAAATTTGACTGACAGCTGCCAACTATTAACGTGAAGCAGAAATTCGACCACTTGATAACTCTAAAATTACGTTAAAACTTAAGGTGGATTTTCACAGATCCGATGTCCGACGGTACGATGATACGATAGAAATTTCAGAGAATTTCATTGGCTGAAAAGTGACAGTTGGGTTTTCGTACGAAATTAAAAAGTCATCGGAAGAAGTTAAAATTATTTTAACTTTTGCACGAAAATCGGATGAATTTTGACACTGTTGACATTCTATCTTGAACGTCTTGAACTTTAACCTTACTTTTGTGAAGTGTTTATGTTTTTGATATATTGAAATGGAACAACAAAATCGTAATTATAAATGGATGTTGTTCTGAAACTATTTTCTTGCGGCATTTTTGTAATTAACTATTTTTAATGAGAAATAAGCCACAATTTTAATAAAAAAAATGATTTTATTTTTTAGTAAAATTGTGGCTTATTTCCCATTAAAAACAGTTAATTATAAATGTATGTGATGGTACTTCTAACAATAACTCACATTTTTATCCTCTTCAAACAGATAATTTGACGAATCCATGATGATCCAAACAGGGTGCGTTCGGACGACCACAGCGGCTGGACAGCTGAGCCAGCAGTAGCTGTCAGACGTCACCGCTGGAAGCCAGCCGCTGACAGATTTACTAAGCTTTCCCTATCACGGCTGGATTCAACCACTCAGCCGATTTCTGCTGACAGCCAGCCGCTATGGTCGTCCGAACGCACCCATAAGAATAAAATCGAAATAAAACTATCTATCTGTTCCTGTTCAATATCCAACAGCAAACATTTGTATCAAATATCAATCCATGGAATAATCTGACATATTACACAAATGTCAAAAAATTTCGGATACGACAATCAAATATAATCGTACGAAAAAATTTCGTATTTCGTGTCTTCGGATATCGGATCTGTGAAAATTAGCCTTTAAGGTGGATTTTCACAGATCCGATGTCCGACGGTACGATGATACGATAGAAAATTCAGAGAATTTCATTGGCTGAAAAGTGACAGTTGGGTTTTCGTACGAAATTAAAAAGTCGTCGGAAGAAGTTAAAATTATTTTAAAGACCGCTTTACAGCTTGCAAGAAAACTTGCTGCAATATCTTGCATGCAAGACTTTCATGCAAGTCTATTGCATGGTCTTTTACAGCTTGCAACCCGGCTTGCATGCAATTTGAAAGTTTTACCCTTAACCTAACTTAGCTGTTTATTTAACTTTGGTAAATTTCGAAATGCCAAGACTATCAGATATAACCAAATATAAAAGGAAAAAGGCGGTAGCAGCAACTTTAAGTATTATTATTGCTGCAGCCAGCCTGTCACTAATTTAGAACGCCGAGATCGGAGATGGTGAGTAAGATCTTAGTTGAACAAGAAGAGTGGTAATAATGTATCTCCAACAGAATTTATCCAAGTAGATGATGAAAATGACTCTTAATTTTCTAGGAATGAATGTACATTTTAATAAACCCTTGGAAAAAATTGAACAATTACAAAGAAATCTATATTTCGAAATACTATTTCTGCGAAACACAAATTAATTATTATCCTAAGGTACTTAGCTAGAGGAGAGAGAGTTTCCGTAGCTTAATATACAATTTACAATAATTATAGAATCTCAGAAAGTGCCATTTCATTATTCATTCATTTCCATCGTTGATATATTTCACAAACAGAAAACAGCTGATCGGCATGTATTCGTGAATCCGTGTCGTCAATGACATTTGATATTGTGGAAAAATCAAATTCCCCTAGACTTGCATGAAAACTTGCAGAAAAAATGGCACCAAACCGATTATCGCGCAGTTGCAAGAAGTTGCATGCAATAATCAACTGACGACATACTGCGCATGCCTTTAGGCAACTTTCTTGCGTCTTGCAGGTAGAATTGCAAGCTGTAAAGCGCCCTTAACTTTTGCACGAAAATCGGATGAATTTTGACACTGTTGACATTCTATCTTGAACGTCTTGAACTTTAACCTTATTTTTGTGAAGTGTTTATGTTTTGAAATGGAACAAGGAACAACAAAATCGTAATTATAAATGGATGTTCTGAAACTATTTTCTTGTGGCATTTTTGTAATTAACTATTTTTAATGAGAAATAAGCCACAATTTTAATAAAAAAAAAATGATTTTATTTTTTAGTAAAATTGTGGCTTATTTCCCATTAAAAGCAGTTAATTATAAATGGATGTGATGGTACTTCTAACAATAACTCACATTTTTATTATCTTCAAACAGATAATTTGACGAATCCATGATGATCCAAACAATAATAAGAATAAAATCGAAATAAAACTATCTATCTGTTCCTGTTCAATATCCATGTATCAAATATCAATCCATGGAATAATCTGACACAAATGTCAAAAAATTTCGGATACGACAATCAAAATATAATCGTACGAAAAAATTTCGTATTTCGTGTCTTCGGATATCGGATCTGTGAAAATTAGCCTTTTTACCGTAAAAAAATAGCGTTTACGTGTCAAACTACATTCGCTCTCGCCATAGAGGTATATATTAACATAGAGGGAGCCTACCTTCCGCGCTTCCTGACGACAAGATCTCATGGACTGGTTTGCTGCATCTCTTTCTAACACATTGTATCGAAAATCTATGATGACATTCAGTGTGAATATAGGCACGGAAGAGGAGGACAACTGTAGTAGCTTTACTATGCGTAAGAGTGAAACAGCACTAATCCAAATAAAAAAGATGGTGTCGTCACTTCGCTCTGAATGACACTCTCTCTATGCTAATATATAACTCTATGGCTCTCGCGAGATAGGAAACGTACAACACAAAAATTCCTACCTCACACTATTAACTGCTAAAATCAACTTAATCTTTCATTAAAAAAAGAAGAATTATTAGAAATAGTGGGAGTGTCTACTAATCTCATAAAATTTTATACTCTAGGCCCCGTATTTATAGTCAGTACTCAAGACCGATCTCGAGATCTGTCTCAGCCAAGACGATCTTACATCGACGTCGTGCTCAAGACCACGTTCTGTTTTATAAACGAGTCTTCGGCTATTCTCGGTCAAGATTGATCTCGAGGCTGGAAAATTATGGATTTTAAGCGATTTTGACATAGAACACCAACTAAAAACGATATTCTGTCAATCGTCAAGTCAAATATATTTGCAATGTTTTTATAGATGTAATTTGTTTTTTGAAAATAAATTATTACAATGTTTTGAGTTAAATAAGTTTATTTTCTTTTTGGAAAATTTACATGTTTATTTTTCTAAATCAATAACATGCTATTTTTTCAAAGGTTAATGACCTCTCATAATTTCTTTTCATTAGGAGGTAAAGGATTTCTTTTCTTTGTGGTAAAGGATTGCATATTAAATGAAAGTATAAATATATTCTTTGATATTACCCCGGTATAACAGAATACTGTGATATTATTAAGTTGGATTTATAGTTTGACGTAGCGTAGACGTAGACGCAACGCAGACGGAAGAAACGGACTGGAAACGTAAGAAAATAGAGAGTTATTGCCACCGGCAAATAAAGGATCCTTTATTACAGGATACTTTAATAAAGGACAAATACAGGACGGGTCTAAAAGAGTGGTATTGCAAACGCAGTTAAGGATTCTTTTATTTTGACAAATGACATGAAATATTTTTGTAAATATAAAAATAACCTATAAAATTCCATTTGTTGATAAAAGTTAAAATAAGATAATTGAAAAGAGTAAAACGTTAAATTTAATTATTTTGTCATTTAAAGATGTTTAGACAGCAACTTATATCCCATAATACTCATCGTTCAATAATATGGAAGTGCAATTGGAAATACCTACTATTTTAGGAGTTTTTAAATACTTTTGGATTATGGGGAATTTCTGCAGAATATATTATTAGGGAATAGTGGATATCCAGTCCTCAACTACAACTACCTATGACACCATTGCAGAACATTCAGACAGAAGTTGTGTTTTATAATCAATCACAAACCCCTTCAAGAATTGTTATTGAAAGAACATTTGGTATTTTGAAGAGATTTCCCATTTTAACATATGTAATGAGATGCAAGTTACCTTTTTTTCAAAGAATAATATCAGCTTGTTCAGTTTTACATAATATTGCAGTAGATAATAGAGAAAACGTTGAAATACTGGCAAATGAGTGTGCTATTGATATTTATATAGAAGCTGTGGCAGTACATTTTCAACCAGGAGCTAATCTAATGCAACTTAATTGTGTGTGTGTGTTTGTTTAAAAATATTGTTCGACATTTAAAGTCTTAAACTAGGTAATTTTATTTTTATTGGACTGCAGTTTGTTAATAAACTTATAAATAAATATAAATATTATATTGGTGACTGATTTTAAGTATTTTATGATCATTAGCAGGTTTTAAATAATAAATTTATAAATATATACATGCTATTGGCGTTTGATCTTTTATCGTTTAAAATATATTCATTGTTCATTAAGATCCATTATGGCCCTCTCTTTTCACCTCTGGATAACTAGTTATCAGGAAGTTTATCTGACAAGATACTAATAGATATCTGGCAGAGAAAAACTTCCCGTTAACTAGTTATCCGGAGCCGAAAAGACAGATACTAAGGATACTGTTATATAAACTTCCCAATAATTAGTTATCTGGAAATGAAAAGACCTCTAATATCTAATCTGTCAAATAAACTTCCCATAGACAAAAATATAATAGAAGAATTAAGCTTTATGGTGGTTTTTTCTTAATTTTTTTGGCAGTGTTTAAATAAACAAACACTGATGGCATGAAATGGATCACGAATCACGAATAATTAGGTTCTAGGAGGAATGAAGAAAGAATTGGAGATTGTGTTTACCATTAAACGCATAAAACTGCAGTATCTGGGACACATATGAGAAATCAGCACCGTTACTCCCTGCTGCAGTACATATTGCAAGGTACAGTCAAAGGTAAGAGAAGACCCAGTAGACGGAGAATATCAATGGAACTGTTTCGAATTGCAGCTAGCAAGGTTATGATTGCTAATATGATTTCCAACATTTGAAACGGATAGGAACCAAACGAAGAAGATGGCATGAAAATGAAAGTGTATTAATACTTTTGATTAAAAACTTTATAGATTCTAATCTGTAAAATACCAAATTTTCAAAAATAAATAAGTACTTAAACCTTTGTTTTATTTTGTTAACCTAACCTGTTATATATATGTTGAATTGAACTCTATTTTGAATCTAGAATTTTAACAAATCCTAACCTTCTTTAAAATTTATTGAAATTACCTCTTACATCTATAATAAATATTTATTTCTATACAAAAATGTAAATTATATTGAGTTTAAATGAGTTAATGATAATCTATGTCTGAGCATTGTAATTAATAACACTTTTTATTTACATAATATTCCTTTTTACAACTTTTTGTAATCACTCAAGCTTCAATAAAATGTTCTTTTTTATATTCCTTTGGGTCAAAACATCAATAATCTATATCTGAGAATATTACTTAGAGTTCTTTTTAATAAATAAAACCCAACATACAACTTTAAGGATGAAAGTTAATCAAATATCAATCCCACAATAAAATTATCAATCAAAAGAAAGGACAAGATAAATTCAAAATACAAGTGAAGTTAGACTTTTCTTCACATTTTTGACACGTTATGTCAAAATAAAGGAACTTTTATTAAAAGAAGGGTGTCCTCGAATTTTCCTTAAATCCAGGCGGCCTGTATTTTATTAAAGGACAAAAATAAAAGACGCAATACTGCGCATGCTTATATGTCAAAATACAGGATCTTTTATTACAGGCCGACTAAAAAGACGTTGGCAATAACTCTCTAATAATATGCCAATTTATAATTCGACGTAGCGGAATTTTTGCGCATGAGTAGAAAGAATGACTTAATTCAACAACATAGCCTATGCCCTATAAATTATACATTATACGAACCGTAAACAAACTTTGTGTTTATTTATTTATACTATTATTTATTATAATATATAGGTATCCGTTTTGGTGTTACATGGATTAGGAAATACACGAAGGTATGCTCCTTAGTGCCGTGGTATTTCCAACTATTTTGTTTCATTTCCTACTCTTTAAAATATTATTGGATTTACCTATCGTATATGTGTGGATACCCCAGAATTAGACTAATAAATGTTTATCTATGTAATAAAGACTAATGTTTATCTGAAATATTGAAACTATACCATGATATATTTTTATTAAAATTAATACCTTAAGGCCCGGTCTTTTCACCTCCGAATAACTATTTATTGGGAAGTTTATCCGGCAGATTTCATGTAAATCTGTCAAATAAACCTCCGAATAATAGTTTAATAAATACTTTTATTCGAAGGTGAAAAGACCGGGCCTAATTGTAACAAATAATTAACAAAATTCAAATATGTTAAAAAACACCTTAACCTTACAAAATGGATGAGGGCGTGTCCACTTTGGGTGACAGAACAAAATTCTTGATTTTGATTGGCCAGACATAAGAAACGCACTGTAAAAGATGAAAGTTGGTCAACTCTTCCGTTACGCTACGTTTCTCTTACGTTCCGTCAGGCGCTTGCGTTCATTTATAAACAAGAGTACACAAAACTCGGTGTTGAACTTTTCCAGTGCGTCTACGTTACGTCTACGCCCCGTATGTAAGTACTCAAGACTGATCTCGAGACCGGTCACAGCCAAGACGATCTTACGGCAACGTCGAGCTCAAGACCACGTTCTGTTTTATAAACGAGTCTTCGGCTGATCTCGGCCAAGATTTATCTCGAGGCTGGAAAATTATGGATTTTAAGCAATTTTGACATAGAACACCAACTAAAAACTGTCAATCGTCAAGTTAAATATCTTTGAAATGTTTTTATATTTATTTTGTTTTTTGAAAATGGATTATTAAAATGTTTTCAGTTAAATAAAGTTTATTTTATTAGTGGATAGTTTACATTTTTATTTTTTCTAAATCTTACATGCTATTTGTTCAAAGGTTAATGACCTCTCATTTCTTTCCATTATGAGGTAAAGGATTTCTTTTCTTTGTGGTAAAGGATTGCATATTAAAGGAAAGTATAAATATATTCTTTGATATTACCCCAGTATATAACAGAATACTGTGATATTACTTTATTCTTCGTTGGAGATATCCTTTATTTCTTCTGAGAGAAAGCAAATAAAACTATGGTACTTCCTAGTATTACCTGCCTTTTTATTAATGGTGTAAGCTTTCTTGTATGTTTATATTCTTCATCTGACTTAAAACAAAGAAGAAACCATGACAGGTGGAACTTATATAAAATGCAATTACTATTTTCATGGGAATAAGCTGCAATTTAAGTTTGAAATTAAATTTATTTAATGTTTAAATTCTTAAAGACAGGTCACATGCTATAAATTTTGTGACGGATATTATTGAGTTAAAGTTGATTTTATGTAATCGAATTAACTATATTTTAATAAAATCGTCCCAGGAACGCAACTCATAAATATTGGCTATATTGCTTTAAAGTCATCTACTCTAAAATGTATAAATATATGTCTGAATTGTCAATATGAATGAGTCAGATAAAATTAAATTATTAGAAGAATTTTTATCAAGCAACAACAATATTGATATAAAATATTAACAATCTTACCCAAATAACAGCACAAAAGTAAATATAGCCTATCCATTTCTACTGGACATTAACGCTCCTCCTCCAATTCTACACTTCTATATCATCCAAATCTCCTTACTGCTTCTAACAAGTCTTTTCATGGTCTTTCTCTTTTTTTTTCCTCCAAAAATAATCTGTTACATGTCGCTCTTACATTCAAGTAATGTTGACCTAGCCACCTGACTTTCCATATCTATTATTTTTTGTCAGTCCTAACTCAGAACTGCCAGCCCCTACCAGTACTATGTCTATTTTCATTTCATCTTTCTTATTAATTGTTTCAAGTGCCACAAGCATACAATGCCACTTAAATAACTGCTTCATAATACATTTTTGCATTATAGTTGTCCTACATACGTTTTTGACTTCAATCATATACCATCGATCTGCTTACTAGCTTACTCTTAGTAGTATCTTTTCTATTTCTTTTTCTTCTTCCCATTTATCAATTATTGCCACTCCTAAATACTTGAATTGGTTGATATTTTCAATTTTGTATGCCTTTGTTCCTGTTTTTAGTGTGAAAAATTTATTCTACTTCATCTCTCCATACATTTCAATACACTTAATATTTTATTTTTGTTTCATTTATAGACATGCAATTTTCTTGCTTCACCTCTCAAGTTTCTAAACAACTTCAGCTTTTTTTCTTGTTAAGAGGACTATGTCATCTGCATAAATAATGGTATACAGTGATGAGCGTGCTATTAACTGGCAAAATGACACAAAAGATGGAAACATATAGTACGTTGTGAAATAAAAGGAGATGAAACTAGTAGAGGTGTACAATTATCAACCTACAAATTTACATTACATTACATAATTTCCCACCTTTAGACCTCTGCGACAGTTGTCATACTCCTCCCACACATCTAAAGGTGACAAACTATGTCATGTAAATTTATAGGTTTCTATAGATAATTTTACATCTCTTTTTATTTCACAACATATGTTTTCCATTTTTTGCGCTATTTTGCTGGTTATTAGAGTGCTGTTTACACGCCTGGACCTCGGAGGTAATCTACACTATGTCGACATGGTGTTTTTTTATTAGTTGGATTATACACATTGGTTATATATTATCATTAAAATATAGTCATATTGTCTTTTAACTAATTATGGGATATATCAGATTTTTATTAACATCCTAAGTGCTCTAAACTTTGTTGCAAACAAACGCTAAACACAGTTGCTCGAAATGACATAGTGTAGTTTACCTCTGAGGTCCAGATGTGTAATTAATTTTATATTTGGTAAGGAAAGGTTTGTCAAATAAATACTTATTTAAGAAGAGGGAAACTCATACTCATTTATTTTAAAATAAAATATAAAAAATACATATTAAGAAATAAAATAAAAAATAATATATCTAACATAATACAGATTCAATAATGTATTCTCAGAATAAATAAACAAATTCCAGTTGAACAAGAGAAAGACAGAAGGTATATTTATATTCCAAAAATATATGGTGAAAGTACAATAGTAGAGTAGCAGTAGACAGGTAGGTAAAATAAATGATGATAAATTGATAAAGCACTGGAAACAACGATAAAGCACTAATCAGGCTAAATAGCATCTAAAATATGAAGACCAGAGAAGATATAATTTTGAACTATACAGGGCATACCATGATTCATATACATTCATCAAAATAGGACCACGTTCTAAGAGGAAAGATGGAAGCATATGAAATATAATTTTGAACTATACAGGGCATACCACGATCCATATACATTCATCAAAATAGGACCACGTTCTAAGAGGAAGGATAGAAGCATGATCCATGATGTTCTAAGACCACGATCCATATGCATTCATCAAAATAGGACCACGTTCTAAGAGGAAGGATGGAAGCATATGAATTACTTTCCAAAATAAACACACAAATGTCAGCTGGACATATAACGAGAGAAAGACTATAGATTAGATATAAGGAACAAACAGAATAAGACATTGATATTTTAAAAATAAAAAATTGCAAGAACAAATCCTGAAATAGATTGGAATGGAGCTGTATTCCCCAAGAGACCAAAACTCAAACAAAAAGGGCTGTGGAACAATGATCATGATATTTTGAGAAATAATAGACAAAAAAATCAAACACAATAAGAGTAGGTATTCAATAATGTATTCTCATGCAAAATATTGTTGAAAAAAATGTCACCAAAAATTTAGAAATTGTTCCACATCATTAACATGTCTATTTACCACCAGATCATTATTTACCTATGACTTATAACCTTGTTGTTGAACAATAATACACATAATTTCTCTTCTAGTACCTACAAATTCATTTACATAAGAGCCTGAATAACATAATATATTGTATGTCTTTACAGTACCTGTACATTTTTGGAAAGCGGGGTCCTCATAAAAACTGGTTATATTCCTATAAGTAGCATAAAACCTTTATTGTTTAAGTTAATGCGCTGATTCGCTGATGAACTTCAATATTGTAATACTCCATTGTATTTTAGATTATATTTTTATCTTGAATATATCGCTTTTGTATACTTCCCGGGCGATTTTCTTCTCCAATATTATCAATAAACTCTAAAAATGCTTTTACTTCTTCATACATTTTTGTTGTAATTAGAAAAACAAAAAATATATGTTGGAACTGAATTTAAAATATTCAAAATTCAAACAATAACAAACAAAGTTAGGTTAGAATCGCGGTCTTGAGGAAGGTCGATCGATGACTTGAGATTCGCCTGTCATTTTACACTTCCCAAGACAACGTCGTGTCTCGAGATCGGTTTATAAAACACAAAGTTGGTTCAAGGTCGGTCTTGAGCATCGACGCTGTCTTGAGACTCGACTATAAATACGGGCCTACGTCTATGCTACGTCAAACTATAAATCCAACTTTACTTTATTCTTGGTTGGGAGTAATGGGTTTTAATGAAATATTCGAAGTACTCAAAACTCTGGTACATCCTAGTAATACTTGCCTTTTTATTAATGGTGTAAGCTTTCTTCTATGTTTATAGACTTCATCTGACTTAAAACAAAGAAGAAACCATGACAGGTGGAACTTATGTAAAATGCAATTTACTATTTTCATGGGAATAAGCAGAAATTTAAGTTTGAAATTAAATTTATTTAATGTTTAAATTCTTAAACTCAAATTCTTGAGTTAAAGTTGATTTTATGTAATTGAATTAACAATCTTTCAATAAAATCGTCCCATGAATGCAACTCATAAATATTAGCGATAATGTTTTAAAGTCATCTACTCTAAAATGTATAAATATATGTCTGAATTGTCAATATGAATGAGTCAGATAAAATTAAATTATTAGAAGAAGTTTCTATCAAGCGACAACAATATTGATATAAAATATTAACAATATTACCCAAATAACAGCACAAAAGTAAATATATCCGACCCATTTCTACTGGACATTAACGCTCCCCCTCCAATTCTACACTTCTATATCATCCAAATCTCCTTACTACTTCGAACAACTTTTTTCATGGTCTTTCTCTTTTTTTTCCTCCAAAAATAATGTCTTACATGTCGCTCTTACATTCAAGTAATGTTGACCTAGCCACCTGACTTTCCATATCTACCATTTTTTGCCAGTCCTAATTCTAGAACTAGAAGTCTACCCGAACTGCTAGCCCCTACCAGAACTAGATGTCTATGGGCCATTCCACGAACATATGCCTGTTTTGGATTACTTCGACAACAAATATTTTACTGTGCAACATAAGAAGTACGAAAGTAAATAGCGCTAATAATTATTCCAATAAACAACAATGTAATTTGCAATTTACTTTCGTTCTTCTTATTTTGCACAGTAAAATATTCGTTGCCGAAGTAATCCAAAACAGGTGTATGTTCGTGGAATAGGGTATATTTTCATTTCATCTTTCTTATTTATTGTTTTAAGTGTCACAAGCATAGAATGCCACTAGTCAAATGACTGCTTCATATCCATATTTGCATTATAGCTGTCCTACATACATTTTTGACTTCAATCATATACCATCAATCTGCTTTCTCTTAGTAGTATCTTTTCTATTTCTTTTTCTTCTTCCCATTTATCAATTATTGCCACTCCTAAATACTTGAATTGGCTGACATTTTCAATTTTGTATGCCTTTGTTCCTGTTTTTAGTGTGAAAAATTTATTCTATTTTATCTCTCCACACATTTCAATACACTTTATATTTTGATTTTGTTTCATTTATAGACATGCAATTTTCTTGCTTCACCTCGTCAAGTTTCTAAACAACTTCAGTTTTTTTTCTTGTTAAGAGGATTATGTCATCTGCATAAATAATAGTATACAGTGATGAGTGTGCTAATAACTAACTGGCAAAATGACGAAAGATGGAAAACGTCATATGTTGTGAAATAAAAGGAGGATGAAACCAGTAGAGGTATACAATTATCAATAGGAACCTATAAATTTACATTACATTACATAATTTCCCACCTTTAGATGTCTGTGACAGTTGTCATACTCCTCCAATACGTCTAAAGGTGGAAAACTATATAATGTTTCCTATCGATAATTTTACATCTCTTTTTATTTCACAACATATGTTTCCCATTTTTTGCGCTATTTTGCTGGTTATTAGAGTGCTCATCACAGTATTGCTGTTTACATGCCTGGACCTCGGAGGTAATCTACACTATGTCGACATGGTGTTTTTTTGAATAAGTTTCTTTAATCCACTTATTTTATTAGTTGAATTATACAAATTGGTTATATATTATCATTAAAATATAGTCATATTGTCTTTCAACTAATTATGGGATATATCAGACTTTTTTTAACATTTTAGGTGCTCTAAACTTTGTTGCAAACACACGCTAAACACAGTTCCGTGAAATGACATAGTGTAGTTTACCTCCGAGGTCCAGATGTGTAATTAATTTTATATTTTTTAAGGAAAGGTTTTTCAAATAAATACTTATTTAAAAAGAGGGAAACTCATACTCATTTATTTTAAAATAAAATATAAAAAATACATATTAAGAAATAAAATAAAAAATAATATATCTAACATAATACAGATTCAATAATGTATCATCAGAATAAATAAACAAATTCCAGTTGAATGTAGAACAAGAGAAAGACAGAAGATAACTATATATTTATATTCCAAAAATATATGGTGAAAATACAATAGTAGAGTACTTTTGACTTACACCACTTTTGCTCTCAGGGGCTCATTTATATCTATTGAATAACCTACTATTTATTTAGCAATTATCAATAAATACCTGGCTGTAATAGTGGGGTGAGAAGATAGTGTCTGCATGCATACCCACTGTCAATATATTCCTATTAATAATCCTGGATTCCAAGAGCTAAAATTCCATTTTAGCTCTTAATGCTCTTAGATCAAATATTGAATGACTTGATAACCTTGTTGAACAACAATATACATAATCTCTCTTCTAGTACCTACAATTATTAATTTACATAATAAGGGCCTAAATAACAAATATGTCTTTACAGTACCTGTACATTTGGAAAATGGGCAACCTCATAAAAACTGGTTATATTCCTATAAGTAGGTAGCATAAAATCTTTGTTGTTAATGCCTTGATGAACTTCAATATTGTAATACTCCATTGGATTTTAGATATAATTTTTATCACGAATTTGTATACTTTCCGGGCGATTTTCTTCTTCAATATAATCAATAAACTCTAAAAATTCTTCATACATTTTTTATTATTATTAGAAAAACAAAAAATATACATTGGAACTGAATTGCAAAAAATTATTATTCAAAATTCAAACCAAAACAAACAAAGTTAGGTTAGAAACGCAGTCTCGAGGTAGGTCGATCGAGGACTTGAGATTCGCCTGTCATTTTACACTTTCCAAGACAGCGCCGTGTCTCGAGATCGTTTTATAAAACACAAATTTGGTTCAAGGTCGGTCTTGAGCATCGACGCTGTCTTGAGACTCGACGGGCCTAGATTGCGTCCTCCGATTCCGATCTTAAAATGGGTGACGGTTGCGACTGTTGCGACCTGTGGACCATTCCAAATCACGTGATATAATATGGCCGGCAGTGGGCAGAAATTTAATAATATAGGGTTTACATCAGTTTTTGTAAAGAATATCCCGTTTGGTTTTGTTTTTTATTGTTAGTTGTGCACCGAAATTGTGGTAGCAAATAAATATAAACTAGTTTATCGCCTACATAACTGAATTATCCCATAGTAGTTATTGACACATACTGGTAACTAATATGGGATAATTCAGTTCTGTAGGCGATAAACCACTTCATATTTAATTTGTTATCACAATTTCGCAGATTTCCCTACACAATTAACATATAAAAACAACCAAACAGGATTTTCTTTACAAATTAATGTCGATGTAAGGTTAGATTTTGCCCACACCCGGCCATGTTTGACGTTTCATTGGAATGCCTAATTGGACAAATTAACAGGCGCGTTCTAAGGCCCGTATTCATAGTCGGTACTCAAGTCTGAGTCGATGCTTAAGGTCGACCTTGAACAAATTCTTATACAAATTTCTATACAAATTTTTTCAAGGTCGACCTTAAGCATCGACTCAGACTTGAGTACCGACTATGAATACGGGGCTTAGTGACATGAAAACCGTCCTTCGTACTGCCCTCGTCATGCGCATTATAAAAAATGCGTTCCAAGCGAACATGAACGATGATTCGTATCGTACACTGTGTTGTTCCAAGCGATCCATGTACCGCTTCGAAATCGGTAACTGAACGGCCCTTTTGATACATGCCTTCAAGCAGAAACCATTTGTACTGACTTGCGCAGTTAGGATTGTTTTCATTTTTACTGGTCACTGCTACGAGATCAGCTGATGATTCAATAATAGAATAATCCACAATTTACGCTATTAGTACCTGTGAATCTTGATTTCCGTTTAAATAATTATTAGAGAGTTATCAAGTAAAATTCTATCCATCCGTTATTTTGACACGTAAACGCTATTTTTTTACGGTATAAGTTTTAACGTATATGTAATTTTAGAGTTATCAAGTGGTCGAATTTCTGCTTCACGTTAATAGTTGGCAGCTGTCAGTCAAATTTCGTATTTGACAGCAAAATAATTAAATTTGTTTAAATTTTTTTCTGTTTTTGTTTTCTTTCACCCAAGATACATATTTTGTAATTTTGCCCCTGTCTTTAATTTCGATACCTTAAACCTGAACAAGCCTAAAGGGCTATTTATAAACTCACCGTCAACGTCGAACGGCAACAGCACCGTTAACGTCAAAAGATGGTCTTATGGGAAACTCATGCTTCCATTTATAAACTTCGTTCGCCGTTGACGTTGACGGTAGGAAGATTCATCTTTTTTGGCCGTTAACGGCACGATCACAGGACATGAACAATAAGCTGTAGCGTAGCATCATAAAAAATAAAAACTGACAAGGTTTGTCAAAACAAACTAAATAATTATTTGTTGTTTGTAAATACAGAAAACATTCTCAAGTTTTAAAATACCTCTAATATTTAATATGGTATTGGAGTACAGTCAATTATATTTATGGTAATGGTATGGTAAGAAATAATTTAAAAAAGGTTTGTCCTATATTTTATTAATTTCTATTATTTCAGCGAATATAGAGATATCTATTGAAAACATTAGGGCATAGATCTTATGCAAAATTGCGAGTTCCTTTATAGTCTATAGCATAAAGTCCATAAAGATTACAAAAGCGCAAGGAAACAAAGATGCACCATGAGATGAAATTACCAAAAGAAACAGTTAGTGGTAGTAAGAATACAAAAAACGTTTTGGTAAAATTTCAATTTATTCATTGATTTTAGTGGATGTGATCCTGATCGTTTTAGAAAAGGAAAAAATAAGTTTCATGCTAGAATTGAGGCATCAGAAAGTAACTTACCCTCCTGCAATCAACAGACACTTTTTTACTGAGCACCCTGGATATAAGGACCTTTTTACAACATTCTTCCAAGTTTAGTGTCAGTCTATATATTTGTGGTTTATTAATTCTTATAATTGTTTTATAAGGGACATTTAAGGCTACAAAGATAATTTAAAAAATGAAGAAGGCAGCAGAACATCTTCCACTGTCTCTTATGCACCTATTGAAATTATATTTGAGGATGAACCTATATATCAGACACATCACAAGATGTGCACACATTTATCTCCAGGAAAACCTAGTCTGTTAGTCATTTTCTTTTATGTTCAGTACTTAAAAGTGAGTTTTCATTTCTTACAGTATCAATTAGGGCATTACACTCAAATTTAATCACTGCTTCATAAAAAATGGTAAGTAGTCTTGTTTCTCAAACACTATCTTAAATAATACATTTTCTCAATATGTTCGTGCATGCTTGAAGGCATTGAATCCTGAAGGTGCTGCTGAGAGAGCGTTCAAGTATTATGTAACGTGATTTTAGACCCACCCTATGTAAAGCACTGTAATGGGTGTTTAACTAATACGTAACCCAATTTTTGACCTCCCGCATAATACTTGATACGTAATACTTGAACGACCCTTGAGGCAAGGAAGCAGATATGTTCGCGTTTTTTCTTACATTGTTATTAATTTAGTTTGTTGTTTTAATGTTTTATAGATTACTTAGTTTTTTTATTAATAATAAATAAAACAATTCATTGTACTGCTGTCTTTTTATTTCTTTGCTTATGTTTTATGTAATAATAAAAGATCACAACAGGAAAGTTTTACAAAATGATTGAAAATAATATTTTAAATAATAAATTTTTTTTAATATTTATAAATAATATATGAAGGGTATAGACATTGTATAACTAGACCAATTGTGTAAATAAACAATGGTATAGACAAAGAATGGCAATAGTCCATTTGGATTAATTTCGAACAAATTGAAAATTAAGATTTAACTTATAAAGTCAAAGTAATTATTATTATTCTTTAAATTTGACTTTATAATAAGTTAATAAATATTAAATTTAAATTTTCTCCAAATAAATTCAAATGAACTATTGCCATTCTTCTGTACCATTCATATTGGTATATATCGACAGTTAAATACTGAAACCTCATAAGTTACAATCTACAACTTTTCAGTAGAGTGAAAAACTTCTCTGTTTTGTACAGGCTTTTTCTTTCTCATTATTTATTATTTAATACTTTGAAAAAAAAATACCAAAACATACTTTTTTACAGAAGAGATAAAAACATGTACTAAACAACAAAGTTATTTCACTATCCTGAAAAGTTGTAGATTTTGAGGTTTCAGTATTTAACCGTTGATATAATAGACTCTAGTTTTTTATTGAGGTTACAGTCATTTATTTGTAAGGGGCAGGATCATAGAGATATATAATATTAACATAGAGTGAGCCTACCTTCCGCGCTTCCTGACGACAAGATCTCATGGACTGGTTTGTGGTATCTCTTTCTAACACATTGTATCGAGAAACTAAGATGACATTAAGTGTGAGTATAGGTACGGAAGGCGAGGACAACTGTCGCAGCTTTACTATGCGTAAGAGTGAAACCGCACTAATCCAAATAAAAAAGATGGTGTCGTCACTTCGCTCTGAATGACACTCTCTCTATGCTAATATATAACTCTGTGGGCAGGATAAGAGAAACTCTTTGTTACTATCGAGTATAACTATAAATATAGAATAGGAAAATTATGTAAAGTAAATAAAAAGTAGCCAAAAATATACTGTGCAAATTTCAGAGCGTAGCCATACTAATGTAGCAAATTACCAAAAAAGCAATTTAACTCGAGAAAGGATCACTACTGGAGTAATGTTACCATTTGTGATAACAATGTCAGAAGACCTTGCTTCTCAGGGTGACTACTAACCCAGTCCTACCTGAGGAAGAGAAAGCCAAAATGTGATATAAAGGAACTCGCATTTTATCACAATTTTCTCTTACAAAAGGCATATGCATTATATTATTAATATTGAAAGTAGCAATAAGAAACTACCTAAAATTTATTTGATATATTTATTTTTAAAATAATTGTGTACAGCATTGCCAGAAGAAAAATATATAATGTATGATTATACTATGATGTAATGTATAAATGATTCTGTTGATCCATGGTCTATTAATTCTCCATAAATCCATTTGGTTGATCCGAATAGTACATACCATACATATTTTCAATTTCATGCATACAAAAATTATGTACACTACTAATTTCATCACAATATTGTTGATATTTATTTTAAAAATATTCTCTGTAGGTATATGATTCTTGTCAGATAAAAAATTCACATAACTATCTCTAACAGAATATAGGACCCTTTTTGCAACAATCTTCCTCCAACTATTTCTAATAAACTTCAAAAATTTCTAATTTCTAATAATTTCTTTTCTCCATTTGGTTAAGCTGAACAGGGAACAGTACCTACATGTTTTCATATTCATTTGCAGTTATCAACATTCTACATTCAACACTTGCAAGTTTCTAATAAACTGCTAAAACCAATAATTAAAATGTTAATGTTTTGTTTTGGTTGCTCATCATCTCATCAAACCATTTCAAATTCCAAAAAATTAAAAATGTAAGGTTAGAGAGAAATAAGAAATATGACATGACATTACGGCTAACTGCAACGGCACCGTCAACGAAAGTTTATAAATGCACCTCAGAACGTCGACCGTCAAGGTCACCGTCGAACGGCAACGTTAACGTCAACGTCGAGTTTATAAATAGCCCTTTACAGTATTTTCGGTTTGAAAAACAGGATATTCCAAGGCATGTACAATTGTTAGGGATATCAGCTATAATTAGGTCTGTTCGTACAGACAAATTTCCAACCGGTTGGCAATTCCGCACTGCGCAGGTGTGATTGGAAACTGTAAGAAACTAGTTGCAAATTTTGATGCTCTGCGAACGGATTACAAATTTAATATCTTATGTTAGTTTTAAATCTTGTTTGAATAGTCCACAAGTAAATTGTTGAGAAAAAAGACCGAAAATGAGGAACGTATTTTGTTATTGCAATATAGAAAGAATAATAAAAATATACAAATTATACATTATTTTAAATAGGTATTTACTTACGTCCATGTTGTACTATTTATTTATTTATGTTCAAAAATACAAACTAAACAAAACAAAAAATACAGATTATAACCTTCAACTTCACTTGAAAATATTTATGGTTAGGGATTTGGATTTGATCTTGACGTATGTTTGATTCAACGAATTCAAACTGCGCAAGTCTCTGATTCAAAATAAGCAGACAATCTGCAAATTCTTCTGACTGTCACCAACTAATCCACAACTTCAAAATGTTCGCTCTGCGAACAGATGATTTTAAATCACTGACAGTTTCTTGTTGTTGTGCGAACGCTAATATTGAAACACGCATGCGTCATGCAGTTGCTGATAGTCAGTGATAGTTTCTGATTCCTGTACGAACAGACCTATTGTAACAGAAACTGGCCATACCTGTACTGGTAAGTAATGCTGAGAGGAACTAAAACTTTAAACTCAACCAAACCAAAACCAAGCCAAGAAAACAAAGACAAAACACCTGTTAACATACAAAATAAAATTTCATAACCCAACATATTTATTTATTACATGAACATGACAGAACTGAAATGGTCGAGTCACTCCGAGTCCTGCCGAATTGGTGCGATTCGCTGCTAACGTTACCGTATTTTAAGCCCGCTATCCGACCTACCGTAACGGAGTACGTTAACGTTAAAATCATTTCCGTTATTCAATATTCATACTGCGCATGCTCCATTGCTAAAATAACGTTACCGTATTCTCCTCGAGTTACTTGATAACTCTCTATTAATTCTTTTTTTTTTCAAATTAATCTTAAAAATATTTAAAGATAATTTATATTTTTTTATAGAAGACAACGATTTTATGTCAGATATCGATTCTGAGGAAGATTTTGAAGTTGAAGTGATGTTTAATGAACATGTTAGAAATATTAATTTATAACCATCTATCAAACTACTAGTGGGTCTGTGGTACTCGAACTGAAAATGGCTCAGGCGCAACTCGAACTTGAAATGGTACACAAGTCACAAATACGTTCCAAGAGGGTTACGTACCGGTAATCGGTTCGGGATCGAAAGAAAACCGTTCAAGGGCGATTCTGCGCATTAAAACAGTCCAATCGATTTCGTGGTGGTTCAAGGGATCGTACAAATGTGTCGTCTTGGAACGAACCTAACGTCTCCTGAAATGCTCTACATTTTGTCCTGTCCCAAATAATTTTAATTTCAACTCTAGTCTTCATATAAATCATATATAAATTTAAACTTAATTATTTATCAGTCGATACAAGTGCTGGAAGCACATTTAACTTTTGTTCAATACGGAACCTACCTACAATTTTATCCCTAGTCACAAAACCAACGCGAACAAAAATCTTTTCGGTCATTAAATTATACGTACTAAATGCGACTGTAAAATAACTTATTGTTATTTTTTACTAAATAAGCACGAAATTTGATAATAACGAAAAGTGTCTGTAAAGTAAATTTATTCAGAACTGATTATTAATATTCCTACAATTTGAATATCCCGCCTTTCAATCTGCCATTACCGATTGCGCTGCCACTTTGGCAATACGTCTAATACGTCAGTCAAATGAATCAAGTTGTTGGGATTGGGATTTAACAAATACGTCGTTCTAAATTTCTAAAACTGCATACAAAAAATCCTTAAAAAACTAGTGAAGATTACTAAAGTGCAATAGATACAAAAACAATATTTTTACGTATTCACCATAATAATATAAACGTAGAAAATGAATCCCGAGTAGTGAGTATTGATTTATCTTTCTTATTTCCTTACCTTACTTTGACAATGAAAGTAAGGTGTTTTAGTATTACTACTATACCAATACACTTAAGATTTTTTATATAAGTACACAGATATATACACATATCTTTATATAAACATATATATAATCCACTAAAAGAGATATAATGAACACTCATGACAATTTAACATGAAGGATTTTCTATCCGCCCACCATGTACTATGATTTTCAAGTGAATGTAGTCATGATATTGACACCTGATATGAATAACTTTGTAACTCTACAATGTTTTTCAACTATAGCTTAAATTATGACATCTAAAAAGAATAACCTTCATTTTAAACTTTTTTCATATCTTATAATAAAGTTATTTAACAGAATAACCTCATTGTAAGTGCAAATTTTGAATGACTTGGTGGACAAAACATTGTAACAAATGTAATATTAAAATTTTTTATTATTGATGAATATTTTTTATAACATTGTAGCATCTATATCATTTATGACCGAACTAACTTCTACTTATAAAAATAAGGTACCTGATGTTCACAGTGGATTACACGCTCAAGAAACATCGACAGCGTAAACTTCTAAATGCACGAAAGGTCATTAGATAGGTCTGCTAAGAAAAAACAATATTCAAAGAGAAAAAATTTTGGAAGGAAGAAACAAAGAGATCCAAGTGTTTGCAAAATGAATATCTTTTAGAAATAGTATCGCTGGCTAAGAGTATACTAGAAAAACTGGAAAATTAACGAAAATGTAAATGAAATTACCTATATGAAAATAAATTACTCAATTTATTAATCATTTTTGGGCAATAGCTGATCATGACAAACAGAGAGAATATTTATGTGGAAATATTCTCAGACAAGAGAGAAAGGTTGCAAAGTTAAAAGAGCCAAGGACAAACTGGACATATGAATATAATTTGCAATTAGCAGAACATCGACTTCAAGTTTGTAAGAAAACATTTTTGGACACTTTCAATATAACAGATATGTAATTAACTATGCTATTTTAACCTAATTGATAGTCAGGAAGGTGGAGGGTGTATACCTGGAGATATGGGTGGTCCCCATAAGAACCGAGCAAATGCTGTGGACAAAAATGCATAGGAAAGCCATACGATTTAAAAGAACGAAGTCAGAATGATATCTTGGACTTAAATCAATGTTAAAGAAAATACCGAATGGGGATTTTCACTCTTAACTCTTCCTAGCTGTAGTAAAAATGCCTTTTACAAAATTAGGCTTTTATTCACATAAAACTTGACAGTAGAATTAATTTGAATGACAAAACAATTATTCTATAAAATAAACAATGACAAAAGAATACTAAATTATACTACATTCACCCGGCCCTATTTTTGAACAAAATCTTGCAAATATCGTGGTTTATTTTTAGTTCTAGCTGATTTACGGCTAGATTGAAAATCTGAATTTTCCAATCTTGGTTCATGATTATCATCAGGTACTTGATTGGGTTCTTGAATAGATAAATTTTCTATGTCCTCTGGTATTGATTCAGTAGTGGAATTCTCTAGTGTATTATTTGGACTTTCATTTTCATCTTCATCATTATCTTGATTCAATAATTTCAGGTCACCTCTAGGAGCTAAATGCTTCGTCGATACTGTACTTTTCTTTCCGTTTGGATACTGTATTAAGGCGTAATCTGAATTGGCTTCTAAAAGATCAACCTCTTCAACTAAAGGATCAAACTTACTTTTTCGTACAAATTTTCTTAGTAATACTTTGTCTGAATCTTTAAGCCATGATGGAATAGAAGTTCCGCTAGTTGATCTTCGCTGATACGTAAACAAACGTTCATGAGGTGTACAATTGGTTGCTGTACACAGTAAACTTCTTATAGAGTGCAGAGCATCTGGTAGAACACTCTCCCATTTAGTGATGTCTAAATTTTTGGTTTTCAATGCTAGATTCACTGCTTTCCATATAATTCCATTGTATCTCTCGACTTGACCATTTCCTCCAGGGTTATATGGTGTTGTTCTACTTGAAGATATTCCTTTAGAGTGTAGATAATTAATAAATTCTTGTGAAGTAAAGCTAGTTCCCCTGTCAGAATGTATATATGCCGGCATTCCATATAAACAAAACATTTGATTCAAACATTCAATTACTATAATAATAATACTTTATTTGAAATAGGATAACCTAATATAAACATGCTAAAGTACATATAGTCAAAACAATACAAGTATTGATATAGTCCATAACATAATTTAAAAAGTAAAAAACTAAAACTAATTTAAAATGTCAATATCTAAAGCCACAAACATTTGATAATTTAAAATTTAAAAAGTAAAAAACTCAAACTAATTAAAATGTCAATATCGAAAGCCACAAACATTTGAATAAAATATTAATGCGATTAATGTAAGCACAATAAGTACACATATAAGGCAACACAAATACATTCAACACATCTTATTCTCTATAATATATTTTTTTAAACTGTACTTGAATGTATTAATGTTTCTACAAGTTCTTAAATCGAGAGGTAGTTCATTATATTCTTTAAACCCTTTGCAAATTAAAGAATTCATCATAAAGCTATTTTTAAACTCAACAATATGTAGATTATTTGTACCCCTTGTATTATAATCATGTACATCTCTCTGAAAAGAAACATATTTTTGAAAGTAAGATGGAGCCAACGAGTTCAATATTTTATACACAAAAACCATGGTTAGGTAATGCACTGTCTGACCAGGTTTTGTTTGAACAGAAGCTAAAGTAGTTTGTTCTGAATTTGGATGACTACAAGATGCTATATTATTTAATGCTGCATGATATGTATCAGACTGTTTTTGAGAATCTTCTAAAGATCTAGATTTAGATAATGCTTCGTCCAAAGATAAAGAACTAAACTCTAGTAATCTTTGACGTATATTAGATTGAACGAGACCATTAATAAAAGCATCACGAATATAGTCATTTTTATTTTCTTCTGAAGAAACTGCTTTAAAATTACAATTTTTAGCCAAAAGCTTTAACTGTTGAGCATACTGATCTATAGATTCGTTTATTTGTTGTTTTCTTGTAGCTAGAATATGTCTTGCGTAAATCTCATTTGTAGGTTTAATATACAATTCTTCCAAAATTTTGATAGCAGAAATGTATGTTTTTGCTTCGCTTATGTAATCATATACTGAATGTGAGACAAAATTGATTAAAAGCATGTACTTGTCTTTATCTTCTAGCGATTTTTCTGTAGATTTATTGCTTTCCAAAAAATTCTTAAATGTTTCGTACCAGTGTTTAAATTCTTTGGCGGCAGTTTGGGAGTTTGGATCAGCCTCTAGTTTATCAGGTCTAAAGTACTTCTCCATTGTATATTTGGTATATTTATGTGAATAAAATTGTAGTAAAAATGCCTTTTACAAAATTAGGCTTTATTCACATAAAACTTGACAGTAGAATTAATTTGAATGACAAAACAATTAATCAATAAAATAAACAATGACAAAAGAATACTAAATTATACTACACTAGCCTATATATTTTACAACTAATAATGTAGGTATATAAAAAACCATGACCAAACATTCCTTAGGAACGCTGATATACATCCACATAACACATGCCTAAAGGATAACATACATCAGCCTTTTTCCCACCTGGTAGTCGCACAACATGCTCCTAGCTACATTGGGATCAAATATTTTAATAAGTTCAGTGACATGTCAGTGACACATAAGATGCATTTTGACACTATTAAATGCTTGAAAAAAATCTAAAAACATTTCTAGTTAGCCATGCTTTTTACAGTATTGAAGAATTTTTAAATTTTTAATGTATTTCTTGTAATGTAATTTTTTTGAAGTTTAGTGTCTTTAGGCACGATTGGGGGTGAATTTTTATTATTCAGCGTGCATGCGCACACAGAAAGGATGGAGTTAAGTTGCTAAATCTTTCAAGTTATGTATATATCAGTGCAAAAAAAGGTGTGAAAGGAATGTATGCGTGTTTTTAATAAATATATTTATTATAATTTTTGTGTCTTGGATTTGTCTTCCCCGTGAGTAAGATAAGTAGTATTATTAAAACATTTTTATTTATACTTCACTTTGTCTGTTTGTTACCGTGAATTGTCATTATGTCCAAGAAACTGTATAGAGAGAGAGAGAGAGAGAGAGAGAGAGAGAGAGAGAGAGAGAGAGAGAGAGAGAGAGAATATATGTTTATTGTCTAAGAAAAAATCTTGTTGACAAACACTGTTTAAGAGTTTTAAATAAATAAATTAAATTAAAATATGACTAAATATAAAATATAACACATAACACATTTACATTATACAGGGTGTCCCGAAAAGATTGGTCATAAATTATACCACAGATTCTGGGGTCAAAAATAGGTTGATTGAACCTCACTTACCTATATACAATAGTGCACACAAAAAAAGTTACAGCCCTTTGAAGTTACAAAATGAAAATCTATTTTTTTTCATATATCGAAAACTCCTAGAGGTTTTTTATTGAAAATGGACATGAGGAATTTTTATCGCAGCAACATCTTAAAAAAAAATTATAGTGAAATTTGTGCACCCCATAAAAATTTTATGGGGGTTTTGTTCCCTTAAACCCCCCCAAACTTTTATGTACGTTCCAATTAAATTATTATTGTGGCACCATTAGTTAAACACAATATTTTTAAAACTTTCTTGCCTCTTAGTACTTTATTGATAAGCCAGTGTTTATTGAGATATTTTGAATATTTGTCGTATCCACCACATATTTGTATATGGTTAAGTATGATTATAGACACCTGTTAATAATTTGAAAATTTATTTATAACTTAAATTTTTTGGTATATTTTGAAAAAGAAGCCATATCTCGATAAAAGTTGACTTATCAAAAAAAGACTAAGAGGCAAAAAAGTTTTAAAAACACTGTGTTTAACTAATGGTACCACAATAATAGCTTAATTGGAACGTACACAAACATTTGGGGGGTTTAAAGGAACAAAACCCCCATAAATTTTTTATGTAAATATAGTAAAAAAGAAGCCGCATCTCGATAAAAACTGGCTTATTGAAAAAATACTAAGAGGCAAAAAAGTTTTAAAAACGTTGTGTTCAACTAATGGTACCACAATAATGAATTAATTGGAACGTACACAAAAGTTTGGGGGGTTTAAGGGAACAAAATCCCCATAAATTTTTTATGGGGTTGACAAATTTCACTATAATTTTGTTTTAAGGTGGTCCTGCCATAAGAATGATACATGCCTGTTTTCAATAAAAAATCTCTGAGAGTTTTCGATATATTGAAAAAAATCGATTTTTATTTTTTAACTTCGGAGGGCTGTAACTTTTTTTATGAGCACATTTGTACTAAGGTAAGTTAGGTTCAACCGAACTATTTTTGACCTTAGAATGTGTGGTATAATTTATGACCATTCTTTTCGGGACACCCTGTATAACAACTACAAAATATGTAGTATTGTCAAAAATAAAAAACAAACAAACTACAAGCTGTAAAACTATATCACAAACATTAATGACAAACAAATTGACAAAAAAAAAAAAAAATATACACAAGATCACAAATACATCAGCTCCAATGGTCCTCAAAAAATTCTGTCAGATCATAATAGGCCCTCTTAGCGAGCAGTCTATCTAATGAATTTCTAAACTTTCTAATAGTTTCCAAATTTTTTATTTCACTAGGTAGTTTATTAAAAATTTTGATGCCGTTAAAAATAAATGAGTCTTTGACTAGTGTGCTTCTAGGTATAATCAAAGCTAAATTGCTAGCAAATCGTCCAGATCGATTATTATTTTCATATAGATGTTTATTCTTAAAAATAATGCTTGCCGTTTCCAAAATGAAAAGAGATACAAGTGTAAGGATACTGTGTTTAATAAATAAAGGTTTACACGTTTCTCTAGAATTTACCTGGCACAACAGGCGTACTGCCTTTTTTTGAAGCAAAAACACACTACTGAAAAGCTCCTGACTACACGCTCCCCAAAACTGAATTGCGAATCTAAGATGTGACTCTACCAGTGCAAAGTACACAGTTCTTGCTTGGGCAAAACCAAGCTCCCTTCTAGTCAGCCGTATTGCATAGCATCCAGATGCAAGTTTTGAATTCAAGGCTTCAATATGCGATTTAAATTTAAGGTCAGGATCAATATTCAGGCCAAGAAACCTGACGGACAGCTGAGGTTCAAGTTCCAGATGTAATTCAGGCATAACATGTTTAAAACACAGAAGCTTGGTTTTAGAAGTGTTTAATGTCAAAAAGTTCGCTGTGCACCAATTTTCAATCATTAAGAGTTCCCTACCTACAGATTGGCGTAAGACATTCAAATCTTTAGCATGCCATATAAGAGTGGTATCATCTGCATAAAGGGTGAAATGAGCAGATACATCAAGGTAGGCTAAATCGTTTATATATACCAAAAACAGAACTGGTCCCAATACCGAGCCTTGGGGCACTCCCCAAGTTACATTCATCAAATCAGAGTCACAGTCTGCTCTAACAAACTGACTCCTACCCGACAAATATGACTCCATCCAACTCAGTGACTTATCTTTAATTCCGTAGTGTTTAAGCTTCTGCAGCAGCAAACCATGATTGACACAGTCAAAAGCCTTCGTTAAATCACAGAACACTGCCGCAACCATCTCGCCTAAATTAATATTATTGTAAGCTATCTCTAAAAAACTGAAAATCGCGTCGGTCGTGCCAGTGTTACCACGGAAACCAAACTGTTTCGGACTTAGTAGTTGGTTAACCTCTAAAAATTGTATTAATCTTGCTTTAACAATTTTCTCTATTATTTTTGCCAACGTAGGTATCAGAGAAATTGGCCTGTAATTGGAAGGGTTTATGTGATCTCCACCCTTGTGCAATGGAATTACAACATTTATCTTCAGGAAATCGGGAAATGTGCCAGCATTAAAACTATCATTAATTAAAATAGATAAAACATCCAAAGCAGAGTTTGGTAGATTATTGAAAACTCTTATAGAGATGTCATCATAACCCAAAGAGTTTTTGTTTCTGATTGATTTAAATATCTCTTTCAATTCCTCAACATTAGTATCATAAATTATGAAGGGACACATAACTTCTGTTTTCTTCAGATATGACAAAGGATCTGTACCATGTCTCAACTGTGCTGTTAAAGTTTCGGCTATGCTACAGTAAAATTCATTACAGTCATTTGGAAGTGGAGTGTGATGACTATTACCTGATCTGTGTTTACCCCTTAATTCATTTATTATAGACCAAGTTTCCCTAGTTACATTTGAGGAGTTTTCTATTCTATGCTTGTAGCAGTTTTCTTTTGCAGTTTTAATAAATTTCTGTATATCTTTTTATATTGATTATAATAGGTAACAAACCATTCATCTTGGTAATATTTGTTGATATAATGGAGCGATCTCATGGTTTTGCAGGAATTTTTAATGACATTTGTAATCCAAGGTTTTCTATTTTTAATTTTAATTTTTTGTTTAGGAAAAGACCTTTCAAAAAATTCACATATTGTATTATGAAATGATTTAAATGGCTCAGACGATTGTGATAGGAGAGAATACCAGTCAAGACTCTCGCACTTTAATCTAAATTTACCAAAGTTAGATTTACTATACAGGCGACCAATTTTAAATTTATTTACACTATCTTTACCTTTACTAAATTTCTTAATTTTGATAGAAGCAACAACTGCCTTATGGTCTGACAGATTGGGGTCAAATACAATACATTGAACATAATCCTTTTCAAAGTTAGAACAGAAATAATTTATTAGAGTTTGAGACAATTTAGTGACACGTGTTGCTTCATTAACATGCATTTTTAAATTAAAACAAGTGAGTAAGTTTTTTATTTTCTTTACTTCATTGCAATCATAGTTCAGAAAGTCAATATTAAAATCACCCGTCAGGATTATTTGACTAAACTTTGGAATCCTCAACAACAAGTTCTCCAGCCTTTCCAAAAAAATCTGGACATAAACAGAGAGCGTGTAGCATTATTGGTATAGCATTTGGCTAAAAATCGATAGGTCCTGGATTCAAATCCGGACCATACCTATTCTTTTTTTTTATTTTTGGAAAGTGGTATGCATTAAAATTAGTTTAATATTTCAATAAAATAAAAATAAACTGTTTAAAGTACATTTATTTTGTTGAAATCATATAATAGAAGTATAACTTCTTGCATGCGTACAAAGTACACACAAATTCTTTTTTTAATATAAAATTTTTAATGTACAATCAAAACCGTTTATAACGAACTTCAAGGGACTGGTGGTTTTTGTATGTTGTATCCAGTGTTCTCTGTAAGCGGTTATATATGTTATAACGAACAGGTTGCTATAAACAATATTACACAAAAATGTCTAACTTAATCTATACCGTAGAGTTGGGTGACTTGACTACAATTTGGACATTAATTCATTAATACCTGCCATACTGATAAATATATCACAAAACAAAAAATATAGTGTTATGCCACTTTTGGCAAAGAATAGAACCTCTCATAATTTTTTTTAAACACAAAAAAATTACAAAAAAAATAAAAACCGTGTTTTTCAAGTCACCCTACCTGTTGGGTGACTTGAAAATGTAAGCAAAAATCAGTGTAAATGACAAGTAAAGCTGTCATATAGGTGACTTGACATCCAATTTATTTTTTAAAAAAATCTGTTGCTATTGTAAAGGGTGAAATAAATTTAACTTTTAAAAAATCTGATACTATTGTACATGGTCAAATGAATTTTTGAGACCACTTAAAGCCTCCGCCAACGTCTATCTACGGTTACGAATATTTGTTAAGTCTTCTTCTAATTCTTCTTTGCTAAAGTCATGGTATTTTCTCTTGCCTAACACTCTCTTATACATATTAGGCCTTTTGTCAAGTCACCCAAAACCTGTAACAAAATATTTAAGAAACCGCTACTTAACCTCAAAAAATAAAATCTACAAAAATGAGGTTCAGAACCCCTTAAGAAGGCAATAAACTATTATAAAAAAAATAGTTCATGTAATTTGTTGATCAGGGCACCTGTCAATGACCTTAATTATATATCATATCAAAAATCGTGGTTTCCTTACCTTTTATTCGATATTTTTTAGGAGCCAAATAGAACAATTTTATGTACCACTTTTCCCCATTAGGTATTTCATCATTGTAGAATACTTTAGAAATGATTTTGAAGTTTAATCATTTACCTAATAGCTGGCAACAGCAGTTCCAAAAATAATTGCCTGCTGTGTCAAGTCACCCCAACAATTTCAAGTCACCCAATTCTACCGTACCTATAATATGTTATAACATATTATACATAATATTTAACATATGTTTTTATTGTACTTACGTAAATCTAAATATGTACATACATACAGTGCGACAAGCGAGTGGTGGCGGCTGACCTTCTCGTATTCTGCATTTGTCGCTGTGTATTTTCGCTCAAGGTCACGCGACAGCACTGGTTTGTCGGCTTGTACATTTATTGGAATGAGTACAGGTAGTCGATAAACAATACTCATAATATAACGCGATCTCAAAATCATATTATAAAAATGTAAGCATACATACACTATTTATTTTTAAAATAACCTAATAATGTAAACAAAATCTTACTTGTGATACATACTGTGGAGCTGCCTAAACTAATTAGTGTCTAATAAGTCTAAAGGACTTACAAGTGAACCCAGCCAGGATGTAATACCATCACAAAATCACAATAATAAATTAATAAAACCTTCCTTTTCATTTCATGGTAATATCGGTTCCTAGGAGAGATACTATAATATAACGCCCATTTTCATAACTTTACAGGAAAGCAATTTTAAACTTTTTTCAACAAAAAGTTTTATTGCTACAGCTGTTTATTGAGATGTGGAAACAATATTATACTAGAACATTGTCTCTATTCTCATTTAAATCATGCATTTGTTATTTATACATATTACATATTTATTATATTAATAATTGAATGGTGGGCTGCAACAATGTTGTAAGCGACAGAATTGAGATTATGCAGGAGATGAAAAAAACATATTGACAAGCTATTTATGAACATACAGATACCAACATTGCGGTACGAAAAACTCGGGGAATGCAAATTTTTTTTAGCCAGATTTAAAGATGCTCGCATTGGTCTTTGGATACACAATAATATTGCATTAAAACCTCACTTTGACCCAATATGTCGCTTACAACATTGTTGCAGCCCACCATTCAATTGTTTATTATATAGTGTGTAAAAAGGTCATAATTGAAAAAATTGGATGTTGTATCTTTCCGAGGTACAGATATGTATGTTGTAACCAATATGTCAACTGCTATTGTTCCAAGAAATATGTTCACATCAGGGTTGGGCTGATTAAAATCAAGTGATTAAAATCACGATTAAAATCATGATTTAAATCGCTTGATTTTTAAAATTAAAATCATGATTTAAATCAATGTTTTTCTTTTTTATTCAGAACCAGATAACAACATAATATAAAAGTTTTCTCAAAGATCAAAAGAAGTATCTGCTTTTAGCAAAAACAACAAAAAAGAAGTACATAATTCCAAATTCTTAAACTAAACGTAACACCTAAATTTTATTACTGTATATTTTCAGTCTATTCATTTTCGTTATACAATTTAAACAAAAACACGAGTTTTCCTTCTTTTTCTATGCCTAATCTGTTTCTAATATCCGAGTGTACAAGACCAAAAGAGCTAAATAGGCGTTCTACTGAAGCTGAAGAAGCAGTTGCACACAGGAACTGTTTTATTATTGGCAACTGTTTCAAGATTTCCGGCTCATCTTTTTGTGATAACCACCATTGTAGTCCGTTTACATTTTTTATTACTTCGTCCGAAAACATAACTTGCTTAAATGGAGCACTGCGGGCATTTAACTTTATTACTAAAGGTAACAGTCCAGTGTTTTCATATAACTCGTTAATTGTTTCTAAAGCTATATTCTTTTCTTCTGGTGTTAACTGGTATTTTGTTTTTTGTGGATTCAACATATACGCTATAAAATGATATGGCGTTAGTGCTTGCTTATATCGATTATTAAATTGTTGTGTTTTTTGTAATGGTAATTCCACAGATTCATCAAAGATATATTGTACATGTTTCCACTGCTCTACAGCATCTGCGATAGTAGCATTTTTCCTCTGCACAGTATCAAGAGTAACTGATATAGAATGATGTTTATTAAGAAAATATTTATTAATTATTAACAACGAATCACGTCCTTAAATTTTTTGCAATTATTTTGACTCACCCTGTATATACTATGATAATTAATATTAATTTATTTACCTGTATTCCTCTCTTGATAATTACAAACATCGTGGTGTGCTTTAAGTCTTTGGACTAACCCTTGAATATCTTTCCTGCACTTTCTACAAATAGCCCTACACCCCAATTTATTTGGATTTGTTGTCTTAATATAGAACTGCCATATTGGGTCCTCTTTTCTTCCACTCATTTTACTTTATTTTTATTTATATGTTTTCACTTCACTTAACTAACCTAACTAGCGAAATGCGTGAAATTGTTGGGCAACGTCAATTTATAGGTTGAGAAGGAAAACAAGCCTGGACAGGAATATTCTTGCAAAAAGCACAACAAACGCGTTCGTGTTCGTGCCTCGCCTCACTCGGCACTGTATAGCGAGTGTATAGGACAGAAGGAAAACAAATCGCGACAAGAATTTTCTCGCAAGAAGCGCGACAAATGCGTTGTCACAAGTTTTTGAGCCGCAAATTGTATTATAATTTTTAGACATACATTAAAATAATTAACAATAATTTCAAAGAATCAAAATGTTCAAATTTTATATTCAAATTTAAAAAATCAAATAAATCGTGATTTTTTTTAAAAAATCAATGGTTTTTGATTTTTTTTAATAAAAATCAGATTTTGTCCCACCCTGGTTCACATTAACCGATCTGTTCGTTATAAGCATTATAAATTCTTTTTTTATATGTCATTTTACGGGACCTACTATTTTGTTCGTTATATCTGATTGTACGTTATAGCCGGTGCCGTTGTAAACGATTTTGACTGTACTTACCTTTTAATGTGTGTATACATGTGTATAACATAATATTTTTTGTGATTAGTTGGATGAATTTGTGTAATGTTGTATACATTGTATAAATTTCAAGATGAATAAATTTTATCTAATTAAAACTAAAATTGAGCATAATAGCTACCAAATCCAGGAATAAAAAGATACAAGATTTATGGTAACTTGAAATTTCTCTAGCATATAATTGGGATTACTTCTGGAATTACTTCCCAGAACAACTTTAAAATATAAATATCGTGTTGCTTTGTGCTCTAGTAAAGGTATACCAGGTCAGAGCAACATTGCAGTTTTTATTTGAATCTTCCCACTCTCAACAAACACAATATTTGGATGAATTTTTTGATAGGGGTTAATTTTGTTTTTTTTTTAATAAAATATAATAGTATATTATTCAACGAGCATGTAATGATGACTATTACTCACGATGAAGAAGTTTGCGACACGAGCCATAGGCGAGTGTTGTAATTCATCAGAGTGAGTAATAGCCATTACATGCGAGTAGAATACTATACTTTTTCTACGACTTTTTTTTTAATTAGTAAAAAGATTAATTATCAACTAGTCGAGATTTAAATTATAATAATTTACAAAAATACCTAAATGCTATTTACCCCTAGTACGTGGCTGAATAATTGGTTCCCTACTATTACCAAATTCTTATTTATTGTAAAAATACAACTAGAAATAGTCATTAGGTTTGTACTAGCAAACAGTCAAAATAGTCAGAAATTGTCAGCAAACAGTTGGTCAGTGAGAGAACATAATACAGTCACCAGTGCTATCCCCTCTACTCGCGCTGGTCCACTATTCGCTGATGGTTTCAAACCGTTTGGAACTGATGCTAGAACAAACCTAATATAAGTTCTACTTAATCGTTTTCGAAAAATTATAAGCTTAAATTTGTACCTATTGTCAGTGAATCTAATAAATAGGAAATGGCTGTTGTCAGTGGACGTATTTCATATAAATGTAAATATACATTATAACTATATTATAGTTATAGTGTATATTTACATTTAACTATATACAGGATGAGGCAGATAAAGGGCCTATTAAGGCTGTTTGACACTATGCATTTTCTTGTATCATTTCTAATATCGTTTCTGATATCGTTTCTTGTATACATTTTCTTGTATCATTTCTTGTACGTACATTTGTGCCCTGTATGACACTATGCAAGTTCTTGTATCGAAAACTGTATGAAATTCGGCACGTGATTGGTCGAAATTTTGTTTGTCGCCCTGTCACGTTACATTGGTATGGTAGTACTGCGTTTACAGCTGATTTTAAGGATTTTATAAAATTTATAAACTTTTAAAAACAAATATTTTAATGTTATAATAACTAGAATTTTTACGTTGACTGTTGATTATTTGTGTTTTTTATTTTGTTTTGATATTTGTGCTAAAATATTTGCATTATAATTATCTTCAGTTTGATCCAAATTGGAACTATTGTATTTTCCTCTATTAAAAAATTATGCAATATGAAACCCAAAGTTATTCTAAATATATGGTTATTAGTAGAACAGTAGTCCATACCAAACGGTATATTAAGTATCAATAAAATATTTATAAATAATACCTACAAAACACAAATAAATTCATCAAGACATAAATCATATGACCTCATTTTCAGCCGCCATTATGACATTTAGAAGTTTTACCAGCAGGTTTTACGTTTTTGCTCTTTGCGCAGAAATTGGCGCAGTTATTGTACAAGAATCTGTGCCTGACACAAATTCTTGTATCGTTTCTGATATCGTTTCTTGTATCTGTGTATGACACTATTCGCGGTGTGCAAGTACTTGGAAGGGGAAACGAGAAACGACCCTGCGCGAGTCGCGGAGAAATATTGCAACTATCTTAAATAATTCATATTGTCAATTGAAATTGTCAAATTGACGTATATTTCATACCTTCTGTCAATGAAGCAGAAAAATTATATATTGCTCCACAATATTGATATGATATGCAATTATTATATAAAGGTAAATTTAATTAATTTTATTTTGCTTGCAGTACTGCATTTTAATAACTAATTTTATTTACTACATACAATTGTTGACGTTTTCATAACATAACCTGAATCTTATTTTTTCTTCTTATTATTTTTTTGGACTATGGCCTTGACAATTATCCAGTAACCAGGACTAATATAATTGGCCAATATAATTAAAAGTGCGAATTTTAGTATAGAGCGTAGAAATAGGGGTCGCTTTGCCGAACTTGCACGGTCCCAATACATTTTTTTGACATATCAGAAACGATATTAGAAATGATACAAGAAAATGCATAGTGTCATACAGCCTTTAGAAATATCTCGAAAACTAAAGCTAAGAGAATCTTGAAAATCGGAATACAGGGGTTTTGAGGTATGAACTATTTAATGAAAATATTTTCTTCTCTTTGCTACTTCCGGTTATACCGGAAGTTGATTATAACTTCGTTTTTTTAAATGAGACAACCTGTATATTTTTATTTTTTTGGATTCTCCTCGATTTCTTCTTTCTTAAAATATAAATTTTTGTAATATTATACAGGGTAGGTTCAAAGATAATTACGTTTTCTTATTATTTTCGTAGCAACATTAACACCCTGTAGGATTGTAGTAGATTCGCATAATAAACTCTATTAATGTTCAAATGATTTTTAATATAGTCTACTATTGTTAAGAGTTATTGGTATAGTTAAATTTTCATTTTAGTATACAGGGTTGGTCGAAACTCGGAATGAGTATTTTCTGAGTTTTCTTAAATGGAACACCCTGTATTTTAGTATTTTAATGAAATGCTATTTTAGGGTACTTTTTAATTTCGTAAGCATTTCCTATACCTAACTTCTTTAATGTGTGAGTTATTGGTGATTCAAGCCAAACATTAATTGCAACACAAAATAGGTGAAATTGTATTAGGTTTTCCGTGAAAATATTCAGTCACAAATAATTTTTTGAAAATAAACACATATTAATCTATACTGACACTTAAAATTGCCAATAGTGGTTCAGGTCTCAAAATACCATCGAAGTTAAGATTATTGGTGCGAATAACAATTAAGCACAAACTAAAGCAATTAGGTATAGGGAATGCTTAAGAAAGTAAAAAGTACCATGAAATATCATTTCATTACAATACTAAAATATAGGGTGTTCCATTTAAGAAAACTCAGAAAATACTCATTCCGAGTTTCGACCCACCCTGTATACTAAAATTAAAAATTTAGCTACACTAATAATTGTTAACAATAGTAGACTATATTAAAAATCCTTTGAACATAAATAGAGTTTATTATGTCAAACTACTAAAATCCTACAGGGTGTGAATATTGCTACGAAATTAATAAGAAGACGTAATTATCTTTTAACCTACCCTGTATAATGTTATAAAACCTTATATTTTAAGAAAGAAGAAATCGAGGAGAATCCAAAAATGTAAAAATATACAGGGTGTCCCATTTAAAAAAACGAAGTTATAAGCAACTTCCGGTATAACCGGAAGTACCAAATAGATGAAAATATTTTCATTAAATAGATCAGTCTTCAAAACCCCCTTATTCCAATTTTCATAATTCAGTTGTCTTTAGTTTTCGAGATATTTCTAATAGGCCCTTTATCTGCCTCACCCTATATAATGTAATAATATAACTATACATAATATTATGTTATAAATAACATATTTAACACAATATAACTTAAAAATAAACACAATATTAGTTATAAATTCCAATTGACTTAAACAAAATGTGCTAATGTCACTGTCACTAAAATAAATGATAAACATCAAAATTTTTAGTAAACAAGATATAGACGTAAAAAATATGTTATGTAAAAGAGACCTAAAATTGGCATTGAGGATCTGCTTACTTCGCTGCTACATGTTCTCGGTCTTGCTTTAGATTCAGATTCGTTTATTCATGTCAATAACACAAGTGTTTAACACATGTCAAATAAAATTACACAAAGATTTGGACGCAATACAAATTAAAAAGATGCACAATACGACTAAGAGTATTAATAAAAATACTAACATTAAAATCACATTAAATTTGATTACATTATCAATGGACATTGCTTAAAGTCATAAAATCCTAAAATTTAAATGTAAGAAATTCCTCATTACTATAAAAAACATTTTCTAACGAAATATCTTTAATTGTACTCCTAAATTGATTTAATGGAAGACACTTTAAACTATCTGGAAGTTTGTTGAAAAATTTAATAGCCCAGTATCCTGGCCCAGTTTGACACCTCGTCAATCTCCAGTAGGCTGGCACGAGATGGTGTTTATATCGGGTGTCATGTTGGTGTATGTTCTCATGGGTTTCAAAGTGCGCCCCTCCCCTCTTGATAAACATTAGGTTCTCAAGTATATATAGAGATGGAACAGTGAGAATTCTTAGGGACCTATATGCTTGCCTACCAAAGACTGTCAACATTTCTGCTGAATGACCTCAGACTAAAATGGCATAGGCTAGATGAGACTGAAAAATTGCATGGTACGCTGTTTTTAAGACTTTATGTGAAACATTAGATGCCAGATTCCTGAGTACAAACAGATTTTTTGCTAGCTTTTTACTTAGACTGTTGATATGTTCACCCCATTGAAGCTTGGGATCTAATAATACACCCAGAAATCTGACACTGCTCATACCATCATTTACATTCTGTGGGTCTCTGAGAGAAAAAACAACTCTGTTGGTTTTTGCTGCATTGAGCAGTAATCGGTTTACGCAAAACCATTCATTGGTCACTGACTGTGCAGACATAGAACCCTCAAGCGACTCCCCAAGTGTATCAGTTGTAAAAGACACTGTGGTGTCATCGGCGAAGAGTGTGTACTTTGCATTTGTGTTAATGCTCGTAAGGTCATTAATATAAATTAGAAAGAGAATGGGTCCCAGAACAGAGCCCTGGGGAACCCCAATATTAACAACACTCTTTCCCGATAACACCCCAGAGACCCTCACAACCTGTGTTCTGTTTTCTAAGTAAGATTGAACTATTACACTGTAAGGACAGAAGTTGTATTTTTTGAGTTTTTGCAAGAGCATTCCATGATCTACACAGTCAAATGCCTTGCTCAAGTCACAAAACAGAACAGTATTAAACTGCAACCTATGAAAGGAGTCTACAATATGTGAGACCAAGTCCAGTATGCCAAGTACTGTGGATTTGTCCTTTCTAAAACCGAACTGAGAGTCTGAGAAATAGTTATTATTTTCAAAAAATGTGGTTATTTGTACTGCCATAGCTTTTTCAACAATTTTAGAGATTATTGGAAGCAGCGAAACAGGTCTATAGTTTTCTGGATTCTTAACGTCCCCTTTTTTATAAATTGGTGTAACAATTGCTTTTTTAAGGACTGATGGAAATTTATTTTCTTTAAAGCATAGATTTATTAGTTTAGTGAGTGGGCTTATAATAATATTTTTAATCACTTTAATAAGGTTAACATTAAATTCATATATATCATGGCTATTTTTATTCTTTAAGCTGTTTATTATATCCCTCGTTTGATTAAAGGTAATTTCAAGAATTTCACCTCGCAATTTTTACAGAATAGATCGATTTGCTTGAAAATTTGGGAATAATTAGTGGATAGTCCAAGGATCAAAATCTATATGATGCCAAAAGCCGCTTTTACCATGGGGGTGGTTGCCACCCCATCTCAGGGGTGGAAATTTTTTATTATATTTTGACCGCAAAAGTTGATAAAAACATTCATTCTAAGCAAAAAATGTTCTATACATTTTTTTGGTAAAATTAATGGTTTTCGATTTATTCGCCTTCAAAGTGTTACAGTTTTATATCGAAAAAAATCAATGTTTTTCGATATACTCATTTACGATTCACTCAATTTTTGCCGTAGAAAAAATTTTTTTAAACCAAGTTCTTTAGAATAAAATAGCCTACAATTTCATATTTAAACATTTTTTCGAATCCCTGATGCTAATCTTTCTATTTTAAAGAAAATGGCATTTTTTACCAAACAACACAAACTCGTTATTCGCTTTTTACTCCAGTTTTTTTTTAAAGTAATCACTCTAAGCCAGTCAAACTTCTAGAATCTATTAATAATACATAAATCAAGAAGAATGAGTAAGGCCAATGACTACAAACATCGTTAACTTACATTATTATGCTTCCAATTGGATTTCTCCTTCTTTTTTTCAAAAAAATATATTGATTTTTTAACAGCAACTTTTTTATTTTTTATCTTAGAAAGTTTGGTAAAAAAGAATTTTATAGGTTTTTACAAGGTATATAAGGCTATTGATATTAAATCCTTTTAAAATCCTCAGTCGCAAAAAGAGGTGACTTTGAAAGGGTTGGTAAATGTGGTTTTTGCATGTTATTACAAGTTTTAATTGTCAATAGCTTACTCAATTTTTGCCGTAGAAAAAATTTTTGTAAACCAAGTTCTTGAGAATGAAATAAGCTACAATTTCATATTTTTTTCATGTCTCTGATGCTAACCTTTCTATTCTGAAGAAAATGGCATTTTTTACCAAACTACAAAAATTCGTTATTCGCTTTTTTAACTCCATTTTTTTAAAACTAATCATTCTAAGCCGGTCAAACTTCTAGAACTTATTAATAATATATAAATAAAGAAGACCAAATAAGTTCAATGACTAATTTTAATTAGGGTGGTGATTAGGGGGTTCTTTCCAATCACTTTTTCGTTGAAAAAATATTGACTGACATTCTTTTCATTATAAGCCACTTAATTTTTGAGCTAGAGACTTTTTTTTTATTTCTGGTGATAGATATTTTTAAATACTCAAATTAGTTTGAACAAGTTATACTCGAAAAATCCACAGTTTTCCCGCCTTTTGACTTTGAAACTATAATATTTAGCATTTGGCGACGAAGAGCTAACATAAAATAAAGTATAGCTCGATTACTTTTGGTCTTAAAGAAAATTTAAAAAAACGGTTTTGTTTATTTTTTCAAAAGGTACATTTTTGTTAAGAAAAGTTGTTTTGATAAAACGAAAACTTTTTGAGTTATTAGCAGAAAACTGATTAAAAACATTGATTTTTTCGATATAAAACTAACACTTTCGATAGCCAATAAATCGAAAACTATTAATTTTATCAAAAAAATGTATAGAACGTTTCTTGCTTAGAATGCATGTTTTTACCATCTTGTGGTCAAAATATAATGAAAAATTTCCACTCCCGAGATGGGGTGGCAACCACCCCCCATGGTAAAAGCGCCTTTCGGCCTTATATAGATTTTGAATCTTGGACTATCTACTACTTATTCTCGAATTTTCAAGCAAATCGATCCATTCTGTAAAAATTGCGAGGTTTTGTCCTATTTTAAGCTTCATTACTTGGACTAAAATGAAAAGGTGTTTGTATGATTGACATAATTAATTTTATTAATAAAGTCAATATTTAATTTTGGAATGTCTTTAACTATATTAGTGGCAATTTGGGAAAAATAATCATTGAACTGGTTTGGCGTGATCTTGTGATCTTCTAATGAAGACCCTGATTTTCCTCGATATTTGTTTATCATGTTCCACATGGTTTTCTGTGGATTTTTTGAATTTAATATTATTTGGTCATTTGACCTCACTTTGGCTTTCTTAATTTCATTTTTATATTGATTTCTGAATTGTTTAAGTATATGATGGTTATTATCATTTTTACGTTGCCTATAAAATTCTTCTAAAAATTTTAGATGTTCCCGCATTGCCTGTAGGTCATTTGTAAACCATGTGATTTTTTCAGATTGGTCTGATCTTACTCTATATTTTTTTTGTGGTGTCGAGTCCTGGACTGTGAATAAAATCGATCTAAATCACCTTGAGGCTTTCGAAATGTGGTGCTATAGAAGAATTTTAAAAGGTTCCTGGTTGGAGAAGATTCGAAACTCCACAATACTAGAACGTCTCAGCAAGACTACTGAGATCATAAAAAGCATCAAGCAGAGAAAGCTGGAGTAGTTCTGACATGTCATGAGAGGTCCCAAATATAGGTTGCTACAAAATATCATGCAAGGAAAAATAGCGGGCAAACGCAGTCCAGGACGAAGAAGAACCTCATGGTTGAAGAACTTGCGAGATTGGTATGGTGTTGATTAGTGATGTGAGTCGAGAATATTTCCAAGCGAATATTCGCGAACATTGGAAAGTTTCCGAGAATATTCGCCTATAAAAAATGGAAACATTCTCCTGACCGCGAATATTCCCGGAAACTTTCAATGGAAAATTCTCGAGAATATTTCCGAGAATTTTCAAGAATGTTTCCGAGAACTTTCCATAATATTTCCGACAACTTTTAAGAATATTTCCAAGAGCCTTTTGGACATAAGAGTCAGTGACGTAATTTGAATTTACATGGAAGTAGCGCTATTTAATTCACATGGCCGGCGAACCTATACCACTGCCAAGTGGAACATTGTTTTGATCATTACTTTCATTATTTTTATACTAAAATGCCTAAACTATCCTAAAATCGCAATAAAGATGCACTAGAGATAAACAGATAAAATTCTCTAAGAATGAACAGCACTTTGCAAGAATCAGTGTGGACGGTCAACAAATCGAAAGAATAAAAACATACACCTTACCTTGGTACGAACGTTAATGAAAATTGGGGCCATTCCATAGAAATCAAATGTAGGATAGAGAAAGCAAGATTTGCATTTCAAAAAATGGCAAAATTATTCAAATGTCATGATTTGTCGATACATATAAAAGTCAGATTACTTCGATGTTATATCTTTCCTATACTGTTGTACGGAGTTAAGTCGTGGACTCTCACAGACGCCACCTGCATGAAAATTGAGGCTTTTGAAATGTGGCTTTATCATCGAATCCTGAAGATATCTTATACCGACCACATTACTAATGAGGGTGTTTTGTTGAGAATGCAAAAAGAAAAAGAGCTGTTAATCAAAATAAAAACAGCCAAAATCGAATACCTCGGCCATATTATGAGGAACAGTGAAAGATATGGACTGCTGCAACTAATCTTGCAGGGAAAAGTAGAAGGAAAGCGAGGACCAGGAAGGCGAAGAATTTCCTGGCTGAAAAATCTACGTACGTGGTTCAACACAAAAACTACAAATCTTTTCAGAGCAGCATTGTGCAAAGTACAGATTGCCATGATGGTCGCCAACATCCGAAACGGATAGGCACTACAAGAAGAAGAAGAGATAAACAAACTAAGACACGTTGAATGTTAAGAGGAGTACTTCCGAATTATGATTTACAATGTATAAACTTTGCAAATCATGATTTGGGATTTACAATGTACATAAATATTGTAAATTATGATTTCCCAAATCATCAATTTCCCAACAATCTTCCAAATCATCAAAGCCCTCCTCGAACATTCAATGTGTCTTTGTTATAGTATATTATTTCATATTATTTCTAGTGAATTTTTATTGTGATTGTAGTATAGGTATAATGCATGGGAATATTTCAAAAGAAAAATAATAAATAAAAAGAAAAAAATCAAAACTACAATAAACTTAGATCATTAAAACTTCTTGTAAAAACTAGATGGGGTTCAATCCTTAATTGTATAAATAACATTATTGCATCTAAATTGCTTTACCGATACTTATGGTCATGGAGGGAGAAAATTTTAAAATTTCAGTGAATTTTAAACAGAACTGTCTGCATAAAAATAAATGATAAAGTTGCAAAAAGTAGCAGTTGTTCTAACACCAATTGTGAAATGGATTACACTAGGCTCGCTTTCAAGATGCATTAGAAATAAACAAACCAAGACACGTTAAATGTCACTAGGAGCCCAACCGAATCATAATTTACAATGTATATACATTGCAAATCCCAAATCATGATTTCCAAAGTTTATACATTGTAAATTATGATTCGGAAGTGCTCCTAGTAGCATTTAACGTATCTTGGTTTGTTTATTTCTACTGCATCTTGAAAGCGAACCTAGTGTAGGTACTTTATTGGAAGGCAATATGTTTAAAATACCCCAGGTTGACGAGGCATTTAAGGATACAAAAAATATTTTTACCTAGAATATTCCATTACTTTCAATCAGTAAGTCTGAGGAAAAAGAATGCTTATCTAAATTAGAAAAAAAATGGCAGTGAATCCTGTGCACTATGCTGCAAACTTACTTGATTCTTCTTTAACAGGACAAAGCCTGACTGGTGAAGAGAATATTAGCTATGCAGTGTATAGCTGCATTTTAATATTCTTTTTTAAATAAGATAATTTTTTTATTTTTAAATTATAATGATTAATAACAAATATTCAGAGTATTTTTTTAATTAATTTAAATAAATTTTTAGTATTTTTGGACATTTAATTTTTAACAGATTTTTTCTGTAGTTATACCACGTAATACCACAACAATAAGTAAAGCTAACTACTGATTTGTATAAGTTATTTCCATGTTTCCGAAAATTTCCAATATTCCCGGAAAGTTTCCGGAAACTTTCCGAGGTTTGAATCTTCCCGGAAATTTTACATCACTAGTGTTGATACAAGCATGCTATTTAGGGTGGCAGTGACTAAAATTAAGATAGCTATGATGGTAACCAATGTTCTGAAAGGACCTGGTACATGAAGAAGATATTCTTTGCTTCTTGGACTTTTCTTGTCATTCTGTCGGGTTGCATCCTCATCAAATGCCCATACCAGTTCCTTGGTCTCTTTGCTATTTTATTGTCGTTATTGGTTGGCCATTCTCCTAATAGTCTCGTTTCTTATTTTATCCCATTTTGTCTTTTTAACTATCCTTCTTAGGTGTCTCATATCCATTGCATTTATCCTTCTCTTATGATTTTGTCAGAATTATCCAGTTTTCACTTGAATAGAGCACGGCCAGTATCACTATTGTGTTATATATTTTTATCCTGGTCTCTCTTGTCCAGTGTTGGGGCTAATGCATAGTATAACTTTTTTTTTATTTATAATTGGCTTTGGCATAAACCAATTAGCCAGACTTATTTTTTATTTATAAAATATAAAAAGAGCATTTTTTTATGATCCAATATAAATAAATTGATTGTTCAAATTCTCACACCCTAGGATAAATGTTATTATGTTAGTAAAATGTGTGTGTTTCTGTTTAGTGCATTTTTTTATATGTATATTTTTTTATTTTTTTTAATTATATTTTTTGTATTTTTTAATGCTTTATTTATGTAGTCTTTTGTTTAGTTTTAATTCCTTTTTTTTTTCATTGTTTTTTTTTTGTTTTTTTATTTGTTTATCTTTATTTTTCTTTTTTAAACTTTTTTTATGTTAATTTTTTCGTGAACACACTTACAATAATATTTTGTATCGCAGAATTGCTTCCAATGGTGTTAGTTTTTACAATTTCATTTTGCAAAGAATTAAATGATTATACAATAGTACAACTTGTTTGATTTCTTTGCTCTATTTGTTATTTTCCAGTCTATTTGTTCGTCGTTAATAATAATTACACTTTCTAGGTCATAAGTTGCAACTATTTCTAGTTCTGAGTTTTTACATTTTATCTTTATTTCATTATCTTCCTTATCTTCTTTGCCATTAATTATCATTATTTTACTTTTTTTCTTATTTATTTCCATTTTTAGTTCTTCTATTTGTTCTACCCATATATCTATTAGTTATTGCATTTTATTCTTGGAATCTGTTATTAATACTATGCAGTCCTCATACATTAAAGACTCTATTGTTACCATAGTCCTGTCGCCAGGGGGGGGGGGGTACAGAGGGCCTCCTTTATTCAGATGGACTTACCCAAGTTTTTTATGTATTTTGACCCGCAGAACACGAATTTTTTGGGTAACAGTTGATCCGGATGTCGATAAGATTGTTATAAACAAAGAACTTGAGGAATCACATAACAGCGATTTCTCTCAAATCAAAACATTTTTTTGTATTTTTTGGATCATTCTAAGTAAAAAATGTTCTTACAATTTTTTTCGTAGGATGCATAGTTTTTGAAATGAATGCGGTTGAACTTTCAAAAAATCGAAAAATTGCAATTTTTGAACCCTAATAACTTTTGATTAAAAAATAAAATAGCAATTCTGCTTACCGCATTTAAAAGTTCAAGTCAAATTTTATCTGTTTTGATTATTTGCATTGCTAAAAATTTATTTTTTTATTGTTAAACAAAGCTATAAACACATAGTGTTTCCCGTGCCTAATACATGCGTTTTAATGCATTCTACGTATAGTAGAAATAGCCTCGCTTGCACTTGTACCTACTCTACATCCTCGTTCGATTTTAAATGGGAGATCATTGAAAACATCACTCAAGCACCATATGTTTATAGCTTTGTTTAAACAATAAAAAAATAAATTTTAACACTGCAAATAATCAAAACCGATATAATTTGACTTGAACTTTCAAATGCGGTAAGCAGAATTGCTATTTTATTTTGTAATCAAAAGTTATTCGGGTTCAAAAATTGCAATTTTTCGATTTTTTGAAAGTTCAACCGCGTTTATCTCGAAAACTATGCATCCTACGAAAAAACTTGTAAGAACATATTTTGTTTATAATGACACAAAAAATACAAAAAAATGTTTTGTTTTTCGAGAAATCGCTGTTATGTAATTCATCAGGTTCTTTGTTTATAACAATCTCTTCGATATCCGGATCAACTGTTACCCAAAAAATTCGTGTTCTACGGGTCAAAATACATAAAATACTTGGGTAAGTCCATCCGATTAAAGGAGGTCGTTGTACCCCCCTGGCGACAGGACTACCAGTTGTATTTATTTATTTATTTTCAACGGGCTGCTGCCCAGCAGGGATTAGTAGCTGCTCAGACCCGTCGATTAGTATTTCAAATTGTCCTTTTTGGCATACAATAATAATGTATACAGGGTTTCCCAATTTAGAGATATGACGTCATCGTTGATTTTCTTAAATGGCAACCCCATTATTTTGATCGGTGCCGCCCAAAATCCCGACAGCCAAAATCCCGACAGCCAAAATCCCGACAGCCAAAATCCCGACGGCCAAAACACCGACACGCCAGAATCCCGACAGGCCAAAATCCCGACATGTAAATTATTGTGTATTTTAAAAGAAAAAAATATTTAAACAATTCATTTTATGTATAATATAAAAGCTATACTTGCTGAAATGGAAGGTTGTAAGTGACATGATAATATCTATTATAATATGAAAGTAAACTTGAATTCAGGATTTGATTATACATATACAGGGTGTAACAAAAATACAGGTCATAAATTAAACCACATATTCTGGGACCAAAAATAGTTCGAACGAACCTAACTTACCTTAGTACAAATATGCATATAAAAAAAGTTACAGCCCTTTGAAGTTACAAAATAAAAATCGATTTTTTCGAATATATCAAAAACCGTTAGAGATTTTTTATTGAAAATAGATATGTGGCATTCTTATGGCAGGAGTATCTTAAATAAAAATTATAGTTAAATTTGTGCACCCCATAAAAATTTTAAGGGGGTTTTCTTCCCTTAAACCCCCCCAAACTTTTGTGTACGTTCCAATTAAATTATTATTGTGATACCATTACTTAAATTCAATATTTTTAAAAAATTTTTGGCTCTTGGTATTTTTTCGATAAGGCAGTTTTTATCGAGTTGCGGCCACTTTTTTAATATGTTTACATAAAGATTTTATGGGGGTGTTGTTCCTTTAAACCCCCCAAATGGTTGTGTCCGTTCCAATTAAACTATTACTGCGATACCATTAGTTAAACACAGTGTTTTTAAAACTTTTTTGCTTCTTTGTATTTTTTCTACAAGGCACCTTTTATCGAGATGTGGCTTCTTTTTTAATATGGTTCAATTTATACCTAAAAATGTAAATCATAAATAAATTTTCCTATTACTACTAAGTCTCCATCATCGTACTTAACCATATACAAATATGTGGTGGATTTGACAAATATTCAAAATATCTCGATAAAAACTGACTTTTCGAAAAAGTTCTAAGAGGCAACAAAGTTTTTAAAACAGTGTGTTTAACTAATGGTACTACAATAATAATTAAATTGGAACGTACACAAAAGTTTGGGAAGGTTTAAAGGAACAAAACCCCCATAAAATTTTTATGGGGTGTCTAAATTTCACTATAATTTTTTCTTAAGATACTAATGCCATAAGAATGCCACATGTCCATTTTCAATAAAAAATCTCTAATCGTTTTCGATATATTCGAAAAAATCGATTTTCATTTTGTAACTTCAAAAGGCTGTAACTTTTTTTATGTGCAAATTTGTACTAAGGTAAGTTAGGTTCAATCGAACTATTTTTGGTCCCAGAATATGTGATTAAATTTATGGCCTGTATTTTCGTTACACCCTGTATTATTGGACTATACAGGGTGTCCCGAAAAGAATGGTCATAAATTATACCAACATTCTGGGATCAAAAATAGTTTGATTGAACCTAACTTACCTTAGTACAAATGTGCTCATAAAAAAAGTTACAGCCCTTTGAAGTTACAAAATGAAAATCGATTGTTTTCAATATATCGAAAACTATTAGAGATTTTTTATTGAAAATGGACATGTATCATTCTTATGGCAGGAACATCTTAAAACAAAATTATAGTGAAATTTGTCCACCCCATAAAAAATTTATGGGGATTTTGTTCCCTTAAATCCCCCCAAACTTTTGTGTACGTTCCAATTAATTCATTATTGTGGCAGCATTAGTTAAACACAACGTTTTTAAAACTTTTTTGCCTCCTAGTATTTTTTCGATAAGCCAGTTTTTATCGAGATACGGCTTCTTTTTCAATATATTTACGTAAAAATTTTATGGGGGTTTTGTTCCTTTAAACCCCCCAAATGTTTGTGTACGTTCCAATTAAACTATTATTGTGGTACCATTAGTTAAACATAGTGTTTTTAAGACTTTTACCCCTTAGTCTTTTTTTTATAAGTCACCTTTTATCGAGATGTAGCTTCTTTTTGAAAATATACCTAAAAATGTAAATTATAAATAAATTCTCAGATTATTATTTTTTTTTATTTACATTAACGTGCTCGGCAACTATGGCCACTCGCACGGGACGATTACAAACAAGATTTCAAGAGGTATAATTAAAGAGCATTAACAAGTTATGTCATAAAAAAAATATTAACAGTTATTAACAGGTCTCTATAACCGTACTTAACCATATACAAATATGTGGTGGATTCGACAAATATTCAAAATATCTCGATAAACACTGACTTATCGAAAAAGTACTAAGAGGCAAAAAAGTTTTAGAAACATTGTGTTTAACTAATAGTGCCACAATAATAATTCAATTGGAACGTACACAAAAGTTTGGGGGTGGGTTTAAGGGAACAAAACCTCATAAAATTTTTATGGGGTGCACAAATTTCACTTTAACTTTTTTTAAGATGTTGCTGCCATAAAAATGCCACATGTCCATTTTCAATAAAAAATCTCTGAGAGTTTTCGATATATGAAAAAAAATCCATTTTAATTTTGTAGCTTCAAAGGGCTGTAACTTTTTTTGTGTGCACTATTGTATATAGGTAAGTGAGGTTCAATCAATCTATTTTTGACCCCAGAATCTGTGGTATAATTTATGACCAATCTTTTCGGGACACCCTGTATATTGGCAAAAAAAATAATTTAATTCATATACCCATGTTAGAAATTTTATTTAGAAAATTAGTTCATATTAAATGGTAAATGCTTTTGTTTAGTAACAAAAAAATAAAAAAACAGATGACCATAAACAAAAAACAAGAAATAAATGTAAAAAGAAACTTATCAAACCTGTCGGCATTGTGGCTGTCGGGATTTTGGGGTAGACCCCATTTTGATAGCTATTTTGATAGGTTGTGTAAAGTTATACATAGCAATAAAATTTCAAATTTTTATTCTCTACCACTTAAAAGATAATAAAAAATAACAAAGTTATAAAAAACAAGTAATCAAATAATAATTTAATTTAATTATTTCAATTATTAAGCAAATGCTCGCAATGTTGCCCTCAATCATTGTCAAATAGTCAATGGGCAACATTAGGAGCATTTGCTTAATTGAAATAATTAAATTCAATTATTATTTGATTACTTGTTTTTCATAACTTTGTTATTTTTTATTATCTTGTAAACGGCAGACAATAAAAATTTGATATTTTGCAGTTGGGGTATAACTATCACAACTACACAACCTATCAAAACAGCTATTAAAATGATAGTGTTGCCATTTAAGAAAATCTACGATGACGTCATATCTCTAAATTGGGACACCCTGTATACATTATTATTGTATGTCAAAAAGGACAATTTGAAATACTAATAGAGGGGTCTGAGCATTTTTCAAAAAAACAATTAGTATTTGAATTATTGAATTTATTCTAAATTACAAACATAACTTTGTTATTTTTTATTATCTTGTAAATGGTAGAGACTAAAAATTTAATATTGTGCAGTTATGTATAACTTTACACACCCTATCAAAATATCTATCAAAATGACAGTGTTGCCATTTAAGAAAATCAACGATGACGTCATATCTCTAAATTGGGAGACCCTGTATATATTATTATCGTATGTCAAAAAGGACAATTTAAAATACTAATCGACGGGTCTGAGCATTGTTCAAAAAAAACAATTATTAGTATTTGAGATATTGAATTTATTCCAAATTACAGACTCACTCTGTACGGAAAAAATATTATATGTATTATCGAAAAAAATATATCGATATAAGCAAACACAAAAAATCTCTGATATAACTTAATTAACGTATGTAATGCCAGTAGTGTCACACATTCATAAATGTCATTAGTGTCAAAATTTCAACACAGTGGAGTAAACTTGCCCGAGGTTGACCAATTACAAAAAAGCATTACGGCGCGGTAAATTTGAATTACTCCTCTTCGTTTAAAAACAGACCATAGATAGTGTAAACAAAACATCAAGCCTAGATTTACAATTTTTTATATCATCATTTTAAAGCACTGTTGTGATTTTTTTTATTTGCCGTATTTATCTCTTTAAGTGGAAAACATTGTATAAAAATTTTCTGAACTAAAATCATGAAAACAGATAATCAGTCTAAATTACTCAACATAAGTTTAAAAAAATCTTTATTCTCCTTGCTAAATATTCGTTTTTTTATGTTTGAGTCAAATTTTACCTTTTGAGCAGTTAATCAAATGTATGAGGATTGAATACAACAGAATCAAATATGTCAAGATTTGTAAAAATATTATATTCCTATTTAGCCTTATGGTTCAAACTCCCTCTAAGGGGAAAAGTGACTCATCCCAGATACCTACGGTATCAAAAGAATTGAGCTCTGGTGGGATTCTTTCTGTGTTATCAAGCCCTAGGTGACTTGGTATGCTGGAGTATCTCCCAAAAATTTTTGTACACATCTGGCCATCGTGAGTAGTACAGCTTTCTGCATGTAAGATGTTCATTTAGACCCAGCTTTTTTATGCTTTCGAGGAGGTTTTTCGGAATGACTCCAGGAGTAAACATAATAGTAGGTATCGTCTGGGTACTTTGCATTCTCCATTGTCTTCGTATTTGAATTTCCAGATCTCTGTACTTGATGACCTTTTCAGTAAATTTAGTACATAGATTATTGTTGTTACACATCAATTGGTTTTGTTTGTCCTGTTAATTTGCTAATTAGTACAAGATCTGGTATATTATGTGCCACTGTTTGATCTGTGAGTACAGTGCGGTCCAGTATAGCTTGTAGTTGTCATTCTCATACTCTCAGGGACGTATTGATAATATGGGAGATGGTACATTTGGAGAAGTCCCATCTTTTTAGCCATCTCTTGATGAAGGATCTTTCCTACTGAGCCATGTCGTTCCTTGTATTCAGTTGCAGCAAATACCTGGCAGCCCCGTGTAAGATGTTGGATGGTTTCTTGGGCTTGACATCAATATCAGCATTTGTCGTTTTGGACCTGAGGTTCTTTGACGATATATTTCAGGCAATTTTTGGTTGGTATAACTTGATCCTGAATGGCCAGTAATAAACCTTCTGTTTCAGGGAACATCTTTCCTGAGGTCAACAAATATTCCAACGCTGTATTGTCGACATAATCTTGGCTGACTTCATTGGGATGTCGCCCATGCAGAAGTTTATCCATCCAGGTGCGCATTTTTTCGTCCTTATTGAGGTGGTTTATGCGCATTTCTGGTTCCCTCAGTTTGATCAGTTTTGTGTCATCTACTGTCTGCATCTGAAAATAAGTTCTTAAATTAGCAATCTGTTTATCTAATTGCTCACCTATATCCATAAGTCCTCGTTCTTTTAAATAAATTATATTATCCAGATTTAGCCATAAGGCTCACACTCCCTCTAAGGGGAAAATTGACTCATCCCAGATACCTACGGTATCAAAAGGATTGAGCTTTGGTGGGACTCTTTCCATGTTATCGAGCCCTAGGTGACTTGGTATGCAGGTGTATCTCCCAAAGATTTTCGTACATTTCTGGTCGTCGCGAGTAGTACAGCTTTCTGTATGGTCTTATAAATATATTCTTAAAAATTATATTTATTATTATTATATTATTTATTACCTATTTTTTTTAGTGATTATTTATTCAAACTTCTGCTGATTGGAGATTCAGGAGTAGGAAAATCTTGTCTTCTACTGAGATTTGCAGTAAGTGTATATTTTCTAATTACAGTAAAACCTCGATTTAACGGACAAAAAATACGGTCAAATATAAAAAAATTAAAAACGTCCTGTTAATATTATACATACTTAACCTGTCACATACCAAGATACATTGAATACCAAAGGACTCTGTGTCCAAATACCGTGGACTCCAAACATCAACCTACAAGCTTTAGTTGTATGTTTTTGCCAAAACATACAACATTGCTTGTTCAACCCATGTATCAGGGAATAATTTTGGAAACCAAACAAATATCTCTCAGAAATTTTTTTGTTGAATTAATGGTTGTATTGCATAATGAAGAAGATGCAAGAGGGCAGTGTGTCTTGCAAAGGAAAAAAGTGTTTGATGGCCAAGATGCAGACATCGGTTTAGAAGGGCTGAGAATTTCTAATTTCTGTAGGATAATACATAATAATGCCGGAGAACGAGTAGGAAGCTGAGAAAGATGTTTTACAATGGTTAAAAGTAGATGAAGGTGACTCTGGGTCTAATATCATGACCTGAAAGTGAAATAGCAGATGAAGTAATGAACCTAAAAAATGAGGATGGAAGTGAAGATAGCAAAGAGGTCAAAACAAAACTACCAAAAATGAAGTTATCAGAGGTAAGATCGCATGTCGACGGTCTAATAACATTTATTAATTATTCGTCAGACAACGAACTTCAACTTTATTATACGCAATTTCGTAATTATAGAGATTTGATTATAAAAAAAGTGCAAACTTCAAAAGTGCAAACAAAACTTGATTCCTTTTTCAAAGCAGGATTACCGAAAGCAAGCGCGTATATATCAAACAACGTCACTTCACGACGAATATCCGAAGATAATTAAATAGAATTTTGTTTGTGTTTTATTTTTTATATTTATATCAAAATAAAGTGTATATATTAAAAAAAAAGGTTTTTGAAGTTATACTTCTTTAGGCACGAGGGTGAATTTTTACATTTCCTGGCGCATGCGCACACCGACAGTATGGTATTAGTTGCTACATCTTTTAAGTTATATAGCGCAAATAAGGTGTGCGTGAAAAGAATATATTATTAGTGTTTTTAGTAAATATGTTTATTATAATATATATGTTATGGACCATATGATTAATTGGTCATTTTTCATAATGCCCGGGCTATATAAAAAATGCCCAATACTGTCGGTCAATATAATAAATACTATTAAATTCATCACATTGACCGGGCATTATGTATAATGCTTGGCATCTACTAGACAGGATGATTAAAACTACTTTTATTTTTATTAAATATGAAATATATTTATTTTGATACAATCAAGTATGTAGTAAAAACTAAAATATTTCTTATATACTAATGAAAACAGTCTTGCAGTCTTCTGTGAAATGGCACATGAGTACATTTAATGAATAAGTATACATAAAAAATATAATACGTATTAACGGTAATTGAGGAAACCAAAAAAAGAATTCTGTGTTTTTATTTGCATTTTTTTCTAATGACCGAAATCGATGGTAACACACAAAGCGGCCAGTGAGAAATTAAATCGTTTTTCTTCTAAATCAAACTCAATTTTAAATAAAAATACACTTACCACCTTTGCGTGCTACATCATCGAAATTTATTTTGTATGAATGATTTACAATACATAACTATTTGTTGAAACATGTTCCACTATGGTGACACTTGGAGTTACATATTTTTTTTTCTTTACGACACTTACACTTATCAGATTTACACCCACCTTTACAACCGCACCTACTGTATCCTTGTCCCCCACAGTTAGAAGATTTTCTTACGCATTCTCTAAGAGATATCTCAGTGTCTGGAATCTCTTCTATGGAGATAAACTTTTATTTACAAACGGTAAACTGGTTTCTTGAATATAACTGATTTAGTATGCCATATTTTGTGCCTAGTTTGTAAAGCTTTTTTCAGTTATCTCTGTCACGATAGCTAGTAGATTTCTTTGATCACTACGAGCTCGGTCCACATCTGGCACTCGTATCCTAACTGTGTTACCTAGTTTAGCCGATGGATATTTGGAATTGGAAAATTGTAACATCTTCTCTGCTTGTTTTTTTAGATTCGTCAAAGCCAATTTTCTTTTCTTCCTTACATCGTTTATTCTAATATCTATATTGGAATCCAGATTTTCATTATTTTCTAAATTAACTACAATAGCCGTTTCTACCGCATGTGTTAAAAATTCTGGAACTTGACTAGATTCACGAGATGAATTTTGAACATGAGATGAACTTGATTCGGGCAACATTATTGAAGAGTCCACATTTATATTATTATTTTGTATTATATGCGGTTCTGTAGATAGCCCAGCCTCTTGATTTTTGAACAGGACCTCTAAGTCTTCCTCCGAATTAACATCAGTCAGAACTTCTTGGGGTAGAGAGCTTTTTAAACCAACTTTCAACTTTGTGCCGAACATGGCTTCATATGGACTACAACCTATACCAGTGTGATGAGCTCTATTTTTCATTAGTTGAACAAAACGTAAGCCTTCAGACCATTTGTTTGTATTGTTGTCTTCTAACCACGAACTAAGCATATTCTCTACGTCTTGATTGGCCCTTTCTATAGATCCTTACTCTGAGAATGCCTGGGTTTGCCATGTACCATTTTTAACTCGGGCCACATGCTACACAGCTCTTTGATAATATGGTTAGCGAATTCTCTGCCATTATCACTATGAAGCACACTCGGCGCCCCAAATACAGTGGAACCCCGATAAGTCGGCCTCCGATAACCCGGAAGTCCGGCTAACCCGGACCGATTTTCATTGGATCAAACAAACATTTTTTCACTTTGACTGAGTTTTTTACCAAGAAATAAACAATACTGTATACAACTGTACGTAATTTAGAAGTACTGTGCACTGAGCATACCTATGTATTTCATGTTTTTGCAATTGTTGTGTATATTTGTTTTATTTATATGTATTTTATTAATTTTTACCATATTCTCCGGCTAACCCGGTTTTTCGATAACCCGGATCGGCCGCGATCCCGATTAATCCGACTTATCGAGGTTCCACTGTATTGTGAAAATATCCAAAAGTACATGCGATACTTCTTCTGCTCTTTTACTTGTAAGAGGTCGAAGTTGGACAAATTTGGTAAGATGGTCTTGATAAACAAGCACAAATTTATAACAGCCATCGGCTTGTGACTGCATATCGATTAAATCGACTTGGCATCTTGAATTCATTTCCTTGCTCAATATTGGTTTCACCACCAAGCCTTTCTTTGGAACATTATGTTTTTTCTGACAGGTCATGCATAAATTTAAATAGATAACAATCATCTCCCTTGTAATATTTTTAAATTTAGAATGTACTTCCTTCTCCATTCGGTTTCTGCCACCATGCCCGATAGTAATATGAAGATCGCGCAATGTATCAAATATTTCTTCTGTATGGACGTAGTATTTAATTACGTTATCTTCTTTCACAGGAACAATCAATTTTTCTACTTCTCTAATCGTCATAACGTCGAATCTTCGTAAGCGCTGATAATCACTCGGCGTTTTATTTGTCTGTTTACTTTTAGAGTTTTTTACCTTCTGTATCATTTCCATGTAGGCTGTTTTTGTGAAAATTTGTGAATTTTGACTTTTTACTGAAACTAATTCAGTTAACCGATTGTTAAATCGATTTTTCATATCACTTAATGGTTCTTCTTTTTCCATAGTTCACTATGCAATACTTTATAAACAAAGAATTAACAAAGAAATGTCACAAACAAACCACTTGTCGTATATACCATTACTAGCATTCAACTGCAATATGAGTTATAAATAATGGCCGACGTGCTTCGGTGACTGTAACCTTGGATACAGCGCGTTGATTCGCTGCTGAAGATCGCATGATTTACTAAGAACGCCGATTTATCACATTGCCCGGTCATAGTATAGCATTTTTCATAATGACCAGACAATATGATAAATTGTAAAAAGTTATCAAATTGCCCGCTGAAGTTAGTCATTATTAATAATGACCGGGCATTATACATAATGGCTAACATAATCACTTTGTCCATAACATATATAATATATTTTATGTCTGTGGATTTGTCTTCCTCCTAAGAAGTATTATTGAAAATGTTTATTTTCAATTAATGTATCTGTCACCGTGATTGTAAATATGTCCGAGAAATGGTCGACTGAATACAAAAACGGTGGTAGCTGATCGGTAGAGCATTCGCCTAGGGATCGAGAGGTCCCCTGTGCAAATCCGGACAAAGTCATATTCTTTTTTTTTTAATTTTTGGTATTCTTTCTAAAATTAGTTTAATATTTAAATACAATAAAAAAAGAATGTGTGTGTACTTTGTACGCACGTAAGAAGATATTCTTCTATTATATAATAGGTAATTTAAACGAAGTAAATATACTTAAAAGGTTATTTGTACTTATTTTATTTAAAAATCAAACTAACTTTCTTATCTACCACTTTCAAAAAAGAAAAATATCTTCAAAAATTATATAATAATATACTTACAATCATAAAATGTATAAAAAAAATTAAAAAAATAATAACTTGCTTGGAGCTTGAACCCACTTCACGTGGGTTCAAGCAAATACAACAAAATATAGAGTAAGAAAACGATATATGAGATGAAGATTTGTAGAAAGTTTGTTCGTAATCAGATTATGTAAATTAAAGCATTGCCTACTAATAGGTAACTACATTATTTTGTTTACATTTTCCAAATAGATAGGTATTGAAACTATTAGGTATTTCCAACTGAAACATTTAGAATTACGTACCTGCTGCTTTTCAAAACTATTTAAAAAGTCACTATAATTATAAATTTGATTTTATTTCTGTCCACACATCAATAAAAACTAATATTATACAATATTGTTGTTTACCGATAACCTCCATATTGAACAATTATTGACAGATCATTTCAAAATTTCAACACCCAATCAGAGCCCGTATAACGACTAATACCATACTGTCGGTGTGCGCATGAGCGCGGATCAATCAAATTTTACCCTCAATCGATTCGCCGCTAAAGAAGAACATCTTCAAAAACTGTTTAAAGTAGATAGGTATATTGATTTCGTTGAAATCATAATAGAAGTTAGATTATATTATAATAGAAGTATAAGTACACACACATTCTTTTTTGATTTATTTTAAACCTATTCTTATACAACGGACTTTCGGCTTTAACGGTCCCCCCAATTAGTCCGTTATATCGAGGTTTTACTTATTTATCTTTTTATATTATTACTAGTAATTTTACCCATCGCCTTACTAGGCGAGCGGAAGATACCCCTAAAATGACCAGGTACTGACCACGGAGAGGTGAATGGCTAATTTAATTCATACTTTATATTTTTGAAGGTGCTGAAAACGAAAATAAGGTTTATATTGAATTTTATGTGGTGGAGCATTGTCAAAATCGCAATTTTAACCTAAAAATAAAAAAAAGAAATCACGTTTTTTGCGTTTACCTCGCTACAACTATGTTTAATTTTAATATTTTTTTCTGAAATTTTTACCGTATATAGCTCTAACATTTCTGAAGACAACGGTACCTGCTTCAAGCTTTAGTTCTTATTCTGATAAGCGAGGCCGCAGACTGCAGACTTTTTAGTCGGCCGATAGTATAGTTAGGTTCTTTAATCAGTACAGAGAGGTATGCAGGTGCGCACATTACACCGATTCAGTCTCGGCCGACAACTAACGCTAGGAGATAGGAACAGCCCAACCCAACTAAACTATCGGCCGACTAAAAAGTCTGTAGTCTGCGGCCTCGCTAAAGGTTATGAATTTTTCAAAGGAAAAGGTGCGGATTTGTGCATTGGGAAGTTTAATCGCAAAAGTTGAGTGAGGAAATTTAAAATTTAGCCTTTTAATCACATTTATGTTAAACGAGAGAGTACAAAGAAGTTTTCTGGAAAAATTTAGATCAAAATGTTTTATAGAAAAAAAAGTGCAACTTTTATTATCGACATTAGAAATCCCCAATATAACGGTTATTTTTCGAGATACTGACCATGGGTGGTGAATGGCTAATTGTGGTCTTAGATTATGTTTTTGACGGTGCTGAAAACGAAAATGAAATTTATTTTAAATTTTAGGTGGGGGAATATTGTCAAAATCGCAATTTTACCATAAAAATAAAAAATAAGTGAAATCACGTTTTTTGCGTTTAACTCACTACAAGTCTGGTCGATTTTAATATTTTTGTCTAAGGTTTGTACACTATATTATGTTGCTCACTTTTTTGAAGACAATGGTTTCTGCTTTAAGCTTTTAGTCTTATTCTAGTAAAAGTTATGAAGTTTTTAAAGTGCAAGGTGCAGATTCGTGAATTGCAAAGTTTAATCGCAAAAGTTAAGAAGCAGAATTTAAAATTTATCTTATTAATAACGTTTATGTTAAAACAGAGAGTACAAAGAAGTTTTCTGGAAAGTTTTAGTTACAATTGTGTAATAGAAAAAAAAATGGCGCAACTTTTAATATAGACGTTATACATCCCCAAAATAACGCTTATTTTTCTAGATACTGACCATAGGAGGTGAATGGCAAATTTTGGTCTTATTTTATGTTTTCGATGGTGCTGACAATGAAAAACAGGTTTATTTTGAATTTTATGTGACGGAACGTTGTCAAAATCGCAATTTGAACCTAAAAATGAAAAAAAAAGCGAAGTCACGAATTTTTACGTTTAACTCGCTACAACTCTGTTCCATTTTAATCTTTTTTTCTAAAATTTCTACGGCATATATTTTTTACCTTTGTGAAGACTATGAAAGTAACTAGTCTTTCAGTCTTTTTTTTTTATAAAAGTTATGAATTTAAAAAAATAAAAGGTGCAGATTCGTGAATTGCAGAGTTAAATCACAAAAATTAAGTGACAAAATTTAAAATTTATTTATTTGGTTACGTTTACCATAGAGTTCAAAGAAGTTTTATGGGAGTTTTAGGTCTAGATGTGTTATTGAAAAAATATGGTGCAACTTTTAATTTTAAGAAAAACGTGGTTTAACTTTTTTATTTTTAGGGCAAAATTGCGATTTTGACAATTTTCTTCCACCTAAAATTCAAAATAAACTTGATTTTCGTTTTCAGAACCATCAAAAACATAAAGTAAGACCAAAATTAGCCATTCATCACCAATGATCAGTGTTTCGAAAAATTAGCGTTATTTTGGGGATTTATAACGTAGATGTTAAACGTTGCACCATTTGTTTTCTATAAAACATTTTGATCCAAAACTTTCCAGAAAACTTCTTTGTACTCATGTTTTATTTTTGAATTTGATTTAAAATCTATATTTCAAATTTTGTCAGTCAAATTTTGCGATTAAACTTTGCAATTCACGAATCTGCACCTTGTACTTTAAAAGATTCATAACTTTTGCTAGAATAAGACTAAAAGCTTAATGTAGAAAACATTGTCTTCAAAAAAGTGAGCTATATAATATAGTGTACAAACTTTAGAAAAAAATATTAAAACGGACCAGAGTTGTAGCGAGCAAAACGCAAAAAAACGTGATTTATTTTTTTTTTATTTTTAGGGTACAATTCCAATTTTGACAATATTCCCCAACCTAAAATTTAAAATAAACTTCATTTTCGTTTTCATCACAGTCAAAAACATAATCTAAGAACAAAATTAGCCATTCCCCACCCATGGTCAGTATCTCGAAAAATAAGCGTTGTATTGGGGATTTCTAATTTCGACATTAAAAGTCGCACTATTTTTTTTTTATAAAACATTTTGATCTAAATTTTTCTAGAAATCTTCTTTGTACTCTCTCGTTTAACATAAATGTGATTAAAAGGCTAAATTTTAAATTTCCTCACTCAACTTTTGCGATTAAACTTCCCAATGCACAAATCCGCACCTTTTCCTTTCAAAAATGCATAACCTTTATCAGGATAAGAATAAAAGCTTGAAGCAGATACCGTTGTCTTCAGAAATGTTAGAGCTATATACTGTAAAAACTTCAGAAAAAAATATTAAAATCGAACATAGTTGCAGCGAGGTAAACGCAAAAAAACGCGATTTCATTTTTTTGTTTAGGATAAAATTGCGATTTTGACAATGTTCCCCACAAAAAATTCAAAATAAACTTCATTTTCGTTTTCAGCACCCTCGAAAATATAAAGTATGAATAAAATTAGCCATTCACCCCTCCGTGGTCAGTATCTCGAAAACTAAGCGCTTTTTTGAGGGTGTCCCCTTCGTGTATAAGACGGGGATCCAATAAATTGCCATCTACAGTCACTTCACCCAATTTTTTCAAAATATTTAGAATCAACAAACTTTCAAAAGAATTATTATTAAAAGATCAGAATCGAACAAGCCAGAAGCATCAAGAGGCTTCTCTGATGTCGAGACTTAAACCTTGAGTTAAAAATACGACTGCTGAAGTGCTATGTACTATCCTTATTATATTACGTGATGGAAGCGTGGACACTGAAGAAAATTGACATGAGCAGACTGTAGGCATTCGAGATGTGGATGTACCGAACAGTGCTGAAGATCTCGTGTGTAGATAGAATAACCAACATGAGGTGATGAGACGTATGCATATGGAAAGAGAAATACTAACATTAAGAGAAGAAAACTGAGATATATGGGACATATGATGAGAGGAGATAAATATCAAATACTTTATGTCATTATGCAAGGAAAAATCCAGGGAAAAAGATCCATAGGAAGGATATGTAACTCATGGCTGAAGAACCTTAAGGAATGGATTTGGATCTAATAACAACGAATTAATTACGGCTGCGGTCTCAAAAGTAAAAATCGCTCTGATGATTGCTAACCTTCGAAGCGGAGACGGCACCTAGAGAAGAAACCACAATCTCCAGGACACGAAGCCGAAAGACACTTGAAATATCGAAAAATTACTATCATTTTTTATATTCTCAAAACAGCTGATTTGTCATAAATATTAGATCATCTTTATCCTGGGCAATCATCACCTGATCGTCAGCAAAATGTGGTGTGAGTAGTGTTGAGTCGTCATTTAACTGTATCCCTATGAGAGAACATGATTTCTGCCATTTATTCAAGACATCATTTATACAGGGTGAGCCACGCTCAACGGGACGGAGCCTACCGGAGAAACGGCTAAAGATATTAAAAATTCCTTCCGTGGGAATACGTAAGTCAGTACTGGCTACAAATTAAAATTTGTGAAATATGTACAGGGTGTCCCAATTTGGCGTAATGATATAAAGTTATATATTTTTAAATGAACAACTTATATTTCACTTTAATTTTGAATTCTACTGAACAAAATAATGTTACTTTATTTAACATTCCCTATACCTATTTTTGAGAGGTTTCGATTTATTTGGGTTTTTCTGAAAATGTACTATTCGCGAAATTAATTAATTACACATTATCGCATGAATTTTAATTAACGTCTTTTTGTCAGTTATATGTCAACTATCCATGCTTTACATCAGAATAATTACCATTTGAAACTAATCTACAGAGTGTTCGCAATCTGAAGTGTCAGTGCTGTGCAATATTTTGTATAATTACTTTCTTAACTTAAATGGGACACCCTGTATTTTACTTTAATTTTGAATTCTAATCAAAAAAATAATATTACTTTATTAAACCATCCCTATACCTATCTTTGATAATTTTCGATTTATTTGCGTTTTTTTGAAAGTGCACTATTCTTGAAATTAATTAATTACACTTTATTTTACACTTTATTACATAAAGTTCTACTCTAACTTCAACAAAACACCCTGTATTTGAATGATGTAACAATTATTATAATCAAACTATTATAAAATTTTATATTATTATCTAGTATCTTCAGATCACTTTGCATTATGTTACCTGGAACATTAAATTATGTCGTTAATTACATAGCTCATTTTACATTATAAAGAATGCCATGAAAAAACAAAAGGTACCTAGCTGTCAAACTATTAACTGTATTGCTTTCAATTAATAGAAATGGCAGATTATTCAATTAAAGACCGAGTAAATATGATTTTAATACTGGGTGAATATGACCAAAACAGCATCAAGAGTTTATGCTGAGAGATTTCCCTTAAAACGTCATCCTCGTAAAGAAGTATTTGAAAGAGTCTTAACAAGGTTTCGTGAAACTGGCAGTGTTGTTTATACTAAACGAAAATTGATAAATCTCATAACTAAAGATGAAAATACCGAATTAGAAGTTATTCAATCAGTTATTGAAAATCTAAATACAAGTACAAGGACGATGGCCAGGGAGATTGAAGTAAGCCAAACTAGTATACGCAGAATTCTTAAAAAATATAAATATCACCCATACCATATTCAAATGCATCAGCGTTTGTATGGAACTGATTTTGAACGTAGGTTAGAGTTTTGTTTATGGTTTCTAGACAAAACGGGAGCAGATAACATTTTGTTGATAAAATTTTGTTCACTGATGAGTCTACTTTCCATAATAATGGACTCTTGATTCAACATAGCTTTCACTATTATAATACGGAAAATCAACATGAATATAGATGTATTGATCGACAAAACCGATGGTCCCTTAATATATCGTCGGCTTACTGCCAAAACCAACTAACTCCACTTTTGAAAGTTTTGAGGAATCGACGTTTAAACTTTAATTTGAAATGAAAAAATGTTTGAATTTAAAAATGATTTAGTGACTGAAAAATATTAAAGTAAATAACATTCTAAACGAAACATTTTGTTAAAATGTTATTAAAATGAAGTAAAAGTTAAAAAAAAGTACAAAAAACATTTTTTTTTTCGGCACTTGTCGGGTTTTGGCTGTACAAAATTAGTCAACTTCCAGGTAACATTGAACATCACTGTCCTCCATATCAGGCACTTGTCTTGTTTTGGCAGAACTAGAATAAAGTCTCTTCGTAGAAATCTTAAAAACTTTTGTCCATTTAAATGGCCATTAAAAAAATACGGTCGTATCACATGTTCTCCTATTATTTCACCATATATCGTCGGCTTACTGCCAAAACCAACTAACTCCACTTTTTGTCGATTCTGAGTTAAGTACGCCTTTGTACTTAATAATTATCAAAAAATGTACTGATGAAACCAGACACTTCAAAACAGATTTTAAATGTGGGAAACACAAGGGTCTCAAAACAACTAACTCCAATGATGACACTTTTATTCAGCCAATAACAGAGATGTGCAGTTGTCTGCACATCTCTGTTTAAATAAAATAGTATTTGATCATTAAATGATAAAATACTATTTTATTTAAACAGAGATGTGCATAGTGGATAGGTAGGGATAGAGAGTGGATAGGTAGGGGTGGTGATATATTAAAAGTTTGGTTTGCAACAGTTACTCCAGAAATGTTAAGAAAAGTAAAACAAAATTTTGAACAAAGAGTGAGGTTATGTATTGAAAAAAATGGACACCATTTTTAACATTTAATGTAAATTAATTTTTTCCAGTGTGTTTTGTTTAACTTTATGTAATAAAGTGTAATTAATTAATTTCAAGAATAGTGGAATGTCAAAAAAAAAGCAAATAAATCGAAAATTATCAAATATAGGTATAGGGATTGTTTAATAAAGTAATATTATTTTTTTTATTAGAATTCAAAATTAAAGTAAAATACAGGGTGTCCCATTTAAGTTAAGAAAGTAATTATACAAAATATTGTACAGCATTGACACTTCAGATTGCGAACACTCTGTAGATTAGTTTCAAATGGTAATTATTCTGATGTAAAGCATGGACAGTTGACATATAACTGACAAAAAGACGTTAATTAAAATTCATGCGATAATGTTTAATTAATTAATTTCGCGAATAGTACATTTTCAGAAAAACCCAAATAAATCGAAACCTGTCAAAAGTAGGTATAGGGAATGTTAAATAAAGTAACATTATTTTGTTCAGTAGAATTCAAAATTAAAGTGAAACACAGGTTGGTCCATTTAAAAATATATAACTTTATATCATTACGCCAAATTGGGACACCCTGTATATATTTCAAAAATTTTAATTTGTAGCTGGTACAGACCTACGTATTCCTACGGAAGGAATTTTTAATTTCTTTAGCCGTTTTCCCGGTAGGCTCCGTCCCGTTGAGCGTGGCTCACCCTGTATAGTTTTTAAACAGAGGAGGTGATAAGCTGCATCCCTGTCGTAGTCCCTTATTCACCATGAAGCTATCGGATAATCTGTTGTTGACTTTTATGTTTGCTTGAATGCTGTTATAAAACTTTTGCACTACTTTTAATAAAGTTATATTAATAGAGGATTTTTCCAGGACTTACAATAATTTACACAGTGGTACTGTATGATATGCCTTAGTTAGATCGACAAATAGTAGATGTATTTCTCTGTCTCTGCCTACTTTTTTTTCGTTGAGTTGGTTGAGCGTGAAGATATGGTCGATGCAGGATCTTCCTGCTGGGAATCCTGCTTGTTCGATTTCTTAAGGTGCATATTCATTTTCTATTAGAGCTTTTAAAGATTTTCCATATAATCTGCTAAATGTGCTGGTTACAATAATAGAGCAATAGTTCTTGCAGTCCTCCATACCCTTTTTGTGTCTTGGGGTTATCCATCCTGTTTTCCAATTTTCTGGTATGTTTTCTCCATTTGTGTAATCGTTGAAAATTAAGGATATTAATATAATCAATTTTGCAGTTCCATTTTTATAAGTTCCGCTGGGATTCCTTCTGGACCACATGCTTTTTTATTTGTTAGTGATTTTATCATTCTCTTAACGAATTCGTCATTTAATTCTACCTCTTGCCCATTTAAATTGTAATGCTTTGGTGATGTATTTATGTATTTCTGCCTATTTTCTTGAAGATGTTCTTTGTAGTGAGTTTTCCATTTCTTTGAATCAATAATTTGAAGGTTTGTATTATTTCTGTTATCATTTCTTAGATTTCCAATGAACCTGTGAGTTTCTGAGGATCTGCTTCCATCTAGGTGTCATTCCACTTAATTACTGCTTTGTTCTCAGGTATCATTCTGATTTTTTGATAACATTTTTTTATATTTGGTTAATTCTTCGCGGTGTTGGGTTTTATCATATGTGTTTTGCGATTTCAACCATTTATGATACTTCTGTTGTTTTTATTTGTTTCTGTTGTTCAAGTTCTTCGCTCCAGATTATGTTATTATTTTTCCTAGTATTTGATATCTGCTCCATACTTAATTCTTTACTGGGTGTTTCCTTAATCGCAAATATTATTTTGTCGTATAATGTATTGGTGCTACATGTCAGGTCAATTTGATCAAGTTTTTGATCAAATGACCGCTATTTTTTAACTCAAATATCTGGGAAAGTCTGTAAAAAGGTGTAAAAAGGCATTTAACCCTTTAACCGCTAGTTCAGGTTTACTGATGGCTATAAATATAACCGCTTTTACGTGCAAATGAACAGTAATTGATAGTCTACCGTCGACAATCGGCAACACTGGTGTCATAACATGATTGAATTTCCTAACCTAACATCGATGTATTTTGACACGTGCATGGCATTTTTATTACTGATGGGACCTTAAAATCCCAGTCAAAACTACTGTTGGGACCAAAAGTTCCACCTACTTATAATGGACAAATGAGAATTTTACGATTAATTATATATATCGCACCCTCAGTGTAAGACTGCATGCAGTAAGTCAAAATAAGTAAGTTTCGAGATAAAGACGATTTTGTTTATTTTCGTACTAATATCGGTGAAATAAGACACAAGTTTTAAGAAAAATTAACATTTTATCATGATTTTGCATGCTTTTCAGCCTATATTACATTAACGAAAAATAGAAATTAAAATAAAATAATATTAATGCAAAAAAATTAGGAATTTCAAAGTTACAACACTTTTGCACGGAAAAAATTGTTAATCACTACACATTTAGTATTAGAATTTCAAAGTTACAACAGTTTTGCACGGAAAAAATTGTAAAAAGTGTAGAGACATTTACTTTTACAGTAAAACCTGTGTTACCGGCCACCTGCCAACATCGGCCACCTGTACTAACGGCCAGTTTAAAAAATTCCCCAAACCAATTATGTACATCTAGACCACAAAAACTGGCAATACCGGCCACCTTTCTATATCGGCCAATAGTTCTTTCACTTTTCAAAAAAAAAAAAGTTCTTTCAAAAAAACCAACTTTTCCAATAGTTGAGTAAAAAATGTAAAAATATAAAAAAAAATATCTGTAATCCCATCAGGAAAAAACGACCTAGATTAGTCACTAGAGGCCAGGTCATATGTATAAATAATAAATAAATAAATATAAAAAAAAAAAAAAGTTCTTTCACTTTTAGTGGCCGTTGCTGACAGGTTTTACCGTAGTTGTTGTCCTCTTCTCGTACATCATCTTGTGCCAAAATATTTTTATAAAAACTATGGTGAGCTTCTGGTATCATACCCGAATGGCATAAGTATACCAAATCTTTCTTTTTGGAGATTTGAATTTTTGGCTATTCTTTGTCAAGTTTTCTGAGAATAGATATTTTTGACCTCTCAGTATTGTCAATACACAAGTTTTAAGATAACTGTTTTTCTTTCATGAGAAAAAATACTTTTTGGTCGTAAATAATTAGTCTTAATTTATGTGGTTTTAATCCAATCTAACAAATAAATGGTCAAACGACATCGCACACATCTTATGGAAAATAAATATAATATCACACAAAGGACATAAAATTTACATGAATAGATTGGTCTCATAAATCTTTGTTTATTGTCTCAGCCGTTAATGGATTACGTAGACGCGCTGTATATTAAAAGTAAACACCACAGAGATATAGATATTAAAATAAGAAATATCTTACGTCTTTCATTGTTTGTTATCGAATCCGTTGCAATGTTCCGTGCAAAACTGTTGTAACTCTGTTACATTAGAGTTACAACAATTTTGCACGGAACGTATGTTCAAAAACGCAAAATAGTTAAACTGTTGTTGTTGTAATATTTAGCCCATTAAGCATTTGAAAGTTACTAAAGTTTTACACGGGATAGATATGCATGTTTACAATCGAATTCCATGATTACTTCATTTTCATAAAATTTTGAGTTACATACTGCAGTCTTGCACTGAGGGTGTGATATAATGTGTCTAAATTAATCATTTTGATTATAAAACTGAATAGTTTCAGTCTCTTACATGTAAAAATAAATTCAGTGGCGAAAGGGTTAAGAGATAATTTGCCTACGAGGCATTAAAGTATATTTATTATTGTATTTTTTGTACACTAAACCCTTCTAATTTTTTTAGGATGATACCTACACAGAAAGCTATATTAGTACCATTGGCGTAGATTTTGTAAGTATATCAAATCTTTAATAATATTTTATTTTACAAAAATATATTTTTTTTGTACACGCCTACACTACTCCATTTGAGCACGTCCCATGCATATTCAAATGGGCCCATGTCTGGAGATATCGCAGGCCACTCTAACGCGCATACCTTCTGTCTCAAGATAGTCTTTAACTGTTTGAGTTCTATGTGGACGGGCGACATCATGTGAATTCGGCATTTTCCAAGCCCGGATAATATCATGGCCTACACTTTATTCTTAATAATCTTTTTGGATATTCTATTTCATAATGGAATTTAAAAAGAGAGAAACTCAACTTATTACCTACAAAAGTGGACAACATCAATCCCAAATAGACTACTTCATGATAAGGAAAGAAGACATACGTGAATGTAAGGACTGCAAGGTAATAGTTAGTGAGACAGTAAGAAAACAACATAAGCTGCTTGTTCTGGACATCGAAGTAAAAAGCGAAACTAAACAAAAATATCGGAGAGGACCACAAAAAATCAAGTGGTGGCTGCTGAAAGATGAGAAAGAAGGTCTATTCAGGAGAAGAATAGTAGAAAAAATATGTTGGAACATGAAAGGAAGCCCTAACACAATTTGGAGAAAAATGGCCAATATTATTAGAGAGACGGCTATTGAAATACTTGGGAAAACGTCAGGAAAGAAGTTTGAGGATAAAGAGACTTGGTGGTGGTCAAATGAAGGAAAAATAAAAGAGAAGAGAAAATTATATAAAAAGTGGCAAGAAACCAGATCGGACATAGATCTTCAAAACTATATGGTCGCCAAAAAGGAAGCGAAAGTAGCAGTAGCAAAAGCTAAAGCAGAAGCGTATTCAAACCTATACGATCAACTTGATACCAGGGAAGGCGAAACGAAGATATATAAAATAGCCAAACAGAGAGCAAAGAAAGCCAAAGATTTTAATCAGATTAGATGTATCCGAGATGAAAATAATAAAATACTAGTTCACGAAAAGGATGTCAAAAAGAGATGGAGAAAGTACTTTGACAGCTTATTAAATGAAGAATTTGACAGACATCCTGTAGAGTCAACGGGGACAGTAGCAGCAATGGTCACCAAAATAACCAACGAGGAAGTATGAAGAGCATTGGGAGAGACAGGAACAAGGTGGCTAGCAGGTCTATTTAATAGAATTATGGAAGTCGGACAAATGCCAGACGAATGGAGAAGCAGTATACTGGTACCTGTTTACAAAAACAAGGGCGATATACAACAATGTACAAACTATAGGGCTATAAAACTGCTTAACCACACCATGAAAATATGGGAAAGAGTAATTGACAGACGGATACGTGAAGAGACTGAAATATCCGAGAATCAATTTGGCTTTATGCAGGGTAGATCAACAACAGATGCAATTTTCATTATAAGGCAGTTGATGTAAAAATACAGGAGTAAAGAAATAAACGCTCATATGGTATTCATTGATCTTGAGAAAGCATATGATAGAGTTCCTCGAGAGATTCTGTGGTGGGCACTCAATAAGAAAGGAGTCCCTGGTGAATATGTAAAGATTGTGAGGGATATGTATGAGGGAGTAACGACTAGTGTTAGGACAGGTGTGGGAGAGACTGATAAATTTCATGTGAAAGTAGGATTGCACCAAGGCTCTGTGCTTAGTCCGTATTTATTGTCATTAGTTTTGGACCAGATAACAGCGAAACTACAGGGTAACATTCCATGGTGCTTAATGTATGCTGATGATGTCGTGTTAGTAGGAAATAGTGAAAGAGACTTAGAACAAAAACTGGAACAATGGAGACAAGTTCTGGAGAAAAAAGGTTTAAAACTTAGCAGGACAAAAACAGAGTATTTGGAATGTTCATTTAAAGATGGAGCTACTACAAATAAAATGGTATCTTTGGATGGTGAAATGATTGTGAAAAGCAATAGTTTTAAGTACCTAGGATCGGTATTACAGAGTAATGGAGAAATAGATGGAGATGCATGCAGTAGAATTAGGGCTGGATGGATGAAGTGGAAAGAAGCGAGTGGTGTGTTGTGTGACAGAAAAATTCCAATGAAGCTGAAGGGAAAATTCTATAAAACAGCCATAAGACCGGCTATGATGCATGGAACTGAATGTTGGGCAGTGAAAAAGAAAGAGGAACAACGAATGCATGTGGCGGAAATGAGAATGCTTAGATGGATGAGTGGAGTGACAAAGAAGGATAAAATTAGAAATGAGTATATTAGGGGAAGTCTAGGTGTGGCACCAACTGATGCCAAAATGAGAGAGCATAGGTTAAGATGGTTTGGTCATGTTCAACGCCGAGACGTTAATCACCCAATACGAAGAATAGCTGAAGTGCAGATTCCTGGAAGGAGTAGGAGAGGAAGACCAAAGAAGACCTGGGTGGAGGCGATAAGGCAGGACATGTTGGTAAAAGGGATTAACATTGATATGACCCAAGATAGAATTGTGTGGAGAAATGCAATTAGGGAAGCCGACCCCGCATAGGGATAAGGCAAAGAGAATAATGATGAATGGAATTATGTCCAAGAAATGGCAACAAGACGCAAAGAACCGTTTGTAGAGAGTGGCGAAAAATGGGGAAAGTCCTATGTCCAGCAGTGGACAGAAGACGTTAGATGATAATGATGATGATGAATGGAATTATGGACAAATGTCGCTCCAAATCTCACCCTGTATATGCCAAATAATTATTATAATTTAATAATAAAAAAACGACTTGGTTTGATATAGTCTCCAGAATAATAATCTCATATGACTTTTATTTTTATCTTGTCCATTTCTCAGTTCATCCTTCAATACATAACAGTGAGGACGTTTGAGTTTGCATGAATTCATTATCTCGAGAATGGGCAAATTTGAAGGGAAATCCTCAGACAGGTCGATTTTTAATTTTAAATTAGGACTTTTTGGCATATACACATCAGAAAAGTCTAGGGATATGTTTAGAAAGAGACTTAATTTCTCCTTTAGTTTTTTTGGATAAATTATAATCTTGTACTGATTAATATTATTTAATATTATTAGAAAGTTTTTTTTAATCTCGAAAAAAAAACGAGAATGTCTTTAAATGTAATTAAATGTATATTTATTATAATAAAATAAAATAATAATAAAAAATATTAAAAAAAAAATTTAAGAAACGCTTTTCTTTAGTTACCTGTGACTAAAATTATAAATATAAAAAAAAAACAACTAAAAAGCAAAAAATAAAAAATATTGAAAAAATCTAACACATTCGTCAAAGAAAAGCGTGGCGCGTCTTCATCGAATAAACGGTTAACGCACCACGCGTTTCTTTAATGAATGTGTTAGAATTTTTTCAATTTTTTTTATTGTGTTGCTTTTTAGTTGATTTTTTTATAATATTTTTAATTGTAGTCACTCGTAACTAAGGAAAAGCGTTTCTTAAAATTTTTTTTCATATTTTTTTTGTTTTTTACTTTTTAGTCTTAGATTTTTCAAACATTAAAATATATCGTCATGTGTATTAAAATATGTATAAAACATATGATGTACAAACATGAAAAGTAGTAGGAATCGGCAAAAAATTTATAGCTTTATTGTTTATTTATGAAGCATAACGTAAACAATTAAAAAAGTGAAATTATGTATAGTTCATATAATTAGCTACAATCTGTAAAAGTTTCAAGTTTCTTCATTCTAAAAAACAAGAGAATTTAAGCATTTTCCGTTAAAATCGTTGTTTTATTTAAACAATTAACAAACATAAAAAAAATTATTGACTATTCGTGTATTGTTCCCACGAATGCACATGTCGTGCAAATTTTTAGTCATTTGGATTGAAGAAAAGGCAGTCAAATTAACGTCCAAAGATGTGACCCAAACGATTAAAGAAAAGCGTTTAATGAATTAATACGACAAAACGAACTCAAATGTTAATTGTAGCACAAAACGTATCTACCGGTGGTTTTTCTAAGACTACGATAAAAACACGAATTTTTTTAATTCGAGTTTTGGTTGAAGTTTTGTTTTGTATCGTATTGAAATTTGACGCGAATAAGCGCCGATTTTGATATAAACAAATATATGAGCGTTCAAAATTTGAAACTTTATTGTTTATTTATGAAGCATTACGTAAACAATTAACGTAAAACGTGAAATTATGTACAGTTCCTATCATTAGCTACAATCCGTAAAAGTTTCAAGTTTCTACATGGTAAAAAACAAGAGAATTTAAGCATTTCCATTAAAATAGTTTTTTATTGACTATTCGTATATTGTTCCCGCGAATGCATGTCTGCAAATTTTTATTCATTTGCATTGAAGAAAAGGCAGTCAAATTAACTTCTAAAGATTTGACGCAAACTATTGAACTAAAGAAAAGCGTTTAATAAAAAATTAAAATAAAACTAGCCCAATCATTTGCATCACAGTTTTGATATTCCTGACACCACTCTAATCTTGCAGCGTGTTTGCCTCTGGAGTTAGGTGGACATCTCAATGGCCTCAGACTGTGGAGATTGTCTTCATGGAGGCGATTTCTTACAGTATCACGGTCTATGGTTACCTGGCGTGCCTGCTGCAAGTCACTAATCAATTCAGGTGCTGTCTCCATGATGAAAAATAATATTTTCAATACACTAACTACGAGTAAACCAGAACTTTATAGCACAACAAAATCAAAACTACGACAATATTTACTGCAGTATACAAATCATAGTTTTTTCCTCTACAATTGAAATCAAACGACTACATGAATTTGTTGTTATTAATTATAAAAATATCACTAGACTTTTTCAATGTGGTCCATTCTTTTACGGTTTTTGCTCTGAATTTTAAAGAACCGCTTGGATTGACATGAAATTTGGCATACGTATAGCTTACATGTCAAAGAAAAAAAGTGATATTGTGCCGATGTGTGCTTTTGCCCTGGAGGTGACTTTCACCCCCTTTTGGGGGTGAAAAAATTTATGTCCAAAATAAGTCTGGAAATGGGTAAACTGACTAATTTTAAGTAACTTTTGTTCTATAGAGCTTTTTCGCCAAGTCAACACTTTTCGAGTTATTTGCAAGTGAATATGTTCATTTTTCAACAAAATAACCACATGTTTAGACGGTTTTTCGCAAATAACTCAAAAAGTAAGTATTTTGTCGAAAAAAACGTTCTTCGCAAAAATATAGCCTATAAAAAAGTAAAAAAAATGGTGTACGCGTTAGGTCTCTGGATCTCGTAGAACCAGAGTTACAGCTAATGAAAAATATATTCATATTCACCAAATTTCAAATAGAATATTAATTTCGACGTGAAATATCCAAAAAATTAAGCACTTCTTGGGGAAAACCCATTATAACTTTTTTAAAGTGTTTAAAAAAAGCTTTATTCTGTTTTTACAAAAACTTTCTAGCATTAAATTTAAGCAAGTTACGCTCAAAATAAAGTCGGTCCCTTTTGTTTTTGCAAAAAAAAATCGGAAAGACCACCCCCTAATTAGCAACTTAAATGAAATTAATTGTTACCGCTCCACAAATTATTTTACTTATGTTGTGTTTATAATATGATCTGTAAGTTTCATCGATTCAAAGTGCTTATTTTTGAAAAAATTTGGTTTCAAAGTAAAATTTTTAAAAATTTAAATTTTGAAAAATATGCTTTTTTTCATAATAACTTAAAAATTGTTAGAGATACCAAAAATCTCGAAAAACAAAAAAAGTCAGATTTGTTTTTTTGAATATCATGTATTTTTTTGTTTTTCTGTTAGACACAAATTTATTAAGATTTGGTGTTTCTAAATTTGCATACATTCGTGATCAGTGACTCGTTCAACCCCTTTTAACTACAGCCCTTTCAATAAGGACTTTGAACCGATGAAACTTACAGATCATCTAAACAATATATACACGAGTCAAGAAACTTGTGAAGTCGTAACGAATAAGTTCAGTTAAGATACTAATTAGGGAGTGATTTTCTCGATTTTTTTACCAAAACCAAAAGGGACTAACTTTATTTTGAGCGTAACTTGTTTAATTTTGATGCTAGAAATTTTGTTTATAAAACAAAAATGATGCTTTTTTTAAACACTTTAAATAAGTTGTAATGAGTTTTGCCCGAAATGTGCTTCATTTTTGGTTATTTCACGTTAAAGTATTCCATTTGGAATTTAACGAATATGAACCTATTTTTCATTAGCTATAACTCTGCTTCTAGTAGGTGTAGAGACATGGTATATACACCATTTTTTTAAATTTTTTACAGGCTATATTTTTGCTAAGAATGTTTTTTCGACAAAATACTTACTATTTGCGTTATTTGCGAAAAACCGTCTAAAAGCGTGGTTATTTTGTTAAAAAATGAACATATTCACTGCCAAATAACTCGAAAAGTATTGACTTAGTGAAAAAACTCTATAGAACAAAAGTTACTTAAAATTAGCCAGTTTATCCATTTCCTGACTTTATTTGGACGAATATTTTTTCACCCCCAATAGGGGGTGAAAACCACCCCCAGGGCAAAAGCACATATCGGCACAATATCACTTTTTTTCTTTGACTTATTAGCTATGTGTATGCCAAATTTCATGTCAATCCAAGCGGTTCTTTAAAATTTAGAGGTTTTGCAATATTTTACCGTTAAAGAACGGACTAATGTGTGTATGTACATTTGCAATGGATCCTTATTTATGGTTAATTTTTTGAACGTTTTATTTTAGAAAATCAGGACAATCGATTTAGATGGAAAGACAATTAAATTGCAAATTGTAAGTATCCAAACTTGTATTATTTTTACCAAATTTTAGTACATTATTGTATCTTAAAAAAATAGTCTCCTGTAGGTGACCCTGGACCTAAGATAAGCCCATCGAAAGAGTCAAATGGCAAAAGAGTTGCTATAATGTCAACGTTTTGATAAAATAATCTTCAAAACCGAAAAAGATGGTAGTCCAGGGCGGATCTGTTTTGAGATGGACGTTGAGAGGTGACTCCAATTTTTTTGCAGATATTGCTTGAAATTGGCTCATATAATAATAATTGAGTTATCCTCCCACTCAAAAAGGTCCGGAACATTGTTTAAATAATCAAAATGTCAAAAAATGAAGGAAAAATTCGATTTTTTTCTTCGTTTTTTGATTATAACTTTAAAAGTATTCATTTCCGAGAAAAGTTGCACCGACATAAAAGTTGCGTAATTAAATTTTCTACAATATAAGATTAGTTAAAAAATTTTAAAATTGTTACCCTTGTTGCAAAATAGCAATAATTGCAAAAAAACATAAAAACAGAAAAACTTTGTGATGTGATAAAATACTACTGTAAATTTAGTTAAGATCGGTTTAACAGATTTTGCAAAATAAATTTTGCAATCCAGCTTTCGCAAAAAAAAATTAATTTTTTCAAAATGTTGCAGTACTGAAAATTTGTTAACTACCAAGGCGTCAGGATTTTTTTTTAAATAAACATTAATTTTTGGTGCTACGCGCAGGACAGCGGTGTTCGATTCACACAAGTTGATTTCCACCAAAATGTATTCCAATCTTTATCTAATATATTATTTTCTTACTCTATATTTTGTTGTATTTTAATATTTTAATTCCACAAAAATCAAACTAATTTTATTATTGTTTGTGAAATATAGTTTAAACTTTTAAACAATTGCATATGTTTAAAAATAATAAACTTTTATTCTCTAAGTTAAAATATATGAACAAAGAAAGTTTTTGCTAAAAAAGTGTTATTTCAAAGGAAGTATGTGTTTATATTTTGCAATAAACAAATTTATTTATATCGAAATGTAATAAAAATTAGAATATATCAATCATTATCAAAGGTCATTGGAATGCGAAATCAGAGCAAACTATCCGCTGTCCTGCGCGTAGCACCAATAATTAATGTTTATTTAAAAAAATTCCTGACGCCGTGGTAGTTAATCGATTTTAGTTTTGCGAATTGCAAATGAAAGGTACAGTACACTTCTATAAGCAAAAAAATGTTTAACTTACTATCTGCTTTATTTTCAGTCCTGTAACATTTTGAAAAAATGAATTTTTTTTGCGAAAGCTGGATTGCAAAATTTATTGTGCAAAATCTATTAAACCGATCTTAACGAAATTTACAGTATTGTTTTACTGTATCATAAAGTTTTTCTGGGTAAAATATAAAGATCCTAGGTGTAGCATAAATGGTTGAAATACGTAAAATTCGAATACTTGTTTTTGTATGGTTTTTTCGCAATTATTGCTATTTTGCAACAAGGGTGACTATTTTGTAAATTTTTAGATAATTCTATATTATAGGAAATTTAATTTCGCAACTTTTAAGTCAGCACAACTTTTGTCTAAAATGAATAGTTTTAAAGTTATAATCAAAAAACGAAGAAAAAAATTGAATTTTTCCTTCATTTTTTGACATTTTGATTATTTAAACAATGTTCCGGACCTTTTTGAGAGGGAGGATAACTCAAATATTATTATTTAAGTTATTTTCAAGCAATTTCTGCAAAAAAAATTGAGTCACCCCTCAACGTCCAAATGTGCTAATATTTTTACAGATGCGCCCTGGTCTATGGGTACAGTTTATTTTGTAAGTTAAGAAGAACGAAAAGAAAATTTACAAAATTATATGATTTTCAACAATTTGTCCAATTTTAACTAAACGATGAAAACACATGTAGAAACCGGCAAATGGAAGGGTTTTTAAATAACCCATTAAACGACCATTTGTAAATTAACATCCATCTAATCAGTATATGCGAAGATACAACTGTTTAAAAACAACTAGTTTTTCGAAAATCGCATTTTTTGCCATTTGTAAACTGATAGTACTTTTATCTGACACTCTTAAATTGCCTAAAAATGTACGTGAAGGTAAATCTATATGCGGGTGTTTCATTAAGAATGTCCAATCTCTGGGTTGTAGATTCGAGACCTCAAAATATTAAGATTGAACCCAAATCACTTAAATAAAATATGACTCCATACTGAGAGGGTGTTTGTTTTATTTTAAAAATCATAAACTATTTTTACCCAGTATGTACTTCAGCATTATTTGACGTATCCTTGTCACACTTGGCAGAAAGTGTGGCTACTACATTATATACCCTACTAAATTATGATAAATAAACGTTTCTAGCTACTACCCGAGGCGTACGACAGGCGATAGTGAATGGCGAATGGGTGATCCTTCCCAAATTCTGCATCACTGGGGAATTTTTATTTGAACGCAATTTTTTGATTCTTCAATACTTTCTATGTAAATAGAATATAAAATACACTAACCGGCACAAAAAACGGCCACCTAAAAAATTGATCATTTTTGATGTCTTGAATTTCCTAAACCTGTTGTTCGATTTAAGTGAATTTTTTAATATGTTATAGCCTTATTCTTTAACAAAATCGCTGTAGTAATATTCTTGTTGGACAGGTAAACTATCATTGTATACCGAGTGTACCAACTAAACTGTGTTTTATTCTTAAAGTTCACCACACCCTATGGAATATTCTAGCATTTATAAAATACTGAAATTCAAACTTAACTATAGCCTCAGGTTTTCTTAACAGTCTGTTTTTTGATTCATTCTCTTATGTTGGATAATAAAAAAGTTAAGTACTTTAACAACTAGCTATGTGCTTCATTAATACAGGGTGTTTCTAAATAAGTGCGACAAACTTTAAGGTGTAAGTCTGCATGAAAAAATAATGGCCGTTTGCTTTATAAACACATGTCCGCAAATGCTTTGTTTCCGAGATACTGGATGTTGAATTTTTTTCTTACAAACTGACGATTTATTTATTTCTCTAAAACCGGTTGAGATATGAAAATGAAATTTGGTAGGTTTTAAGAGACAGTTATTGCATATTTTGACATGAAATTAAGAATTTTATTTTCTCCATTGGCGCGCATACGGATAATATGACGGGTAATATTACAAGCATGCTCGCCAATGGAGAATATAAAATTCTTAATTGCATGTCAAAAAATGTGCAATAACTGTATCTTAAAACCTACCAAATTTCATTTTCATATCTCAACCAGTTTTAGAGAAATAAATAAATCGTCAGTTAGTAAGAAAAAAATTCAACATCCAGTATCTCGGAAACGAAGCATTTGCGGACATATGTTTATAAAGCAAACTGTCATTATGTTTTCATGCAGATTTACCCCTTAAAGTTTGTCGCATTTATTTAGAAACATCCTGTATTAATGAAGAACATGGCTAGTTGTTAAAGTACCCAACTTTTTTATTATCCAACATATGCGAATGAATCAAAAAACAGAATGTTAAGAAAACCTGATGCTATAGTTGAGTTTTGATTTCAGTATTTTATAAATGCTAGAATATTGCATTGGGTGTGGTGAACTTTGAGAATAAAACACAGTTTGGTTGGTACACCCGGTATATAATGATAGTTTACCAGTCCAGCTAGAATATTATTACAGCGATTTTGTTAAGGCTATGGGTACATAATTCGCAAATATTTTACGTGTATCCCTACTTTTTCTGTCTTTACACGGCAAATTACGTGTAGTAAAATTCACACTGGTATGGATATGTAAACATTACTAGAATGTCATTCTACTTGAAAATGTCATCATTAATTTAAAGAGATGGGTTTTGAATGTTCTTGGATAACTGTTATTTTTATAATTGGAAATTATTAATTCAGTTAATAAATGTGATAATTTTTTCACTAACTATGTATTCAGTGATTGTAATAATTTATTTGTACAACAAAGACTAATACTCAATCGAGAAAAGAGGAAAAATGGTAAAGTGATTTTTTAATAATGTATTGTTTTGGAACGCTTACAATTTTGAACATCTTTAACAACAAAATACTTGGATCACAGAATATATTATCCTGATGTATTCTCTGCTTGGATCTTCCACAAATAATACACAATAAATAACTTTTTATTAAGTGCAGGTCTTAAATCAATTATTTATCAAATACACTATATTTCAATAATATTTAATCAATAACTCAACATATTCCCAATGCAATGTCAAATATTTAAAATTGTCACTGATTGTCAGTGTCTGACTGACAATATATGCTGACAATATTATATTCGGCTGAGTGCGTTGTAAGACAAAGATAGATTTGGATAATATTACCACGGCATTGTGTTTATTTTTTTCGAATCCTGAAAAAACCAATAAATATTTTTGAAAAATTTAAAAGCAGAATGAAAGACTAAATTATTACCGAGGGCCGAAAGTCCCTTAGAATAAATAAAAAGTTTATTTTTAATGATATATTTGAAATTAAAAATCACACTAAATTTTCTCTTAGTTTTTCACCCCTGTAACTTATTAAAATAAACATTATGGAAGTTCTCAGGGACTTTCGGCCCTCGCTATTAACGTGATCTTTCATTCTGCGTTTAAATTTTTCAAAAATACTTATTAGTTTTCTCAGGATTTGAAAAAAATGAATCCCCATTTGAATAGCATTGCAGCCGAAAATACGTACCGATCCTCTTAAAGAGTAAGGCTATAATATATTAAAAAATCACTTAAATCGGACAACAGGTTTAGGAAATTCAAGACATCAAAAATTACCCATTTTGTGGAGTGGCCGTTTTTTGTGCCGGTCAGTTTATATAGATATAAAATCATTAGTTTTCTAGATATTTGAAGTTAGAAGAAGACTACTACGAAACATAAAGTATCTTTTTCACTTCTATCTTTACTCAGATTTGAGTACTAAGAACTCTTTCGAGCCGTTTTTTTCCTAGACGAATGAAATCGGAATGTGACTGTGTCTTCTTCTTTGGGTGCCGTCTTCTTAGCGAAGGTTGGCGATGACCTCTGCAAAGTCTTCTCTATTTTGGGCTTTTCTTATTAAACTTTGAAAGTCTAATCCTGTCCATTCTTTGATGTTGCGGATCCAGTGGTGGAAGGATTGGCCGCCCGAGGGGCGTTTCCAGGGAGCGCCAGTGACATTTTGTTCTTATAATATCACTTGCGTGGAGGCTCCTTCCGTGCTCCCCCTCATTTTGAACCGCATCCAGGAGACATTAGATGCAAAACTAATCCCACAACAAGCAGGTTTCAGACCAGGTAAATCATGCACAGGACAAGTGCTGAACCTAACAGAGCACATAGAGGAGGGATTTGAGCAGAGGGAGATAGTGGGAGTAGCCTTGATAGACCTCACAGCGGCCTACGATACGATAAACCACAGGACCTTGCTAACTAAGATCTATAACACTGTGCTTGACTATGACCTGGTAAATATCATTAGATCACTGTTGTGTAATAGACGCTTCTACGTTGTGCAAAATGGAAAGAAGAGCAGATGGAGAACCCAAAAAAATGGCCTACCTCAAGGAAGCGTTCTGGCGCCGTCCCTATTTAACATCTACACCAATGACCAACCAATGCACCCTCAGACTGAGAGTTTTGTGTACGCTGACGACCTTGGTATCGCCGTAAAGGGGAAAACACTCGCACAAGTAGAGTCGACAATGGAAGAGGCTTTAAACATGATGTCAACTTACTACAAACAAAACTCATTAAAGCCAAACCCTACTAAAACCCAAGTATGTGCATTCCACCTCAACAACCATCTGGCGCATGTAAAACTGAATGTTTCCTGGGAGGGACAACGCTTGGAACATACTGATAGGCCCAAATATCTTGGAGTGATACTAGACCGTTCATTAACGTATAAATTCCACTGTCAGAGCACAAGACAAAAGGTTTCTACGAGAAACAACCTTCTCCGGAAACTCGTAGGGAGCAAGTGGGGTGCAAACCCCCAGGTCTTAAAGACAACAGCTGAGGCCTTATGTTTCTCAACAGGGGAATATGCTTGTCCCGTCTGGGGTAGATCTAGACACGCCCAACAAGTCACCGCGGCGTTAAATGAAACATGTAGAATAATTACCGGTTGTATGAAGCCTACCCCTCTACCATTACTGTACCGGGCAGCTGGATTCGCATCACCAGACGACCGTAGATGCGCCTCACAATATGTGGAGAAGTTCAGGCAAACTTTCGATGAAAGGCACCAATTATACGGGTTTGATGAACCGCCAGGAATCAGCCGAATTAAATCAAGGAAAAGATTTATGAGAAATGTCAGCGTCGAACCACCCGAACTGTTCCCCCTACATCCAGAACGACCTAATGGAATGAACCTGGACTGGAGAACTTGGCGGACACTCAACCGAATACGCACAGGTGTTGCCCCTGTAAAACAGAACCTTATTAAATGGGGCATCAAGACAGATAACGACGCACATTGTGAGTGTGGGGAAATACAGAGCGTGGAGCATCTGAGAGTATGCAGACTTTGCCCAGCACAGTGTACCCTCGATGATTTATGGCTCGCAAATACAAAGGGTGTAGACGTAGCCCGATATTGGGCAGAAAAACTGTAGTCGGATCCAGACACGAAAAAGTAAAGTAAGTTTGATGTTGCGCAGCCAGGTCATTTGTCGTCTACCCGGACCGCGTCTTCTTTCTATTTTCCCTTCCATAATAAGTTGAAGGAAGTTATACCTGTCGTGTCTAAATATGTGTCCAAGATAAGATGTTTTACGTCTCTTGACAATTTCTGTGAGTTCACGTTCTCTACTCATACGCCTTAAAACTTCTTCATTTCTAACGCTGCCGGTCCATGGAATTTTCAGCATACGACGAAATACCCACATCTCAGAGCTCTCTAAACGTCGTAACGAGCTGACTGTTAACGTCCATGCTTCCACGCCGTGCAACAGTACACTATATACATAACACTTTATCATGCGGTATAGTAGGGACAGATCGAGATTGCGGGCAGTGAGTAACTGTCGCATCTTTAAGAAGGTGTTTCTTGCCTGTTCTATTCTACATTTAATCTCTTGTTCTTGGTCTAAGGTTTCGTGTATCCAACATCCTAGGTACTTAAACTTTTTCACTTGTTCAACGAGATTGTTGTTGACTAGGATGTTTACATTGTTTTAGTTTTTTTTTTACATTCACCTTGAGACCATATAGTTCTCCTTCTCGCACTACTTTGGTTAACAGAATTTGTAGTTCTTCTTCTCTGCCAGCAATCAGTACTGTATCATCGGCGTACCTGATGTTGTTCACAATTTTTCCATTGACTTTTATGCCTTCTTGTGCTTCATCTACAGCTCGTGCAAAAATTTCCTCTGAGTACAAGTTGAATAATAATGGTGACTGTGTAAAGGATTTAAATTAGCATCCAAAAAATAAGAACATTTAATCGGTTTAATTTTTAAAAGTCTAAGGGCCGGTTGTTCGAACGCTAATCAACAATGATCATTATCAAATAATTATTTACTGTCAGTGTCAACTTTGTTTGGGTTGTTAAAAAGTCTGTGGAGTCTATAATCAATTAATATAACAATAATTATTAACATAATTAATAATAAATCTCATAATTGTAATTAATTATGTTTTCAGCAACCCAAACAAAGTTGACATTGACAGTTTTGGTGACAGTAATTAAATATTTGATAATGATCATTGTTGATTAGCGTTCGAGCAACCGGCCCTTAAAGTAAATATTACAATTCAATGTTTTGATTATGTAAGTAGTTGGCATTGATTTATGTAAACTAGGCCAGGCCTAGTAAAAACTGCAAGCAAACAAAAATACTGTTAAAGTAAATCCTTCGTTAACCGAAATAATTGGGTGGGAGGCCGTTTCGGATAACAAGAATTTCGGTTAAATATAAAATTGTTTTTTGTATTCTTCTTGTATCAAATTATATATATTCTTTGTCAAAGTTGGTATTAAAAAAATACTATGAGGTGATTTCGTAATGCGTTTTGCGTTCTTTAGTTGTATGAAAGCAATGTTGACGGTGTGGACAAATTGACATCCAATTGTTTCCGTTTTGCGATAAAGATTAACTTTTATTGACGATATTATTTAAACTGTCAGCCGTTTCGGTCAAACGATGTTTCGGTTAAAAAGGTTTCGGTTAACGGAGGTTTTATTGTATTAATAATTCACGGTCGCTTTAGACAAATATGAAATCATAACAAACAAATAGGATAGATATGTATACGTGAAAAGGTTAGGGAGATTATTCAGAAACAAAGTTAGACGAGGTCCAGACGAGGTAACAACCATCCAACACGAACTAGTTACTGTCATTACGTAGTGAGTTAATAAATATATTCAAGTACATAGTGTGTCGAAGTTAAATCAACCCCATCACCGGTGGTTTTCAACCCTACACCACCATATGGCGATCCTGCCAGGATTCGTAAAGTCCTCTTCGTTTTCTTTTTTCGTCGTCTGTTGTCTTATAAATTGTAAAAGTCGCACATTAAGAATGTACCAGAAAGAAGTTCCAACAAGAAAAGTTTTCAGATTTAAATGATTATTTACCATTTTAATTTTTATTATAATGGTGAATTCTGTATCTGGGACTTTTCGCTTTTATTTAAGAGATGTCGCTGATTGCGTCCCAAAGTGAATTTTAAACGATCTTGAAAATTCCACATAAATAAGGCAGTTTGGTTTCGTTTTGTTTCAGAGGCATGCATGCAGCCTTATCGATGACGTCGTAAGACAGAAACAGCTGTTTGGAAATAGTACATCGCCTCTTAATCGAAACGAAACATACACTGTCTTTTTCACTGATATATAAATGTTTATGATTTTTGTTAATATTAGTGTATTATTTTAGTGGGATACAGCAGGTCAGGAAAGGTTTAGAACGATTACATCAAGTTATTACCGAGGAGCACATGGTATTATTGTAGTGTACGATTGCACAGACCAAGATTCATTCAATAACGTTAAACAGTGGCTCGAAGAAATCGACCGTTATGCGTGTGACAATGTAAACAAATTACTGGTAGGGAATAAAAGCGATTTGACAACTAAGAAAGTTGTCGACTTCACTACAGCCAAGGTAAGCATCACTTAATTTTTTTGAACATATTCAGCCCTATTTTTAGGCTATTGATTATGTTCAAAATAAGAAAGCTAAAAGCAACTACAACGTTAACGGGGTTTTATTGTTTCATATGGCCAATGGACCTCTAAGAGCCCGCGCAGACTGCAGACTTTTTAATCGGCCGATAGTTTAGTCGGCTTCTATCAGTACAGAGAGGTATGCATCGGTGAATCGGTGTAATGTGCGCATCTGCACACCTCTCTGTGCTGATTAAGAAGCCGACTAAACTATCAGCCAATTAAAAAGTCTGCAGTCTGCGCGGGCTCTAAATATGAAAAAACCGCGGAGTGCTAACAATTAAAAGGGTGTGTTTTTGAGATAGGGGTGAATTACTACCTAGATACAGGGTGAATGAGGGTGAGTTCTATGCACTTTTGGTACAAATACGTCTACAGAGAAATTGTTCCAGGTTAAATTTGCTATTGAAATATCACATTTTAAAGTCATAAATATTTTTTTACAAAAATATATTCAAAAAATGAAGCAACAAAAACACGAAAGAAATCAATTTTGTTTTTTGCCCCATAACTTTTTTCCACGGGGATATAGGCATTGCTTCACAGAAAACAAACTTCCATTCTTACTCTTTATAATGACGTTTGGTAGAAGTCTATAGGATTTATAGTTCCCGAAATAGGATTTTTCAAAGTTCGCCGCTCACAGCTTTTTTGGGCCATTTTCCCCATTGTTTCGCAAACTTTTTTCTACGCATTTCTAGGTCTGCTTCTTTTCATGAGCATTTTTCAGTGCGTCACAAATTATAGAAAAAAAAGGTAAGTCCGTGTTAATACACATTTATGACATTTATTCTAACATGACATTTTAGTTAAATCTGACAGTTGTCACATTTTATTTGCAATTTGGCATAAAAACAAATCAATTGTGTTTATTGCATTTATAAACTGGTATTTTCTTTGATTTGTATAGTTTTATAAATTGTACAGAGTATATTCGTAGATATATTATACAGTATGTCCCTGTAAGTTGTATCCATATAGAAAACTTTTTTATTATTAATTTTACGAAAAAAAGTTATTCTTCATAAAAAGCTTTGCATGGTCCAAAACCTAAGATTTAACCATCAAATATCAAATTTTTTGAATATAATACGAGGTATGTCAAAAAGTTTGAATTTCACTCAAGAGTAAAGTAGCTTTATTTTTCACAATATTGAAAATTGCTATTATGAAAAGTTGTTTGGAATTAAAAACTATATTCTAATATGCAATTCTTCTTCTTAAAGTTCGATCTCCTAGCGGAGGTTGGATATCATAATGGCTATGGTCACTTTGTTGGCTGCTGCTCTGAACAGTTGTAATGAACTACAGTTAAACCATTCTAAGGTTCCTCAGCCAGGAGATGCGTCTTCTCCCTATGCTTCTTCTTCCTTGGATCCTTCCTTGCATAATAACTCTCAGCAGCTCATATTTCTCTCCTCTGGTAATGTGACCCAAATATTCTAGTTTTCTTGTTATTATACTGTTCATAATTTCTAACTCCTTATTTAAACGTCGTAGCACTTCAACATTGGTAATCCTTTGAACCCACTGAATTTTCAACATTCTTCTCTAACACCACATTTCGAACGCTTCCATTTTTCTTATGTGTTGCCTTTTCAATGTCCAAGCTTCCATTCCGTATATAGAAAATATGTATATAGAAAATATGTAGCATCTTGGAGCCCTCAATCTGAGAAGCAACTGAAGGTCTTTGTTTGTAAGCAGTGTCTTCATTTTTATAAATGCTTGCCTTGCAGTTTCAATTCGGACTTTAATTTCTTTGCTTTGGTCATTTTTGTCAACAACCCAGGTTCCCAGATATTTGTAGGTCTTTACTTTTTCTATTTGGGTTTGCTCTAGTATTACCTTTCATTTCCATGTTGTGTTTTTGAGACAATCATAAATTTAGTTTTTTTCTTGTTTATTTTGAGTCCATATTGAATGCAATTATATCCTTCTAATTGAAAAATATTTTTTTTTAATTATGGATAACTAACGTTATTTTCAGTTATTTCAATTCTGATAACTCTTTTATTAATTTTACGAAAAAAAGTGATTATTAATAAAAAATTAAAAAATTATTAATTTTATACGAGGTATGTCAAAAAAGGTAAATTTGATCAAAAGTAAAGTACCTTTATATTTCAGAATATTTCAATTAGAAGGATGTAATTACATACTGAAACATTGTTTTTAATTCTAAATAACTTTTCATAATATCAATTTTCGATATTGTGAAAAATAAACGTATTTTACTCTTGAGCGAAATTCATATTTGTTGACATACCTCGTATAAAATTGATAAAATTTGACATAGGTTGGTTGTATTTTAGGTTTTAGACCATGCAGAATTTTTTATTAAGAATCACTTTTTTTTCGTAAAATTAATAATAAAAGATATCTGAATTGAAATAACTGAAAATAATGTTATCCATAATTTTTCAAAAAAAAAATAATTAGAAGGATGTAATTGCATACTAGGATATAGTTTTTAATCCCAAACAACTTTTCATAATAGCAATTTTCAATATTGTGAAAAATAAAGCTACTTTACTCTTGAGTGAAATTCAACCTTTTTGACATACCTCGTATAATATTCAAAAATTTGTTATTTGATGGTTAAATCTTAGGTTTTGAACCATGCAGAGCTTTTTATGAAGAATAACCTCTTTAAATGGTAGCACTCCGCGGTGTTCTCATATTTAGAGACCCATTGACCATATGAAACAATAAAACTCTGTTAACTTTAGACTCTGACCATATGAAACAATAAAACTCTTAGTTTCTTTCTAAGGTACATAATCAATAACCTATTTTGTAACTTTTAACAAATCGAATAGAAATGACCAAGTCGAATAAGGAACTTAATCGTAAAGCTAAAATTTAAAAAGCTTTAAAAATCTGATGCAGATATCCTAAAAATCTGGTGCAGATATCCTTAAAAAAATCTAATGCAGGTATTCTAAAAAAAATCTGATGCAGATGTCCTTAAAAAAATCTGATGCAGATACCCTAAAAAATCTGTTGCTGATATCCTAAAAGAATCTCATGCAGATATCCATAAAAATCTGATGGGGGTATCCAAAAAAAATCTCATGTATATATCCTAAATAAATCTGATGCAGATATCCTACAAGAATCTCATGCAGATATCTATAAAAATCTGATGCAGATATCCTAAAAAAATCTCATGAATGTATCATAAAAAAAATCTCATGCATGTATCATAAAAAAAATCTCATGCAGATATCCCGAAAAAATCTCATGCAGATATACTAAAAAATCTGATGCAGATATCCTAAAAGAACCTCATGCAGATATCCATAAAAATCTGATGCAGATATCCTAAAAAATCTCATGTATGTATCATAAAAAAAATCTCATGCAGATATCCCGAAAAAATCTCATGCAGATATCCTTAAAAATCTGATGCAGATATCCTAAAAAGATCTCATGCATGTATCCCTAAAAGAGTCTCATGCAGATATCCTTAAAAATCTGATGCAGATATCCTAAACAAATCTCATGCAGATATCCTAAGAAATCTCATGCAGATATCCTAAAAAATCTGATGCAGATATCCTAAAAAATCTCATGCAGATATCCTAAACAAATCTCATGCAGATATCCTAAAAAATCTCATGCAGATATCCTAAAAAATCTCATGCAGATATCCTAAAAAATCTGATGCAGATATCCTAAAAAATCTCGTGCAGATTTCCATAAAAATCTGATGCAGATATACTAAAAAAAATCCTGCATTAAGTGACTTAAATTAAAGTAAACTTAATGAATTCGGATCATTTGGTATCCAGATCATTTGCCAGACATTATCTGCAAATAAATGTACATTCGTAAAAATATACTAATCTGTAATTTTATACACTATGATTGTAAAGTCAGAGTAATATGTACACGTTTGGCAAACTTTTGGACAGAAGTTAACTATATTGACAGATGATTACTTACAAATATTATTGACCTATTTTAAATAAATACTTACCAAACCAAAAATACAATATAATATCAAAATAGCTTTTAAAAGAACTAAATTTATTCAAGTAAATACGACTGATTATTAAAATTTATAAACTCTACCGAACCTAACCCAGTTTCACTGTCGAAGTGACAGAAATTGGATCTGTCAGATTATAGTTGACCAGCACGATTACTCGAATAGTAGTTTATACAATCATTATCTCTAATGATGTTGAATGTTTTTTTAAGAATGACATTAGGGGCCGGTTGTTCGAACGCTAATCAACAATGATCACTATCAAATATTTAATTACTGTCACCAACTGTCAATGTCAACTTTGATTGGGTTGCTGAAAATATAATTGATTATAATTATGAGATTAGTTAATCAATTAACATAAAAATTATTAACATAATTGATTAACTAATTTCATAATTGTAATCCATAATTATGTTTTCAGCAACCCAAACAAAGTTGACATTGACAGTTGGTGACAGTAATTAAATATTTGATAATGATCATTTTTGATTAGCGTCCGAACAACCGGCCCTAAAAGTACAGAAATAGTCTAGTGTGAGTTTAAAATTTCTACTAAATTAAGGAGGGGGTATGGTTTGAAATCAACATATCAAGCACATTTTTGTGAATTTTTTTCGAAGCTATGGTAGAATTATTTTATTTTTAAATTAAATAAGCATATTAAGTACAATTCAAAGAATATGTTAGAAAAAAATTCAATCCAAAATATTGAAAAATAATCCATTGGTGACAAATTTTGACAGGCAGCTCACAAAAAAATGGATTTTGCGGTGGACATCAGAACTCGACACTCGATCATACGAAACAAAAAATTCAAAAAGATTTTATTAGCTTATGAGTTTCACGAGGTCACAACGTCGAGTTTTTTTTATTTCTAATGATTTTTTAATTTTTGGTATCACTCAGAAATCAAAAAAATTTTATTTTTGGTAAAAATTTTGTGAAAATCAACAGATTTATTATAGTTGAACAAAAAATAAGCAAAAAAAGAAAAATATCTCGACGTTGTTACCTCATGAAATGTCTAAAGAAAATCTGTGCAAAATATCAGGTAGATCGGCCTAGTAGTTTTTCAGTTACAATGTCCACCGCATTTGAAAAAGCAGTTTTGAGAAAAATGCGTTTAAAGTTTTGAAAACTGCATCTTCATCTTATTTGTCTGCCAAATCGTAAAGTGATGCACATTGGAATATATTTTTTGAATCGAAGAATAATCTACAAAAGAGAAGGCGAACAGTTGTTTAACGTTTCTCACTACGCTCAAGCGTGCTGGCGCGAAGTCGCGGCAAAGCGAGTTGAAGGTAGGGATATTCAACACCCTGTATCTCTGGTAATTTTACTCCGATTATTTTGAAATTTTCAGAGTGTATTCTTGAAAGTATGCACTTTTATTTGAAATAATAAAAAAAAATTAAATATTTCAAACCATACCCCCCCCCCCTTAATATGTTGAATACGTTGAACAAAATTGTATCGCCGTCTCACTCTGTCAATTATAAATATGTAACTGCGTATGTATTATAAATATGTGTAAGACATTTTAGGAATCAGCGATGTCCAATGGCCCGACTCAGGAAAGATGAAAATCAACAATAAAACAATATACTATTCAGGCAGTCAAGACGGTTCACACAGATATGGTGTCGGGATAATACTAAACAAACACATTGATAAAGCTGTAGTAAATTTCATTCCATACTCCAAGAGAATTATCCTCTTCAGTTAAATCAGAATAAACCCAAATTAAACATAATACAAGTTTATGCTCCGACTGCGGACAAACCAGAGAGCGATATTGAAACTTTCTACGAAGACCTAGACAATATTTTAAAATCCATTAAAACGCAGGATGTTACAATTATAATGGGAGATTTTAACGCAAAGGTTGGAGACGAAAAAGTAGAAGAATGTACAGGAGGATATGGTCTGGGCAACAGAAACGAAAGAGGTGACAGGCTTATCGAATTTTGCCAAAACAATAATTTTGTCATAACTAATACATTGTTTAAAATGCCAAAGAGAAGACTATATACCTGGAAGTCACCAGCATATCAAGAAGGGAGAATTGTAAGAAACCAAATAGATTATGTATTGATTAGACAAAGATACAAGAACGCAATTATATCTTCAAAAACCTATCCAGGTGCCGACATAGGATCAGATCAAAACCCAGTAGTGACCAAAATTAGGCTTAAAATGAAAATAATAAAACGCAGAACAACAGATGTAAAAATCGATACAAGTAAACTAAGAAACCCACTCATAAAACAACGCCTGACAGATGAAATTAATAACCGTTTAATGAACGTTAAAGAACAAATCCAGCAAAATACTGAAACAGAGACAAAATGGTTATTAATAAAGACAGAAATAGATAAATGTCAAAAAGAAATTCTTACACCAACCAGATACAAAAATAAACAGTGGATGACGGAGGAAATCTTAGATTTAATGGAAGAAAGACGTCAGCATAAAAACAAAGATAATCAGATGTACAAAAATGTGGATAAACAAATAAAATCCAAAATTAAGCAGGCTAAAGAACAATGGTTAAAAGAACAATGCGCAGAAATAGAACACCAGAAAAGACATGATAATTTTAACACACATAAAAAAATTAAGTAATTAACTCAGAACAACAGAAAAATAAAACCGGGAATACTAAAAGATACAGATGGGAAACTTGTGTTGAGTACTAACGAAAAATCAAAGAGAAGGACAGAATACATAAATGAATTGTTCAAAGACAATTGTACAGAGCAGATGGAAGTCGAAGTAGAAGATGATACGGTTTTGAAGGTATTAAAAGAAGAAATTAAATCGGCATTAAAAAACAGCAAAAATGGTAAAGCAGTAGGTCCAGACCAAATCCCAGTAGAAAGTTTAAAATGCATAAATGATGAAACCTTAGACATTATTGTAGACTTGTTTAACACAGTGTACAAAACAGGAAACATACCAAAACAATGGTTACTCTCAACCTTTTGTGCTATCCCTAAAAATACAAACGCTACAGATTGCAGTGAATACAGAACAATATCATTAATAAGTCACATTCTCAAATTATTCTTGAAAATAATACATGGTCGTATAAATAAAAAACTAGAAGAAGGAATAGATGATAGTCAGTTTGGGTTCAGAAACGGACTAGGAACCAGAGAGGCGTTATTTGCTTTTAATGTGTTAGCTCAAAGATGCATGGACATGAATGTGGATGTGCATGTTTGTTCGTTGATTTTGAGAAAGCTTTTGACAAAGTAAGACATGAAAAATTAGTCCACATTCTAAAGACAAAAAACATAGACAAAAGGGACGAATAATAACAAACCTTTACTGGAATCAAAGAGCACAAATTGTAATAGATAACGAACCCAGTCCAGAAATTGAAATCAGGAGAGGAGTTCGGCAGGGAGGTATTATGTCTCCATTACTCTTTACATTTTTGAAGAAGCATTGCTATCTCAAAGTGAAGGAATAATAATTAACGAAAGATCTATTAACAACATAAGATATGCAGATGACACCGTGATTATGGCAAGCTCTGCTGAACAACTCCAACTACTACTAAACAAAACAAACAATTTCTGTGAAGAATATGGACTAAAAATGAATATAAAAAAGACCAAATACATGATAATAACTAAGAAAACAAGCATACATTTGGGAAATGTACCGATAGAAAGGGTTGATAATTACAAATACCTAGGAACCTGGATTTCAGAGAAAAATGATCAAACAACAGAAATAAGGACCAGGATCGAAATAGCAAGAAATGCGTTTGTAAAAATGAAAACAGTTCTCTGCAACAAAGACCTTAGCTTAGAACTGAGAGTAAGAGCTTTGAGATGCTACGTGTTCTCGATACTACAATATGGACTTGAAAGCTGGACATTAAAGCAAGAACACATAAATAAGCTACAGTCATTTGAAATGTGGTGTTACAGAAGGATGCTTAGAATAGCATGGACACAGAGGAAAACGAACACGGAAGTACTGCGAGAAATGAGTAAAGAATGCGAAATAATAAACACAATAAAAATAAGAAAGTTACAATATCTGGGACACGTAATGAGGGGACCGCGATATGAAATGCTAAGACTGATAATACAGGTAAAGATAAGAGGCGGAAGGAGTATAGGAAGGAGAGTGTCATGGTTAAAGAATTTAAGAGACTGGTTTAGATGCAGTTCTATAGAACTCTTTAGAGCATCCAACCTCCGATTAGGAGACGGCACTTGAAGAAGAAGAACTGCGTATGTGGATAACGCTTTTGCTCAGTAGACAACACTTAATAATCTACACTCCTGGCCAAAAAAAACTGGACACCTTAAAAATTGGTCATTTTTAATGTCTCGGATCTCATAAACCTGTTGTCCGATGTTAGTGATTTTTTTAATATATTATAGCCTTATTCTCTAAGAATATGGATGTAGTAATAGTGTTGCTGAACATGTACATGTCATTGTATACTGGGTGTAACAATAATACTGTGTTTTTTCCTGAAAGGTCGTAACACCCTGTGGAATATTCTAGCATTTAAAAAAGATTGAAGTTAAAATTCAATTGTAGCCTTAGCCTTTCTTAACATTCTGCTTTTTGACTCATTCACTTATGTTGGGTAATAAAAAAGTTAGGTACTTTGACAACTAGCCATGTTCTTCATCAATACAGGGTGTTTCTAAATAAGTGCGACAAACTTTAAGGGTTAATTCTACATGAAAAAATAATGACAGTTTGCTTTATAAACATATGTCCGCAAATGCTTCGTTTCCGAGATACGGGATGTTGAATTTTTTCTTACAAACAGATGATTTATTCACTGCTCTAAAACCGGTTGAGATGTGTAAATGAAATTTGGTAGGTTTTAAGAGGTAGTTATTTCACATTTTTTGACATACAACTAAAAATTTTATATTCGCCATTGGCGTGCATACAGGTAATATGACCGGGTAATATGACCCGTATGCACGCCAATGGTGAATATAAAATACATAATTGTAGTCAAAAATGCGCAATGACTGCCTCTTAAAACCCACCAAATTTCATTTGCATATCTCAACCGGTTTTAGACCAATAAATAAATCGTCAGTGTGTAAGAAAAAATTGAACACCCGGTATTTCGGAAACGAAGCATTTGCAGAAATATGTTTATAAATCAAACGGTCATTATTTTTTCATGCAGAATTACCCCTTTAATTTTGTCGCACTTTTTTAGAAACACCCTATATTGATGAAGAACATGGTTACTTGTCAAAGTACCTAACTTTTTCATTATCCAACATAAGTGAATGGGTCAAAAAGCAGAATGTTAAGTGAGGCTAGGGCTACAACTGAGTTTTAATTTCAATATTTTTTAAATGCTAGAATATTCCACAGGGTGTTACGAACTTTCAGGAAAAAACACAGTATTATTGTTACACCCGGTATACAATGACATTTACATGTTCAACAACACTATTACTACATCCATATTCTTAGAGAATAAGGCTATAACATATTAAAAAAATCACTAAAATCGGACAACGGGTTTATGAGATTCGAGACATCAAAAATTACCCATTTTTAAGGTGTCCAGTTTTTTTGGCCAGGAGTGTATCTCTCGTTTGTTATTTATAAAAAAAGGCAGCAAATCCAAAATATGTGCTTGATATGATCGTTCATGGGTATTCTTTCATTTTTCCGACTGTGGGAGGTATTGTCACATCATCGACGAGCGACGTTTTAATTTTTTTTTTTTTTCGATTTGTTAAAATATCATTTTGTTTTTAGGAGTATGCCGACCAATTGGGTATACCATTTTTGGAAACCTCAGCTAAGAATGCAACCAATGTAGAACAGGCCTTTATGACTATGGCCGCTGAAATAAAAAATAGAGTAGGACCTCCATCTTCTGCGGTAGACCAAGGAAATAAGGTTAGGTTCGATCAAAGTCGCCCAGTCGAAACAACCAAATCCGGTTGCTGCTGAAAATATTTAGTTCTCTTTGGTAAGTTATTAATATTTTTCTTAACGTGCCCTATCAAGTCCGCTTGACTTTGGCGATTAACATGGCAAAACTGTCTCTGTGTCGAGCTATTCTAAATAGTTGCTCTGCTTTCTTTATGGCTATTCACTCCCTGATATTCTTCAAGCAAGAGGCCTGTTTTCTACCAATTCCTCTACATCCTTCGATTGTACTCATTATAATAAGTTGACGAATATTATACCGGGCTCCTTTACTACGTGCCCAAAATAGGCTATGGATGTATGTCTGTGGAGCCACATTTCACAGGGCTCCAAACGATTAATGGTGGATATTTTTAATATTCATGCTTCGACACTGTACAAGATAACTGACCAAATGTAACTTACTCATGCGCTTTCGAAGTTGAAGGTGCAAGTAATCATTAACAGAAGAATGACCTCATTTTTAAAAAGTTTGTGCGGGCTATCTCGATTTTACAGTGCCGGCAAAAAATCTTTACATTGTCAAATAAATCGCCAAATTTAAAGACAATTTGCATGCGTTCTGTCTGCGCTTGGAGGGGAGGGGGGATAGCTTTTTTTTTTTTTTTTTGGAGGTCGTCTGACATATGTCTCCGATGGCACTGCAGCCTCATGGGATTATTGTGCCAACCATCCTACCTTTTATGTCACCCAATCCACAAGCTTGGTTCCACGTACCAAATTGTACATCCCTAGCATGGGTTGGGTGGCATATTCTGCTGGACTTAATTTTGGGTGTCCATAAATAGCCTGCCTTTTGTGATCCAAAGCCTCACACTCGTACAGTACATGATATGCTGTTTCAGTTCCCCTATTTCACAGTCTGCAGTTAAGGTTCCCTTCGTACAGCCCAATTCTATTCAGGTGTCCTTTCAGGGCACAGTGACCCGTGAGAAGACCTGTAATTATGCGGAGCTGACTCCTATGTAATTTTATTAGTTCCTCAGCTCTCCGTTTTGAGGGTTCCCTTATTAAGGGCCTCCCGTGTCGCTGACCAGGTACGTTCCCCCAGTATTCTTTGTGTTTGTTTTTGACCCATTCCCTGACTTGTCCCCTAATTATTGTTTTAGGTACTCCTAGAGCAGGTTCTGGGCCAAAATATAAAGTTGATGAACCGTTCCTTGAGAGCTCCTACATTCTCTGTTTCACTAAAAATACCGGCTCCAGTGCCTTCATCGGTTTTTGATCCGTCTGTATACCAGATCGTTCCCCTGATTTTGCTACTGATGCTGTTCCATTCCCTTCGGTCATTGATTTATATTCCGAAGTTCCTATTAAATGTGTATTTTGGTACCATGTGGTCAGTGTATGTATCAGATATACTTACCCCACCATGGTTCCAAATCTGATTATGCCCAAGGTTCTCGTATTTATCCCTTGGTTTTCCTTGCAGCCTGTATGCTCCCATCATCGCTTCCCCTTTGATAAATATATCAAGAGGGGGTAGGTCTAACAGGGTTTCCAGTGCCGCCGTCGGTGTTGTTTTTATTGCTCCCGTTATTCCCAAGCATGCAAGTCTTTGTATCCTGCTTATCTTGTTTATAGCGGTTCTTTGCTGCATCTTTGTCCACCATACCAAGGATGCATATGTTATCATGGGTCTCACTATCGTTGTATATGTCCAGTACGCCATTTTCGGACAGAGTCCCCATGTTTTTCCATGTGTGCGTCTGGTCAGCATTAATGTCGCCTCCGCTCTTTTAATTACTCTTTCAAGCTGTCGGTTCCAGGTAAGTTCTGGGTCCAGTATAACCCCTAGATACTTTACCTCTTTAGACAGCTCCAATTGTTCACCATTAAGGATCAGAGGCCCTAAGTCCTCCAGCTTCCTTCTTCTGGTGAACGCAATTGTGACTGTTTTGGAAGGACTGACTCTCAGCCCTTCTTCCTCAGTCCATTTGGTGACAATATTAAGGGCCTGCTGCATACGTTCCCTTACTATGTTTTGGAATTTTCCCAGGGACTCAAGCAAATCGTCCATGACAAGGTTCCATATTAGCGGGGACAGAACACCTCCCTGCGGACACCCTCGTCGGACCTGGGCGATAATGCTCTCCCCCTTACTTACTGGGGATAGCTTACTTGCGACGGCAATTATCTGTAGTTTACGGACCACTTGGCTTATTTAGGGTATTCTGCGCGTTTGCACTGTAAACAGTTGGCTTTGTGCGGGAGTCAGTGTTAAACTTCGTCTAATTTACCGCGTAAAGTTTGAGATCGTCAATTAGAATTTGACGATCTCAAACTTTACGCGGTAAATGAGACGAAGTTTAACACTGATTACGCGCATAAATCCAACTGTTTACAGTGCAAACACGCAGAATACCCTAAATAAGCCAAGCGGTCCGTAAACTACAGATAATTGCCGTCGCAAGTAAGCTATCCCCCTCCCCTACCCTCCCCTCCAAGCGCAGACAGAACGCATGCAAATTGTCTTGAAATTTGGTGATTTATTTGACAATGTAAAGATTTTTTTGCCGGCACTGTACACTTTATCTCTTTATCTGGATCTAGTTGTTCAGTAATATGGCAACCAAGATATTAGTCCAGGGTAATAAGCTAGAAATAGACCATGTTCGGGACACTCAAAGATCCAGGTAGCCGACTTCTTTTTTAGTTATTGTAGACCTATAGGAAGAAAACCTATCTGTTTCCTGCCTAGAGTTCGCTTCCGTTTTTTAATTATTAATAATTTAGTGTAAAAATCGCGATTTTTTCGATTTTTTGAACCCCATTCAGAAGCTAAACGGTTGACATAAAACTACAAAATTTAATTTTTTAGAGCATTGAAAAACCTTCAAAATGCCGATTTTTGAAAGTTAAAAAATTAATTTGTTGCTACGCAAACTGCAAAATAATTGAAAATCGTTATTTGTTAATAACTTTTACTAAAACTACTTTAGAACTTTAGGGTTTTACACCCAAAGTTGTGTATTGGGGTACTTAACAAACTCTCAAAATTTGAGACAGATCCATTAATTAGTTTGAAAGTTATTCTATTTGTTTATCCCAGAGACTTTTATTTTGCAATAACATAAAACAGAAAATAATGAAGATAAGACAATTCTGCGTATGTCAAATGAAAGTAGAAAAGTGATACTATCAAAATGTACTAAAAAAAGATAAAAAAATTATCTAATATAGTCAAAAATACTAATGCCAAATTTTTGAAATTTTGTAGTTTATAAACATTTAGAACAACTTTAAAAATATTGTCCGCAGAAAAAATCATTGTACATATTCGAAAAGTTGGTATTTTACACGAATTTTTAAAAATGTTGTTCAGTTGGTGACTAGTCGTGGTAAGTGAAGGGGGAGCTGGGAGCCGACAAATGCACGAGCTCAAAAACTAAAAAAGGCAACTTAAAACTATTATCATTTTCTATATCTCGTTATCTACTGAATATATTTTGATCTTTCTTTTTTTATGTAATTTTTCTGTACATTACAAATATGTAATTTGTCTATTTGCAATTTGACATTTATTAATTAATGAAAAGTTTAATTTGTTTAAACAAATTTTGAAAAAATATTTTTCCCAAAAATCCATGTTTTTAATCAGACTATCATTATTAATCATACAAACAGTTAAGGTATACTTTAATAAATAAATTATCTTCAATAAATAATTATCTAAAAAAATAATTTATTTATTAAAGTGAACTTTAACTTTTTCTATGATCATTAATGATACTATGATTAAAAAAATATTTTTTCAAGAATTGTTTAAACAAATTAGACTGATTATTAATTAATAAATTTATAAACAAATTGCATATTTGTAATGTACGTAGAAATTACATACAAATTAAAAAAAGAAAGATGTTGATCCGGAGATACAGAAAATTGTATTAGTTTGAAATTGCTTTTTCGGTATTTTAACTCGGTAGATTCGTAGGTTCCCCCTAGTAACCGTTTGAACTACAATTTTGAAAAATCGTAGAGGGTGCTGTGAAGATACAATGTTTATTCAAATTGTTTAACAAAAAATACAAATCCCATTATGTAAAATGGCATCAATGAAATTCCTTATTATTAAAAAAAATTATTATTAAACTAAATTATTATAAACAAATTAGCTGTGAATTAAAAAAACACATTGTCCCTAAAGAACCCAGGCTAAATTTTTTTATTTGAAAATTCGTGTTAAATTACTAGCTTTTCGAATATATAAAAAGATTGTTCCTACGGACAATATTTGTAAAGTTATTCTAAATGTTTATAAACTACAAAATTTCAAAAATTTGGCATTAGCATTTTTCATTATATTGATTGATTTTTTATCTTTTTTCAATACATTTTGATACTATTACTCTTCTACTTTCATTTGGCATACTCAGAATTGCTCTATCTTCATTATTTTCTGTCTTATGTTATTGCAAAATAAAGGTCTCTATAAACAAATAGAATAACTCTTAAACTAATTAATGGATCGGTCTCAAATTTTAAAGGTTTGTTAAGTAACCCAATACCCAACTTTGGGTGAAACACTAAAGTTTTAAGGTAGTTTTAGTAATAGTTATAAAGAAATAACGATTTTCACTTATTTTGCAGTTTGCGTAGCAACAAATTAATTTTTTAACTTTCAAAAATCGCCATTTTGAAGGTTTTTCAAGGTTCTAAAAAATATAATTTCGTAATTCTATGTCAACTATTTAGCTTTTAAATGAGGTGCAAAAAATCGCGATTTTTGTACTAAATTGTTAATAATTAAAAAACAGACGCGAACTCTAGGTAGGAAACAGGTAGGTTTTCTTCCTATAGGTCTACAATAACTAAAAAAGTAGTCAGTTACCTGGATCTTTGAGTGTCCCGAGAAAATCCTTATTACCCTGGACTATATTTAAAACTATATACTCTTTGAATTATATGACCATCAACATATAACCGTGAATCTTGATGTGCCAAACGGCTAAACAGACCAAATTATCTTTCCATTGTGTCAATGGCATTTAAAAGGCATTGCAATCCATTCATGTCATCACTTAAAATAACTGTATCGTCGGCATATCTGATTGTATTTATCAGAATTCCATTAACTTTCACGCCCCATTCCAAATTATGCAGCGATTCTTTAAATATTCTATCTGAATATAAATTGAACAACAGTGGGAACAACCCTGTCTGACACCTCTTTGTTTGACGCCAGCATAATCTTTCTATGATTTGTATCGTAAAAACGTGAGTTTTTTCAATGAAAAATGCATAGTATCGATCGCTAATGACTTAGAAAGTATCAATTGGTGAATCTATCGACTTCCTTAATTATTTTGATTGAAAACATTTTCATCCCCTAGATGAGGTTGTTTTCACCCAAGGGCAAATGCCCGGTTCGGCTTCGGCATAGGGTAGATTTTGAAAGATGGTCAACCGAGCTTAAATCCAAATTTTCATTAAAATCGGTGTTGATTTTCAAAATTCCACGGTTTTACAGTTGTTTACCGCCCGTTTGTTTTTATAGTAGTAATTTTGATAAAAGCTGGTAATTATTTTGGTATGGTACCGATGGGCCTTATAGTCCATTCACTCACGGTAAAATATTGCAAAACCTCCGAATTTTAAAGAACCGTTGGATTTGAAACAAGAGCTTGGATTGACATGAAATTTGGTATAAGGATAGCTAACATGTCAAATAAAAAAGTGATATTGTGCCAATGTGTGTTTTTGCTCTACGGTTGAGTCCATCCCTTCTCGGGGGTGAAAATATATACCGTCAAAATACGTCCGGAAGTGGATAAACTGACTAATTCTAAGCAACTTTTGTTCAATAGAGTTTTTTCATCAAGTCAAGTTATTTGCAAGTGAATATCTTCATTTTTCAACAAAAAATAACACGTTTTTAGACGGTTTTTCGCAAATAACTCAAAAAGTAAGTATTTTATCGAAAAAATATTCTTAGCAAAAATATAGCTTTTAAAAAATTGAAAAAATGGTGTATGTGCGCAGTCTGTAGACCCAGTAGAAGCAGAGTTGTAGCTAATGAAAAGTAGGTACTTATTCGTCAAATTCCAAATCGAATATTTCAACTTGAAATAATCAAAAAATTAAGTACTTTTCATGGAAAACTCATCATAACTTGTTTAAATGTTTTAAAAAAGCATTATTCTTGTTTTAAAAAAATCTATCACTCAGAATAAAGTTGATCCCATTTTTTGGGTAAAAAAAACTGGTGAAAATAACCCCCTAATTAGCATCCCAAATGAAATTAATCCTTACCGCTTCACAAGCTACTTTACTTACAGTCGGGAAAATGAAAGAATACCCATGAAAGATCACATCAATCACTTATTTGCTGTCTTTTTCTATAAATAACAAACGTTTGTTATTGAAAAAGCCAGCAAATACAAAATAAGTGATTGATGTGATCGTTCATGGGTATTCTTTCATTTTTCCTACTGTATGTATTGTTTATATGCTCTGTAAGGTTTATCGGTATAAAGTGCTTATTTATAAAAGGGCTGTAGTAGAAAGGGCTTGAACAAGTCACTAATCACGAGTGTATGCAATTTTTTTATTTAGCTTAATGCCTCTACAACTAACGGTCATTGGCATGGTACAGTGGATTTTTCCAATCAGGTACCTAGTGTAGTGGGTAGTGTGTGTGTTGAGTAAATGTCTTGTTACTTAGCAAAGTCATCATTGTTTTTGCAAAGAGACGCTAATTGTATCCGAACGTCTGTGGTCCCTCCCGTGAGTACTGATACCACAACGATAGAAACTATTTTCATTTATTAATTTTTAATAAATGAAAAATTCTCTACCCAGTGTATGCCAATTTTAAACAGTCATATCTTCCAAAAACGCAAAAATCTGAAATATTCAGAAAATCAAAACCTATATTTTTTGCTCTTTAAGATTTTTGGTATCACTAATAATTTTTAAGTTATTTTGAAAAAAAAAAGACATTTTTTTTTCAAAATTTCAAAATATTTGTTTTACTTTATATCCCAATGTTTTGAAATATAAGCACTGTGAACCTGTGAAACTTACAGATCATATAAATAATATACTTATAAGTTTTTTCAAGACTTTCATAAATTTTCAATATTTGTGTGCCAAAAAAGAAATCAACATTATTTTAAGCTTTACTTGCTTTTTTTAACATTTTAAAAAATTTGTGATGAGTTTTCATCGAAAAGTGTTTCATTTTTTGGTAATTTACGTTAAAATATTTGATTTGGAATTTGTCGAATAAGAATCTAGTTTTCATTAGCTCTAGTTCTGCTTATACTGGGTCTACATACTTCATACATACACCATTTTTTTAAATAGTGTATACGCTATATTTTTTCTAAGAATATTTTTTCGATAAAATACTTAATTTTGGAGTTATTTGCGAAAAACCGTCTACAAAGGTGTTTTTTTTTTTGTTGAAAAATGAACATATTAACTCGCAAATAACTCGAAAAGTATTGATAGAACAAAAGTTACTTAGAATTAATCAGTTATTCATTATATTGAATGTATGTTTTTTCGCCCCGAAGGGGTGGCACTCATACCCAGGGCAAAATCACATATCGACACAATATCCCTTTTTTCTTTGGCATATTAGCTATGGAATATTAATGAGAAGTTGTTGCGAAATGTAAAAAAAAGAAAAATTATCTTTTTTACATTGTCATAATTTATTTTTGGAGTCACTACTTCCCAAAACAACATAAATATCTGTGAATTTGTTTTAAGTAAATGGTCGATATAAAGGGGCCTACTTCTTATGGCCGCCTAGGGCCCCATGATGCCTTAAACCGTCACTGTCATATGACAAATACTGGTTGTTTACTGGTCTATTAAAAAAACGTTTAATTTTATTTTGTTTCAGGTTGAAGGTGGTCACTCATGTCATCTCTTTTGTACGGTAGCAGCGCTACAGTTACTCTTATTCTAGTAATATCCGTCTGTATGTATAGTTATTTTAAAGTTTTTGATTTGATTTTCACTTTAGATTTTTTTTTCAAAAATATAGAAAACACCAATATCTCTTAGCCTAATCTTAACTCCCTTAGATAAATATGTAATTAACAAAAATATTTATAAAACCATTTTTACTAAACTATTAGTCCACAGTATATCGTTCCTTTTCAAAAATGATTACAAAAGTCTTAAAAATGGTTTTAATTGTTTCGTTTAAACGAGTCTACCACTTTATGAAAAATTTCAGAAAGATTATACGTTAAAATAAAATAAATTATTTTTGTCGGACAAAAAAGAGGGGCAAACACCCGCAAGATGTCACTCTAGCGCGGTACAGTTTTGTTAATTACAAAACTCATAATTTTCAATTGAAAGTATTGATAATTACTAAATATTGTGGATCTCTTGTCCGACAAATTTACAGCCTCGTTTCTTTAGTAGGACAACGGAAATATGTTAATTATGGTAGGTTATGGTTTGCGGTTACAAAAGTCATAATTTTAATTTTTTAACGTTCAAACTGTTCAAAAAGTAATTGTCCGACAAAAAAATTGTTCGACGCAAACTTATAACAAAAACAGTGACAGTCTACTTGTGTTTGTCGGTATAATCGCAAATTACCTACCTCTAGTATAGATGCTTAGTCTAGTAATTAGTCTGTTCCGCTCTGCGGAATTGAGTAAATGGAATTAATTAAAAATAAGTGTAAACTATGAACAATAATATATTTATTTGTGTCGATAAAAAGACGTGTTTTGCTCGAAAGGGTGTGTTGTTGACGCACCGCATCTATCCCGACGCCCGCTGGGGTGTGACTGCCGACGGGAGGTTGTAAATCGACCCGTGGTTATGTATCGACTGACGCTGTGGCTGAAAAAAACCACAAACGCTAATATGTTTGTACTTCTAACATCTGGCCAGAAAAGCGATAAATTACTACATCTGTAGTTTTAAGAAACGTCTTCGAATGCATTTCCATGCATTGACATGGAATCTGATAAGGTAATTAATTCATGGGGAATTCAGTTTGTTAAACTGAACACACCAAAAATATGGTTAGGGATACATTTCGTTTCGTAAAACTTCTTAGCATCTGGTTTGTATATTAAATGTGAATTTATATGACCGTTTTGAGAAATGATATTAAAAAATAAAATTAGCAAAAATAGTAATTAAAGCGTGTCGCCACAAGTCTATGTTTACATTCGGTTTCTATACATTTTCTGACGTTCTAGACGTCACTAGACATAAAACTAAACAGTGCAACAAGTAAAGGGTCCAGGGCTATGTTAGCTCAATTTATCTAGTACTGTGGCGGTTGCAGTAAAAAAAGTTTTGAAATTAATTTGTCGGACTGGCTATCTGATACCCAATTTTTGTCGGACATTGCTCTATTTGGATAAAGAACCCTCCAATCTATCACTTTCGTGTTCGAAATTTTATAATCGCAATCTGCATAATTGTTAATTATTAACATATTTACGTTGTTCGACTAAAGAAAGGAGGCTGCAAATTTGTCTGACAAGAGATCAACAATCTAGTAATTAATTATTAATAAACTAAAAGTGGGTAGTTCCCTGGGTTGGCTGTATACCATGTAGTTAAAAAACTCTAAACATGTAGTAAAACCACTTCTATATAAAAGGTATATGTACTAAAATTTTAAAAATCCCGATGGATTAAATAAACTAGGTTCATTCAGAACGTTTTCGGACCTGTCAGTCCATCATCAGTGAATTCATATATACTTGCGCTAACTAGTCCCAGAACCAAACAATGGTTGTACTTATAAATCAATCTACATTATAGTGTTATGTATTTGGAAAGGCTAAGCGCCGATGTTCTGATGGACTGATAGGTCCGAAAACGTTCTGAATGAACCTATTTTATTTAATTCATTGGGATTTTTAAAATTGTAGTAAATATACCTTTTACACAGAAGTGGTTTTATTTCATGTTTTTTGTCCGACGAAAATAATTTATTTTATTCTAACGCGTAATTTTTTGATTAAAATTAAAAATTATAGTTTTGCAATCTCAAAACAACCGCGCTAGAGCTACAGGTTTAAAAGGAAGTCATCAAAACCATTTTTAAGACTTTTGTAATCATTTTTGAAAAACGACGATATACTGTGGACTACATATATGAGATCATTAGAACGAGAAAGATATACTCATCGACTGTTAATTTTGTATTGTTTTTAGTATACCTTTCTCTGTTTTATAAATCCAGATCATGATAGATTGACGTTAGAAATTATTGTTCGCTTTTCAAACGTGTATTAGCAGAATTTTGGCAAATTAAATATAAAAATTCGAGATCCTTTATAAAAAGGTATATTTAAAATTCCCTAAGTAAGGGTTATATTAAGTAACAGAACGTTTTCGGATTAAAAAATCCACCATCAGTGTTACAAAAAAAAAATAGCATGCCTGAGGCACCGAAATGTTACGGGTAAAAACCCTTTAAATGTTGACAGTTGTTGTCTTATACTATGATGTTGCTAATATTCCTGGATATTACCCAGGGCAACACAGGACTCTTCCCACGTGGTTGAAATTTGAGAATTTCAATCACGAATTTGACACTTCCAAAATACGTAAAGTTTTCCACATCTTTAATCTGCATGTTGTGAATAGTAAATAGAGTGTCGTTCCTTGCATTGGTTCTCATGGACTTGATTTTACTAATATTAATTTTCAAATCTATTTTATTGGCTTCAGTGGAAAGTGAATTTTGAAAAAAAATCTGCTAAAAATAGTTTAAAAAATATTTTTTTTTAGTTGTGACACTATACAGATAAAATAACGAAAAATTTACGAAATAATATTTATCAAAAGTGGCTCTTGCAGTACAGAATATAATATCATTATTATTATCTAGTTAATAGACTCGTACTTTTTAACGATGTAACTTTAAAAACAATTAACAACGTTAAAAAAATACTGCAAAAAGGAAGATAAATAAGTGATAAATGTGTCACTTTTCTTGAGCACTACGCAGATTGTTTGGAATAAAGCTATCACGTATTATACTGTGTAAACTCCACAAACGACACTTTATACACATCTTAGATGAACAAATGCCTGGCACAAGTCGATATGTGACACTGTTTATGTTCGGTGCACCGTCAGTTTTGGTTAATCATTAGTGTCAGCTAACGAAAATACTTTAACTATAAACTTGACACTTTTTGAGATAAGATTTTGTAGTTTTATTAAACTGTTGGTGCAATAAAACCGTTTTTAAAATTTTTTGAGTTGTGACACTATTTGAGCGGAGGTGCGACATGTGGAAAATATTTACAATTATTTCATATATCACTTGTTCTATACAATAAAAAAACGTCATTTCTAACATGATTTTTAGTGATTTCTGTTGGTCCAAAACAATTTATTATATTATCCATATATACTTGTTATTTTTTATGTAATGATTTTTCTTATTCGCTACACATTAACGTCATTTTTTGTTTATATCAAATAAAAAGTAATATTGTAAGTAATATGTGATTGTAAATCTTGGTCAATAGGTTTTTTGTAAATTAAAGTTATTCTGAACTGGTTTTTGTCTCTTATTTAAATGTGTACAATCTTACAAATACTGTTTTCCCTGTATACGAGCCCTAACAACTATCCAGGGCTTCCCAAACTGTGCGTCGCGACGCCCTGGGGCATCGCGGCTTTGTTCCAGGGGCGTCGCGTGCAGCGGCGGTCGGCCAGGTGAAGTAGGTGAAGGCGATCTTCACCAAAAAATATAATTAAATTTAGACAAAAAAATATAAGTAGCATGATTATATCTAAATACTGAAATTAATTATAAACCTACTCTTTTTTAATTAATCCAAAAATTAAAAAAGAATTTCAATATGTAATCCAAAAATTAAAACTGTAGGACAGGTCTTTGACGGTTAGATCCTGACCTGTGTCATTTGACTTCTATGACTCGAGCAAAGTTAGATCGTTAGATGAAGACGTAGATGAAATTTCGTTTCACAGCTGCACAAGTATCAACGGTTGTCATGGCAACGTGACGTCATCATATCGGCACTGGTAGTACCCGGAGATTAGCAAGTGCAGATGAATTTAAAAATAAATCCGCCGTATTCACCTCGTAAAGTTTTATTTGGATACGTGCTATGATGGGCAGTATTCTTTTTTTTTTTTTCGGAAGATGGAAAACCGCAAATCAGTTCAGCTGGCTACAGGCTTTTTAGGAGATTTAAATGATTTTGATTTTACATTTTTAGCAACAGTTTTTAGCGGCATTTTTCATATAACAGATATTTTATATGACGTTCTTCAAAAAAAAAAACGTCCCTACTAGATATTCATTTTTGTTGTAAACTCGATAAAAAGGACTGTCAATTAATACGTGATAAAACAAGCGAATAATTTTTTAATTCTATTTTTGACAAAGCAAGCACAATGGCCGTCATTAATACTTTGAAAAGATCTAGGTGTGATGATGGTATGAGCACGAATGCAAATTCTACTCAATAGAGAGCATTAATTTTTTTATTTAATATATTGGTAGGGGAGTAAAGTATGCCAAATGTGCAGTCACTCGAGCGCTTTGGGGACCTATTGCGTTGTGAAGAGTAGGTCCTAAAACCAAAAAAAGTTAAGTAAAGTTTTCCATTTTAGTGGGCGCTTGCCATTTTTTAATTTAATTTTCCATTTCCAACAATCGTTTTTTCCGATTATAACGCCATCTATCCATAATTCGAAAAAATATTTCGAATAAAAGTTACTTATTTTTACGTAAGGAATCCAAATCTGCTATAAAAAATGAGGGCCCCTATTTAAGATTTTAAAGTAACCCCCCACCCCACGTCCTTAGGGGTTCGTGTTTGATGCCATTCGACAGATTTTTCAAAAATATTGAATAAGTGTATTTTACAGTTTATCGATATGATGTTCATTTCGCGAAATATTGCGGGATTCGTATTTAAAATATTAAATTTACCCCCACCCCTCTCCGTGGGAAGTCGTGTTTAGTATCATTCGATAGATTTTTAAAAAATATTGAGCACATATTTTTTAGTTTTTCGATCTGTCATTCATTTCGCGAAATATTCGCTTTTTTCTTGTGAAATTTTGGGACCCACCCATTTCCTTATGCCCGGCTCAAATCGTCAGATTTTTGGCATATACACTCTTTTGCATGTACTTAACTTACCTTATCTTAATCTGACAATTTCGAGTTTTTTTAAGGATAGATTTTTTTTCGGGCCCCCCTTAACGCACTCCCTTGTGTTAAGAGCCAATATATGGTAGAGGTATATCTGCAGGGTACCAGGTTTCTTCCCATATGATAATCTGACGCGCTCGAGTAACTGCAAAAATCCCCGCTTGGGCTCCCCTACCATATGATCATATTTTAATAAAAATGGATGTAGATTTTCAGGATTGTGATGAATTAAAATTCGTAACCTTAGCAGATACAACAAAGTTTGGGTCATACAGTTTGATCATTCCTTCCGACTTCCGACGCTTTTCAAAATTTATTTTGAGTTTTTGGCAAAATATTTACTAAAATTCAAAGACTTAAAAGAGAGCTCTGCCTTTTCTATGCTGACGGAAATTTAAAAAATGCTAATTTGCAAGAATTGGTTATAAAATTACAACCAACTAAAGACATTGTTACAATTCCATCGAATACCGTATCTGTAGAAAGAAGTTTTTCGTGCTCAAAAAGGCTAAAAACTTTTAGTTTGACTGTTATCGCACTCATAGAGAACTACATATTAAATAAACTTATGCACAAGCATCCTTTCTACGAGGATATCATTGATAGATTTGCTTCCATAAACGTCCGTTTATAAAAATTAATAAAGTCAGTTTTATTAATCTTTCTAATACACAGGTACGGCTTTTTTGCTTAAGTATCTCTTCATCCTCGTCTCTAATATAAGTGCCATAAAAAAGTTTTTAAGTTGTTAGGGCCCTAAACTCTAAATATTTTTTAAAGAATTTTTAATGAGATTTGAGCGCGTCATAGGTATAAGTATACCGAAATTTCTTTTGGGTCCGGCAGACTTTCCTCATCTTCACCACTTTTTTAGGCCACGAGCCGCCGCTGGTCGCGTGTCAGCACGCATTTTTATTCGATATTTTAAACTGATATATCGATGGGTTTTTGACAAAACATCGTAACCGACCAAACGCACATTTTAGAGGAGACAACTTTTTCTTTAAAATCTTTATAAATTATGTAACATACGATACTTTGTTAGACCTTGTCTGTGTAAATTTTAGTTGAAGCTTGTCGCGTAAGATAAACATACGATAGTTTCAAGGTATCAATCTATAAATAAATATTCATAAATAACGTAAATATCTTAACAGAAAAAATATTATTAATAATGAAAATCGACGAAGAAAAATAAAATTTAATACGTATATTAATCTGTGACACTGAACTAAATGATGTTCTATTCAGAAAAATCTGAACAATTTAATTCAAATGATACGACGACGTCCCAAAAATTGTAATTTTTGAAAACTTCATAGTTTTACAGAATGACTACCACTCTAAGAGGGTATTACTCAAGTTTGAACAGATATTACAACTCGATAGGTGTTCTTTAAAGCTTAAGATGTAATCTTTAAAATGCACTGAAATATTTTGCTTTAGACATGAAATAAACAAGTTCTTTTTGAGAAAATTAAGAAAGATAAAATAATTGTAAAACAATAACCCAAAAATATCAGTTAAAAAATGTTTATACAAAGTCATCAAAACCTTTTTCTGTACAACTTACCTAAAATACATTTAATAACAAGCTTAATCTTCGTAAGGCGGTGCTTAGATTCTTACGTAAACAACGGTGCGGGGTGCATTTGCACCCCGCATCCATCTGTATATCCATTGGTGCATCTGTATATCCATTTTTTTTATATGTGAACGTCGGGGAAATTAATTTGAAAGATAATTAGGACTTATTTATTCTTGTATGAAACATAATTTTACAAAAAAATTACTCATTTCTTCTTAAAAAAAATATTATCGTTGCAATACAAACACATGAAATTTTTCACAGAATAAGCAACACAAAGTTTTTACACACAACACAGTTATGCCGGGACTTTCGGTCTTTTTTCTCTGACATAAGTAACACCTACCTTGTCCCGTAGCTCTGTTAGCTCCAGGTGAAACATCAGAAACGTCCAATTCAGGATACGATATTTTCATCTTGCACCCTACAGTCATTTTTCCAAAAAATCACGTAAATGCAAAGAGTTTTAAATGCTGTAATGGGTGGAATACGTTTAGAATTGAATTTAATACGAATAAAAAAATGGACAAAAATCAAAAAAATTTATTAAAAAAGATAAGTGAGAAAAACGAGGTCTGGGGTGCACCTGCACCCCGCACCGCCTTACGAGGGTTAAAAAATTATAAATGTAATTTTTTTGAGCTTTTATACAGTATGTCTGCGTAACTTGGAACCTATTGATAACTTTTTATTGTCAGTTTAAAAAAAACTGTCAGATATTAAATTTTATTAGTTTCATACGAGGTATGTCAAAAAATATGAATCTTGTTCAAGAGTAAAGTAGCTTTATATTTCACAATATCGAAAATTGTTAATAAAAAAAGTTGTTTGGAATTAAAAACTATGTTTTAATATTCGTTCTATATTGAGTCCCCTACATTTGTTTCAGGTTTCAGTGAACTTACTACAAGTTGATATATTTTTGTTGCAAATATAATATTTATGATATTTGCACAAGAACCACTAAAAAACATAGGCAACATTACCAAATTAGTAAATTAGACTTCAAATTCTATTAAAAAGACAATAAACCATAAAAACAAGTATTAAAAACTTACCTACCGCATCTATTGAATAAGAGGGTCTATCAAAACTACCACTATTTTCGTTTTAAATTGTTCTACCGAAATAAAATTTGCACTGAGTTCTAACACATTTAAGATAACATAGTAATCCTAACGGTAATTTTGGTCATTTAATCTTATCGTAAGCGGCAAAATATGCAAACGTAACCCACAAGATTTATGGCGTTTACTATCATCTGTCGGTACTACCTTGCAGTTTACGATACCAAAGGCACAAAATGAGCTTGAAATGCGGTGGTTACGATAAAAATTAAATTCAATTTTAGACACTTAGGATGTTATTATGGGAAAAATAATTTTGAATCAGCTGTAAACTATCGTAAGGAACCATTTAAGATAAAAATCCCATTTTCGGAAAATTGATGCTTACGATGTTTTGTCAAAAACCCGTCGATATGACTAAAATAATATTAACTGTGTAGGCGTGTGTACGGTGGTGCCTGAGCGATGCCTGGACAGTATGGAGGACTACAAGCTCTCATCAAAACCAAGGCTCCAAGTGTAAAATGGACACATTTGTCATACATAGAGAGGCCTTAGCAGCAAAGAAATTACACCTGAATTAAGTAATAGCATTATTAAAGTGGTGAACTACACACGACCCGTGAAATCAAGATTTTCAAGAACTTTGTGAAGAAATGCCTTTAATTTATTAATATAACTCTCGTTGGCTGTCCAAAGGCAACGTACTCGGACATATATACGAATTAACACGTTGAACGCCGCGCGAATCATATACGATTCACGCTTATTTTACTTATAGGGCCGCGCGCATCACACTTGCTTCGCAGTGACTGCTATAGTGTATGGACCACAGCTAAGTCAGTCCAGAGAGCCGTAATAGTATATACATTGCGGCGTTCCACGTATTAAGAAATGAATTTTACACGTATCTACATACAGAATCGCATAATAAACTTTATTAATTCAGAGTTTATAATAAAATTAGCATACATCTGGACATATTTAAGAAATTAAATGATCTTAATAAGTCTTTGCAGGGAAACAATACTCATATCCTGCCATTGTCACATAAAATTACTAGGTTTCAGAAGAAGTTGCTCTTACTGAAGATAAAATTAGAATATCAAGAAATTGACTGTTTCCCTGCTTTACAAGGTATTCTACAAGAAAAATCGATATAATTTTTCGATATCGATAGTCCTCGATCCTTCTTTAAAAAATATGTTTTCTACCTACCTCTACCGAAAATATACTTTTCCGGACCTGATTGTAGGGAGCAAAGTTGTACTTTTCCTCCCTAGGGAGAAAAAGTAAAAGTGACGTCATGGTATGTAATTCATGAAATATAACTTATTGACGCCCTGTACAATAATATCTATTTTCTATTACGTAAGTATCTACACATTTTAACATATATTTAAAAACACCCTGTATGTTGCAGAATGGTACAAAACAGTAAATTGTTATTCTGATTTAACAATGTTTACATTAATAATTTGACCTATATTTGACAGTTGACAGTTATATTGTACCTACTTGTTAGTTTTAGTTCTAATAAATTTTGTTGGTTAGTTACATAAATAAATTAAGTAAAAATGAAAAAATGACTTGTTATTTGAGGAAGGTGGAAAAACCATATGTATAACATGGGAGTAAAGTGCCTTTTCCTCCCTTGAATGATTACTGCCCTCCGCTACGCGTCGGGCAGTAAACTTCATTCTCGGGAGGAAAAGTAGCACTTTCCTCCCTTGTTATACAAATACCTATTACGCAACACATGATTGAGCGAACACTTTGAGAAATATTTTCCCGGAGATCTGGAGCAATATGACTGGGTCAGAAACCTTTCCAGTCATCCACACAATCGACGCTTTCAACAGAGGAAGAAGTACAACTGACAGAATTGTCCTATGAATCTAGCCTAAAGCTTTTGGAGCTCAGTTTCTCATGAATATCGTGCCATCAATATTTCTGCATTAAAGGTTTTATTACCATTTGCGACTTCGTACCTGTGCGAAACGGTCTTTTCTGCAGTTGCAGTTGTAATTAAAAACAAGTAGTCCGTTCTTTAACGGTAAAATATTGCAAAACCTCTAAATTTTAAAGAACCGCTTGGATTGACATGAAATTTGGCATATATATAGCTGACAATTCAAAGAAAAAAAGTGATATTGTGCCGATGTGTGCTTTTGCCCTAGGGGTGAGTTTCACCCCCTTTTGGGGGTGAAAAATATATGTTCGAAATAAGTCCGGAAATGGATAAACTGGCTAATTTTAAGTAACTTTTGTTCTATAGAGTTTTTTCACTAAGTCAATACTTTTCGAGTTATTTGGCAGTGAATATGTTAATTTTTTCAACAAAATAACCACGCTTTTAGACGGTTTTTCGCAAATAACTCAAATAGTAAGTATTTTGTCGAAAAAACATTCTTATCAAAAATATAGCCTGTAAAAATTTTTTAAAAATGGTGTATATATCACGTCTCTACACCTAGTAGAAGCAGCGTTATAGCTTATATGTCAAAAACTATCAGTTTTGGAGAAAAGTCACTAAAGACTTTTCTGTTTGGAATGATCCAAAAAACCTAAAATAACTTTTTTCCATACAAAAAAAATAATTTTAGGAAAAAACAAAAAAAAAAGTTTAAAAAATTTTTGACCATCTTTTGGTCCTGGCAACATGCAAATTTGTTAAAAGGAGTCCTTTTTAAGTAAGATTGTGCAAAAAATCCGAATTAGAATATTTTCCCTAGCGGATGCGCAGTGGCTTTCTGGACTATTTAGGAAATACGAGACTTCAAAAATGACCAAATTTTTAAGTGGGCCGATTTCTATGCACGTAAGTTTATTTATTTCTAAAGTTCAGCTAGAATAGGGTTTTCGGGTTTTTTCATTTAACTATATATTTTTTTGTACTCTTGTTTACTATTATTTTTTTTCTCATTTACAATATACAATATTGTCCTAGTTATACGTTCTTTTTAATTTATCTTTAGCTTTAGTGGAATTATATATTAGCTTATTGTTCTCGTTAGTACCTTTGCCATCTACAGTTTTTCTTTTGGGGCACAATATTGATATTTCGATATTAAAGCAATTGTTCTTCTATTTACGATCCTGCACCTGTGCTTATACATCTCTAACTAATCCAAGATCTTTTCAAGATTTTTGGACACTTGGTTAACTCAATTGTTAAAACATTACTGTTATCTGTATATTATTTTATGTATTTAGTCGAGGCATTGAAGGATTGAAGTGTCGATTTTTTTGCAGTAAGACGGATTTTAATGCGGATTGGTGCGTTGGATTCGTGAGAATGTCAGGAAATTTTGTGAACTAATGTAATGAATAAGAAATCTCAAATTGCATTTGTGCATAAGAAAAATGCATTTCGGTAAATAGTGGGAAAAATTGACTCAATTTTCTTACTCGGAGGTTTTTGGGGTCGCTGAAAACGAATATGAGGTCGGCGAGAGTGTGCAAACTACCTGGTGCCTGCAGCGGGTGTAATAAACGTCTTCCTCTGGAGTATTATGGTAATTTGTTAAACAATTGGCCCAAACTTGTAACTCGGGAGTTTTTGGGGTCGCTGAAAATGAATATGAGGTAGGCGAGAGTGTGCAAAGTACCTGGTGCCTGCAGCGGGTGTAATAAACGTCTTCCTCTGGAGTATTATGGTAATTTATCATATAATTAGTTTAAACTTGTTACTCGGGGGTTTTTGGGGTAATCTATTTTCTTCGACGTAACTATAGTGATCGAAAAGGGTGGTATTTTTATTATAAATAAATATAAATTTTTAGTATTATAATATATTTATGGTTAATAAAGTTCATATACAAAATTTATCGTTTTATTTTCTTTATCATTATCATCTTTTTCTTCATTATTGCCTTCCTCTCTCGAGGTCAATGTAATATTTGTGCAATCAGAGCCTACACAAATAAAATGTTTGGAGGACCAGGTGGCTGAGTCATTCTAACTGAAATTAATACATTATTTAGTAATTCCCACTCCCAATCGGTTGGGTTCATGTTAGTCCTCTTCATGGGTGCGTTCAAGTATTACGTAACGCGGTTTTTGAAGATTTTGGACCCTCCCTCCTCCTCCCCTACGTAACGCATCTTAATGGGACGTTCACGTATTACGTAACGCAATTTTTGAAGATTTTTAACCCCCCCCCCCCCCAACCTGCGTTACGTAATACTTGAATGGTTCCCATGCAGCCAAATTTGTGTTTGTAAATATACCCTTTTTAAATGCCGGGTAAATGCATCAACACATGAAAGAATTTTTCCAATGACAATCTTTTTATTTCTGGCATAAGACCCCAAAGACGTTTATTACACCCGCTGCAGGCATCAGGTAATTTGCACACTCTCGACGACCTCATTCATTTTCAGCGACCCCAAAAACCCCCTATTAATGAATTTAAGCCAATTATATGATAAATTACCACAATACTCCAGAGGATGACGTTTATTACACCCGCTGCAGGCGTTTGTAGCGGGTGTAGTTTGCACACCAGGTAGTTTGCACACTCTCCGACCTCATATTCGTTTTCAGCGACCCCAAAAACCCCCGAGTAAGAAAATTGAGTCAATTTTTCCCACTATTTACCGAAATGCATTTTTGAAATGCATTTTTCTTATGCACAAATGCAATTTGAGATTTCTTATTCATTACATTAGTTCACAAAATTTCCTGACATTCTCACGAATCCACACACCAAACTGCATTAAAATCCGTCTTACTGCGCCAAAAATCGACAGTAAGGCCTTTTTTATGCTTCAATGCCTCGACTAAGTGAATATTGGATGAATAAAGAATATTATATTATTATTATATTATATTAATATTCTTTTTTTTACAACATCCAGTGCCGTGTCGTTAATGTCGGGTCGTTCTTATCGGTAAAGGTAAGAGTATATTTATATCTGGTGGAGGGTGGAGATATGCGATATCTAAATCTACATAAAAGTTTATAATAATTTAAAATATAATAATGGGTCATTCCATTTCAAATCACACAATTTTGGAGCAAAATAAAATTTGGACCTCCGATTTGTCTGAAAATTGGTATATAGCTTCTGCGGGACGTAAAAATAAGATATTTAAGGTCAAAAAATCTTCTTCTTCTTTTTTTCTCAAAATGTTATTTTATGCGATTTTACAGTGATTTGGTGTTTATTTATACAAATTTGCATTTTCTATCGTAAAGTATCAATGGAAAACATAATATTTTAATAGAAGGGACTCAAAAATGTCATTATATGGCATTATAACAAGTTACTTTGATTCAAAACAAGCTTTTGATCAAATTTTATAGTGTAGAAAACGTTAAAATACCGTTTTTTACATTTTTCTCCATTCCTAAAATACATCATAATCGATTTGGCTGAAAATTTGCCCACAGATACATGTAGACAAAACATAGGACTTTAAGTGGTGAGAAGGATTTGAATTATATTACAATACCAAAAAAGTTACATGCAATATTATAGTCAAAAATATAGGCGTCTACTGCAAGTACAATTAACTCGAAAATATCGATCTCACGACAAAAATTGTTAAAAAAAATTGTAATAATTGTAAAAAAGATTTATTTGGAACAATTTCAGTTCCTACCATTTTTGTCGAAAAGTTAAAAATGGCGGAGATATTGAGCAAAACAGGTTCTCCTTTAAAATCAAGATGGCGGCTAACGTAACGGAGGAATTAATTCGTGATTTTAAATTTAGGCTACTATTGACTCCCCCAAAGATCAGAAAAATAAAATTTTGGGGAGCTCGGCATTCAAGGTCAAATGCTATCCCGACTGGACTAATATAGATATACTTTTGAGTCTGATATTACTGCATGTAACTTTTTTGGTATTGTAATATAATTCAAATCCTTCTAACCACTTAAAGTCCTATATTTTGGCTATCTGTGGGCAAATTTTCAGCCAAATCGATGATGATGTATTTTGGGAATGGAGGAAAATGTAAAAAACGGTATTTTAACGTTTTTTACAGTATAAAATTTGATCAAACACTTGTTTTGATTTAAAATAACTTTTTATTAAAATATTATGTTATTCATTAATACTTTACGACAGAAAATGCAAATTTGTTTAAATAAACACCAAATCACTGTAAAATCGCATAAAATAACATTTTGAGAAATAAAGAAGATATTTTGACCTTAAATATCTTATTTTTACGGCCAATTTTCAGACAAATCGGAGATCCAAAATTTTTTGCCTGAGTGATTTGACATGGAATGTACCTAATATAAAACTTACTGATATAATAATTTAAGATGAAATGATCAAATATTGAAATATTTATTAGAGGTAGGGACTCCACAAAGAGTGGGAGCGAGATTTTGATAACTGTGAGATATAAGAGTGGATCATTGACAGTTCCTAAGTGGTCAATAAGCGTAACTAATCTGTGAGTCTTTCGAGGCCGGGGTAAGTTGTTCAAGGCTGATCCGGGTGCTGCCAAAAAGTTGTCTAAAAGATGGATTTTGATATGAAGAAATGAGTGGGATAAAACAAGATCAACGAAGAGGAGCAAGATGGAATTGCTGAAGTGTAAGAAACTTACTTTAGCAGCAGCGCAAGTGCTGTGAATTGAAGAGGAATCATCAAAATCTCTTCTTTAGACTTCTTGATGGCCAACTAGTAGGAACTGCTTGGTGATGGTATGACAGATATGTCAGAATGAATTGGTCGCCGCCGGGATCAGATGATGTCCGGAGCGATTCATGCGAACTATCGTTGAAAGGATGCAGGGAAGCAGCAGTTTACGAATAATAGATCCAGGGCCGCGCCGTCCACGTGTGCAATGTGTACGGCGCACACAGGCGCCAGCAATTAAGGGGCGCCACTAGAGTTGTTACGACCTGGCATATCTCAACTTCAAAGGTAAATTACGTATTGATTTATACAATCTTCATAAACAAGGAAAATCCTGTAAAAACATGCAGCCACTGGTTCAGCAGAAGTTATGCTTTAAAGCCATTGCACAAAATTTTTATAGAAATGTATGATGCTTTATGTGATATAACACATTCGGATAAATTTGATCTCAATTCAAAATATCAAGCTAGATTATTTAGGAGATAAAATATCAACATTTTCATTCATATGCTCAGTCCACATATAGGTATGTATGGTATGAAGTTCTGATGAAAGCAAAATCTTTGTTAGCAAAATTTTACAATCAAAAACAATGAATATGCAGCCTATACCCTATTCCACGAACATACGACTGTTGTGGATTATCTCGACAACGAATATTTTACTGTGAAAATTATGAAGAACGAAAGTAAATTGCAAAATACATTGTTGTTAATTGGAACAATTATTAGAGCCATTTACTTTCGCACTTCTTATGTTGCACACTAAAATATTCGTTGTCGCGATAATCCAAGACAGTCGTATATTCGTGGAATAGTTTATACCTTAATGCTTTAAAAGAGTTAAGGACAGAAAACTAATAGGTGTTTTTGAAAAATATAATCATAGAATGAAAGATTGCATTATTACCTAGGGCCGAAAGCCTCTGAAAACTTCTATAATGTTTATTTTATTAGGTTACAGGAGTAAAAAAATTTACTGTGATTTTTAATTTCAAATATATCAAACTTTTTGGTTATTCTAAGGGACTTTTCGCACTCGGTAATAATGTAATCTTTCACTTTGCGTTTAAATTTTTTAAAAATTCTTATTAGTTTTCTCAGAATTCGAAAAAAAATGAATTCATTTAAAACACATTGGAGCGAAATTTTGTGCCTACGCCCTTAAAACAATTCTTGCTCTCGTTTCGGATAGATAGCAAATTTAATGATGTTATTACTACAGCAAATGAAACTTCAGAGAGACTGGATGTGGAGCCCAGTTTTCAACCAGATCCACAGTTCGGCGTCGGAATAAAAGCAAACAGTTCGATTACGAACCTAAAGACGAAGAGATTTTGTATCCTAAAATGTCATACAAAGTTCATTTCTTTTATTGTGTTCTCAACTAAGCATTAATTTCAGTAAATGAAAGATTTTCCATATTGGAAAATGCTGTTGATTCTTTCAAATTTTTATACAATTTAAACGACAGTACAGAACATTCATAATTAAAAGTTTTGTGTAGAGATTTGTAAAAAGATGAGATTTAATGATCATCTAGATATAGGAGGAGAAGACGATTTAATTGAAGAAGTTTACAGCTTCAGCCTTTGTTATAAGAATTAAACAATGTTTGTAAAATTTTAAAATTTATATTTTTAAACGAATTTGCTGCAGTTTACCCAAATTTAGCAATAGCTCTTCGCATTCTGCTCACTCTGCCCATATCTGATGACACTGCTGAGTGATCTTTTTATAAACTGAAACTTAAAAAATTATTTGAGATCGACCATCAGTCAAGGGCGGTTGATAAATTTATCTACTATCTCTATAGAGTCGTCAGTATCAAATCAAATTGATATTCACCATATTATTATAAACAGATTTTTCGAAGATAGAAGTATTTCATGTTTTCCCACCTATATCTTTAGTTTTTTATGTTGTTATGTCAAAGATTTATTTTTATTTAATTATTTTAACTTACTTTATTTTCCCGTTGCATACATAAGAATTGTTAGTTATTTTATTTGGTTACGTGCTGGCGCGGCACTGAATAGATCCTGATGCAGACCAGGAGAATGGGGGATATATTTCTTCGTAGATTTTGTTAAAGGTAGCTTCGTAGATTTTGTTAAGCATTTAGCAGTATTTTTTAATGCGGTTAAAGTTGCCGTTTTCGTTACTTATCTCATTTTAAAATATTTACAAATAATACTTTCTACATGTTCAATTAGATACCTTTGAGCGTGACCAGACATATCGTAACGCGACAGTTCGTAACCACACTAATAGTAACGGAGTGTACTGAGCATTAAAAAAACGCGTTAAAGCGCCCCGCAGGGGCCCGCTTTAACGCGATTTTTGCTTCTTTTGTTTCTAATTTGATGGGGACATTTTGAATTACACAAGTACACATATAGGAAATGTAACTGCTTAATAGATTTTAATTTTTGTGTAGGTATGTACTTATAAATAATAAAAAAATATAAAAAAAAATTTTTAGGAAACGCTTTTCTTTAGTTACGAGGGACTAAAATTAAAAATATTATAAAAAAATCAACTAAAAAGCAAAAAATAATAAAAAATTCAAACCCATTCGTTAAAGAAAAGCGTGTGGAGAAAACCGTTTATTCGATGAAGATGCGCCCCACGCTTTTCTTTAACGAATGTGTTTGAATTTTTTTTTTATTTTTTGCTTTTTAGTTGATTTTTTTATAATATTTTTAATTTTAGTCCCTCGTAACTAAAGAAAAGCGTTTCCTAAAATTTTTTTTTTTATATTTTTTTATTTTTTACTTTTTAGTCTTACACTTTTTAAACATTAAAATATATCATCATGTTTATTAAAATATATGTATAAAACATAACATGATTAACAAACATGAAAATTAGTCGGAATCGGCAAAAATTTTTAATCTCTATTGTTTATTTATGAAGCATGACGTAAACAATTAACGTAAAAAGTAAAATAGTGAAATAATTATGTATAGTTCATATAACTAGCTACAATCTCTAAAGCACTCAAGTTTCTTCATTGCAAAAAACAATGGAATTTAAGCATTTTCCATTAAAATCGTGTTTTTTTATTTAAACAATTAATAAACATAAAAAAATGTTATTGACTATTCGTGTATTGTTCCTGCGAATGCATAAGTCTGCAAATTTTCATTCATTTTCATTGAAGAAAAGGCAGTCAAATTAACGTCTAAATATTTGACACAAACGATTGAACTAAAGAAAAGTGTTTAATAGATTACATACATTCTTCTTTTTTGTCAAATAATTTAATTAAAAAATTATTTTTGGACACCCTGTACAAATAATTATATAAATTTTTATATTACTGAATAAAGAATTGAATGACCTTTCAAATGAGCTATCGCATGTCCCCTATTCTCATTTAAAAAAATCATCGATTACGTCATCGCGCCCAGATGGATGACGTCGCTAGTATGACATATATGCCAAAATATCGTAATTTAAAAATAAAAATCGACCTCTTTCGGGATTTTTCCTTTAAAGTCGCCTTTTTACGAAATAACAAATAACGAATTTATTCCTTTCATTTGCATCGTACCGTATAAACAAATATATGAGTGTTCAAAATTTAAAACTTTATTGTTCATTTATGACGCATAACGTAAACAATTAACGTAAAAAGTGAAATTATGTATAGGTTATATCATTAGCTACAATCCGTAAAAGTTTCAAGTTTCTACATTGTAAAAAACAAGAGAATTTAGGCCTTTTTCCATTAAAATCGTTTTTTTTTATTTAAACAATTAAAAAACATAAACAAAAATTTTTTGTTGTCTATTCGTGTATTGTTTCCGCGAATGCATATGTCTGCAAATTTTCATTCATTTGCATGGAAGAAAAGGTAGTCAAATTAACATCCAAAGATTTGACGCAATCTATTGAACTAAATAAAAGCGTTTAAAAACAAAGAATACCTATTCCCCAAAAAATTTGAAAACAAAATTTATTGAAATACAGGGAACGCTGTTGTAAAGGTTCCTTGCTCATTTTACGACTCCTGTTACCTGCTTTCCAAAGCCCATGTTCAGTGGCGTAGCTGACAGGCCCGCAAGGCGCGGGGCCCCCGACGTCAGGAGGGGTCCCTTAAAGCCTTCAAGTACCTAAAAAGTTTTAAAATATGGTATGTACTATGTACTATACTATTATGACTTTGGATTCATCGCGTTTCCCAACACTTCTTTTTGTTTATTCTAAGGGACTGTCGACAGTCCGTAATAAGGTAATCTTTCATTCTGCGTTTAAATTTTTTAAAAATACTCATTAGTTTTCTCAGTATTCGAAAAAATGAATGCATTTAAAAAGCATTTGACCGAAATTTTGGCCAAGTATATTATACATTTTTGTAATCAGTATTTCAAAAGCTTTTAAATGCTTGTCACAAGATGTACTTTCCCATTTAAAAAAATCAAAAGTATGACTGTTACCTGAAAGGGATCGCGTAAAGTTCGAAACGTTGATGCTATAATATACTATGATTATTCTAAAAATCGACCTGTCCGAGCGTGTTTGTCGGATTAAGATACATGTATAATAGGTTTTCATGCCTATATTCCCAAAAAATCTAAGTATTAACACTAAACTGATGAAGAACAAATATTGTCCTTTACATATTTTAGTATTATATTGTTATTAGTTGTCGTTATGTTTATAATACGGGGGCCCACAAAAATTTTCGCGGGGTGGCCCCTCAATCTTCAGCTACGCCACTGCCCATGTTTCAACACTTGTAAAGACTAACCGCCAGGGCCTGCCAACACGTGATAACTCAAACAGTTGTATTTTTATATTATTAGCAAGATTCATAAATAAGATGTAGGTAAACTACAAAGTTGCAAATGTCATAAAAATGATCCCAATACAGTAAGCTCGATACTCATGTTTATAGAACCGTCATCATTCAGCCTGTACTTTTATAATATAAGTAGGTAATTCTTAAAAATTGAAATTAAATTCTAAATATAGACAATCAGGGCCGGACTGGATCATCAAAAAGGCGCCAACCCAAATTCTAAAAAAGGCGCCAACCTAATCTCTGAACTAAGGCGCCCGACCACTCCCCCCCCCTCCTAAACTTTTTTGAAATGCTAATGCATTGAATATTACTTGTAAATTTTTTAAGTTATATTAAGGTTCATTTATTTATTTAATATGCACTACAGGCCTTGCAGGCCTAGGGCTTTACAATTTTACAATTACAACTTTACAATTTTACAAATACACATGATAGTAGATATATTATAGTAATGTCTTATATTTAATTTTATTTAATTTCTATGTTAAAATTGCTGCACTATGGTTTTCCACTGTATCCTATTTTTCACATTCTCTTTCCAGTCTGTAATTTCCATCGATCCTATATCGTCCTGAAACTTTTCTTGTCATCTTTTTCTTGGGCTACCTCGTCTTCTTGTCCCAACTGGTCTACTTAGTAGTACCTTCTTTGGCATTCTTGGTCTATCCATTCTCTCGACATGACCTGCCCACCTGATTCTTTATGCCTTTTTGTATCTTGTTATACTTGGTTCGTTGTAAAGCATCCTTAATTCTTGATTCGTTCTTCTTTGCCAACCGTCTTCTGTATTTTTCCCCCGAAAATAGCTCTTCGTACCTTCCGTTCCCACCCCTCTATCATTTCTTCTTGTTTTGTTTAGCACCCATGTCTCACATCCGTAGGTGACTGTTGCTCTTATTACGGTTTTGTATATTCTGGTTTTCGTTTTTCTCGATAGGTACTTTGACTTTAATAATTTTTTTAAACTGTCGACCTTTCGGTTGCCTTTTAATATCCTGTGCTTTATTCATTTTGCTCGTTATATTAACTTTACTTTGGAATAAAACATTAAGATGCCACAAAAATATAGCTTCAGTTTCCCTTTGGTACCTACTCTCTGGAGACTCGAAAGAAATAATGTTTGAAAAGTGTGGATAATTTTTCAACTACTGCTACAGAATAATAAACTACTACTACTACTACTATCGGTTTACAGAGCCCTCCGACGCCTTCCGACTCCTAACCGCCATTCTTCTCTGTTTAATCACAGACCTGGACTTTCCTCTAGTTCTTTTTCAATTCTCTCCCTCCAGCTTCTTCTCGGCCTTCCTCTTTCCCTTCTCCCTTGTGATGTCCACGCCAAAATCTGTTTAAGGATCTTGTCATCTGGAATTTTCTGTAAATGGCCGCACCATTTTCGTAAGGTCTTCATCTTGTGGATACTTTTGTTTACACTTTTAAGTATGGTATTGTATATGATCTGTTTGTTCGCTTTAGACATTGTTTGGTCCCACAGAATGCCGTTCATCATGGATGACTTTTCTACCTTGTATGTTTCTGTCATTTATAGCAGCATCGAGTATCTCATCTTGAGTTATCTTCATGCCCAGATACTTGTATTCATCACAGTGTTTAATTTCTACCCCATCATCTAATGTAATGGACTGCTTTGTCCCTCCAATACACATGGCTTCAGTTTTCTTAATGTTGACTGCGAAGCCCCATTTGTTATATTCTTCTATTAGCTTCCACGTCATGTAACGCAAGTCGTCATGATCCTGAGCAATCAGAATTTGGTCATCAGCGAAACTTAAAGTATATAATCTGGTCTCGTCATTGAGAGGAATTCCCATGCCATTTTTCCACAGCTTGAGTGCTTGTTCCAGAGTTGTTATTCCACTCTGGCTCTCATGGCCTCATATTATAATATAAACAGCGGATATTGATATCTACAAAAGGCGCCCGAAGATCTTCGAGGGCGCCGCGCGTCTTTTCTAAACTATTAACATAAAACTCTGGGTGCCATTTTCGGGCTATATATGCTGGTCTTTGATTATCTGATACGAGATATACCTGATATGAGTTGTATTTTGTAACCACACTATTCTCAATTGATCTTTGGTTCAACGAATCTTTGTGTAAAGTTTAAAATAAAAAAATCAGCGTTTAAATTTTTAATGGAATATGAACAAAAGCAAAAGGCGCATCGGCCCGCGGGCCGGTGGGCCGGCGGCCCAGTCCGGGCCTGTAGACAATAGTGGTAAGGATAACAAGATACTATATATAGACACTAATTTCTTTTTAAGAAAATCTCGTCGTTCGATAAAAGATATCAACCCCACCGTTATCCAAGGTTTTTTTTATATTTTTTTATTTAAGCGTCTTATCTCCCTAGAGGTTTGTATGTAATTATTTAACTTATTTATAAATGTGTCATATTATGCAATTTGAGAATCTATGTTGTTGATATAAATTTCATTTTTTAAAAGCTGTGTTAGTTTTCCGATATTAAAGCTTTTAATTATGACTAGAGGTTTGGATGTAGAAAATTTTTGAGTTTCATTATATATAAAAACGGCTGGCGTAAAGTGATCAGTCATGTCAGTATAAAAAACGATAGTTAATACGGTTAATATTAATTTACTGTTTAAATAGTCTTATAACTACCCTCGTACCCCACTTTGGTTTCCATTTCTGGGGATTTTACTTAGTTATGTAATGGTCTACTTATTCCCAAATTTTGGTGCACTATCTCAATCACGAACGTCGCACAAAACCCCTTATATTTTTTATATTCACCCCTGCCCCACCTCTTTGTCGGCCACGCAGCGTGCCACACCTGGAGATTTTACTTAGTTACGTCATCACCTACATATTCCTAAATTGTTGTGCACTATCTCGATCATGAGGGTCACAAAAAAAATAATAAAAACCACGACTTTGACCCCTTATAACTACCCTCATCCCCCACTCTGGTTTCCGGCTCTGGGGATTTTACTTAGTTATGTCATGGACGTCATGGTCTACTTATTCCCAAATTTTGGTCCACTATCTCAATCACGCGAACGTCGCAAAAAACCCCTTATATTTTTTATACTCACCCCTACCCCCACCCCTTTGTCGGCCACGCAGCGTTCCGCCCCTAGAGATTTTACTTAGTTACGTCATGACCTACTTATTCCCAAATTTTGGTGCACTATCTCAATCGTGAGCGTCACAAAAAAATACGTCTAAAAGGTGACGACTTTTATACGTCGGTAAAATCACGTCTTTAATACTTTAAAAAAGTGACCTCTTTCAGATGTTTTAAAATAGGTAGCATAAAAAATAGGTAACACGAAACCTATAGGTCTACGTCCCATGTGTCGATGAAGATATACTACCGTTAGTTTGAGATCGCTTGTGCATTAGAAACAATCTAACATTGATTCTGCATGATTGTACCAGCCCTCGCATTATAGAATTTTCACTATTTATATAAGTATACCTACTTACTGTGTCAAAACTAAAAAACATACAAACTAATAAATAATTTATTAACAAATTACTCGATAACACATAATTAGTTCATTAACAGAAAATAAATATAACCTCAAACAGTTGTCAAGAAGAATACTGCATTAAACTAACTCACTGAGCAAAAACGAATACAAATCTCTTAATTAACACGTTTCTTCAACTAAATATCTAAATGAAAAGTCTTATTTTACCACACAAGACACAAACCACGTAAACAATAAATGAGACATTTCTTATGAAAATTATTTAACGAAATTGTTTGGAGTAATACAAACAAGCTCCTCCCAATTTTGTGACTTCAGACTTAAACTGTCTGAAATGAAAACGTTTTTTAAACGTTATTTTAACGTCATTAATCTTACGTATTTAAAATCACCTACAAAAGACGTCTATATGACGTAATTTTCAAACACGTGTATATATTCAACCAAAACTGACGTTTCCTCGACGTTATATGACGTCAGTTGGTTGCCTGGGTTATAACTACCCTCGACCCCCACTCTAGTTTCCGGCCGTTGGGGAAAGTCATGTACACAACTAATTCAACATATCCCCGTCTAGTTTTTCCATATTACTTATCACACACAAAATCCGCTTCTATCTCTCCGACTAAAATACTCCTCTGCTCCTCCTGTCGTGTTCAGTATGCTGCCTAGATAACTAACTCTTTCCACTGATTTTGGTTTCCTATTTGTATGCCCATTTTTCTCGGTGTGTTAATCTTCATTAATTCAGTTTTATTCATATTTTTATCGCCATAGGTACCCTCTTTTTTTCCTTCTTTGGCTAATTTCTCACTTTTTTCTGCATGTTCTATCTCTGTGCTGAAAGTAGGCATACATTATCTGCGTTGTCTGCGTGTTCAAGTTCAAGATCTTCTAATAATTGTTCAATGGTATTCCGGGGTTTTACCTATTACCGTTGCTGGTTTTTCTCTTAAGCCAGTGCCAGTTCATGACAATAATAAACAGAGTGGGAGACAGTATACAACTCTGCTTTACACCGCTGTTAATCTCGATTGGTTCTGTTAAATTTCTGTTTATTTCTAGTTTAAGAGACTTTATTATTATCAGAATAGGGATAGGATCATAGAGGTATATATTAACATAGAGGGAGCCTACCTTCCGCGCTTCCTGACGACAAGATCTCAGGGGACTGGTTTGCTGCATCTCCTTCTAACACATTGTATCGAGAATCTATAATGACATTCAGTGTGAATATAGGCACGGAAGAGGAGGATAACTGTAGCAGCTTTACTATGCGTAAGAGTGAAACAGCACTAATCCAAATAAAAAAGATGGTGTCGTCACTTCGCTCTGAATGACACTCTCTCTATGCTAATATTTAACTCTATGGATAGGATAGGTATAAAAAATAAAGCATCATATATTTTTGCTGCAGAGAACTAATATGTGGTGACATCTAGCGCCAAGGCAAAACACTTGGTCTTCGACTGTCGAACAGATGTGCGATCGGGCATGCGCTGTTCTCGTTGTCAATATGTCTAAATCTACCATGTTTATTATTAACCAATTGAAGTATTGAAGTCAAAATGTTATTTATTGTAAACAAAATGTAATGTCGAATCCGGAGTTTCCAAAATTTATTAATAGTATTCTATTCGATTTATTGTGCAGTGTATTTTACATATCAAAACATTTAAATAAAACTGTTTTAATTATTGTACCTATTTAAAGTTACCTAGATTTTGAAAATATTGGTGAGTTTTCTTTTCTATATTGCACTGTTTAGCATGTAGCATGAGAACTGAGTAGATTTTTGGTAAATTAAACATTTCGAGTGAATAAATATTTACATTATTTGTTTACTTCATTTTCCAAATCTGTTAAAAATACTTTAAAAAACATTTAGTATTTAGAGATCTTATATAGACCAGAAATGATATGAAGAAGTTTTTTCAATTAGCACTATTCTTCTTCTTTTTCAGCCTGTCTGCATCCACTCCTGGACAAAGGCCTCTCCATGAGTTCTCCACTCTTATCTGTTTTGTGCTATTTGGTGCCAGTTTCTGTAGCACCACATTTCAAGTCTCAAGTCAATGTAGCTTATTTATGTGTTCTTGCTTCAATGTCCAGCATTCAAGTCCATATTGCAGTATTGAAAATACGTAGCATCTCAGAGCACTTACTTTCAGTTCTAATCTACCTTCTTTATTGTAGAATATTGTTTGCATTTTGCATATCTTGCTATTTCTATCCTGCTCCTTATTTATCTTGTTTGATCATTATATTCTGAATTCCAGGTTCCCAGGTATTTGTACTTATCAACTTTTTCTATCCGTACCTTCCTTAGTTATTATTATATACTCCGTTGGGATAAAGTATGGAACCAAGCAAATATCTTTGAAACGAAAAGAACAATATTTATGAAACTTTGCATGCAAGTACAGTGACGCAAAATGCATCTGTTGCCATATTTTTTGTTACTACTCTACTTCCGGTTTCACCGGAAATACCCTTAACTTATTTAATTTAAATGGGACACCCTGTATATTTTTGCGGATTTTAAAATAACTTGTTATTTTTAATTCATACATACCAAATTTGGTAGAAAAATTTGTTTAAAATTGTCTGTAGATAATTTTTTGTATTAATACAATGTAGTAGGAAATAAACGAGTACCATCTATACTGTAGACTAAAATTGTTGTTTACATGCACTGCATGACTTATTTGAATTTAGTATAGTAGGTAAAACTGTTACTGAACTAATTGACAGAAATAAGTTGTATTAAAAATGGTTCATTTAAGTTAAAAAGATTGTATTGAAATATTAATGATAATCGGTTATGGTGAATTTTTATTTTTTGGAAGTGAATTTTCCAAATCGATGGATTGGATGTAGAGGATTCATAGTGGCCCACTCATTCTCTGGACCTCAACCCGTTAGATTTTTTTTCTTTGGGGTTATCTAAAATCACGTGTTTACGTTAGGCGACCAAGATGCTTGCAGGATTTGAGACAAAGAATAATTGATGAATGTGAACTAATACGTGGAGAAATCTTGCAAAAAGTGACTCACGAATTTTTTTATAGGCTTGCATGTTGTCAGGAGGTGAACAGCAAACATTTTTAACATTTGAAATTATTTTGTTTATTTTTAATATCATTGGTCTAACGTAAATAAATTAACCTATTTTTTAACTGTATAGAGATTTATTTCTTGTTTTAATAGTTTTTTCTTCCAAACTTGCTATGTATGAATTAAAAATAACAAGTTCTTTTAAAATCTGCAAAAATATACAGGGTGTCCCATTTAAAGTAAATAAGTTAAGGGTATTTCCGGTGAAACCGGAAGTGGAGTTGTAACAAAAAATATGGTATCAGATGCCTTTTGCGTCACTGTACTTGCATGCAAAGTTTCATAAATATTGTTCTTTTCGTTTCAAAGATATTTGCTTGGTTCCATACTTTATCCCAACTCTGTATATTTAGTGTTTTTTAGTCTATATTTTTCACTTTTTTTTGTTTAAAAATAGTTTCAGTTGTTCAACAGAGCTTGCTATAAATCATGGTGTCATCTGTAAATATATCTTATATCTTATATTGTTAATAGTTCTTCTGTTAATTATTATTCCTTCACTTTTTGATAGTAATCTTTCTTCAAAAATGTTCACTTATATTAAATTGTAATCAAGACATAAGACATCACTGCCTAAATCCTCTCCTAATTTCAATTATTGGACTGGGTTCGTTATCTATTACAATTTGTTCTTCTTGATTCCAGTAAAGGTTTGTTATTATTCGTAAGTCCCTTTTGTCAAATACTTTTTTACGTTTATATACAGTATCTTGCAAATGAAAGGAATAAATTCGATATTTCGTAAACTGGCGACATTAAGGAAAAATCCTGAAAGAGGTCGATTTTTATTTTCAAATTTTGATACTTTAGCATATTATATATCACACAAGTGACGTCATCTATCTGGGCATGATGACGTAATCGATGATATTTATAAATGAGAATAGGGGCTGTGTGCTAGCTCATTTGAAAGGTTATTCAATTCTCTATTTAGGGGAGCACATATAGATTTTCACTTCGGAAAAAATCAAACAAGATAGAACTTTTTGTAATTTCATTAAGAAGTGTTTAATAAACAACATATCAAAAAGTTCTACTCGAGAAGTGGGTGCTCATTTTTTATTAAACAAATGAACTACGCAATTAGATGTATTTTTAAATAACTCCAAAAATATAAATTTTAGAAAAAAACTGACTTGACCATTGAAAAATTCAGAAAATTTCACAAAAAAAAACCTTATATAAAGAATTTTCTAAAATTAAATCTGTATCTTCTATAATTTTTTATTTATAATGCTAAAGTCAGCCTTCTCACAAACATTGGCGCACTGTAAACTAACGTATGGCTAAGTCCACGGTTGAGTTATTTTAATGTAATTTTTTAACTAATGGATCAAATGAAACTTTACAAATTGAACATGAAAGAAGAATAATTAGACCATCTTATGGTTACAATAGAAAGAAATAAAATGTATGGGCATAAGTATGGTGTGGGCGGAAAGTGAACCTTTATTACATGAATTTTGTTTAAAAATGATTTAAAAATGTGTAACTAATACAATTTATCTTATAAAACTCTCAATTTTGCATAACTTACATTTCAAGCACCTTACTAAATGATGTTTCATTAAAAAAAATCTCAAAAATTTAATTCAAATAATATGACGTCGAATTTTTGAAATCTTCGTAGTTTTATAGAATTACCACCACTTTAAAACGGTATTACTCAAGTTTAAACAAATTTATTACAGTTTTATAAGTGCTTTTTTAAAGCTTAGGATGTAATCTTTAAAATTCACTAAATTATTTTACTTTAAAAATGAAGTAAACTATTTCTTTTTAAGAAAATTAAGAAAGATAACAAAAATGTAATACAAAAACCGAAAATTACCAGCTAAAAAAAAAAATGTTTATACAGAGTGATCAAAACTTTTTTCTGTAAAATTTACCTAAAATACATTTAATAATAAGCTTCAAAAATAATAAATGTTCCGCAAAAAAAATTTTTTTTATCTCTTATACAGTATGTCTGCGTAACTTGGAACCTATTGATAACTTTTTTATTATCAGTTTTACGAAAAAAAGTTATTCTTTATAAAATACTCTGCATCGTATATAATCTAAGATGTAATCATCAAATATCAAATTTAAATAATGTTATACGAGGTATGTCGAAAAATATGAATTTCACTCAAGAGTAAAGTACCTTTACATTTCACAATATCGAAAATTTTTATTAAGAAAAGTTGTTTGGAATTAAAAGATGTGTTTTAGTGTTCAATTACATCCTTCTAATTAAAATATTGTGAATAAGAAAGGCACTTAACTCTTAAGAAAAATTCACATTTTTTACATACCTCGTATAAAATTAAAAAGTTTGATATCTGATGGTTGTATCTTAGATTTTATGCCAAGGAGAGCATTTTATGAAGAATAACTTTTTTTTCGTAAAAGTGATAATAAAATAAACTGTGCGTCATAGAAAACGGGCACCCTAAAAAATGGGTCATTTTTGATTTCGCTTATCTCCTAAACCTGTTGTCCGATTTAAATGATTTTTTGAGTATGTTATAGCCCTATTCTTTGTCAATATCCCTGTAATAATATTTTTGCTAAACAGGGAAATTTTCATTGTATATACCAATCCCGGGTGTACGAATCAAACTGTGTTTTTTTCTCAAAGTTCGCAACACCCTGTGGAATATTCTAGCATTTATAAAATGCTGAAATTAAAACCCAACTATAGCCTCAGGTTTTCTTAACATTCTGTTTTTTGATTCATTCGCTTATGTTGGATAATACAAAAGTTATGTACTTTAACAACTAGGCATGCTCTTTATCAGTACAGGGTGTTTCTAAAGAAGTACGACAAACTTTAAGGGGTAATTCTGCATGAAAACATAATGACCGGTTGCTTTATAAACATATGTCCGCAAATGCTTCGTTCGGTTTTAATTTCAGTATTTTATAAATGCTAGAATATTCCACAGAGTGACGCGAACTTTGAGAAAAAATCACCCAGTGTACAATGGTAATTTACCTGTCTAGCAACAATATTATTACAGTGATATTGTTAAAGAATAAGGCTACAACATATTAAAAAATCACTTAAACCGACAACGGGTTTAGGAAATTCGAGACAACAAAACTGGCCCATTTTGTGCGTTTCTCTGACGCGCAGTATCTATATCTATAATCTGTTATCCAACGAAGTTAAGTTTATCGAGCACAGTGCCGGATTTAGGGTACTTGCGGCCCTAGGCCAAATTACCCCGAGCGACCCCCATAACTTCACGTCACATGAGGTTCTCTTTATTCATCAAATATCCTTCAACAAAGCCTTTGAACTGTAACACATTCTTCTCCAAAGTCATCATCATGTGGATTCGATACTTTTTAGCCAAAATAGAAGCTTTTTACCTGATTTCTTCATTGGAAATTGACGATAAGCTGTTTAAAAATCCAAATTCTTCATTAATACTGAAATAAACTTCTGACCTTGCATTCAATTCTGAATAAAGCCTGTCAATTACGTATAACATTCAATGCATTAATCTTTAAGTCTTCTTTGCCACTAAAGTGGGGTTCAGTGGATTCATCTTCTTTGTCTTTGCCAGGAAGAGCTTTTCTTTTCAGGCGTCTTTTTATTTCAAGAATATAGGTTTTATTTTTAGACAATTGTTGTCTCTCAGTCTCAATCCGTACTCCTTTAGAGATTTGTCTATGTTGCAAGTCATATTCAGTCTGTAGCGGTCTTTTGCAATGTTTTGCTACTTTTGTCAAAACGTTGTAAAATATAGTATCACATGTTTAGTAGAATAGCGGCCCCCTTTTGCTTGCGGCCCTAGGCCTCGGCCTTGTGGTAAATCCGGCACTGATCGAGCACGTGAGTTTCCTTCTGCCACCGATTTCATAAACCCCGCCGATGAGATATAGATGCATACCTACGGTTAAACTGCAAAACCTTGTAAGTCCATTTTTTGGTCCATTATTATTTTAATGTTCTGAAGCTATTTCCTTGTGGCATTTTTATAATTAAGTATTTTCTATGAGAAATAAGCCACAATGGAGTTCGGCCCTGATAAATAAGTAGAAACAGTTGTTTGTTTCGGCTCTTGATATTTTGTGTTTAATTACGAATATCGAAAGTGTTAATTTAAATTAAAGTGAACCAACAGCATTTAAGACTGTAAGTTTTAACATTATAATATTAGTCAAACCTAAAATCGCATCCTAAACTGGTTTAAATGGTTTTTCATATGGTTATATGTACCGGAAATAATCCAAAATTTATCAATAGTAAACAACAACCAGTATTGTTTTTTGCTGGCACAGAGAGGTATTACTTTTATGTGACTGCGTAAAAATAATTAATGGATATGTCTGCCGATGTTACTATACAGAACGTCTCTCCAATTAGTAAATCTTACAGCTCAGCAGCTTCTCAGCAGAATTTTTTTCCAACGAAAGAACAGGGAATAATATTTAGTGCAATAAATAATGCCCCCATTCAAGATTACTTGATTCCGTTAGGCACCTTAATAAATCCAAAAAATATTTTATTTTCTTCTCGTTTATCCAATAACAGAATATGTATGTACCTAAGTAGCAAACTCACCGTAGATAACTTTATGGAGAAATATGGTTCTATACAAGTACAAGGAGAAACCGTACGAGCTAGACGACTTATAACCCCAGCAGAAAGATTAGTATTATCCAGTGTCTGCCCGACCATCCCTCATGATGTTCTCATCCGAGAATTGAAAGAAATGGGCCTAAACCTCGTCTCCCCCATAACCTTTTTAAGAATCGGTGCTTCTTTACCTGAATACAACCACATAAAAAGCTTCAGAAGACAAGTATTTGTCAGCCCACATAGTATCATGATTCCAGATTCTATTTTAATAAATTACGAAAGCGTCACCTACAGAATTTTCATAGCTCAAGATAATCTTACATGCTACGCATGTAAGCAAACAGGCCATATATCAAGCAAATGCCCAAACACCAACAATACACTATCCCCCACTCAAGCCCAAAACTCAACTTCACAGAACCCTACTTCAACGCTAATCTCCCACTCCGCCACCGATAATGGTTCCCAGTCACATCAAGCTGAAGACGGTGATCCAAACAACATAAATATTCAAAAACCTTCTTCAATTTCTTCTACTCCTCAAACCCTACTGCCAACTTCTGAAGCGAGCAAAATAATTCCCACCGAAGAGAACATTCCCACTAAAAATCCATGTGAAAAAACCTCTGAAGTAATGGATCAACAAGCTTCACTCGGAATCATAGGAGAATCATCCAGTACATCTGTGAAAAGAAGTATTGACGAAACGTTATCCCCTCCCATCGAAAATCTGAATACTAATAATCCAACGTTTGCTCTCCCTCAAACACCACGTCAAACCAACATCCAAAAGCCCAAAAAACCTAAACGCACAGCACCTACTCCTGACGCACTTAAATTTTTCATGAATAAAAATTCCACAACACTTCCATTAAACTATGATCAGCTAATAATGCTAATTGAAAATACCCAAGGTAACAATTCACCTATAGAAATTATCCAGGAATACACAACCGATCTCCCCGGTTTAATAAACCTATTAACCATATCTTACCCATACCTATCAGACAAAACTACGAAACATCGCTTCACCCGACTTAAAAATAAATTGAATCACTATCTAGGTAAAGATATCACTGACAGTGAATTATCTTCCTCCGATGCCTAATTTTCAACTCTATATTACAGTGGAATATTGATGGACTGTTCCATCGTTTACCCATGCTTCAAATCATCCAATCAGAATACTGTCCAGAAATAATTTGCCTACAAGAAACTAACCTTAGTCCAAACACAAGTTACAATTCTAAGCAGTTCAATTGTTTTAGAAATGACAGAAAAAGTAATAGTAATTATTCTTCTGGTGGGGTTGCCACTTTGGTAAAAAAATCATACGTAGCAAGCCTATTTCCTGTAAAAACCAACCTCGAAGCAGTAGTAATAAAACTTTCAGCACCCTCTACACTCTACATTTGTAACATTTACCTACCATCAAGTACAATATTAACTTTTGACGATATAAATAACCTTATCGAACAAATTCCAACTCCTCGTATTATACTTGGTGACTTCAATGCTCACAATAGCATTTGGGGGTCTGTACGTACTGATACCAGAGGTAAATTACTGGAAAAGTTAATGTCTGACTTACAGCTTAACTTACTCAATGATGGGACTCCTACACGTTTTAATATTCAGACTGGAGATTCATCCGCAATTGATTTAAGTCTTTGTGACCCAGCGTTGTCACCTCAGCTCTTATGGGAAGTCTTATCACACACATATAGTAGCGACCATCATCCCATTTTTATAAGAAATCTCTCTAGGCAACAATCGCCTTATGAGTTTCTACCCAAATGGAAAACAGAGTCGGCAAACTGGACAGAATTTAAAAACTACATCGATAAAGCTATGCAGAACTTTATTGTAAAAAGTAACGTCAATAATACTCTAGATGACTTCAATAATATCATTATACAAAGTGCAGAACAGTTTATAGGTAAAACTAAAGCGCCAAAAAAGCATTTACCCGTACCATGGTGGAATCGTGACTGTAGCGAAGCAATCCGGGCAAGTAAAAAAGCTTTCAACAGGTACAAAAAACATAAAAATATAGAGAACAAAATAGAGTACAAAAGACTTAAGTCCAAAACTCAACTATTAATTAAACAGGCCAAAAAAGCCAGTTGGATGAAATATGTTTCCAATATAAACAGTTCTACGCCAATAAGTAAAGTTTGGAAAAAAATACGCAAAATTTCCGGTTTCCACCAATCACCCTCAATATCCAGCCTGAAAGTAAATAACCAAATCATTACATCACCAACAGAAATTTCCAATATATTGGCACTGAATTATAAAAAAAAATATCTTCCAATGAAATCTTCGACCCCACTTTTCTTGAAAACAAAATACAACTCGAAAATTATAATACATTTCCATACGAAATTAGCCACAATCCTCTAAATCTCCCGCTAACATTTCATGAACTAAATGACTCACTTATAAATTTGAAGGATTCTAGTCCTGGCCCAGATGATATACCATCTATTTTTCTGAAACAGCTTCCAAATTCAGCCATAATCGTAATGCTACAGATATTCAACATCATATGGCAGCAACACCAGTACCCCACACTTTGGACTAAGGCTATTGTGCTTCCATTTCTTAAACCTCAAAGTCCCCGTCTAGCTCCCGAGTCCTACAGGCCTATAAGCTTGACATGCTCTATGGGAAAATTACTAGAAAAAATTGTCAATGCACGGCTCACATGGACACTTGAAAAGTCAAATCTACTGATACCTGAACAAAATGGTTTTAGACAAAACCGATCAGGCATAGATAATATTCTAGACTTAGAAAGCGATATTCAGGAAACTCTAGCAATTCGACAACATTGTATAGCAATATTTTTTGATTTAAAGAAAGCATTCAACACGTGCTGGAGGTATGATATTTTGAAAAGACTGCACTCATGGAATATCCGAGGTAATTGTCTAGAATTTATTAAAAACTTTTTGCGGTACAGAACATTTCGAGTAAGGGTTCAAAATTCATATTCAGAAGAATATATTGAAGAAAATGGGACTCCTCAAGGATCAATAATTAGCCCAACACTATTCTTAATCGCTATAAATGATATAATTAAAAATTTGCAAAAACCTCTGAAAGCTCGCATTTATGCAGATGATTTAGTAGTTTTCATCAAAGGCAAAAACCCCTCTCTAATGTCGAAATCATTACAAAATTTTCTACACCAACTAGAAGAATGGTCCCATGGCACGGGATTTAAATTTTCGGTTTCCAAAATAGTGGGCATGGTATTCACCAATAAACACGCTTTCAGCACACCAATACTGAAATTTTATAACTCAACTATCATGTTTAAAACAGACGTAAAATTTATGGGAATGTGGTTGGATCAAAAACTGACTTGGAAAAAACATATAAATCAACTAGTCGCATCTTGCAATAAAAGATTAAATTTATTAAGAACATTATCTAACAGGGACTGGGGCTCTGATTATGATACCCTAATTAGCCTATATAAAGCCTTAATTAGATCTAAAATAGACTATGGCTCCATTGCGTACATATCTGCGTCCGAAACAACACTAAAACCCTTAGATAGTGTACACCATGCAGCATTAAGACTTTCCTCGGGAGCATTTAGATCGACGCCGGTAGAGAGTTTATATAGTGAAACCGGAGAACCTTCTTTATTCCACCGTCGCATTTATTTAACATTAACTCATGCAACTTCTATAGCTTCAAATCCAAACAGACCTCTTTTGATAATACATTCAATAATAAATATACGTCTCAAAATAGACATATTTCACACAAACCTTTCTATGAGAGAATTCGATTTTATCTAAGATATTTAGAAGTAAACTTTCCAGATATATTCCTAATAAATTTGGACCATGCATCCCCCTCCTTGGAAAACTGATACCCCCCAAATAAATTATAATCTTACTGCATTTAGTAAGCACTCAACAAATCCAGCTGTTTTTAAAAATAACCTTAATTCAATCATAGCCAAACATGGAGATAATTGCTACAAGATATACACAGATGCATCAAAATGTAATACAGGAGTAGGTGCTGCATATGTAACCCCTAACAACCAATATCATTTTAGACTTCCCAAATATTTCAGTATTTTTTCTGCTGAACTTTATGCAATACTCAAAGCCCTTGAACATGTCAACAAAAACAAAATACCAAAATGCTTGATCCTAAGTGATTCACTCGGTGCTTTACAAACTTTAAATCATGTGTATCCTAAAAACCCCCTAGAGAAAATGGTAAAATCTGAACTAGAAGAGGCTCAAGAAAATTCCAGACGCATTACCTTCATATGGATCCCATCTCATATTGGTATCGATGGAAACGAAGCAGCAGATCAGTGCGCCCGTAAAGTGTCGGAAAGTGTCGAAACAGAGGTAACGGAGTGTCGAAATCTCGCGAGTGACATAAAATCGTACTTTAGAAATCTAATCACGTGTAAATGGAACCAAGAATGGAAATATTCACAGACATCTTTAAGAACAATCAAGGATAATGTTTACCCGCGGCTATCGAGAATACGAGCCCGAAAACTTCAAACTGTTATCACACGTCTGCGTATAGGTCACACAAGATACACGCACTCTCACCTGTTTACAAGAGACGATCCCCCTAAATGTGAAATTTGTGACGAAATAAATAATGTAAAACATTTTTTAATTGACTGTCCACTTTTTGCAAATGAACGAATTAGATTCAATATTCCTAACAACATCAACAAACTTTTAGGCACAGATGGTTACTATGACAATATCGCAAACTATTTAAAATGTATAGGGCTATATTATAGAATCTAAATTACTGGAAGTTATACCTACACTGTATTCTTAATTTAAGATACATACTGTAATTATAGATAATAATATCGATAATTATTTAAAACTCATAGAATTATATTATAGATTGTAAGTTATTGGAACTGTACTCCTACACTGTATTCCCGCTAATCACCTCTTGGTGGATGCGGTAAATTTTCAATAAAAAAAAAAAAAAAAATAAGCCACAATTTTACTAAAAAAATGAATTTATTAACGTTTCGAAGCCCAAATCGGGTTTCGTTGTCAAAATACATAGAAAATACTTCATTATTATTTTTATACTTTGTTGGTTTATACTTTTACATGGTTTATACTTTTACATATCTTTTAAACTACGAAAACTTGTAAGTCAATATTTAAATTTAATGCTACTAGCTACATGTACAAAAACCTCATAAGTAAGATTTTAAGTTACAACACCTCGTAAGCTGCATTTTTATGAGACAAAACCTCGTAAGTTTAATGATAGTTTAAGATTTTAAGTAACAAAACCTCGTAAGTCGCTCTTTGACAAAACAGAAACAATATTACTGAATTTTACTTAATGGTAATGGAATCGTTACCTAAAAAGAACCCTACACACACAAAACGAGTAAATTGAATCTTACATAAAGAAGCCAACATGTTTTTCGTCTCTCCTCTAAAGTTACATAAAACTTACTTACGGGGTTTTGCAGTTTAACCGTCGATACCCTGTTTACAACATTTTTCTCTGTCGCACTGGAGGAACAGTTTTAGATTGTAGCGCAGTCTATGTATTACAGTGGAACCTCGATTATCCGTCTCTCTATTAACCGTCACCTCTGTTAACCGTCAGGGTCCATACCTGCAAAGTTATATTGACAACATACGTAAAAATTTAGTCATCAATTAATTTTGTTTGAGCATTGCGATGAGCCAAACGAAATTCGTTGAAATGTACACGCGTGCAGTTATACCACCACCGCATTTTTTATGTAAATAATTTTTGTTCTTATTCAGGGCTCTGGTTTAAATTTCAATTTAAATAGGTGATAAATGATACCGTGCTTTTAGAGTTCTATTTTTTGAATCGCAAGCCGAAAATAAAAATGTACAGCACAATATTTATTAGTCAATATCTGTGTGTCACCATAATTAAATTTGATTCAAATTCGGACATTGAATGTGTCACTTAGTCGTTTGATCAATTAAGTTTTGTTAATGTTCTGTTAACCGTCTTTTCGATTATCCGTCATACCCTTGGTCCGGTGCCCTGACGGATAATCGAGGTTCCACTGTATATGTCTATCGGTATACGTTATTTTACGAGCTAATTTCGGGACAACGGGTATTTTCCTAATATACCCCGTGGGTTGCATATACACAATAGTCTTGTCACACGTCCAACACAGAAATCTCTTCTTATTTAACTTAGCCAATCAGGGACAATCTGACACATGCATAGAATCCCCTGATCATTTCAAATTATAGCTAGACAATTTGCGATCTGAGTTGGAAGTGGAAGGAAGACAGGCTTAACTCACATGGGATAGTATAGATGGATAGTATAATTGGGACAGCAGTTCTGTACGGCAACGAAGGAATAACACAAAAGTTTGTTACAACCTGCATTATAACCTATTCACTGCTACACTATATGTTGTTTACGTTTGCCAGGAGCGGAGCCAATGGTAAATATTAAATTCTTAATTGAATGTCAAAACATGTGCAATAACTACAACCCCTTTTAAACCCCTCCCCCCCCTCAAAGTTCATTTGCATGTCTCAACTTAAAGCAATAAATAAATCGTCAGTTTGTAAAAAGAATTTTAACACCCTCTATCTCGGAAACGAAGCATTTGTGGACATTCGTTTATAAAGTAAACTGTGATTATTTTTTCATGTAGATTTACCCTTCAAAGTTTGCCATACTTATTTAAAAATAACCTGTATCGATAAAAAACATGGCTAGTTGTTAAAGTACCTACCTTTTTTATTATCCAACATAGGTGAATGAATAAAAAAACAGAATGTTGAGAAAACATGACGCTATAGTTCGTATCAGTTTTTATCGTAGATTTGGATTCCTTACGTAAAAGTAAGCAACTTTTATTTGGCACATTTTTTCGAATTGTGGATAGATCGCACTATAATCGGAAAACACGATTTATCGTGATACCATAGGTAAATTATAGAAACAGTCTAATATCTCGAGAAATACACATCGAAATACAAAATCAAAAAACACGTGTTTAATATTTTTCAAGAAAATATCAAATGACACCAAACACGGACCCCCATTCCCCACAATGGTGGTGGAGTGGGGGATACTCCACTCCCCACAATGTTTCAAATAAATATTACTTATTTTTTCATGAGGAATCCAAACCTGCAATAAAAAATATAGGTTCCTATTTAAGATTTTAAAGTTACCCCCCACCCCATATCCAGGAGTCAAGTGGAGACTCATGTTTGGTGTTATTCGATAGTTTTTTGAAAAATATTAAACACGTATTTTTGTGCATTTCTCGAGATGTTAGACCGTTTTTGTAATTTATCTATGGTATCACGATAAATAATTTTTTCCTATTATAGGGCCATCTATCCACAATTCCAAAAAATGTCTCGAATAAAAGTTGCTTACTTTTACGTAAGGAATCCAAATCTGCGATAAAAACTGGGGGTTTCCATTTAAGATTTTTAAATTACCCCCCACCCCACCACCCCGGGATGAAGTGGGGGTCCTGTTTGGTGTCATTCAATAGATTTTTAAAAATTATTGAACACGTATTTTTTAGTTTTCGATTAGATGTTCAATTCGCAAAATATTCGACCGTTCCACTGCTTTTGGGACACCCTGTATAATATAATAACATACAGTGCTATTCAGATAAAGTTTTTAAATACTTTAAATAATTTTTTTGATTTTTAGAAAAAATGCAAAAACACGTCAAATGATACTTGAAGGGGGAGACATTATGCTATACTTAAGCTTGTCGCGAAAGGCACCCTCTCACCCCCCGTATCGTCCCTTAATTTTTTTAATTACTTTTGTAATTTTATTTTTACATTAATTTTACATTTTGTACTGATTTCAAAAATGTGTAACACATGATGCTTAAAGTGATTAGTTTATGAGAAAAATAAATAAAAAAGCAAGAAAACTGGATTGAAAAAAATTATGTTAACATTTATGTTATATATACATTTATGTTCATAAATTATGAAACAATTATTACATACAAACATTTAGAATGAAAATTTCACTACCAAAAATTTTAACAATACTTATTCAAAATGAATTTTGAAATTTTGAATAATTATTGTTAAAATTTGTGGTAGTGAAATCTCATTATAAATGTTATAAAATTGTTAAAAAAATAATTTTTATTTAATCCAGTTTTTTTGCTTTTTTATTTATTTTTCTCATAAACTAATCACTTTAAGCATCAATGTTATACATTTTTGATATCAGTACAAAGAGGAGAATCCAAATATCAAATTAAAATAGCTGAAAGTAATTAAAAAAAAATTAAGGGATGATACGGGGGATGCCTTTCCCGGCAAGCTTAAGTCTCCCCCTTCAAGTATTATTTGACGTGGTTTTGCATTTTTTCTAAAAATCAGTAGTTCAAAAGTTATTTAAGGTTGATAGTTTTATCTGAAGAGCACTATACAGTGATGAGTGCGCTAATAACCAGTAGAATAACGCAAAAGATAGAAAACACATTAAGTTGTGAGATAAAAAGAAATGAAACTAGTGGAGGTGGGAGATTTAGTGATAAAAACCTATAAATTTACACTCTACTTATTGTTTCCCACCTTTAGAGTTATCGGACGAGTTTGGCAACTGCCACTGTGACAGTGACAGTTTTAGTTGACATACTCCTCTGATACGTCTAAAGGTGGGAAACAATTACCTAATTCAAATTCGAATTCTTTATTTTCTTTCTGACAAACATAGTTTGTATAGAATTAGTCATAAATATACATTGCTAAAAACTAAACACTAAACTAGACTAAACAAGACATAAAATGAAATGAATTTAAAAGCTAAATGAAATACAGCTAATATCTAAGATATAAAAAATTCTTCGACTGTATAAAACACTTTTTCACATAAAAATTGCTTAAGATTTCTCTTAAATAGGTACATTTAAAAAGTATGTAGTTAAATACATTTAAATAATCAAGTTTATAGGTTTTTATCGCTAAATCTCCCACGGCATCTAGTTTCATCTCTTTTCATCTCACAACTTAATGTTTTCCATCTTTTGCGTTATTTTGCCGGTTATTAGCGCGCTCATCACTATATACAGTTAGGAAAACATTAAGCTGTGACATAAAAAAAAATGAAACTAGTAAAGGTGGTAAATTTAGCGATAAAAACTTATAAACTTACATTCTATTTATTGTTTCCCACCTTTACGCGTATCAGAGAAGCATGTCAACTAAAACTGTCACTGTGGCAGTGGCAGTTGCCAACTCCTCAGGTACGTTTAAAGGTGGGAAACAATAGATAGAATGTAATAGGTTGATGTAATATGTAATATATTAAATGCCGTAATGGAAGGACCCCGCAACACTCCTTATGGAAAAGTGGTCCTGGTCAAATTTAACAAAAGTTTAGTCAATGATACTTATCGATGTGTAGATTAAAAAAAGAATGTGTGTGTACTTTGTACGCACGTAAGAAGTTATACTTCTATTATATGATTTCTTAAAAATAAATATACTTTAAACAGTTTGTTTTAATTTTTTTTTAAACACCAAACTAATTTTGTGCTTACCGCTTTCAAAAAAATAAAAAAAGTATAGGATTGCACTGGATTCGAACTCACGACCTTTCGATCTCTGGCCGAATTAGTCGAGGCATTGAAGCACAAAAAAAGGCCTTACTCTCGATTTTTGGCGCAGTAAGACGGATTTTAATGCAGTTTGGTGCGTTGGATTCGTGAGAATGTCAGGAAATTTTGTGAACTATTGTAATGAATAAGAAATCTGAAATTGCATTTGTGCATAAGAAAAATTCATTTCAAAAGTGCATTTTGAAATAGGCAATTATTATAAATTTGCAACCCGGTAAATAGTTGGGCAACATCCCGATTAATTATTTTAATTATTTTTAATTATTTTTAAGCATTTATAAGTCCATATAATAATAGTCTAAGATGTCAATAACCATTAATAATAAACAAAAAATATTTCCTTACGTGGGAATTGAACCAAGTACTAACGGGTCCGTAGCTAAATACACATACCGCTAATCTACGAAGACACTTGCTAGACAACGGCGATATTAGGTATAAACAAAACAAATTGGTAAGTAAAAATTGTAAAGAAAATTCATACATACTTAAATGTATTATAAAATTAATATATTCCTAAATTTTAGAAGAAACATTCGTAAATAGGTATTATTAATATCTATTAATGTTACTAAATGAAATATAAATATTTTGACGTTTCACAATTTGACAATTCACTTTTAACTGCAGTGCCTTAAAATTTTTAAAGCAGCGGTGCTTTAAAGTAGCATTTTTAACGCTCCTATGGAGTGCTATAAATTGCATTTTTAACACGTTTGTAGAAAAATATATTTAAAAACACTAATATATTCTTTCCACACCTTTTCTGGACTGATAAATACATAAATTAAAACATTTAGTAACGAACTCCATACTGCCTGTGTGCGCAGATTACTAAAATTTCACCCTCAATGAAATCGCGCCTAAAGAAGTATAACTTCAAAAAGGCAGTATAACTATTAACTAACCTTTGTTGTTTCTCTTCCCACAAATTTTAACACGCAACAACCATACATTACATAACCAAACCGTCAATCGTCCACACCACAGCTGTGCTACAGCTGCCATATTGGATAATTTTTGACATGTCATTTGAACATCCAATCAGAACAAAGTTATAATGCGCATGCGCCGGGATCATAGGTTTTAACATATAAAAATTCACCCTCATATCGCCCGTAAAGAAGTATATTCAAGTCCATGGGACCTGGGTCTGAATAACTACTATTCTCGAGCTACAGCCTTCTGAAGTTATTGGATTCGAGTGCTCGGTTTACGTTAAGTGCACTAATTCACGCTCAAGTGAACGAAAATATTTATTATTGGAAGAAGAGAGACACATTTTCTTCATGCATACTTGCGTGCTGTATATGAATTTGTGGTCAAAAATATATGCATCGTATTTAAGTCTTCAGAAAACCTCCGAAAAGTCCTCAGAAAACTAAAGTGCGATATAAAATGTGCTACTAGAGCGATACAAGGATTATCATCTTTTCATGAATTCTTCACAGTTATGCAATACCAGCAAAGATGCAGTCTCGCCTTATCTTTAGAATACATACTACTGAACAGTGGCGGATCTAGGGGGGAATGGGGTAATTCCATTTCCACCCTTATCATACTCCAGAATTAAAGAAAAAATTGTTCTTCATTTAACGAGAATGAATGAGATGGAGCCGTCAAAACACATTTATAAACCAAAGATCGGATGGTGTAAGGAAAAGACGTAGGCCCAGAGTACGATTTAAGGACCAGGTGTTAAGAGTACGAAATTGGAAAATCAAGGCGAAGGATAGGAAAGAATGGAAGCTGATTGTTGAACAGACCGAGGTCCACCAGGGGTTCTAGAGCCAATGATGATGAACTTTTTAATACAAAATATTTTCCAATAGAACGTGCTACAGCTGAAGATGCTCAACAATTATTAGAGAGGGTATTAATTCCCAATGTTGTACAAGTTAGGGTTGCGACTGATAATCTGATTAGAAGAAATGGTCAATGGAGAAGGCTTCATAATCATGATTTTGCCAACTTTCCTGTTTTCGACTTAGAATACCTAAAACACCTTACGATTGAGATATCAAATTAAACTGGCACCGTCTTACATACGTGATAAAATAACTAGAGACAATAACGAAGAGTTTCAAATTGATGAGAATATGGATGAACCGGGATTCATAAGAGTTCGAGTATTTTCTCGATTTCGGCAAGCCAAAAACACCAAATATTCATTTCTACACGGTTGATGAAGATAAGTCTGCAGAATAACCGATTAGCGGATACTGCTGTACCTGTCAATCTGGTGCGAGAACTGTGATACTTGTGTTCATATAACCAGTGTGTTATGGTTTTTAGGCTTTGCAAGACATCAACCCAATGCTAAGTATCCTGAGAGGTCGTTAGTTAACACGACATATGATGCATCTAACCGAAAGCAGCAAAATCTTAACGTAGAGATAGTCGAAGATGACTTAAACCCGATTTTTCCATAGACATTTGTAATTAATATTTGACGATACTGACTACCAGGTACTTTGTTTTTTCGTATTGATATCAAGTCCATGTTCTCTACTTGTCTTTTATCTGATATGCGGGACAAGTTTCATGTCAGCTACCTAATGTATTTTTTATGTTTCGACAACTTTTTCTTTAGTTCTGGACCGTATTACAGGGGGAATTCCCCCATTCCCCCATTCCCCCTCTAGATCCGCCACTGTTCAGTGGTATTCTAAAGATAAGGCGGAACTGCAGCTTTGCTGGTATTGCATAACTGTGAAGCATTCATGAAAACATGATAATTATTCTTATACCACTCTAGTAGCACATTTTATATCGCACTTCTTTAGTTTTCTGAGGACTTTTCGGAGGTTTCCTGAAGACTAAAATACGATGCTATTTTTGACCACGAATTCATATACAAGACGCAAGTATGCATGAAGAAAATGAGTCTCTCATCTTCCAATAATAAATATTTTCGTCCACTTGACCGTGAATTAGTGCACTTAACGTAAACCGAACACTCGAATCCAATAACTTCAGAAGACTGTAGCTCGAGAATAGTAGTTATTCAGACCCATGTCACATGGACTTTTTTAATCTACACATCGAGAAGTATCATTGACCAAACATTCGTTAAATTTGACCGGGACCACTTTTCCATAAGGAGTGTTGCGGTTGCGGGGTCCTTTCCCACCTCTACTAGTTTCATCTCGTTTTAATTCACAATGTATTATGTTTTCCATCTTTTGCGTTATTTTGCCGGGTAATAGCGCGCTCATCACTGTATATATACATTATCGCTTGAGCAATCACTTTCACTTCACTCCTAAGGGCAATTCCACGTATCTGTAAGATTCGATTCAACTGCCGTATTGACCTCAAGTCGCATCAATCATTTCGTGACAAGATAAAATACGGGAAGGTCTCTAACAACGTTCATTTTCTTTGCGGGTAGTTGCCAGATTGAGCGATTCATCACAACTTGGGGATGTCCTAATAATGATTTTCTAATAAGACCCTCGATCAAATGAGACGTCCCATATAATGAAAATGTTATATCCGTATCATCACCTTTGTACTTGTTCAAAAACATTGTCATATCGTCAAGGTAGAATCTAGTGATGAAAGTTAGGGATTTTTAATATTTTGAACCGTTTTCACACGTGTTAAAATTGTTCTTGACAGTGCACATATTTCCAAAAATATTCGTATACAGAGTGAGTTTTACATATGGAACGACTCAATTACTAGGGCGGTTCGATAAGTACTTATCCTTCAAAAAAACGAAAATTTTGGAAAATTGGCCATGTATTTTTGAACGAAGTGTCCTTTTAGCTTGATACACTTCTTGCCTGCAAAGGTAAAATAGTATATGTGAAAAAAATCGATTTTTGAATTTTCCGCCGAAACTGGATTATTTTTTCCGCTCTTTCTTATGCAATTTTTAGTTTATTTCTATCTCATTTAGTTTTCAAAATATGACACTGGTAAAACAGTATATTCCGCAAACTATACAAAGGCAGAAGAGTATACATCGTCTTACACTTCTTATCCTTGGTATTATGTTATTTCTATTTTTTGAAACTCTACTGGTAAAACAGGATATATGTGGAATATGCTTTTATACGGTAACATATTTCATAAAAACTGAGTCCCAATTCCAATGGTAAAATAGTATAACATTTCATATACTCTTACCATAGTATGACCAATGGGAATTTTTATCTCCTACGGTATATACGTATAAAGTCTTTTATACAGGGTGTTTCACTAATAATTGTCCATATAGTAACTGGAGAAACCTTAGCACAAAATACGAAGATTTAACCTAAAACACTTAAATAAAATGTGGTTCCTTACTGAGTTACAGGGTGTTTTATCTAAAAATTTAAAAACTATTTTTGCTCAGCATTTGAAAACTATTCGACGTATCCTTTTCATACTTGGCAGAAAGTATAGGTACTGTACAAACTACTAAATTACGTTAAACAAACGTTTCTGGCTATTACCAGAGGCGTACGACGGGAGAAAGTGAATGGTTGACCCTTTCCAAATTCTACACCACTGGCGGAATTGCTATTTTAGTTCAATTTTTGGATTCTCCAATACTGTCTATGAAAATAATATACTCTTCATTCGTAACGATAAAGTCATCAGTTTTCAAGATCTTTGAAGTTAAAAATGAAACGACACGGTTATTTTGATTAATGTATTGTGTCGCTTCATTTTTAATTTTAGTCCTGTCGCCAGTGGGGGTACAACGGCCTCCTTAATTCAGATGGACTTACCCAAGTTTTTTTTATGTATTTTGACCCTGAGAACACGAATTTTTTGGGTAACAGCCGATCCGGATGTCGATAAGACTGTTATAAACAAAGAACTTGAGGAATCACATAACAGCGATTTTTCGGAAAACAAAACATTTTTTTGTATTTTTTGGTTCATTCTAAGCAAAAAATGTTTTTACAAGTTTTTTCGTAGGATGCATAGTTTTCGAGATAAACGCGGTTGAACTTTCAAAAAATCGAAAAATTGCAATTTTTGAACCCGAATAACTTTTGATTGAAAAATAAAATAGCAATTCTGCTTACCGCAATTGAAAGTTCAAGTCAAATTCTATCGGTTTTGATTACTTTCATTGCTAAAAATTAATTTTTTTATTGTTAAACAAAGCTATAAACACATAGTGATTGAATGATGTTTTCAATGCATTTCTCATTTGAAATCCAACGAGTAGGCGCGCATACAGAGGATTTCTACGTAGATTACGGACATTAAAACGCATGCATTGGGCACGGGAAACACTGTATGTTTATGGCTTTGTATAACAAATAAGAACTTAATTTTTAGCATTGCAAATAATCAAAACCGATAGAATTTGATTTAAACTTTCAAATGCAGTAAGCAGAATTGCTATTTTATCTTTTAATCAAAAGTTATTCGGGTTCAAAAATGGCACTTTTTCGATTTTTTGAAAGTTCAACCGCGTTTATCTCAGAAACTGTGCATCCTACGAAAAAACTTGTAAGACCATTTTTTGCCGAGAATCACACAAAAAGATACAAAAAAATGTTTTGTTTTGCGAAAAATCGTTGTTATGTAATTCATCAAGTTCTTTGTTTATAACAATCTTATCGACATCCGGATCAACTGTTACCCAAAAAATTCGTGTTCTACGGGTGAAAATACATAAAAAAACTTAAGTAAGTCCATCTGAATTAAGGAGGCCGTTGTACCCCCCTGGCGACAGGACTATTTCAAATATCTCTAAAACTAATCATTTTATCGTTACGAATGAAGAGTATATTATTTACATAAAAAGTATTGGAAAATCAAAAAATTACACTAAAATAGCAATTTCGTCAGTTGCGTAGAATTTGGGAAGGGTCAACCAGCTACTATCCACTGTCTTACGCCTCTGGTAGTAGCTAGAAACGTTTATTTATCTTAATTTAATAGGGTGTACAGTGCTTACACTTTCTGCCAAGTTCGATAAGGATACGCGAAATAGTTTTAAAGGGACGGGGTCGAGTTCGCTCCCAATGGTAAGAATTTTACCTGAACTAAAAAAGGTAGAGTCCGAATTGGCTCCCATAGACAAAATTTATTTTACCTAAACATGTCGAAAATATCACCCAGCGTTGTCACTTCTTTCAAATTTTCTCTTTTTGTTAGAAACAGGTACCTTCCTAGAAATATCTATGGGAAAGGAGGAAGACCTACCCTTCGGTCCTAACTTAACTTTCGGCTATTAGAGTGTAGAACGCAAACCGGCCGATTTCAGGTAAGAGCGCAAAACGGTCGAGTGCATACCGGCCGACACCGATAATTTGTGTTAAAATTGCCACATATGCCAATGTTGAACTAAAACAAACTCTAAAAGTATTTGTCTAAAAGTATAATTTTCCTATAAAAAGTCTATATCACTATGTAAATTTCCTAAGCAGTATAAATATTACACGATTTGACAACAATGTCTAATGTTTCCGCGATTATATGAGAGCCTACCCGCATTCATGCGGGAGTCAATTCGTACCCTTCTAAAATATACCTGAACGAAGCGGAGCGAACTCGACTTCACCCTTTTAAAGTACTGGGTACAAATAATTTTTAAATTTTAATCATATGAATCATATCATAAATTAATCAAAATAACTGTGCCGTTTCATATTTAACTTCAAATATCTCGAAAACTAATAACTTTATCGTTACCAATGAAGAGTATATTATTTACGTAGAAATTATTGGAGAATCTAAAAATGGCACTAAAATAGTAATTCCTCCAGTGGCGTAGAATTTGAGAAGGGCCAACCATTCACTATCCCCTGTCGTACGCATCTGGTAGTAGCTAGAAACATTTGTTTATCATAATTTAGTAGGGTGTATAGTAGTCGCACTCTGTCAAGTATAAAAAGGATACGTCGAACAGTTTTAAAATGCTGAGCAAACATAGTTTTTAAATTTTTAGATAAAACACCCTGTAACTCAGTAAGGAACCACATTTTATTTAAGTGTTTTAGGGTAAATCTTCGTATTTTGTGCTAAGGTTTCTCCAGTTATTATATGGACAGTTATTAATGAAACACCCTGTATACTCTTTAGGTTTACTGGAAAAATGGTAAAACAGTATATGTCACTTTACCAGCACATTTGAAAAATCTACACCTATTTGCTGTTGTAATAATTATTATAATAACATACTTGTCTTATATTCCAAATTTCATTTGTCTTACTTTATAAATGACAAAACGGCACAGTAAAAGAACAAAAAGTCATTTATCTCAAAACTTACTTCTTTCACATATACTATTTTACCTTTGCAGGCAAGACTTGACCTAGCGATGATTCACCTTCTTTAACTCGTCTGAAAAATACCTTTTCTCGAGATATGCAAAGTAGGCTTCCGTGGTGGTGATGAACTCCTTATTTGACTTAAATTTCGGCCCTGCGAGTGACTTTTTCAATTTTGAAAACAAAAAGAAGTCATACAGGCCCAAATCTGGAGAATACGTTGGATGGAACAGCAGTTTGTAAGCCAATTCGATCAATTTAACCATGGCAATGACGGAGAAAAACGCAAAAGAGGGCATACTCATTAATGGTATGCTTATGAACAATATCAGATACGCAGATGACACCTTGTTAGTGACAGGATCAATTGAACATCTTCAAGCGTTATTGAACCGAATGGTGGCGTGCTGCGCGATATATGGACTCAAACTCAACGCAAGAAAAACAAAGTTTATGGTTATTAGTAAACAGGCAGCCGTAAATAATAATAACTATAACGTAAAAATCGTTAATGACTCAATGGAACGAGTAAGTAATCTTGTATATCTGGGTACTCATATTAATGAAAGCTGGAACCCTAGTACAGAAATAAAAAGTAGAATTGCCAAAGCAAGAACAAGTTTTATGAAATTTAAGAAAATCCTGTGCAGTCATGATCTAAATTTGGAACTTCGCATAAGAATGGTTCGATGTTATATTATTCCCAGTACTACTTTACGGGGTTGAAGCATGTACCCTGACAGAATCGCTTTTAAAAAACCTAGAAGCATTTGAGATGTGGGTCTACCGCCGTATTCTGAAGATCAGTTGGGTAGAAAGAGTCACAAACGAAAGGGTTTTGCAACGTTTGAATAAAAGTTTCGAAGTAGTGAACACGGTTAAAAGGCGCAAATTGGAATATTTTGGTCATATAATGCGTCATCCAAAAAAATATGACATAATTCACCTTGTCATGAAGGTAAAATAATGGGAAAAAGAAGTGTGGGCCGCCGTACAACTTATATATATATATATATATATATATATATATATATATATATATGTACATCCCGCTATCATTATGTCATCTTTTCATGTTGCAGTCATTTGGCATCACCAAGAAATACTATCATTTTCGAATTTTAATTCGTGTATGTTTGTTGAGCGCATTTTTTAACGCCCTGTATCGTTCTCAGTTTTCTAAAATTTTAATTTTAAAAATTTAAATTATATACAAAAATTTTTACACTTCATAACCATTTTGACTTCCACCACATAAAAATGTGTATTTCCCATCATTTTGCCGCTTTTCGACGTTGCCACGAGTTAAAAATACCGATCTTTTGAGGACAGGTAGAAAAGGTCTATTGTAAACTTAGAGGATGGAATATTTTGGTAAAATATTCCATCCTCTCAGATTATAAACTACATAAAAGGTAGGTTCTTTACCTGTTCAGCTGGATTACCAAGCAAGGGTCTAAATATTTTACGAGTTGAATTGTGTTTATTTGATTTCATCTGTTAAATTAAAATTTCTCATACCGACTTAAAATATTTGTTTGAAAAATTCATTTTATATTTTCGTTTAATTTACTTAGGGTTTTTGGTCAGAATTTTGAAGAAACGCTTGGTTTGACATAAAATTTGGGACACGTACCTATAGCTAATATGTTAAAGAAAAAAAGTGATATTGTGCCGATATGTGCTTTTGATCTGGAGGTGAGTTTCGTCGGTTATAGGGTATGAAAACAAATACGTTCAAATAAGTCCGGAATTGGATAAACTGACTAATTCTAAGCAACTTCTATTTTATAGCGTTTTTCACTAAGTCAATACTTTTAGAGATATTTGCGAGTGAATATGTTCATTTTTCAACAAAAAAAAAAACGTTTTTATACGGTTTTTCGCAAATAACTCAAAAAGTAGGTACTTTATTGAAAAAAAATTAGCAAATAGTAAATATAGCTTATAAAAAAGTGAAAAAATGGTATATGTGTCAGGTCTGTAGACCCAGTAGAAGCAGAGTTATTGCTAAGCTTTGTTTTAAAACCAAGAGGAGTAGGTAAACTAAATGGCAGATTCACACCCAAGAAAGTCACTAGAAATATCATCAGATAAATCTTCTTTTTTGGTTGATCATATCGGCCTTTGACGGTAATCTTGACTAAAAATCTAAAAATAAAAGGAAGAACGCAGAAAATACAAAAATTGCTGATAAAATAAATAAACTAACCTATGAAATGCCAATAGTGTCAAAATTTGATATGAGTAAAATTGCCTGAGGTTGTACCAATTACAAACAAGGTGTACGGCGCGGGAAATTTGAATGACTCCTCTTGTTTAAAAACAGACTATAGTGAAAAATAAGCTCTTATATCTCAAATTGCAAATCGAATATTTTAACGTGAAATAAAAAAAATGAAACACTTTTCTGGGAAAACTTATTACAACTTTCTTAAAGTGTTTAAGAAAACGTTTATTTTTATTTTTTTTTAAGTTTCCAGCAGCAAGAGTAAGCAGGTTACGCTCAAAATACAGTTGTTCCTTTTTTTTTTTGGTTAAAAATATTCTAAAAACTCCCTCTAATTAACAGCCCAAATGGAATTAATCGTTACCACTTCACAAGTAACTTTATGTATTGTTTGTGTTTGTAAGTTTCATCAGTTCAAAGTGCTTATTTGTGGAAAAATTTGGTTTTAAAGTAAATTTTTTTAAATCTTTAATTTTGAAAAAAAGACTTTTGTCAAAATAACTTAAAAATTATTAGTGATACCAAATATCTTAAAGAGTAAAAAATGTAGGTGTTGCTTTTTTAAATATTTGGAATTTTTTGATTTTCTGGAAGACAAAAATTGGTTAAGATATGGCTGTTCAAAATTTGCATATACATACTCGTGACTAGTGATTCGTTCGAGGCCTTTCAACAAAACTCCTTTCAAAAATAAGCATTTTGAACCAATGCAACTTACAGATCATATACAGGGTTTCCCCGAAAATAGTGCGTTCCTTAAAGGTATAGATAGAAAGCACAATGTAGAGCAAAAAAGTCTTATAATATTTTATTCTAAATTCAGCCGTTTGACCAAAAAACGAAAATACATTTTGATATGCAAATTGATACTCAATTAGTAAATAAACAAGGGGTCCCATTAGATTAAATTTCACAGTCACAGGTTCTTCTACGCCATGTTGCCAGGTCATATAAATTTATGAAAATAAAAATTTACTCTTATGGAGAACAACGTAATTTTTGTTGAAACGGTTAACTTTAGGAAAAAATGTTACAACACCTTTTTGTTCTAAATTGTGTATTATATCCACACCTTAAAGGAACGCACTATTTTCGGAGACACCCTGTATAAACATGCCATTTATCTAAAGTAACGTGTGAAGCGGTAACAATTAATTTTCATGACTTTCTTTTGCCAAAAAAAAGGGAACGATTTTATTTTCAGCGTAACTTGCTTACTTTTCACGCTAGAAACTGTTTTAAAAACACCAAAAAAAATTTTTTTTAAACACTTTAAAAGAGTTATGATGAGTGTTTCCCGAAAAGTGCTTTATTTTTTTGGTTATTTTACGTTGAAATATTCGATTTGGTATTTGACGAATAAGAACCTATTTTTCATTAGCTGCAACCCTGCTTCTACTGGGTCTACAGACCTTATACTGACACCTCTTTTTCATAAGCTATATTATTGCTAGGAATATTTTCTTCGATAAAATATGTACATACTTACTTTTTGAGTTATTTGCGAAAATCCGTCCAAAACGTGTTTTTCTATGAAAAATAAACATATTCACTCGCACATACCTCGAAAAGTATTGACCTAAAACTTTTATAGAACAAAATTTGCTTAGAATTAGAATTAGTCAGTTTATCCACTTCCGGACTTATTTTGCACGTATGTTTTTTCACCTCCAAGAAGGGGTGAAAGTCACATCCAGGACAAGAGAACATATCGGCATAATCTCACTTTTTTCTTTGGCATTTTAGCTACGTGTGTGCCAAATTTTATGTCAATCCAAGCGGTTCTTTAAAATCTGGAGGTTTTGCGATATTTTATCGTGAGTGAATGGAATAATAATTATTACAACGGCAATTATTGCCGTTGTCACTTTTAGATAAGAAGTCATTATCACAATGATATAGTCAGGTTAACTGAATTGTATAATTATTGTTTTTATCATTAAATGTGAAAACCTAGAATTATCCATGTCTGTCCGTCAATAAACACAACTCGTCTATTAGTAGGACAGAAAGAATGACAAATAAGGTGTCAAATGAAAGCCTATAACCAAAATATGATATTACATGTGAGAAGTTTGACCTCGGACTGCCTGTTCCACAGTTGCAACCGAAAGTACTGTTTTAAATTCGTCGAAATAGTACAAACTATTGGTCAACACGACTAAGAAAGACCAGAACAAATACATACTTCCGGTTTCATGCCTGTCTGTTCGTCCATATCTGTAGGTGAACAAAATTCATCCGTCATATCAGCTGACAAAAAGTTACACGAAGGGTTCAAATATCGACTGCCGGTTCAACTTCCGGTCACTTTTTGTGAAAAATTAGAACTTACGATGTCCAATTGCTTGTTACAATTTTTTTTATAAGTGTTCTACTCTATCTATTCTGACTTTTCATTAACTTACTTAGATCACATATAATTTAATACAGTTTTGATGTCAGGGTCTTCAAAATTTATGTGGTGAGTTCCGGTATGTGATGAATGAAAAACGACTCCATAAGCAGAAGAAAAAAGTGTTCTCAAGACCTAAGACAATACATCGACTCACAAGAGCGTTGTGACAGTAGCAAAAATTCGAGTTGGGGTTCTAATTACTTTCTCATGCGGCTTACTCTCCTGACTTGGCCCCCTCCGATTATTAAGTGTTCCCAAATCTGAAGAAATGATGGGCGAGTCACAAAGTTTCACAAAAAAGCGAATATTTCGCGAAATGAACGTCAGATCGAAAAACTAAAAAATGCGTGTTCAATATTTTTCAAAAGTCTATCGAATGATACCAAAAACGAACCCCCACGGAAAGGGGTGAGGAGTAAATTAAAAATTTTAAATACGAACCCTGCGATATTTCGCGAAATGAACATCAGAGTGCCAGTGTGTGCTTTTTTTCTGGGGATGAGTACCACCCCCTTCTCGAGTGTGAAAAAATATAGGTCCAAATAAGTCCGTAAGTGGATAAACTAATTAAATTCCTTGTAACTTTTGTTTTTAGATGGTTTTTCGCAAATAAATCAAAAAGTAAGTATTTGATCGAAAAACTATTCCTAGCAAATATAAAGCTTATAAAACAGTAAAAAAAATGATGTATGTATGAAGTCTGGACACACAATAAAAACAGAGTTGGAGCTAATCAAAAGTTGGTTCTTATTCGTCAAATTCCAAATCGACTAGTTCAACGTAAAATGTCCAAAAAATAACGCACTTTTCGGGGAAAACCCGCCACAAATTTTTTAAAGAGTTTAAAAAAAGTTTTATTTTTGTTATATAAAAAGTATCTATTCTATCACCATCAGCATCAAAAGTAGACCGGGCAGTATCGTCGCCCCCGCTAGCGAAATTATTCCGATTCGATTTTTTTGCACAAACTTACTCAAAAAGAGGTCCTTATAACATATCCAAAGGGTGCCGGGCGGTGCATTGGTCGAAAAATTGTTTAAAAAATTTTTTTGAAACAAATTCACAAAAACAATTTTTTCATTTCGAACAATTTTTTTTAGATAACTTGTGTCATTCTGGGCAAAAAAGGTGTCTTGCCATTTTTGTTTAAAATTGATTGTTGTCGAGTTATATGCGATTAAAAATTTGAAAAATGCGAAAATGGCCATTTTTAAGTCTTAATAACTCGATTAAAAGTTATTATTATGAAATTAAAAAGTGAGCAGATCAAGTTTCAAACCCTTGCTTCAAGGTCCTTAAGAGATTTTTGTCATTATTTTATTACAAAGCTGTTATTTTTAATTATTAATAATTAGCGCTATAGTCCCGGATTTATCGTCGCCCCTGTTAGTGAAATTATTCCGATTCGATTTTTTTGCACAAACTTACTCAAAAAGAGGTCCTTATAACATATTCACAAGGTGCCGTGGTCGAAAAATTGTTTAAACAATTTTTTAAACAAATCCACAAAAATAATTTTTTCACTTTGAACAATTTTTTTTTAGATAATTTTGGACATTCTGAACAAAAAAGGTCTCTTGTCAATTTTCTCTAAAATTGATTGTTGTCGAGTTATACGCGATTTAAAACCTGAAAAATGCGAAAATGGCCATATAACTCGACAAAAATCAATTTTAGAGAAAAATCTCAAGATACCTTTTTTGCTCAGAATAACCCAACTTATCTAAAAAATCGTTCGTAATGAAAAAATTATTTTTGTGAATTTGTTTAAAAAATTGTTTAAGGTGATACAGTAGCGATCAACAGGTAGCCAAAACGCGTTCCAAGATTGCGGCTGTAATTTTGAATATTTTTTCAAGATATTTGGCACACCTATCCGTAATATAATAAAGAATGGCGGTACAGAGCCCAATTTGAAAAATATATTGGGTAATATTTGAAAATTATTCTGTAATTAAATACAATATTAAAAAAACGAGCCTGTACCGCCATTAAGAAGAACAAAAAAATACACTTTCTTCAAATAAACTTTTTTATCCGATGCCTAGATTTTGTGTCATTTTGGAACTACTAAAATGTTTTATTTCATTAGTCCAAAACAAAATTTAAATTTTTTAATTCGACAAAATATTTCCACGCACAGGCTGTGGTCTGTATTAATTCGAGAACCAAGAGAGACAGCTCATTAACCGCCTTTCATTTTTTCTTAGAAAATAAACGATCTCTACACAAAGTACTTATAGGATAATACGCCGCCGTTATGAAATGATTGTAGGATGTTAAAATGACGAAGGATGTTTTACCCGGAAATCCGAATTTTATATACTTTTGTTATATTTAATACCCTAATAGCACACGACGTCCTTTGGACCTCCAAAATAGGTCAATTTTTGGTCCTAACGTCCATGGACCATAAACGGACGTCCTTTGGACGTCCGACGCTGGACGTACTTCGGGTGTACTAAATATGTACGTCCTTTGGACGTCCGGCGTTGGACGTCCGGCGTTGGACGTCCGGCGTTGGACGTCCTTCAGGTGGACTAAATATGTACGTCCTTTGGACGTCCGGCGTTGGACGTCCTTCGGGTGGACTAAATATGTACGTCCTTCGGACGTCCGGTGTTGGACGTCCTTCGGGTGGAATAAATATGAACGTCCTTTGGACGTCCGTACTCGGACGAAATACGGACCTTTTCCAATCGTCCATATTGGACATATTCTACCAATAAGGGGATTAAACAGCAAAATTATTTAATAAAATATTAACTTAATTATGTTAATAAAATAGTTTAAATGGAAAAGATTATAAATCATATTTAATTCAAAACTGTATATGTAGTTTAATATCTAATACATGTTTTTGTTTTTATGTAAAGTGTGAAAATCTGATCGGTAAATTATTCGTTATGTCCACTCTACATCAACAATAAATTGAACAAGAAATTGACTAAGTTATTCAAGGCCAAATTTGACGAGTACAAAATGTATGATTTGTAAAAGAAAATGAAGGAATTTGATGAAATAGAACAATTGGATATGTTTTATTTTGTCAAATTTCTTTATTTTCTGTTTATTCACGGCAAAATTGGAAGTAGAATTGTGTTTTGTATAAGCCAAATTTGACCTTGAATAACTTGTCGTCAATTTCTTGTTCAATTATTGTTGATGTAAAGTGGACTTTATAATGTTTTATTATTCCCGTTACCAAGATGATAGAAGTTTGGTGGTTAATTCTAATAAGCAAAAATATAATTTTTATCAATGTATCCTTACTACAGATGAATATTGAGAGCATCTTTTTGAAGTTGAGCGTACGTGTGCCCAAAATAGGTCCAGTTTTAGTCCTAATGCGGATGGACTATAAATGAACGTCCTTCGGACGTCCGACGTTGGACGTACTTACGTGTTGAATAAATATGAACGTCCTTTGGACGTCCATTGGACGTCCGTGCTCGGACGTCCGTTGGACATTGACATCGATCCGTGAGCGTCATCTGCAAAGAAGAAAATCACAAGCCAGGACAACCAATCCAAATAGTGAGTGTTTCAAACTTTTGTGTTGTGTTGTCAAAAGTTTATTTAATTATTTATGTTTTTCCTTACATACTTACATATTTTTTCAAGCTTTTTGGTATATTTTTCATATTTTTTACTATATTTCGATAAAAAAATTCTTCGCAGTTTTATCCTAATCAACATCATCATCATTCTATCCAAAAAGGCAAATCGCCAAAATCGCAATTTTATCATAATATGATATGTATATTTGCATTTTACCACATTTTTTCGATGTTTTGAATTGTGTATCTATCTATATTTTGTATATCACCCCTCCTCGGGGTGAAACTCACCCCCCAAATTCACATACTAATTTGTAAGTACACATACTTTGTAAGTATGGAATAAAGGTTGCTTAATATTAATCAGTTTATCGAAGTCCGGACTTATTTTGAACGTTTTTCACCCCAGAGAAAGAGTGAAACTCACCCCAGGACAATAGCACACATTGGCACAATATCACTTTTTTTCTTTGGCATGTTAGCTATGCGTATGCCAAATTTCATGTCAATCCTTTAAAATTTACAGCAAAAACCATCAAAGAATGTAGTAATACTTGTTTTCATGAAGTCGGTGATAGAGTTTGACAAATCTTTATGGTTGTTAAATATCTTTTAATTTGTGTATTCGATTTTTAAAGGTAGGTACTATATACGTCCATTTGGCACAATAAAAAATAACCTTCGACCGGTACATATTGCTTGTATCGATGCTCGGTGCATTGTTCAGTCATAAATTTTACCTGTCCCTATAGCGTCGGCCGTCGGGTCCTATTGTAAATTATTATAATAATAGTCCGTCTCGGTATTTTATTATTTCTGTCATAAGTATCTCTGTGGAAATGCAAATGCTGCTTGTAACATCCCAAAAACCAGCTCTACTATTAATTGTACTCGTATAAATAAGTGTATAATATGTACCTACCTACTTATTTATTGTATTCATTTATAGACCTGGATCCCGCGTAATAAAAAAAGTTGATTAACAGCAAGCTGAAAATTTGTTAATAGCTTCACGGTGTCTAGTCGGACAAACTTTGATGTACGGGAATACTGGAACCGGGGAAGTTTTAATTGTGGAACAGGTTAAAAACTTGGAACATCAGACTACCGAAAACGTTCCATGTATTTTGTCGGACAGAACTTCCAATTGATTTGTTACCATTTCATTAAACTCTTATGCAAAAATCTGACTGCGTACCAGTCTACTTTTATTCTCTTAATATTTTTACTTAAAAAAAGTGTACTACAATCATCTCGCTAAACTTAATATAACTGTTTTCGAGATAAACCCATTTTAAATCTGCGATATAACATAATTTTTTGCATAATATTGTAGTTAAATCCGAAAAATCAACTTAAAACCATAATAATAATTGTGCCAATTCTCATTTATGTCATTTATATTTTTGGAGATTTTATGGTTTATAAGTTATTTTTCGAGTTTAGCGAGACGAATGTAGTATATATTTTTTAAGTAATAATATTAAGAGAATAAAAGTTTTGATTCGAAAAGTATATGTAATGTAGAGTTCCCTCAGCGATGTGATATAATATTATTCCAGTATAGCTCCCCGTGCATGACAAGCTTATGGAGGTAGCCCATATAGCCTAGGCTATAATATTATTAAAAAAATCACTTAGATGGGACAATGGCTTTAGGAAATTCGAGACATCAAAAATGGCCCATTTTTAAGGTGGTGCGTTAATTTCTTGGAGAAATGTAATTATAATTTAATGTAAATAATCTAATATCCAATAATTGTAAATTAATATAAGATGTAATATAAGTTCCTTAAAAAATATATTTTTTATTTCCCACAATACATTCTCCACAGGTATAAATATCGTCTCTAGACGTCCACCGAACGTCCTCCCAGGACGTTAGATGGATGATCGGCAGCAATACATTGGACCAAACTGGGACGTCCTATGAAGGCCCAATTGACGTCCACCGAACGTCCCTTCGGACGTTAGGTGGACCTCCATTGGGCGTTTGGCAACGTGGAATTTGGACCAAAATTGGACGTCCTGTTAAGGTCCAATTCACGTCCCCTAAGACGTCCGATTAAGATCCAATTTACTCCGATTAAGGTCCAATTTACGTCCAATTAAGGTCCCATTTACGTCCGATTAAGGTCCAATTTACGTCCGATTAAAGTCCAATTTACGTCCGATTAAGGTTCAATTTACGTCCGATTAAGGTCCAATTTACGTCCGATTAAGGTTCAATTTACGTCCGATTAAGGTCCAATTTACGTCCGATTAGGGTCCAATTTACGTCCCCTAGGACGTCCGATTAAGGTCCAATTTACGTCCGATTAAGATCCAATATATGTCCCCTCGGACATTAGATGGACGTCCAATGGACGTTCGGTAGCGCGACATTTGGACCAAAATAGGACGTATAAAGGACGTTCCTCGGACGAAAACGGACGTCCAATGGACGTCCCTAAAGTCCGTGAAGGACGTCCATTGGACGTCCTTGTGCTATTAGGGTAGGTACCTACCTATAATTCTGGTGATTTTTTAAATCCTCTATTGTTAAGAGAATTTACACCTTTAGCCAAAGTTTTACGATTTTCTAACGGAAATTAACAAGTTATTTTAAATACGCACCAATTATCGATGTTGAAAGGAGTTTTTCAAGTTATAAAAATATTTTGTCTGATCAAAGAATATGTTTCCTCGTAAAGAATTTGGAAAAAACACAATTGTAGTGAATTATAATCGAAGATATATTTATAGTGATATTGTTGTTTTATTTTAAATAGGTAACTATTAGTAGCAGTTTTTGTAAAAACTGTAAATAAATTGCATATATAAAAAATGATTTTATTTGAAAAATAATAAATAAGATTACTAAATAAGACAGAAAATTTGTGGTTTCCCGAAATGCGCATTTTTTGAATTTTTGTGCATATCTTGCGCATATTTCGTAATTTTTTACCGCATATATATGCGAATATTTCATCAAAATTGATCGCATATAAATCCGCTCCCTAGTCATTGTATTCTGTGGCTGATTCCAATGATTTGAGCCGCCGTACGACACGTTGGGACCAATGGGAGTGAAGATACGTAACTAATACCTATCAAGAGGTTTACTCAAGCTTCTTTTCTGTACTTATACCTACCACTCGGTATAAGTACAAAAAAGAAGTTAATTATTTATATGGGAAATAAGCCACAATTAAAATGAAAAAAATAATTTTATTAACGTTTCGACGCCCAAATCGGGTGCCGTTGTCAAAATACAAAATATTACTTAAAAAAAGAAGTTTGTGTAAACTTTTGCACAACTGTGTAAATACTAAAGAAAAATCTAAAATATTAAAAAAAAATAGTGGAATCCGTTAATCTGTTCTCGAAAAAATTAGCTATGAAAATGAGCATAATTTTCTATATCCCTAACTTTTGACGAGCAGTTTAGCTTAAATGGGGAAAAGCGGTAAGCTTATACCAAACACCAGTAGGAGGCATTCAATTAATTGAGGAAAAAAATTAAATGGATAACAATATTCATTTCAGTTATAGAAAAGGCATTGCCCCGCTAGAATGGTTGAAATCACAAGTAACAATTAATAGTCCTACAAAAAAGACAGGCGCTTGAAAGTGATAAGACCATTGAACAATAAGCCTGCGAACTGCCTTTTAAACACATTCTTAAAAATAATCCATAACACAATTAAAAAAAGGTTTGTTAAGAAATTCTTTTATAGACTTCAGAAATTCAACAACTTCTCCTGATTATGTTTAAAAAACGTACGGAATGCACTAAATGAAAAAAAGAAGAAAAAGATTTATCATACCGTTATACTCTAATATATTCTTACGTTGAATATTTGATGCTTCCCTGTAGAGTATAAAACGGACAGTTGTGTTTTTCCCGTGAGCTGCCTTGTTTAGTCTTCTTTGTCGTTCTATTCGTTAAATCCTATCCTCTCAAGTCACAGCGTCAGAAAGCAGTGGGTATATGCAGTGAACGGGAGGGCCTATGTCGAGCAGTGAACGTTGGGGCCCTTTCGCGTTTATCATATGTAGAGAAGTCGCTTGTCAAAAACTGGACGTATGTAATCGTATTCTATTTGTTAAATACTCTCACCTAATATGTCATACCATGTGTGTTAATCCATTTTATTTCTACAATTTTAAAGTGTTATTACATGCCGTCATTTTCATTTGTCTACACCATCTTATTCTGCCAGTTAAATCCCATCATTTCAGACGCTGTACGTCACGATTGAACCAATAGAACCGTAGATACAAGACTAAGGCCCTTTTGACATGATGCTGTAATTGATTTTCATACGTCATTGTATTATATTAGTCAAATCCAGTTATTTTAGGTGCTGTACGCCACGATTGGACCAATAGGAGCGAAGATACGTAAATAAGGCCCTTTTGACATATTGCTGTATTTGATTTTTCTGTGTCATTGTATTCTGTTCATTAAACCCTACCATTTGAGCTGCTGTACGTCACAATTGGACCAGTAGGACTAGATATACATAACTAGGGCCCTTTTGACTTGTTGCTGTATTTGATTTTTCTGTGTCATTGTATTTTATTTGTCAAGTCCTATTATTTGAGATGCCGTACGTCACGATTGGTCTTATAGGACCGAAGATACGCGACTAAGGCCCTTTTGACATGAGGTTGTATTTGATTTTTCTCTCATTGTATTCTGTTTGTCAAATCCTATCATTTGAGGTGCTATACATCACGATTGGACCAACAGGACCGAAGATACATAACTAAGGCCCTTTTGACATATTGCTTGTTTGATTTTTCTGTGTCATTGTCTTCTATGATGTCTAAGGCATATCTCTGATATGCCCTATTTTTAAATTGGACTTCGTAAGTCCTAGGTTTTCACCCACAAGCTTTTATTTGACACCTCATTTGTCATTCTACCCGGTATAATGGCGGAGGAGTTATATTGGCGGTCGTACGGACCGACAGAAAGAGTACCCAGCTCAAATATCTCACCTTTAGTACCATCCTTGGATTATAAGCTTTCATTTGACACCTCATTTATTATTATAGCTGGTATAATGATAGAGGAGTTACATTCGCGGTCGGACGGACCCACCGACAGACCGCCTAGGTCAAATATCTCACCTTTAGTACCATCCTTGTATTACCAGCTTACATTTGACACCTTATTTGTCATTCTACCTGGTATAATGACGGAGAAGTTATATTCGCGGTCGTACGGACCGACAGAAAGATTGTCTAGGCCAAATATCTCACTTTTAGTACCATCCTTGGATTATAAGCTTTCATTTGACACCTTATTTATCATTTTACTTGGTATAAAGACGCAGAAGTTATAGTCGCGGTCGTACGGACCGGCGGAAAGACAGCTTAGGTCAAATCGCTCACCTGTAGTACCATCATTGGATTATCAGCTTTCATTTGACACCTCATTTGTCATTCTACTTGGTATAAAGACGCAGAAGTTATAGTCGCGGTCGTACGGACCGGCGGAAAGACAGCCTAGGTCAAATCGCTCACTTGTAGTACTATCATTGGATTATCAGCTTTCATTTGACACCTCATTTGTCATTCTACCTGGTATAACGACGGAGGGGTTATATGCGCGGTCGTACGGACCGACGGAAAGACAGCCTGGGTCAAATATCTCACCTTTAGTACCATCCTTGGAATATAAGCTTTCATTTGACACCTCATTTGTTATTCTACCTGGTATAATGACGGAGAAGTTATATTCGCGGTCGTACGGACCGACAGAAAGATTGCCTAGGCCAAATATCTCACCTTTAGTACCATCCTTGGATTATAAGCTTTTATTTGACACCTCATTTATCATTCTACCTGGTATAGTGATTGAGGAGTTACACTCGCGGTCGGACGGACCGACGGACAGACCATGTAGGTCAAATATCTCACCTTTAGTACCATCCTTGGAATATCAGCCTTCATTTGACACCTCATTTCTCATTCTACATGGTATAATGACGGAGGAGTTATATTCCCGGTCGTACGGACCGTCGGAAAGACAGCCTACGACAAATATCTCACCTTTATTACCATCCTTGGAATATAAGCTTTCATTTGACACCTCATTTGTCATTCTACCTGGTATAATGATGGAGGAGTTATATTGGCGGTCGGAGGGACCGGCGCACAGATCGCCTAAGTTAAATATCTCACCTTTAGTACCATCCTTGTATTATAAGCTTTCTTTTGACACCTCATTTGTCATTCTACCTGGTATAATGACGGAGGAGTTATATTCGCGGTCGGAGGGACCGACGGAAAGACAGCCTAGGTCAAATATCTCACCTTTAGTACCATCCTAGGATTATCAGCTTTCATTTGACACCTCATTTGTCATTCTACCTGGTATAATGACGGATAAGTTATATTCGCGGTCGGAGTGACCGAGTCACAGACCGCCTAAGTCAAATATCTCACCTTTAGTACCATCCTTGTATTATAAGCTTTCTTTTGACACCTCATTTGTCATTCTACCTGGTATAATGACGGAGGAGTTATATTTGCGGTCGGAGGGACCGACGGAAAGACAGCCTAGGTCAAATATCTCACCGTTAGTACCATCCTTGGATTATATGCTTTCATTTGACACCTCATTTGTCATTCTACCTGGTATAATGATGGAGGAGTTATATTCGCGGTCGTAAAGACCGACGGACAGACCGCCAAGGTCAAATATCTCACCTTTAGTACCATCCTTGGATTATCAGCTTTCATTTGATACCTCATTTGTCATTCTAGCTGGTATATTGACGGAGGAGTTGTGGTTACAGAGAGACGGACAGACGGACGTGGATAATACAAAGTTTTCACATTTTTTCAAAATTGGGTGAAAACAATAAAACATGATGCCAGACTGATTTCTTTATGAAAATAATATATACATTCTCAAATTGTCTATTTTTCGTTGTGAATAATATTGTATTCAACAGTGATGCCAAATTTCTGATGCCAAAATGATTGATAATGAAAGTGGGATATACGTTTTCATGTATATAACGGCAGCGACAAAACGGTAAAACACTGAACTAAATGTATATAATATTTTCACTGTACGATCATTTTGGACTCAAACATTTTATGGAATAAACTTATATAACTTAGTAAGAGGTAAACAAGGAAAGCTGATATATTAAAGTAACATCAAGGAATCAAATCTCTAACTACCGAGCTGATTAGACTTCTGGTAGCAAGTACAGGAATAAAGTTATTAAGGTAGTGTAAAGTGGCATCGATATACAGATGCCACTTTGCAAGACGATGCCAAATCGATGGTAAATGCATAATGTATCGATGCCAAATTGATAGTAGGATGTATATATATATATATATATATATATATATATATATATATATATATATATATATATATATATATGAAAGGAAACGGCGATTGCATTTTATTTCACTTCGACCACCACCGATATTCTACACGACGTGTTTCGAGCTCATGTCAAGCTCTCGTCAGGAACATCTAGGTGGATGGTCGAGGTGTAAGAAAATGCTTTTGGCCTTTCTGGTAATAATAAAATAACCAGACTTCAGTACACTTGGTACGACATCTATATGAATTAAATGAAAAGATTTCTCTGGTATACAGAAGAAATCTTTTCCGTAGCGGACGCGAAAATGTAAATTTCAAAGTCTTCATAAAAGACGATGAACGACAAAAGACACCTCTTTGTGTCACAGATTTGTCTACAAAGCCACGTTATTCGCTACACATTCGTCAATAACGGAGAAGAACCGTGATATGAAAGGAAACGGCGATTGCATTTTATTTCACTTCGACCACCACCGATATTCTACACGACGTGTTTCGAGCTCATGTCAAGCTCTCGTCAGGAACATCTAGGTGGATGGTCGAGGTGTAAGAAAATGCTTTCTGAAAGGCCAAAAGCATTTTCTTACACCTCGACCATCCACCTAGATGTTCCTGACGAGAGCTTGACATGAGCTCGAAACACGTCGTGTAGAATATCGGTGGTGGTCGAAGTGAAATAAAATGCAATCGCCGTTTCCTTTCATATCACGGTTCTTCTCCGTTATTGACGAATGTCTCCGTCTTCCAATCCTTTCTTAGACATGGCTTCTTCGACTTCATTTTTCCAAGATCTTCTAGGTCGTCCTCTTCTTCTCGTTCCTCTTGGGCTCCATTCTGCAACCTTGTTTATCCAAGTGTTTTCTGCTCTGCGTACGTGGCCGTACCATTTCAGTCTTCTCTCGTCTATATATTGCAGGGCATCTTTTTCCACTTGCATTCTTCTCGCTTAAAAACCTACGCCAATGGTTTGGGGAAACTAGCACTGAACTGTTTCGTGCGGCTATAAATAAGACAGTGATTGTTAATATGCTGGGAAACATGAGAGCCAACGATCGACAAGCTATCTCGGCACCTTAAGAAGAAGAATGACGGAGGTGTGAGATGGAGCATTGTCATGGTGGAAGAGTATTATTTTCTTCCTCAATTGGTGCTGTTTTTTCTGAAAGTCGACGTCGAATCAGGCCAATAATGCGGCATAGTAAAGCCTGGTGATCGTTTTGCCCTCTTCCATGAAGTAGATGTAGATCACACCTTGCGAATCCAGAAAATGGTGGCTATCACCTTTCTGGCCGATTGGACAGTCTTCGCCCTCCTCGGAGCACGTTCGTGGGGTGACGTCCACTATATCGTCTGTTCCTTGGTCTCTGGTGTATATCAGTGGAACCATATTTCTTCGACGATTATGAAACAACGTAGAAAATCTTTTGGATTACGCTTAAACAGTCTCAGACACTGCTCTGAAGTGGTCTCATGGTTGCGTTTATTGTTCGAAGTTAGAAAATGCGGCAGACATCGCGCCGACAGCTTTTTTATGTCCAATATTTCATGCAGGTTATAACCAACGAAATCTTTTGAAATGCCTACTGTCTCAGCTATCTCATGCACGTTCAGTCGGCGGTCTACCAATACGAGATCGTCGATTTCCTTCACATAATCCGCAGTGGAGAAGAGTCACCGTTTAGAAAATTCAAGCGCTTTTTGATTTCGCTGCGGTATTTCCCTTCTAAAAGCAAGAGTGGAATCACCGACTGATATAGCTTTTTTCATTTTTCTAAAATCACCAAAGACGCCCGCTTACACACGCGGTCAAAACAAAACTATGAGTCTATTTGGCTGATATAGTCGGTTCGCTAAACTCAGACACAACTGGCTAGTGATTTTAGTAGGTAATGTTTTTGTTTTTTGCCAATTTTGGCAAAATTACTAACTATTTAGTAATTATTAACTATTTCGTAATTATTTTTTTACCAAATTGGCAAAATTACTTGCTATAATCACTAGCCAGTTGTATCTGAGATTAGCGAACCGACTATATTTGGATATAAGCCGTCTACACAAGAAAGTATAACACTATAACTCTTACGACAGTAGCGCCATCGAGCAGAGAGGCTAACCCTCATCTCAAAATTTTATTAAATTGTAAGAAATGATTAATTTATATATTTATTGTACAATACGGAACTTGCACATAAAAATATTTTTGCATAAAATTGTTAATAATTTATGTTTAAAAATGTTATATTCAAAATATTAAGTCTTAACAATGAATGGTGTACGTACAACATCTGATCAAAGTTCCGCCCAAAATTTCCTTTTCAAACAACTTCAAAAGCGCGAGCTGGGGTCTGACGTCACCAACCACTGTTCTCGTTCGCCCGTTCGGTGAGCTATTGCATGGAATTCATTTTGCCGTTGCTAGTTATGCGTGTCGAATAACTGTGTTGTTTGCTCGGTGTTTATATTATTGTATTTAGTGGATAATATACTTTATCAAAATTGAAAACAAATCTGCCTAATATAAGTACTCTATAGTACCGGAATGCCAAAGCACAACTGTCAGAATATTCAACAAACTTTTTTTACTCTACTAGCAGAACCAAAAACGTCGATTAAAATGGCTAAAGGCAGGCTTGCGAGATAAAAAGGATATTTCACAAAGTAGCAAAGGTCTTTATTTCTGTAAGGATCTAGTATTTATCTAATTAGGTACCTAATAAGACATTTTATATTTCAAGAATAAATATTAGTTGTTGTTTCATAAAATGTGCCTACTTAAACTTGTTTATTGGTTAAAGTTGGAACAAGACATGGATAACTATATATAATTCAAGCTTAAAGGTGGTCCCAAAATTATTAAGTCAGGTGTTGTCCCGTACATATTTGATTGTCAACTAGATAGAAAACGAGCTTTTTCTCTGCCTGTGAGGGAAGCAGCCCTTAAAAGGCTTAAACGACAACTTCTTGAAGATACCGCTTCTACATCTAAGTCTGTTTTAGAGGGCAATGATGATAAGAGAGAGTGTGATCCTAATTTCACAAACTTAGTTCAATCAGGACTTGAATTAAACCCACCAGCTTTACCTCAAAAACGGTATCTCAATAAAGGTATTCAGTGTAAATTTCAAAGGAGTGTTACATTCGAGTTGTCACCATTGCAAATACATAATAAGGATGCAGAAACTTCACCTATAAAAGACTTGAAACATTATTTGAAGATACAAAAAGTGAATCAGGAAGTTCTGTATTTGAAGATAATATGACTATTGGTACGATGCAAGTGATTCTGTATCTTGTGATGAAGATGCGAAAGAAGAGGAAGCAAAACAATTTAAAGGTTTGTCTCTGAATTGTACAGTGTTGAAGTTTCAATACAGACCTAGATTGTATACGTTTCATTTTATACGTTTTAGTTAATGGAAATAAAACACAAACAATGCATCTATTTTTAACTCTAAAAAAGATAAGAACAGGATATACATTTATGTCTCTTGGAGATGATTTTGCCATAAGCGAAAGAAATGCTTCGAGAATATTTGCAAAATCTGTTCCATTAATTAGTAAATATTTTAAAATCTTGTATTTTTAATCTCCAAATTGGTTCAATTAAATTAAATTTACCATTAGCATTTCAATTATTAAAAACAAGTAAAATGTATTATACAATCCCCAGAATAACATAATCGCTTTGTTTTGAAAAACCGTCATGAGTAATAGTACTTATGCGTTTTAAACCGTTTAGAAAAGAAGCAATTTCTAAAGATTTATAAATTTCACTTTGAAACTATACAATTGATTGTAGAACTATACAAGAATACAAATTCTACTACCTGGTAATTTCCAATTAAATGCGATTAAACAATGTAATATACAATTCTCGTAATACTCTAATCGCGTTGTTTTCGACTCCTAGCCCGGTTGACCGTGGTCCGTGACGTCAGACCAATAGAAGCACGTTCAAGCGCCTCCTCAGAAATTTGAATTTCATAGCATGTTCAAAGCCTCGTAATAAACGTATTGGTTAAAAATATTTGTCTTTTTTGCATGTAAGCGTTTTAAGATCATGTTACCTTATGTTTTTTAATATAATTTTAATATTTAAAAATTTATGCAAGTTCCCTATTGGTATAAGGTGAAGGTCATGAAATGAAACACTCACACGCAGACACACACACATGTAGAATAATATGTCTAAATCCTCATTTTATACAGATTATGAAAATTCTTTTGTGCCATATCCAACTTAATTAAACGAGACATAGTCTTAGATCCGAATAGGAGGTCAAAATGTACCCATCTGCTTGCCGGATGAAACATTCTTTTTATTAAATTTCATACATAGAAAAATATTTCTAGCATGGGTTACCTATCAAAATCGTGTCATAGCTATCCTTAAAGTATGGTAGAATAATTTTATTTTTAAATTAAATAAGCATATTCAGTACAATTCATAGATTACCCAAGGAAAAATACTGAAAAATAAGCCAACGGTGGCAAATTTTTAGAAGACACCTCAAAATATAATGAATTTTGCGGTGGACATCAGAACGCATCATTGAATCATGGTAAACAAAAAATTCAAAAAGATTTTATTAGCTTTTGAGTTTCTCGAGGTAACGCTTTCAAGTTTTTTAGTTTTATCTAATTTTGACTTTTTGATACCACTCCGAAGTCAAAACAACGAATTTTTTTGTAAAAAAGGGTGAAAATTAACATATTTATTATTGTTAAACAAAAAATAAGCATACAACAAAAAATATCTCGACAGCGTTACCTCAAGGAATGTTTAAAGAAAATATATACAAAATTCCAGGTGGGTCGGTCAAGCAGTTGTTGAGTTACAATGTCTACAGCCTTTGAAAAAAAGAGTTTTGAGAAAAACGCGTTTAAAGTATTGCCAACTTTTAGTTTCAATTTCTTTTTTGTCTTTCAAATCGTAAAATGATGCACACCGAAATATCTTTTTGAATCGCAGAGTAATTTACAAACGAAAATAAAAACAGCTGTTGACCGTTTGTTCACTACGTTCAAGCGTGCTGGCGCGAACCTGCTGCAAATCGAGTCGAAGCTAGGGCTATTTAACACTATCTCCCTACCTAAGCAAGCAAGCAATTTGATTTAACCCGACCTGTGGGATTTGTTCACCCTCTCGAAGGAGTACATTCGGGTGTAACAAGTCATTGGGGCGAGGTGTTTTGACCCGAGTTATACAGGGATCACCCCACCTCGCTCCAATGCCCCAGGCCATCCCTTTCCCCCCCATAGCACGCTGATGCGCGATGGAGGCACAACTATCGTAGCCAAATGCTCTTCACAATGGAACCCTGGGTAATAAGATTCCACTGTGGTGTCCTAATCGAATGCAAAAAACTAGGCCCAGCGTGATGCGCTCTATGCCTTTATCTTCTTAATAACTTATCCGCGGTACTAAAAATTGCTTGCTTGGGCCCCGAGTCATCGTGCCGAGCCCCACTGAGCCCTGTTGGGCCCTGCTGGGCCCCGCCCGATGACTCGATGCTCTAATTTTTTTGTGTTTTTGGTTTTTTTAATTTTTTTGGGGGCTTTCGCCATTTTTTTATTTTATATGAATTTTTTTGGGGGCTTAAGGCCCTTCTAATTTTCTAATATTTGCTTACCTTGGAGGTGGTCGTGGTACTTGGACTTCGTGGGTAACGCTATCTTCGGCACTTGTTTCGAGCTACGAACACACTACTATCACTTATCACTTTTAGTTTATCCTATAATTTGTTGTTTCGGGCGTCTGTGCTTCCATCGGTGGAACTCGTCGTATCTTAGCGTCTCTCGCAGTATGTAATTTGGGTGATGTTCTAATTCTGCGAATTTGACCCTTGCCTTGTCTGTCATGGTTTCTGTGACTCTCACCTGTTGGAGTTCTCTGAACAGGAATCTTTCAGCTACATATCTTGGGACTCTGACGGCCTCCCTCAAGCTGTTGTTATGGACTGCTTGGATCTTCTTCTTGTGTGTATTACATACGTGTCCCCATGCGAGAGACGCATAAGTTAATACCGGTAGGATTATACTATTTATCAATCTTAACCTTGTTTTGAGTGTTAGTTTACTTTTTCTGCCTGTGAGTCCTCTTAGATTCGCTCTTGCTATGTTGGCCTTCTGGACTGTGGCTTCTACGTGTTTTTGGAAGGTTAATCCTTTATCCATAATGACTCCTAGGTATTTGGCTTCGTTTTTCCACTCGATGGGCCTGTTCTGCACCCTCAATTGTTCCTCTGGCTGCTGTCTCCCTTTCTTGTATAGAACCGCTTGTGTTTTCTCTGAATTTATGGCTATCTTCCATTTGATACACCATGCTTCAATTTCTTCTAGTGCAGTTTGTAGGTTGGTCACTGCTATATCTGCGTTTCTATGCTTGGCCGCTATTGCTGTATCGTCGGCGTAGAGGCTCATGAGGGTACCTGGTGTTCTAGGTACATCTGCGGTGTATATCGTGTACAGCAGGGGTGACAAGACCGCTCCCTGTGGTACTCCAGCCTCCGGGATTCCGAGTTCGGACAGGACTTGTCCTATCCGAATCCTGAACCTCCGGCCGCCCAAGTACGACGAGATTAGCCTCGTCATCGCTCCGCTGTACCCGTAATCCCGCATTTTGAATAGGAGCCCCTTGTGCCAGACTCTGTCGAATGCCTTGCTTACATATCTCCCTACCTCCCTACCTTCGACTCGTTTTATAGCAAGTTCGTGCCAACGCGCTTGAGCGTAGTGAGAAACGGTCAACAGCTGTTTTTATTTTCTTTTGTAAATTACTCCGCGATTTAAAAACATATTTCGGTGTGCATCACTTTACCATTCGACAGACAAAAAAGAAATTGAAAATAAAAGTTGACAATGCTTTAAAAGCGTTTTTCTCAATACTGCTTTTTTCAGGCTGTAGACATTGTAACTCAAAAACTACTTGACCAACTTACCTGGAATTTTGTATATATTTTCTTTAGATATTCCATGAGGCAATGCTGTCAAGATATCTTTGTTTTAAGTTTATTTTTTGTTTAACAATAATAAATATGTTGATTTTCACTGATGAGTTCTGATGCCCACCACAAAATTCATTATTGGCTTATTTTATCACCGTTGGCTTATTTTTTAGTATTTTTTCGTTAATTTTTTTCTTGAGTAATATATGAATTGTACTGATTATGCCTATTTAATTTAAAAATAAAATGATTCTACCATACTTAAAAAAAATGTGTTTGGAATATTGATTTCAACCCATTCGGCCCCCCTTAAGGATAGCTATGACACGATTTTGATAGGCAACCCATGCTAGAAATATTTGTCTATTTATGAAATTTAATAAAAAAAAAATAGAATGTGTGTGTACTTTGTACGCACGTAAGAAGTTATACTTCTACTACATATTATGTGATTTTTAAGACAATACCAAAAATTTAAAAAAATAAAAGAATAAAACGCACACAAACACATTGAAAAATGCCACAAAGAAAAAATTATTTCTGAACGATATTAATTGTTGGCAAAAATTTTAAATACGCATTTTCTGAAAAAAAATTATATAACAAATATACTTACAATCATAAAATGCATAAAAAAAATAAAAACTTGCGTCGGGAATCGAACCCGTGAACTTCGCGGCGCTTTGATTCGTAATCGAAGCCTAAACTCACTCGTCCAATTCCACATTATTTCTCATGTGGAAAAATAGGGTAACTGAACGTTTTACTGTTTGACAGTTGTTTTGAATATAATTAAATTATGTAGTTTAAATTTTGTGGAAGAAAATATTAAAATATAACAAAACAGTAAGAAAACAATATATTAGATGAAGATTGGTAGAACTTTTGTTGGTAATCAAATTAAGTATGTAAATCAAAGCATTACATACCTACTAGATAAATAAATCTACGCCAAAAAATCATAATTTAAAAATAAAAATCGGACCTAATTTGGGATTTCTCTCTAAAATCCCCATTCTTGAGAAAATAAATGTATGTATTCCAACCTAATCCAAATGTATAATTACAATATGATTATAATAAAAACTACTTACCAAATTAGAATGAGTTTTCCTTGTCCAAAATAGTCCAAAAGTCCAAAAATATAGGTATATGAAAACTATTTAAGAAGGCAGTATAACTATTAACTAACTTTGTTTCTTTTCCCACAAATTTCAAAACGCAACAACCATAAATAATCAAACTACGTACAGCTGTGCCACAGCCGCTATATTGAATAATTTTTGACATGTCACTTGAACATCCAATCAGAACAAAGTTATAATGCGCATGCGCCGGGATCATAGGTTTTAACGTATAAAAATTCACCCTCATATCGCCGGTAAAGAAGTATAACTTCAAAAATGTTTCATCCGGCAAGCAGATGGGTACATTTTGACCTCCTATTCGGATCTCGTACTAACAGTTTATTTAATTTTAAAAGCTTCATTGTAAAAAGGCTTGCGATCTTCAAAACCAATAAGGCACTAAGCACATATGACCGTTAAATTCCCCCCTTTGAATCGCTATCATGGCCTTAGAGAAACGCTAAAGCCAAGCGATTAGGGCTATGCTGGAAAACTCATAAATAAATTAGAAAACAGAGAATTGTCCAAAATTTTACTTTCACTTATTTGAGGAAGCTGAGGAAACGTGGAAAACGGAAGAACGGCCCCAGAGGCGTTTCTCTTGTCATAAAACGGGGTAAAAGTCTGTTTATACTCTTGAGAAAAAAAAATAGACTCACTCGGGGAATTGTAGTTTATGTTTAGTAATTTCTTGTTGTCTTCTTTAAACTACAACAACTAATGTCAAAAAATGTTGTCTATTATACAACTGCCAATTGACCGAAAACAGTTTTCCGAAAGACAATTTCCCGAAAGGCAATTCCCCGAAAGCAGTTCCCTGAATGGACAATTCCCCGAATGGACAATTGTCCGAATTGAATAGGCAATTGGCCCGAAAAGAGAATTGACCGAAAAATATATTTAAATAGTTATTGTTTTATATGTATTTCCTTTATAATAATACGTTAACTTACGTGCTTACGGTAAATTACTGCTTAGATTGTGTTTTACCTTACCATCTCTACCATCTCGTTAATTAATTTATTATTGTAATATACAGCGGGGTTGGCAAAAACCAAGGTTTTTTCGAAAAAACCAAAATAACGCAAGTTTATTGGTTTAAACCAGGTTTATTTGGTTCAAACCAGGTTTTTTTGATACAAAGTATAAGTCTAAAAACTTTAAAAATGAATAGATTATTTGATAAAATTAACTAATAAACAATGAAAAAAATGATTAAGACAACTTTTATTTTTATTTACACACACAAAACATTAATATAACAAAAAAACATCATCAAACGTTATAATTTTCAAAATAACTAAGTACAAAAGTACAAAAAATAGAAATTATTTATCTCAATTTTCTTCATTTGCGGCAGCTGTAGTAAAAACTTCAAATAAAAACACCAGTTTGGAGGCTCAGTAAAAAAAATAAAAATAAAAAACCAGATTTAAACTGATTTTTTTAAGAAAAAAACCAGTTGGTTTAAACCTTGCTTTAAACCAAGGTTTTAAGCATGTTGGTTTAAACCTGCCAACCCTGATATACAGTGTGGAAGGCAGTTATGGAATAAAATTATTTCTGTCCTTTGTTCAAAAAATTATAAAAAACACTGAGACCCGTCTATTTTTAAATAGAAATGTGCACTTTTTCAACATAAATTTAAATGTACAGGGTGATTCATGCAAGTCCAGCAGAGTACATAAACTTTATTTTTAATGGAATACCCTGTATATTTTTATATTTTTAAAAGCTGCTTGACAACCTGATTTCGACGAACTATATCAGGTAGGGTATATTATGAATAATACAGGATAAAATTTTGAAATTATAATGTATGGAAACCACTTATGGAATACAATTATTTGTGTCCTTATTTTAGACAATTATAAAAAATTCTGGGACACGTCAAATTTAAAATTCAAATGTGCGCTTTACTTACATAAATTTAAATATACAGGGTGATTCATGCAAGTACAGCATAGTCCATAATCTTTAGTTTTAATGTATCACCCTGTATATTTTTATCTTCATAGAAGCTACTTCACAACCTCATCTTAAAAAGGTGTACTTATTATATATGGTTTATTGTCTATTATGAATAATACAAGGTGAAATTTTGAAATTATTTATACAGGGTGATTGATTAGTGGGGTAAAGCTCAATATATCCGCTATAGTAATAGATAGCAATAAAAGTTAATAACAAAAATTGTAGACAACTTTGAGATTACTATTACAAAATTAGTTAGAATGTTACAGTGTGTTCGATAACCTAGTGGCAGATCAAACTTATGTTTTTTTAAATGGAATGCCCTGTATTTTATTTTATATTCGAAATCTGCTAAACTGCCCCATCACAAAAATATAAAGGTTTGTTATGTTATACAGGGTATGTACAAGGTTATAACCAATTTTATATGAAAATCGTAACAAGTTCAACATCCTGTATAAATAAAAATAAGCACAACAGAAATGGTTTATTGGTGCCATATTTTGTTATTAATTGTCAAAATTTTAAAAAATGATTGATGCTGCTAATTTGCTTTATATCAAATACAGGGTGAGTCAAAACGCAAGTACATCATTTTCTCAGGAATTTTAAATGGAACACCCTATATTTTATATCACTATTGAAAAGTACCATTACCGTACTTTAATTTTTATGTAATATTTCCTATGTCTAAATTTATTAGTTTTCGCGATATTTTCATTTTTCAGAGCAAATTATTAATTAGGTGTCTAAATTTTTCCAAATTTTAAGTAAGCCATGACTGAACCGTTTTTATGAAACGTAGCTTTATCTCCAAATAGTACATTATGCAAGAAATCTATCTGTTGATTGATTTAATTTAAGGCCCATTCACAAATAATATTCTCGTTTCAAAGTCTTCCTGAATTAATTCTTGGTGCATTTGAATGCGGTAAGGGTGCATTCCGTTTTTTGCAATAATTTTTTGCACAGAGTAATAAGTTTGTTCTTTTTATTTGGAAATATTTCGAATACTTGTATGTGGATCTTCAGTAACTGCCAGCAACACATCTATTTCGTTTTCCTCTGTTACAGTACTTTTTGTTCGTTCGTGTTTTGCATACCTAACTGAATCAGTGCGGTTAAGCCAGTCATTCAATCTTTCAAAAATTGCTTTTGTAGGTTGTCGTCTTCCAGGGAACCGCTCATGATAAATTCTTACTGATAATAATGCATTTTTGTTGCACTCCCCCAATATCCGGCCAGATTTACCATTTCTTCAACAGTAAAATTCATTTCAACTATTTAATAACACAACAACAGTTTTATCACGATGAACTGCCAGTTTTCGACCACTCAGTCATGGCTTACCTAAAATTTGGAAAAATTTAGACACATTAATAATTTGATCTGAAAGATGAAAATATCTCGAAAACTAATAAATTTAGACATAGGGAATGTTTCATAAAAATTAAAGCATGGTAATGGTACTTTTCAATAGTGATATAAAATATAGGGTGTTCCATTTAAAATTACTGAGAAATAATGTACTTGCGTTCTGACTCACCCTGTATTCGGTATAAAGAAAATTAGCAATATTAATCAGTTTTGAAAATTTTGACAATGAACAAAAAAATATGGCACCAATAAACCCTTTCTGTTGTGTTTATTTTTATTTATACAGGATGTTGAACTTGTTACGATTTTCATATAAAATTGGTTATAACTTTGTACATACCCTGTATAACATAACAAATATTTATATTTTTGTGATGGGGCAGTTAAGGAGATTTCGAATATAAAATAAAATATAGGGTGTTCCATTTTAAAAAAACATACGTTTAGTCTGCCACTCGGTTATCGAACACCCTGTAACATTTATACTAATTTTGTAATATGAATACCAAAGTTGTCTATAATTTTTGTTATTAACTTTTATTGCTATCTATTACTATAGCCGATCTATTGAGCTTTACCCCACAATCAATCACCCTGTAAGTACCGTCAAGACATTAATAAAAAATCCAATAGATTTATACTTAGTTTAGAAAATGTAGGTCTTTATTTAGCTAATTTAAAGATAAAACCATTGTTCAAAGTATGACAAATTATTAATTTCAAAATTTTATCTAGGTTTTTAATCTTGACCAAAATTATACATAGTTTTAAAATTTCACCTCGTATTACTCATAATAGGCCCTACATAATACACTTTATTGATGTGACGTTGTTTAGCAGATTCTAAAAACATAAAAATATACAGGGTGTTTTGACGTATTCTAGCGTTTTTTATACTTTTCTAAAATAAGGACAAACAATTTTATTCCATTTCTATTTTTTATAAGTGGTTTCCACACACTATAATTTCAAAATTTCACCATCTATTTTCATAATACACCATACATGATATGGTTCGATGAAATCAGGTTGTTAAGCAGCTTTTAAAAATATGAAAATATATAGGGTGTTCCATTAAAAATAAAGCTTATGGATAATACCAGACTTGCGTGAATCAATCTGTTCATTCAAATTTAGGTTTAAAAAGCGTATACAGGGTGTCCCAGACTAATTTACCCAGGCTATATCTCTTAAACGAATAGAGATTTTCGAATGGGACAAAACCTGATCTATTTCATTTTAAATACACTGTAATATGGCGTAGAAAAAATCATCCCCTAAATATTCATCCCTTAGTTACAACCCCTAACTTTAATTTTTTAAATAGCACCCTGTACATTTTTTATAGTTTTGGATGTGGTCTTCGATCGTCTATTCAACACATTTTTTTAAAAATAAAATCGGTTCGTAAATAATCAAGAAAATATCAGTTTATTTTTGTTAATTATGTGTCCCAGACTAATTTATCCAGGCTATATTTCTTAAACAAATAAAGATTTTCGAATGGGACAAAAACTAATCTATTCCATTTGTAATACACTTTAATATGGCGTAAAATCATCCCCTAGTTACAACCCCTAACTTTAATTTTTTTTAATAGCACACTGTAACTAAGGGATGAAAATGTAGGGGATGATTTTTTTTACACCATATTAAAGTGTATTACAAATAAAATAGATCAGTTTTTGCCCCATTCGAAAATCTTTATTCGCTTAAGAAATATAGCCTGGATAAATTAGTCTGGGACACATAATTAACAAAAATAAACTGATATTTTCTTGATTATTTAAGAACCGATTTTATTTTTAAAAAATGTGTTGAATAGACGATCGAATACCACATCCAAAACTATAAAAAAATGTACAGGGTGCTATTAAAAAAATTAAAGTTAGGGGTTGTAACTAAGAGATGAATATTTAGGGGATGATTTTTTTCTACGCCATATTACAGTGTATTACAAATGGAATAGATCAGTTTTTGTCCCATTCGAAAATCTCTATTCGTTTAAGAGATATAGCCTGGGTAAATTAGTCTGGGACACCCTGTATATTTATGTATGATGTAGATATGTATTTAAAAGTGGACGGGTCTTAGCGTGTTTAAAAATTTTTTTGAACAAGGACAAAAATAATTTTATTTCATAAGTGCCATCCATCCTGTACAGTGCTAGTCAAAAGTCCGTACCCCCCTCGTATCTTTTGAACGGTTATACCTATAATAGTGAAATTTGGAGGGAGGAAATAAACGGACGTAAGCTTCTTAGCTAGTCATGACAGGTGACGTAATTATGACAGATGACTTTACAGCGCCACTGTGACAGATAATTTTAAATGGGACTTTATGGCAAGTGATACCTCGTTTGAAACGTATTGAAAATACCTATTCAGTCATACTAATTTTGTTTGAGTGTAAGCTAATTTTGATGAATAAATGAAATAAATATAAAATTGTAGTTTCGCATTTAATTAATAAAAATTCAAAATTCCGCAAATGATTACTTGTCAAAAAGGTTGACGTTGACGTAAAAACTACTAGTGAATTGAAAAACGTCAACTGTTTTGACAAAAAAACCATAGGCGGATATTTGAATTTTTATTAATTAAATGCGAAACTACAATATTATATTTTTACTCATTTCGTCATTCCCCGTTAGAGGACAGTCTAACCACACTCTGCTGCAAATATTTTAATATATGCAGTTCTTCTTCGTTTCGTTATGATTCAATTCAGTCTACTTGCATAGCCTCTTTGCAGGGCTATGCAAAGGGGTAGACCCCAAACGTCTACCCCAAAAGGGGTAGACCCCGAAACACGGTGTCAGGGCATGGCAAGAGACTCGAATTGGATCAAAACGAAAACGATTATTTTCTTTTCTTAATATTATATTTATTTAATTTATTCACCAAAATCAAAATTAAATAAAACCCAAAAAAATAGTATGACTGAATAGGTATTTTGAATACCTTTCAAACGAAGTATCACTTGCCATAAGGTCCCATTTAAAATTTATCTTTTGAAATCCAGTCTTAACATGCTTTCCTTTTGTTCTTTCGTTCTTCGTATAGTTCCTGATTTTTGCTTGTATATCTCTTTCTACTTTTGTCATATCGTCGTTTATGAAGATCTTTTCTTTCATGTTCCTCAATTTATTTTTATTTTTCATCACATTAATTTTTTTTCTCTATTTTACTCAACCAAAGATGTTTTCTCTCCGAATTTTTTTGCGGTGTGTAATGTTACTTCAGTACCTATTTCTGTCCCGATAAAGTTTTCCAATTCTTCTTGTCCATTTTTTTTTGTGAGGCTTTGGACTACTACATTTTTTACTAGTTTTTCACTTTCTATTTTTCCACTCTTTCTTTCATGAAAGCGAGTTATTTTTTTAGTTGCTCCATTTCTTTCATAGCTTGTTCATTGACTTTCTTTAGATCTTGTATTTCTTTTTTGTATTCTTTTTTTTTCTTCTTTAATCTCCTTGATTTTATGACCTATATTAGGTTATGAATAGGTAAACAAGAGTTTTGATTATGTTAAATTTCCAAAGTCACAAACAAATTCTTGTACGACGATGCCAGATTAGTTAATTTTATCAAAATAAAAGTTCACTTATACGGAGAACAATGTAATTTTTTTGGAAACGGTTCACTTTAGAAAAAAATGTTATAGAAGTTATTTTCGCACTATTTTCGGGGACACCCTGTATACCTAACCTTATATACGTTTTATAGAAAAAGTTAGTTTTTTTAACAACTTCCAATTAAGTGTCAAATACGTTAAATAGAAATTAATTTTTTTTAATTGCGTCGTTATATTTTTAAAACGGAACTGCCAAAAAGGGGAAAAATTGACCGAACATTAACATCCCCAAAAAATGGAGAAAGTGACGCTGATGATAAAGACAAGGACAGTTTCAAAGAATTTCTACATAAAGAAGAGAGAACGAAAAGCCGCAATACAACTACGGACTCTTTCATGAATGGCTGTAACAGTTCAGATCAATAGTAGTGGGTCTAGCAGCGGGATGCGGGACGGGAAGAGCACGGAAAGAGTACGAAGACTGCGTGTTATTGTTGCAGGGCCGGCTTTTGATGCATTTCAATGGGCTATTTATTTTCATGGGTATTGTTTTCAGAGCAAATTATCTAATCTTGTAAAATCCGAATACGACATGTCACGCAGTCTGTCCGGGACAGTTTCGATATGTAAACATTTATTTATTTTTATTTAGTCTATGGCCTACATCACAGGATGGGTAATTATTTAGATTTATGCATTATACAGTGCATAACAGACAGATGTTCAGTTTTTTTATATATTCGATTGACCCTTCGGTTGACATTACAAAGTCTATAGGGTCGCCTGTGTATGCTCTGCGTGGGCAGTCCTGAAAAATGTGACTGATCGTCTGTCTTGCAGCGCCGCAGTCACAAGAAGGCGAGGGAAGTTTACCCCATCTGTAGAGGGAGTCGGCGCATCTTCCACAGTTTGTCCGATTGTTCGATTAAGGGCTGCCCAAATCTTACGGGGACGTTCAAAGTACCCCGCACAAACCTTATGGAAATTAGGTCCCAGTGGATTTAGTTCATACTTTGGGAAAATACTCTTTGAATCATTGTGATGAAAAGTTCTCATGGGCACAACTCAATCGTATGGAGGATTTTGAAGATATAGAGGCACAAACTCGGAAAATTATAAGATTTACTGGGTATTCCAATTCCCTGAGTTATTGGTTATCTGGCAACATGCACAAGTTTGGATCAAAGAAAAGTACTAGTAGTCTAGGATTTTTTCCTGGCTATCCAATGGCGACCTTTACTTTTACCTTGACCTTCAACGGACGTCATCTTCTAGAGTTTCAAGGGTTTTCGGCATTAAATTGATATAAATAGATTACTCATGGGTTTTTGATATCGCTAAACACGAATATGCCATCAGAATTGACCTCCGGAGAACGTGGTGGCCAGGGCCACTGTAAGGGACGTTATCTTCTAGAGTTTCGATGGTTTTCGGCATTTAATTGATGCAAATGAATTACTGGAGGGTTTTTTGAGGTCGCTAAACACGAATACGCCACCAGAACCGACTCCCGGAGCAGCTGGTTTTTAAAAGTCAATGTAAGGGGCTCCTGGAGTTTCGAGTGTCTTCAGTATGACATTAATGCAAACGGATTAGTTATAGGTTTTGGAGTTGCTGAACACGAATACGTGATCAGCACAGACACAGGAGCACCTGGTGCCTAAGACAGGTTATCTTCTGGAGTTTAGGAGGAATCAAATGGATGAATCAAATGGATTACTCTTAGGTTTTTGGGGTTGCTCAACATGCATACACTATCAGATCCGACCCATGAATCACATTGTGCCTACGGCACGTCATCTTCTGGAGTTTCGAGGGTTTTCGGCATTAAATTGATAAAAACCGATTACTCATTGCTTTTTGGGGTCGCTGAACACTAATACGCCATCAGATCTGACCCACGGAGCACCTGGTACCTAAGGTTATTGATGTTCTCGAGTTTCGAGAGTTTTCGGCATAAATTGATACGAATGGATTACTCATGGCAGCCCTAAAAACCTGTGAGTAATCAGTTTACATTAATTTAGTACCGAAAGCTCTCTAATCTCCAAAGCATGACGTGCCTTATTCACCAGGTACTCCGATGTCTGTTCTGACGGGGTATTCGTGTTCAGCAACTCCAAAAACCTATGAGTAATCCGTTTGGATCAATGTAGTACCGAAGACCCTCGAAACTCCAGGAGCCCCTTTCATTGACCTTGGAAACCAAGTGCTCCGGGAGTCGGTTCTGGTGGCATATTCGTGTTTAGCGACCTCAAAAAACCCTCCAGTAATTCATTTGCATCAATTACATGCCGAAAACCATCGAAACTCTAGAAGATGACGTCCCTTGTAGTGGGGCTGGCCCTAGCCACCACGTCCTCCGTAGGTCAATTTTGATGGCATATTCGTGTTTAGCCATCCCAAAAACCCATGAGTAATCTGTTTATATCAATTTAATGCTGAAAACCCTTGAAGCTCTAGACTCTAGAAGATGACGTCCGTTGAAGGTCAAGGTCAAAGTAAAGGTAGTCATTGGATAACCAGGAAAAAATCCTAGACTACTAGTACTTTTATTTAATCCAAACTTCTACATGTTGCCAGATAACCAGTAACTCAGGGAATTGGAATACCCGGTAAATCTTATAATTTTCCGAGTTTGTGCCTCTATATCTTGAAAATCCTCCATACGATCGAGATGTACCCATGAGAACTTTTTATCAGGATGCTACAGAGTATTTTCCCAAAGTATGAACTAAATCCAGTGGGACCTAATTTCCATAAGGTTTGTGCGGGGTACTTTGCCAGGTTTTTCTATGATGTCCGGTAGGCTATGGTAACGCGGATCTGTCTTACTTTCCCGGTATTCTCTCCATCGGGTATTTAAGTCAAAATTGGTTGCTCCAATTTGCATCACTCCAGTTTTCATGTTCTCTTGCAAAGGCAAGGCGAGCTCTGCGATGTTCTGTGGATAGTAGTAGAGATAAGTCTGACCTTCTGCATAATAAATTACCCTCTACAAGTTGTCGACAAACTGTTCATCTGCTTACATCCGAATTTCTTATTTCGCTCAGACGATTTGCCAGTTCAGTTGAAGTTAGATGCCGATTTCTCAAACATGATGAGACCAGAAATCGATCATCTCGTTCGGATGTTGTTCTTCTACGACTTGGTCCAGGTCTTCTTGTAAAGTTAACGGTGTCATTAAAACGCCGAACTGCTCTTTGAACCGCAGATCGACTAACGTCTAACATTTCAGGCATAATTGCATAATATTGGCAACGACAATCTTTAATTAAAGCCACCGCTCTTGCAGCATCTGTTAGAGACATTTAGGAAGGGTAATCAAATAAAAATATAACACGTTTTGAAAATAAAATCCCTACACTAGTATAGTTTTGAACTAAAAAGAACACTCAATAAATATATATTTGCTTATCAGAGACAATTTTTGAAATTTTTGAAAAAACCTGAAATACCAATTTGTTTTAAAAAACAAGTAATTGGACTTCGTAAGTCTTATGTTTTTACCCAGAGTAATCGAAAGTAGAACTGGAAGTCGATATTTGAACGCTTCGTGTAACTAGGCTATTGATTATGTACTATAGAAAGGAACTACAACGTTAACGGGGTTTTATTATTTTATATGGTCAATGAATCTCTCTATATGAAAAAACCGCCGAGTGCTACCATTTAAAGGGGTGCGTTTTTGAGAAATGGGTGAATTAGTCCCTGGGCACAGGTTACATTAGGGTGAGTTCTATGCACTTTTGGTACAAACACGTCTACATAAAAATTGTTCCTGGTTAAATTTCCTATCTAAATATAACTTTTTAAAGTCAAAGACACTTTTTTTACAAAAATTTATTCAAAAGAAAAAGCACAAAGAAACCCAAAAGAAAGAAATTTTGTTTTTTGTCCCATAACTTTTGTCCACGGGAATATAGGTATAGGCATTGATTTACAGAAAAAAAAACTTAAATATTTTCTCTTTACAATGATGTTCAGTAGAGGTCACTAGGATTTATAGTTTTTGAAATATGATTTTTCAAAGCTCGCCACTCACAGCAATTTTGGGCAATTTTCCTTGTTATTTCGCAAATATTGTTCTGTACCTTTTTTCTACGCAACGTTAGGCATATGCAATGGTACATGTAAGAGGAATAGAAATCAATTACCTTTAAAATGTTCTACTGTATAATGTTCTACGACTTCTTTTAAAGAGGTTATCTTTTTCAAGATTTTATACTTTTAACGAGTTTTTATATTTTTTACGATTATTTTTTAAACTTCCCATTATAACTTTTTTCTACATTTAGGTATATATTATATAATAAAAAAGAAAGCTTATTCTGTTTACTTTAAAATAGTGTATTATAAAAAATTCTAGGATTATTTTTGAATAAGATATGCTTTTTCAAAATGTAATAAGTACTTGCAACGATTTTTGATTTTAGGATTATTTTTTAAATTTCTCATTATGTGACATTTCAACTTTTTATGTGATTGTGTGTTATGATTAAATCTTATTTTTTATAGGTAATACTTTGGTTCCACTTGACTCGGCCGGGCAAACTTCAAAATATGGATTAATTCCAATATTTACTGTCAAACCTCCTGCACCACAAGCTTTGCTTGAAAAAATAGCATGTACATGTACCAAGGGATGTACAAAAAACGCGGTTATAGGAAGATAGGAATTAATTGTTCAATATTCTGCAAAGGTGCATGTGCATGGGTACTAATTGTGGGAACTCTAAGATAATTGAACGTCAGAGGAAGATATTGAAGCTAATGCTAACGAAGAGATGGACTTTGATTTTGAAAATTTTTTAAATGTCAACGTTTAAATAATTTTAACTAAAGTGATGTTTTCTAAGACTAATGTTTATGTAATTTTTGTAAAAGAAATAATTTTATATAATACAGGTTAAAAATATCAAAGAATCACTCGGTTTCCATTATTTAAATATAGATGTCACACCATTTTAAAGAACAGAAAGTAAGCCCTCCTTATTGAGCAATATATAGTATATTCATGTACAAGAAAAAAAAGTTATATTGAGAAATTTAAAAAATAATCCTAAAATCAAAAATCGTTGCAAGTACTGAATACATTTTGAAAAATAATATCTGATTCAAAAATATTCCTAGAATTTTTTGTAATACACCATTAAACAAAATTAGCTTTTTTTATTATATAATATAATATATACCTAAATGTAGAAGAAAAAAAGTTATAATGAGAAATTTCAAAAATAATCGTAAAAAATAATATTTTTTTTATTAGGTATTATTTAATATATAATATAATATTATGTTATATATACTATATTATATATATAAATATAATATAGTATATAATAAAATTGTTTTATTTTTATATTATATTATAAAAAATCGTTAAAAGTATAAAACCTTGAAAAACCATAATCTCTTTAAAAGAAAGTCTTACAACGTTGTACAGTAGACAATTTTAAAGGTATTTGATTTCTATTTCTATTACGTTTACCATTGCATATACCTAAAGTTACGTAGAAAAAAGTTACAGAACAATATTTGCAACATAACAAGCAAAATTACCCAAAATTGCTGTGAGTGGCGAACTTTGAAAAATCATATTTCGAAAACTATAAATCCTAATTACCTCTACTAAACAAAATTTTAAAGAAGAAATATGTAGGTTTTTTTTCTGTAAAGCAATGTCTATACCTATATCCTCGTGGACAAAAGTTATGAGACAAAAAACAAAATTTCTTTCTTTTGGGTTTCTTTGTGCTTTTTCTTTTGAATATATTTTTGTAAAAAAAAGTATCATTGACTTTAAAAAGTGATATTTAGATAGTAACTTTAACCAGGAACAATTTTTATGTAGGTATGTTTGTACTAAAAGTGCATAGAACTTACCCTAATGTAACCTGTGCCCAGGGACTAATTCACCCATTTCTCAAAAACGCACCCGTTTAAATGGTAGCACTCCGCGGTTTTTTCATATATAGATGTTCATTGACCATATGAAATAATAAAACCCCGTTAACGTTGTAGTTCCTTTTAGCTATCTTATTTTGAATATAATCAATAGCCTAAACTTTGCGTCGATTGATTTACGATTTTATTAATTTTGTTTAAACATTGTTTAAACAGAAATGAGTTCAAAACCGGAACTAAAGATTCAAACTCAACTTTTCAATACGCTTCGATTGATGTGCTATATGTACTATTTCTGCGACTATAATGGCAGTTCTGGTTGGAACTTTTTAACCGGAAATGATATAAAAACCAAAATTTTATATTTGTTCTCATCTTGCTATATAAGGGATGTCAAATGATATATCGTTTATACTATTTCGGTGACTTTAAAACAGTGCTTACGGTTGCAACTCTAAAACCGGAAGTCCGATGTCAAATTTCTCCCTTAGGTTATAAGCTTACATTCGACAACTCATTTGTCATTCTATCTGTATTAATAACGGAGGAGTTGTATTCGCGAACGAAAAGACAGACGGACAGACAGTCATGAAACCAGAAGTATATATTTGTTCTCGTCTTGCGAAGGCGCGTCGAATAATATATCACTTGTACTATTCCGGTGGCTTTAAAACAGTACTTCTGGTCGCATTTCTATAACCGGAAGTATTGTGTTAAATTTCTCACATTTAGTACCATCCTTGGATTATCAGCTTTCATTCGACACCTCAATTGTCATTCTACCTTGTATAATGACGGAGGACGTATATTCGCGGTCAGACGGACAGACAGCCTAGGTCAAATTTCTCACCTTTATTACCATCCTTGGATTATAAGCTTTCATTTGATAGCTCATTTGTTATTCTACCTGGTATAATGAAGTAGGAGTTATATTCGCGGCCAGACGGACAGACAGCCTAGGTCAAATTTCTCACATCCTTGAATAATCCTTGAATTATAAGCTTTCATTTGACACCTCATTTGTCATTGTATAATGACGGAGGAGTTGTGTTCACAGACAGACAGACGGACGTGCATAATTCAACGTTTTCACATTTTTTCAAACTGAGGTGAAAACAATATGAAAGCAGTATTAAATATATTTTATTTCTCGTGTACAAAGGTACGTCTAAATTTACATACGTAATTATACAACCGGTATTACTTTTCGATATCGTCAAAGGAGATATTCTTGAGCAAGGAGGCCTTTTTGTGCACACTTCCTATACAACTACATAATAATATTCCTTAGATTTCTACAAATATTTCAAAATCAAAAGTAGCCAAATCAATTCAGTCCTCCTCGAGTTGTAAAATAAAAAAATATAAAAAAATAAAAGTCAGAAAAGATGGAGAGTATCAGAAATAAATGGAGGGTGTCAGAAACAATTGAAAGGAGATACGATGAAATAGGAGGATGTAAAAAAAATTGAGTGCAGTAACTGTAGATGGCAATTCTCCATAAGTTCCTATCCTGGGTCATACCAACATCTGCTGTCACCCCTATTACTAAATATACACCCCAAAACTATTACTTCTTACAATCATTTCACCATCCAAAGATATAATTTTATTTGTAGTAACTCCATCTTTAAATGAACATTCCATATACATACTCTGTTTTTGTCCTACTAAATTTTAAACATTTTTTCCACAAGAGCTTGTCTCCACTGTTCCAGCTTTTGATTTAAGTCGCCTCCACTTTTTCCTACTAGCACTAAAAAATCCGCATACATTAAGCACCAGGGAAGGCTGTAGCTTCGCTGTTATCTGCCTTAGTGAAATCCTACTTTCACATGGAATTTGAATACTATATTTATGATGAGGCAAGTTCAAGAGAAATCGTTGGAATACAACAAACCGGCATATTTATGTTTCGTGGACCTTTAGAAAGCATTTGACAGGGTCACATTAAAGGACGTTATCCATTTGTTATACTCGAGAGAGGTACTTCTAGGAATAATTAAAACGATCGAAAACATCTACCACAACAACACAAAAAAAGTAAAAGTGGACGATGAATTAACTGACCCAATTGAAGCCGGCAATGGGATAAGACAGGGTAATTCCTTGAGTCCTTTATTGTTCAACCTGATTCATCATCATCATCATCAGCCCATAGTCGTCCACTGCTGAACATAGGCCTCCTCGAAAAACTTCCATTCAGATCTATCCTGCGCTGCTGCAATCCAGTTGGTACAAATCCTCTTTATGTCGTCAGTCCATCTTGTGGGTGGTCTTCCCGGGTTTCGTCTATCCGCTCTCGGTCTCCATTCCAAGATTTTTTTGGTCCACCTATCATCTCTCATTCTAGCGACGTGTCCTGCCCATTTCCATTTAATTTTGGCTATGTGTTTTATTATGTCTTCTACACCACTTCTTCTACGAATTTCTTCGTTTCTTACCCTATCTCTTAAAGTTATGCCCAACAATGATCTTTCCATTCTACGTTGCGTCACTTGTAGTTTTCTTGCAGATGTCCTTGTTAGGGTAAGTGTCTCTGCGCCATATATAAGAACAGGCAGGACACATTGATTAAAGGCTCTTCTTTTTAAGCTGATAGGTATTTCACCTTTAAAAATATCACGTAGTCTTCCATATGCTGCCCATCCCAGAGTTATTCTTCTTAGCAGCTCAGCAGTTTGATTGTCTCTGCTAATTTTTACCGTATGTCCAAGGTATATGTAGCTGTCAACAACTTCAATTTCGACGTCTTCTACCTTTAAAGGATGGCTCGGAACTAAATTCGTCATCATTTTGGTCTTTTGGTAATTAATATTTAGACCTACTTTACGTGCTGCATTGCGGAGTTCATTCAACATATCATTGGCAGTTTTTAGGTCATCTGAAATCAGAACAATATCATCTGCGAATCGTAGATGACTGAGCATCTCACCATCGATATTTATTCCTTTATTTTCCCATTCCAGTGATTTCAAAGCATGTTCAAGTACAGTAATGAACAACTTAGGCGACATAGTATCTCCCTGTCGAATACCTCTCCTGATATATATCTTATTGGTAGGACCGTGCAGATTTATAGTTATTGTAGCATTTCTGTATATATTTTCTATAATATTGGTGTACCTATGATCAATTCGACACTCTTCCAATGCCTTAAGTAGTGCGGGTAATTCGATAGTATCAAACGCTTTATGGAAGTCTATAAACGTTAGAACTAGAGGTCTATTATATTCAATTGATTTTTCAATCAAGACTTTGAGGCACTGTAGGTGGTCATTTGTACCGTAGTTGGGGCGAAAACCAGCCTGTTCTTTTGGTTGGTACAGCTCAAATTTTGCTTCCAATCGATTGGTTATTATTCTGGTGTACAGTTTGTATAAATGGTTGAGTAGAGAAATTGGCCTGTAATTCTCTAGGTTCATGTTGTCACCCTTCTTATGCATAAGAATTGTAATTGAGTTATTCCAAGCTATAGGAATTTTTTGACTATACAAGCAGAGATTGAAGAGGTCTTGTATTTTTTTCAGAAGAGAAGTTCCGCCAAGTTTTATAGCTTCTGTAACTATTCCATCATCTCCCGGAGCCTTGTTGTTTTTCATTTTTTGGAGTGCATATTGTATCTCATCTTGAGTAATTTCTGGAATATCCTCAGATCCCTGGTTTTGTACCGTGTGTCTATTTTCTGGATTTATGACATTGTTAACTTGGTTTGTGTATAATATAGTGTAGAACTCTTCGACTATTCCTAGTATTTTCTGTCTGTCTGTTGTTATCTCACCATTTTTATCCCTAAGCTGGAAAATTTCTTTTCTACTTGTCGTCATTTTTCGTCTCATTACCTTCATGCTCCGGTTTTGCTCTATAGTCTGTACTATTTTTTCATGTTTAAATTTCCTAATATCTCTTCTCACAGCTTTCGATATGTCTTTATTGAGTGCCCTAATGGTTTGTGGATCAATGTCCCTTTCACTTTTTAACTGCCTTCTTTCTGTTATTTTGTGTTGTGTTTCTAAAGTGATCTTTTCATCTCGTTTGGTCTTTGGGCAAAAACGTGCTTGTGCCAGTTTAAGTGTATCAACTATTTGTTTGTTCAACTCATCGACATCGTTTGATATTATGGTGTGATCAAGAGTGTTATTAATGTAGTCTCCAAATGCTGTTTCGTCTTGTGGGCGTGTCCAGTGAAAGTATTTCTTTTTTAATATATGGCTTCTATCTAAATGAGTTGGTATCTCAATGGTAGCTCTAACCATCCTATGGTCAGTGTTTGTCGAGAATCTATTAAGAACGGTCACATCTCTAAATATAAATTTTTTATCTGTAATAAAATAATCTATTTCGTTGCGGGTATTGCCGTCTGGGCTCCTCCATAATCAGGTTCAACCTGATTATGGAGGAAATAATAAAAGAAGTAAGAACTAAAAAAGGATACCAAATGGGAGAAAAACAACTTAAAATAATCTGCTATGCAGACGATGCAATACTACTCTCTCAAAGTGAAGACGATTTACAACGTTATGCTGCACCAATTTAGCATAACCGCCAGAAAATTTAACATGTTAATTTCCTCAAAAAAAAAACAAAGTGTACGGTTGTAACAGCAGATCGATAAGATGTAAATTGGAGCTGGAAGGTCAGATAATAGAACAAGCGATGGAGTTTAAATACCTAGGCATCACACTATCTAGCTACGGAAGGCTCGAAACAGAAGTGGAAGATCAAGTGAATAGAGCAAACAGAGCCGCAGGTTGCCTGAATGACACAATATAGAGAAATAAAAATCTCGGAAAAGAAATGAAAGGCAGAATTTACAAAACAGTCATCAGACGAATAATAACATAAGCGGCAGAAACACGACCCGATACAGAGAGGACAAAATGATTGCTCGAAACAGCGGAGATGAAAACCCTTCGAAAAATCGATGGTAAGATTATATGGGACAGAGCTAGAAGTACAGATATACGACGGAGATGCAAGGTGGATAACATTAATAACTGGGTAAGAAACAGAAGAATAGAATGAAATGACCACATAAGCCGAATGACAACAAATAGGGTAGTCAGGACATCGAGAGACGGTTCCCTAATAGGAAGACGATCATTGGGAAGACCACAAAAATGATGGAACGACAACTTACTGGAGGTACATTGAGAAAACAGACAGAGTCATGTCTATACAAAAAGAAGAAGAGGAAGAAGAAGACATAGAATTTATCGGTCTCTCCCACACCTGTCCTATCACTGGTTGTTACCCCCTCATACATATCTCTTACAATCTATAGTAGGAAAAATGAAAGAATACCCATGAACGAACATATAAAACACGCTGTATTTTCCTGTCACCGTGTCATACAAAAAATTGGCCAGCGCCAATGTACATGTAATAATTATTATTACATGAACTTGCGCTGGGCAATTTTCTTTGTGACACGGTGACATGAAAATACAGCGTGTTTTATATGTTCGTTCATGGGTATTCTTTCATTTTTCCGACTGTTTACATATTCACCGGGGACTCCTTTCTTATTGAGTACTCATCACAGAATCTCTCGAGGAACTCTATCATATGCTTTCTCAATATCAATGAATACCATATGAACGTTTGTTTCTTTATTTATATATTTTTCCATCAACTGCCTTATAATGAAAATTGCATCTGTGGTTGATTTGCCCTGCATAAAGCCAAGTTGTATATCGGATATTTCGGTTTCTTCACTTATCCGTCTATCAATTACTCTATCTCATATTCTCATGGTGTTACTTAGTAGTGTTATGGCTCTGTAGTTGATACATTGTTGTATATTTCCCTTGTTTTTGTAAACAGGTATTAATATAGTGCTCCTCCATTCGTCTGGCATTTGTCCAACTTCCATATCATACCAACTCATCTCACTTATTAATGATTCTTTTGAGAAAGGCAAATTTCCAGAGTGCCTAAAGACAGCCATCATTATTCCTCTTCATAAGGGTGGTGAAAAATCTAATACTTGCAATTATAGACCTATTTCACTGTTACCGGTACTCTCCAAAATTATTGAGAGACTCAAAAGCTCGACTTTGTCCTTTCTAGTTGAAAACAACATTTTATCACAAAATCAGTTCGGCTTTTTAAATAATAAATGTACCACTGATGCCATGTTTTCTGTACTACATGACGTTTACCAAGCACTCAACAATAATCTTCACACTGCCACCGTTTTTTGTGACTACGCCAAAGCTTTTGATTGTGTAAATCACGACATTTTGATAAAAAAACTAAATTTCTACGGAATTCGAGGTATTTCTTTGAATTGGTTCCAATCTTACTTGGATGATAGGAAACAATTCGTTAGAGCAAACGATACAGACTCTAGTCTCAAAAACATTGTATGTGGGGTACCTCAAGGTTCCTTACTGGGTCCTCTACTTTTCCTTATCTTTATTAATGACATCACTAGTTTAAAAATCGATGGAAAAATATTTCTTTTTGCTGATGATACCAGCATCACTTGGAGCAACTCTAATATTGCTACTCTTCATGCCACTATAACTTCTGATCTACTTATAATAAAAACCTGGTCGGACTCTAATTTGCTCTCGTTTAACGTAGATAAAACAGTGGCATTATCTTATAAAGGAGCTCTTCAACCCTTACCACTTAATAACAGCCAGATTAGTACCGTTGATTCTGTAAAATTTCTCGGAATTTTTTTAGACAGCAACCTTAAATGGTCCCTTCATATCGATTTGTTAAGGAATAAATTATCTTCAGCTCGCTATCCTATAAAATCTGTTTCGAAGGAACTCAATTTAGCATCTTCCAAAATGACATATTTTTCTTTGTTCGAGTCACATCTTCGATATGGTCTTCCTTTTTGGGGTTCTGGTACAGCTGCCCAATCCGATGTTATTTTCAAATTACAAAAAAGAGCAATACGATATATGTTTGGCCTCAGGAGAATAACATATTGCAGAAGCTACTTCAAAGATCACGGAATTTTAACTCTTCCTTCTTTATATATTTTAGAAACTGTTTGCTTAATTCGTAAACATTTACATGTCTTTCCAGCAAGACCGAATCATAACTACTTCACGAGAAATTCTACCTTTGACGTCACTTTACCGACCCCAACCTCTGAGTTAGTAAAGAAATCCATATTATATTCCGCAAAAAACTGTACAACCATCTCCCTCTACAACTTAAAGCTGCAACATCTTTCTCCAAATTCCGTAAAATGACAAAAGCCTACCTATCTGAAAGACCATATTATTCAGTAGAAGAATTTCTTAATCAATAACTAAGAAGTTACTGTAAGTACCCTTTGTACGAGTAGTATATTTTTTTATCTACGTTTGGGTGGCATATGCAGCAGCCTAACTTTTTGCCCGATTAGTTACTAAGGTAGACTATGCAATTTGCAATTTATTTAAAATTTTAAATTTTGCAATTAATTTTTTCTGTTTACTTCATTATTTTTTTTTGTGTTATATTGAAGATTTATGTAATTTTAGTAAATAATTGTATTGTTATAGTTTTGTGACTTTTCATAAGCTTTGTCGATAAAATTGTACAATTTTTCATGACAATAAAGCATATTTCTAATTCTAATTCTAATAATTCCATTAAATAAAGCTGTTAGCCACCCTGTTATTTTGATTTGACGTATAATTACTAAATATACAATCCAAAATGGTGAAGTGGACCCATTTCCATGCACGTAACTCTATTATTATAAAATTGAACGTATCAAATCACATCATCTATACGCAGAGAGCGTTTTGTCATTATCGCTCAACAATTCTGGCTTACACTGTATATTGCTTGGTAAAGAAACCATTATATAATTTCAGAGATGAAAGATCAAAGCAGTCAAAGTGAGCCGATGGTATGTCTTCCTAGTTCAAAGAATGGGGAAGGCTGCAGATTGTAAGGGGGAGTAGCAAACAGTATAGGCCTGGATTTCGCGTACCAAAAAAGCTGATTAATAGCAAGCTGAAAATTTGTTAATCGCTTAACGGTGTCTAGTCGGATAAACTTTGATGTACGGGAACACTGGAACAGGGGAAGTTTTAATTGTGGAACAGGTTACAGGTTTCGAACGTCAGACTACGAAAACATCACATGTATTTTGCCGGACAGAACTTCCAATTGATCTGTTACCCTTTCATTATAGACCAGGGCGGATCTGTGAAAAACGTCTATTTTTGGATGTGAGAGGTGGCATTCGGATTTTTGCAGAAAAAGTTAGGTGTCAACTTCAACAATTTTATTTTTTTATTTTGTGGGAAAGGTATTTCTTCTTGAACCAGATTGTGCATCAAAAACTTAATTGCAACATCATTATGTTTGCATCCAAACAACCAATGATATTAATCATTGGTTGTTTGGATGCAAACATAAGGATGTTGCAATTAAGTTTTTGATGCACAATCTGGTTCAAGAAGAAATACCTTTCCCACAAAATAATGCTTCTCTTTTATATTTGTCTCGTAGAAATTCTAAAATTAAACAAATCATCTGGGAGTTTTTAAAAAGGACTAAGAGGAAAATTTAACTTGCACTGAATGAGTCCGGTTGAATGTGTTTAGCAATAATTATTGTTTTTTTATGTTTATCCTTATTATGTAATATTGTCTCCCTGTGAAAGTTCATTAAGTAGATTTTGCAGGGAGGTAATAAGAATAGAATTGTATAAAAGTTTATATTGAAAAAATTAAAAAAAAACATTATACAAAAAAATATGTATAAAAAAAAAAATGTATAAAAAAAATTAAATAAAAAAAAAAAAAAAGAATAAAAAAAAAGTATAATAAATTATAAAAAAAATAAAAAAGAGAAAAAAAAAATTAAAAACACAAAGAGGGTGTAAACCTCCGCGGGGTTGATCCGGGTTGAAGCCTTATCGCTGTGTAAAAAAAACATATATTTATTAGCATTTAGTATTAGTATTTAGTATTAGCATGTAGTTTTTTTTTGTCGATTTAATTATTTGTAAATTAATTTAAGTTGGTTAGGGCCATGAATGAGGAGTATACCTACTGGTCAATTAAATGTTTCCACTTCTACATATGTATGTATGTATGTGCGTGCATAAGTATTATATGTGCGCACATGTACCTAATGTATTATGTAATGCAATGTATTATATTTGGAATATTGTAGCAAACAGTAATTTATTATCTATCGTGGCTGAATGGATCAAGTAATCCAAAGCCAATAAAGAAAAAAAAAAAAAACTTCAACAATAATAGTTCACTTATGCTCCTTCTCAAATATGCCTGGAACATTAATAAAAAAATTAAAATATTTAAAAATTTCGAAAAACATCGATTTTTTTCTACTTTCTTTGCTTATAACTTTAAAACGATTCATTTTGGAACAAAGTCGTAGGGAAATAAAATAAAGATAATTGAATTTTGTATGATAAACGACTGGTTAAAAATGTCTTAAATTATTACCCTTTCTGCAAAATAGCAATAAATACAAAATAAGGGGGCAAAATAAGCCTGTTTTTATTCAATGTTTTTCAACCACTTTGGTTTCACTTAGAACTTTCGTAATTCGTTTAGAAAATTCTTACAACATACTTAAATCGTTCACCAAATTTCATTAAAAGCGACCTGATAGATTTTGCAGAATAATTTTGCAATCTAAATTTTTTTAAAAAAGTTCAAATTTTGTAAAAATTTTCTGAAGAAAAAGTAGACCATTTAGAAATTTGCTACTTTTTTACATATAAAGAGGTTCTCTACCTATCTACTACACTTTACAGAATTAAAATCGGATTATTTAAGCGGCCTCAGCACTGTTTTAAAGTTATAAACAATGTTTTCGCTTAAAGTGAGGACGTTTGAGTTGGCATAAATTCATTTTCTTGAGAATAGGCATCTCTGGAGATAAATCTCGAAACAGGTCGATTTTTATTTTTAAATTCTACTTTTTTGGTATATATATCATACTAGTGACGTCATCCATCTGGGCGTGATGACGTAATCGATGATTTTTTTTAAATGAGAGTAGGTGCCGTGCTCAATCGAAAGGCGATTCAATTTTGTATCCACTAATATAAACATTAACATAAATATTTATGCAGGGTTTGAATTAAAAAAATTAATTAAATTAATTCCAATATTTAGATTACGTCATCACACCCAGATGGATGACGTCACTAGTATGATATTTATGTCAAAAAACTATAATTTAAAAATAAAAATCAATCTGTTTCAGGATTTATCTCCAGAGTCGCAATTCTCAAGAAAATGAATTTATTCCAACTCAAACGTCGTCACTGTATTTGTTTATAAGGCAAAAAAATTGTTTATAACTTTAAAACAGTGCTGAGGCCGCTTAAATAATCCGATTTCAATTCTGTAAAGTGTAATAGATAGGTAGGAAACCTCCTTAATATGTAAAAAATTAGCAAACTTCTAAATAGTCTACTTTTTGTTCAGAAAGTGTTTAAAAAATTTGAACTTTTAAAAAAAAAATTAGATTGCAAAATTATTATGCAAAATCTATTAACTCGCTTTTAATGAAATTTGGTGGACGGTTTAAGTATGTTGTAAGAATTGTCTAAGCGAATTATGAAGGCTCTAAGTGCAACCAAAGTAGTTGAAAAACCTTGAATAAAAACAGTTTTTTTTGCCCCCTTATTTTCTTTTTATTGCTATTTTGCAGAAAGTGTAATAATTTAAGACATTTGAAACCAGCCGTATATTATTCAAAATTTAATTATCTTTATTTTCTTTTCCTACGACTTTGTTCCAAAATAAATCGTTTTAAGGTTATAAGCAATGAAAGTAGAAAAAAGTCGATGTTTTTTGAAAATTTAAATATAGTGGAACCTGCTTAATTCGAACTTTTTTAATTCGAAATCTTCTTTAATTCGAATTTTTATTCTGGTCCCTAGCATTTGCTATATAAGTCATGGTAGAAAATCATGAATAATTCGAATTATATTTTGAATAATTCGAACTTTTCTACCATCTTCTCTGAATATCTTAGAATCTTTTGTCATTACCGAGAAGCTACATTCTAAAAAGCAGCTAAAAATTTCGGATTTCTTTGGAAAAAATTAAGGTCTGTCATTTTTTATAACTTGCAAATGTTTTAGTTGGTATTCTTGGTCGAATTTTGGTGGCCCTTATTTTTCGGTTGACATAATTCGGGCAAAAATACCAATTAAAACGTTTGCAAGCGATATAGCGAGGTAGGTATCCATTGTTTTTGTAGATATTTTTAATTCGAATTTTTGGATAAATCGAATTTTTTAACGGTCCCTTGAGATTCGAATTATCCAAGTTTTACTGTATTTTCATTTTTTTTATTAATGTTCCGGGCATATTTGAGAAGAAATCAATTATTATTACTGAAGGTGTCACCTAACTTTATCTGCAAAAATCCGAATGCCACCTCTCACATCCACCTCAAACAGATCCGCCCTGGTCTATTAAACTCTTATGCAAAAATCAGACTGCTATTTACCACCAATATAGAGTTCTGACGTTTGACATGTTCTACGTGTCGGATTTATTAAAGTGCCCAACATATTTGTCGGACAAACATTTTTTCATATATTATATTATAAGTAAAGTTTGGTATTGAATAAACTTAAAAACAACCTGCCAGTTTTCGCAATCATAAACTTGTAATTATGACACGTTCCTCAATAGTGGAGTCACTGAAGGTTTTCACCTCCGATTTCGTTGAACCTTCATCGATTTTCATGAAAATTGGTGAGTAGTTAGAAGATACCTCAAGGAACAAAGGTGACATGATGCCAACTTGCGCTTTTACCCTGTGGGTGGATGCCACCCCTTCTCGTGGGTGAATTTTTTTTATTAAAAATAATACCAGAAATTTATAGAGGGGCAACTTCAAAACAAAATTTGTTATATAAAGTTATTAACATAAATCAATACTTTTTGAGTTATTAAATATCAAAGATTTTATTTTTTCTTAAAAAAAATGCATGTTTAAAGTTGTTTTTCACGTATTACTCAAAAACTAGAAGTTTTTGTAAAAAAGCTATTATTACCAAAATTAAAGATAATAAAAAATTTAATACACTCCCTACTTAAAGAACTAAACTAATGTTATTTCAAAGTGAGTTATGGGTAATTGAATGTGTATTCTTTTCGACGAGTGCTCATATCTAAGTATTCAAGCTTACATAACGGGAAAACGATGCATTTTATAGAATATACTTACTTGTTAATCACTTGTCAAAGTAATTCGGAATACCTATCAATTGAGCTTAAGTAAAAGTTAATAGCATCAAATTTAAGCAAGTTATGATGAAAATAAGAGAACCCTTTCGATTTTTTAGGAAAAAGTGAAAAATAAAACATACGCCATTTCCACAAAAATTAAAATTTGTAGTAATCCTCACAAGAATTTCTTTAGGTTAACATAGTTAATGATTTCAACAATTTTCACCGGTTTAGAATGCATATTTAAAAAAAAAAGATATAATTTAAAAAAATCAGAATTTTTAAAATTATCGTACTTTTCATTTTCTTTTGATAATAACTCCAAAAATACTAAATATACGTAAAAAATTATATATAATTAAATTTTAGTTTTTTCTGTTCCAAATACTTTACCGATCTTTCTATTTCCGTTGAGTAAAACATAACCGAGATAGAAACGTTTAAAATTTCAATTTTGCTGCGAGAACCATTTAACCGGGGCCATTTAACCTTATATTTTTAAAAAACTAAGAGGTTTAAAAGACTATTTACGACGTTTTTTAATAGCACTTGGAATCAACTTTTAATTAGTTTTTAGGTGATCCTGATATCTTAAAAATTAACGGAGTTTGTACAAAAAAACAATAACATTTTTTGGAAAATTTTTTAAAAGATACACTTTGAAACATTTTTGGTGCATAAATTTTAATGCTATCAACTTGTTCGAGGGTTTATTTTATAGATATTTCTATGAACTGTGACAAATGTTTAATAAGTTTATGTTGTAAAATGCATCAGTTTCCCTGTATTTAAGCTTGAATACTTAGATTTGGGTACTCGACGAAAGAAATATACATTCAATTACCTATAACTCACTTTTAGTTAACATTAAGAGGTTTTTCCAGTTAGGAGTTTATTTGATTTTTTATTAGCCTCAATTTTGATAATATTAACTTTTTTGTAAAAACTTATAGTTTTTGAGTTATTTATGAAAAATCGGTTAAAAACATGCATTTAACTCACGAAAAATTAAAATTTTTGATCTATAATAACTCAAAAAGTTTTGACTTGATTTAATAACTTTATATAACAAATTTTGCTTATAATTTGTCCCTCTATCGAATTGTGGGGTTATTTTTAATAAAATAATTTTCACCCCCGAGGAGGGGTGGCATCCACCCCCAGGGTAAAAGCGCAAGTTAGCACCGTGTCACCTTTGTTCCTTGAGATATCCTCTAACCACTCACTAATTTTCATGCAAATCGATGGAGGTTCAACGAAATCGGAGGTAATAGCTCATATGCACCTTCAGTGACTGCACTACAATTAAAATCACGTTTTACAATTAAAACTTCCCCTGTTCCAGTGTTCCCATACATCAAAGTTTGTCCGACTAGACACCCTTAAGCTATTAACAAATTTTCAGCTTGCTATTAATAAACATTTTTTTAGTACGCGGGATCCAGGCCTAGTATAGTTGTCCCTTTTTCATGCAAAGAGCCTAAACCGTAATACAGTTAGAGCACAATCACTCTAATTGGTTTGGTTAACATTAATTTATTTCTCTGAAACAATAACAGGAACAAATATATTTTTAATTTGTTTATAAAATATGTATGTGTACACTTCTTTAAGAAATTAACGCGCCACCTTAATAATTGGTCATTTTTAAGTTCACGATTTTCCTAAACCTGTTGTCCGATTTAAAGTGATTTTTTTCTTCTTCTTGATGTGCCTATCCGTGACGAATGTTGGCGATCATCATGGCAATGTTCACTTTATCTGCAGCAACGCGGAAAAGCTGTACAGATGTTGTGTTGAACCAGGTTCTGAGGTTCTTTAACCAGGATGTTCTTCTTCTTCCTGGACCCCGCTTTCCAAATATTTTTCCTTGCAGTATGGCTTGTAGGAGGGCATATCTGGATTCATTTCGCATAATGTGTCCAAAGTATTCCAACTTTCGAGATTTGGTGGTGGTTAGTACTTCTCGGTTCTTCCCCTTTCTTCGAAGAACCTCCTCATTTGTGACCCGATCAGTCCATGGAATTTTAAGAATTCTCCGATATAGCCACATCTCAAATGCTTCCAATTTTTGGCACATATCCTCGTTCAAGGTCCATGCTTCAACACCATAAAAAAAGACAGAGAAGACGTAACATCTCAGCATTCTTACTTTTATGCCAAGAGAAAGGTTGTGGCTCTTTAAAAACGCCCCCATACGGTTGAAGATTGATCTAGGTTTTCCGATGCGCGCTCTTATTTCCTGGTTATTGGTCCATTCTTCATTTATTATGGTGCCGAGGTAGTTGTAGTGTCCCACTATTTCTACAGGGGTTTGGTTGATATAGAGTTGACCTTCTGTTATCTTTTTCTTGCTGACGATCATAAGCTTTGTTTTCTTTACGTTTATATTGAGTCCATATTGTTGACTGTAATACGTGATTTTGTCCATGAGGTTAGGTCTTCTAGGTTGTCTGCAAATACTATGATGTCATCTGCATACCTGATATTATTTAGCAATTTAGCCGGTACCCGTTTAGTAGAATACTTTTTCAGTTTCGTGCAAAGCTTCGATAAATATTCTTTCAGAGTAAAGATTGAAAATTAGGGGGGACAAAATGCAGTCTTGCCTCACTCCACGCAGCATGATTTTGACATTCATTGAGTTCACCGCCAACTCTGAGGTTTGCAGTCTGATTCCAGTAAAGGTTTCTAATTATTTTCAGATCTTGGTTGTTAATTCCTGCTTCTTTTAGTATTTGCATCATCTTGGCGTGTTGTACTCGATCAAACGCCTTCTCGTAATCAACCAGACATGCGTATACGTCGCAATTTACGTCTCTACATCTCTGGAATAAGACTTGTATTGAAAACAAAGCCTCTCTCGTACCAACAGCATTTATGAACCCGAACTGGTTGGGCGTAATTTGACTTTCACATAGCTTGCAAATTCTCGTATGGATTACCTTTAGGAACAATTTTAGATGACTCATTAGGCTTATCGTACGGTATTCTTCGTTCTTTTTGGCTCCTGGTTTTTTTGGAAGTGCAATAAACTCAGACTTCAGCCATTCTGTTGGTATTTGTCCAGAGTTGTATATGTTGTTGAATATATTTGTGATTATTGCTATTGATTTGTTGTCCATCAGTTTGAATAGTTCTGCTTGTATATTATCGGGACCTGCTGCTTTGCCATCCTTTAGCTGTGTTATGGCAGAATAAACTTCCTGCTGTAATTTCTTGGTCCATCATTTACCTCTTCTTCTAGCTCAAAAGTGTTATCTCTTTGGTCTTCAAATAGTTTTTCTAGATATTCTTCCGTCAGAATCAGTTTTCTAGATGTTTCCGTCAGAATCAGTTAGATTTCCTCTCTGTCTCCGTCTTAGTCTACCTGTGAGTTCTTTAACTTTCCTATGTACATTGTGACTATCGTACTTTGATTGTAGAATCTCAATTTTTTGGCATCTCTCCATTGCTTATTTTTCTTTCGCTTCTCTATTTTTTTTTACATTGCATTATTCTTTAACAATATCGCTGTAATAATATTGTTAGTAGACAGATAAATTGTCAGTGTATACCGGATGTACCAATCAAACTGTGATTAGGTTAGGTTTAGGAAATTCGAAACATCAAAAATGACCCATTTTCCATTTTTAAGATGGTGCGTTAAGTATATAATAATATAATAAGTATATAATAATAGTATATAAGGAAAGGGTAATGCAAGTTAATAGTAAAATCAATGTAGGAAGTATATATAGGCATGTCTCGCAACAAGGAACAAAAAAAAACAAAATATGTACTTATAAGATGGAATACAACCGTAGATACGTATTTCTGACTCATTTAATCGTCATCAGTATGGTCTAGCCAAGTTAGAATAGATCTATGTATGTTAACTTGGGAAAGGATCACCACAGGAAGAATGCAACCAACTTCAAACATCTCGAAAATTATGAAACGTGTTAAAATAACTTCTAGTCTTATATTATGTACTGTTTCAATTAATTTTTGTGATTTGACGTCTGCATAATATCCTACTAACATGTTTTTGGAGAGTAAAAATTATTTTATTTTATGGTTTTTGATAAAAAATGAAAAATAAAAAGTCATGGTATGTTTTTACAAAAAAATTACATTAAACAAAATAAACATAATTTTTAAAGGTCTTTTTTGTCGGTTATATTAATTATAAAATATTTAAAACACTAATCAGTAAAAATTAAAAAGATAAAAATTGAAAATTATGTAATTAATAGTTATTTATGATAAAAGTGTTAAAAGTACACGTTTAAGGCACGCATGTGAAAGGCACATGAGTGCCTTAAAAATGTACTTTTTAACACGTATATCATACGATATTTTTTCTACAAACGTCTTATATATCAACAATTATAATTTATTCATTCTCAATTACAGGACAATATCTACAAAAACTTTTACTTGAACTTGACTGACATTCCATTTTTATATTTTTCTTGACATTACATCAAAACTGCCTATACTGTCAATACGTAAATCATAACAACTATAGAATAACATCTTACTTTTATTGTTGTATATTCTAACAAATTTTAATAGTTTTTTTCTACAAACGTGTTAAAAATGCAATAATACAGTTTCAATTAAATTTTAAAAAACCTTTTAAACCACCTTTTTCAAATTGCGCAAGTTGTACTATTAAAATATAAGTATTTTGACGTGTCACAATTTAACAATTCACTTTTAACTGCAGTGCCTTAAAATTTTTAAAGCACTAGTGCTTTAAAGTAGCATTTTTACCGCTCCTATGGAGTGCTAAAAATTGAATTTTTAACACGCTTGTAGAAAAACTATTTTATTTTATGGTTTTTGATACAAAATTAAAAATAAATAGTCATGGTATGTTTTTACATAAAAATTACATTAAACAAAATAAACATAATTTTTAAAGGTCTTCTTTGTCGGTTATATTAATTATAAAATATTTAAAACACTAATCAGTAAAAATTATAAAGATAAAAATTGAAAAATATGTAATCAAAATTTATAACTGTATTTTGCAAACATATTTTAATTTTAGTAAATTGTCGTAAAAACTCTGTCATTCAGCTGGTCTTTAATTTTTGGAGGAGTAGCCATTTTGATTTTGAAATTTTACACGGTTCAGTGAATAAAGGTAGATGTGTATTTAAAGGTGCAAATGTTTTTATTCTATGAGGTAAGTGGGTCCAAACATCATGAACAGTGGCGTCAAGGGGGGGGGGGCGATTGACTAAATTTCTATGAAAAATAAATGAATAAATTAATGTTTTTATAATCTTTATATATAACTTGGTTTGAGAGGGGGACCGATCGCCCCCATCGCCCTCCCCTGGATCCGCCTCTGATCATGAATGATTCCATCTCTCTCTTTCCTATGGCGCTACAGCCCAAATCGGGTCCTGGCCTCCCCCAGCATCGGCCTCCAAGTATCTCTGTCTCTGGCTGCTCTCCTCCAGTTGTCCACCCTCAATATCTCTTTAGCATTTGTTCTCGCTTCGTCTATCCACATCTTCCTTGGTCCTCCTACTGGCCGATGTCCCACCATAGTTCCGCTAAGCGTTCTACTAAATGTTCTGTTGTTATCCATTCTTATACGGAGATCTGTACAGCGCAATCTTTGTATTTTTGCGTAATTTGCTATAGGCTATGACCATTTGGTGGTTGTTTGCCACTTATGTACTGTTCAGTTTTTTAGTTCATTTAAACTTTTTTCTTGTTTTAGAGCGGAAATAAATTTCCGCCGTTATTTTTCTTATTATTTCCAAAGTTCAAACATATTTTAGATTTGTAATAAATATATTTTCAGCATAAATTAATATGCGATTATATACGTGACATATCATATAATTTTCCTATTTAAAATATCTTTCTTATGTCTATATTTTGTACTATTGTGAATAAATATTTTAGATATACAATTTTCTTTTTTATTCGAGCAATTCACCGGTTACCCATAATTTTATATCCGGTATGATTTTTATACCTGCGTAATACGACCCTACGATAGTATTACAAAACAACTGTAAAACATGAAAATCTCTAGATATGGACTTTTTACCTCATGATCATGTTTTCAGCATTTAGCACTAATGTGAGATGGTGGAAAATGTGACTTTCAAAAATGTGCTTAATCCATCAAAAATAAGACTCAGCGCACTTTTAATCCGCCACCATCAAACATTTATTTTTTAATTCATACCTTAAAATTCTACATAATATTAATTAATTATGACAATAACAAAAAATAATATCGATCATTTATTACGTGCCATAGTGCAGGGGTCACCAATTAGCGGACCGCGGTCCGCATCCGGACCGTGAGCTAGTTTTGTGCGGACCGTCTATAAATTCAGAATATACCTAGTGTTTGGCAATTTTGAAAATGTCGATACATTTTTGGCATAGTAACGTAAGTCACCAAAAACGATTTTGTAGGTTTTTTCTTTTCATGCGTTTCTTTAGCAGGTATAATTAAAACAATTCTGGACATACGTTTTTAAAATAGTAAAAAAAAGGTTTAAAGTAATTTTAGGCTTACTACACTTTGGCAGTACCTTCTAAACAATAATAGCGTTAGTTTAATGGAAAATACATGATTTTCGCCAAAAATGTCACTTACGTTATTTTGCCAAAAATGTATCGATGTTTGGCTATGAAATTGTGTACTATGTTTGGCTCAACTTATGTATGCGAAGCCGCTATATGATCTTTATTAAAAATCGGTAGAGATCTCACTTAACAGATGAATATCTCAACTCCCTAATGAGACTCAGTTGCACTAAACTCACTCCAAACTTCAGACAGGTTGTACATAAACAAATGTCATTTTTCTCTCTGATAATTTAATTTTGTAAAGAGTTGTCCCTTATTGTTATACTTACTAATCATTAATTTTGAAATTAAGTAAGCTGTAATATTAAATTGTCATGTGCATTTTTTTATATTCATTTCCTCTCTACTATATGTTAAGTAGAAGTACTTTTCAGATCTGCATTTAATTAAAATAATTTTCAGATTTAATAAGTTTGCAACAAACACCTTGCATTTTGTACTAATATTTATTTTAAATTCCTCAGTTTCCTTTCTACAAAATTGAAGATGTCTAAAAACTTCATTAGCATTCAAAATATAAATTCATAATTTTTAAAATATTTTCAGTAACAATTTACAATACTGCTGTTTTCAAAATATACTGATAATAACATCAAAACAATACACAATGAATTTATATTTTATTTATTGTACCAGGAAAACTTACAGAAAAGTATACAGTAACCAAAAGACAATCAGATATTATTAGTTTTTCTTTCCATATTAGTCCACTTTCGTATGAAAAATGTTTCTGACTCGATTTCTTTGCGGATTCCTGTTCAAATATGTCCCCTTTAAACAAATCAGTAGGGTGCCGGGTGAAACATTTTTTTAAGCAAATTCAAAATTACTTTTGTGCCTCGAAAAATGTATTTTTAGGTTTCTTGGGTAATTATAAACAATAAAGGTCTCTTGTCATATTTCTGAAAAGTTGATAGTTATTTTATTATTACAGGGTATAGTCGTATTTCACGTTCATTTCCTGGCCTATTATTCTTTTTTCATTTTACGAAAATCAAAATATTTTTTATTAAATACATGAGATTCGTTTAAAATTATTTGAAAACATATTAGATCTGTTTTTATAACAAAATCCAATATAAAAATGTACCGCAGCTACACGAGAATTTCCATAAATCAAGGCATTCAGTGTTTTCCAATTTTCATCTCCTAACAATATACTCTCCAAGATACATTCTCACAAACAAGCCAATATTTGTTCTTGAACAAAAGAAAGCAAGACATTAAATATTCAATCTGACCCCTTGCATCGGCTTTTCTCTAGCTCTCAACTATATTATGTATCTGATGCCACAGTATATGCTGTTTGTTCCTTTTTTCCAGACAACTTTGTAAATATTAAACGAAATAAGGGCCTAGCTCTGGCTGGAGAGGCTCCAAAGTCAACTTTCCATGGCTATAATAAAATCCTCAAACCAGAGTCGGAGTTCATTAAAATATCACTTATAAAAAAATATTTTGCAATAATTTCGTATATATCTTCTTCTTCTTGTTTTTTTTTGTACTGCAGCCACTTGGCTTATTGTACATCTTCCATTCGTTTATGAAACCCATTCCAGAATTCTGGAACCCTGTACCAGCTTGTACAGGTCTAGTGGGTGGGTGCCATATAGATTTGGAGTCATTTCGATGTCTCCGAAAAGTGTTTGTCGCCTCCGATCCAATGCCTCACAGTCATGCAAAATATGCTTGACTGTTTCAGGTTCTCTGTTACAGAGTCTGCAGCTCAAGTCTCCATGAAACAGCCCCATTGTATGCAGGTGACCCTTAACTGACACATGTCCAGTGAGGAAACCTGTTATGACTCTGAGCTGATTCCTGCTTGTTTTCAGCAGTAACTCAGCTCTACTAGCACATGTCCGTCCGATATACATCTTGCCATGTGTTTGACCGGGTACACTCTCCCAGTGTGAGTTGTGTTGGCTTCGGATCCAGGCTTTTTTTCGTTCACGGACGGTGCTTTTTGGCACTCCCACGGCCGGCTCTGGACCCAGGTATTTTGTAGCTGATGCTCTCTTGGCAAGTGCATCAGCTCTTTCATTGCCGTATATGCCCCGATGACCTGGAACCCATACCAGTATAACACTGTTATGTTGTGCCAGTCTATCAAGTTCTTGTCGACATTCCCACACCAGCCTAGAGTTCACCTTAGGGCTTATAAGAGCCCCAATGGCTGCTTGGCTATCTGTGCATATGTTAACCCGCTGCAGTTCGAATGCCCTCAAGTTGTTTTCTCTTGCACACTGCAAGATTGCAAAGATCTCTGCCTGAAATATGGAGGTACATTCTCCCAGTGGAATAGAAATGTTGAAATTTCCACCACTACAGAATATTCCTGCGCCCGAACCGTCTGCAGTTTTAGACCCGTCCGTATACCAGGTACAACCCTGCAGTCTAGGTCGAGAGTTTCCTCTGTCCCATTCGTCTCGTGGGCAAATGTCCACTTGAAAAGGTACTTCAGGCATATATCTTAATGTCATATGGTCAGAAATCATCATCCATTCGGCATCATTAGTTTCATTCGTTATTTTACTATGTCCTGATTTAACTGGTACGTTGCTCAGGTTTTCTCGCTTTCTTCTTCTTGTAGTTCCTTCTCCTATCGGAGATTGTCTATCATCACAGCTATGCGTACCTTATTGGCGGCTGCTCTGAAAAGATCTACTTAGCTGTAGCTATATACAGGGTACGCCAAACCTCTGGTTTTCTTTAATTACGGCTAAATTATGGGATATACAAAAAAATGTTTTAAACAAAATTAATGTATATCGAAGCCGTCTATAATTTAAAATTATTTTCGATTATACAGGGTGAGTCAGAACGACGGTACGAACCAAAGTTGTGTTTTTTAAATAGAACACCTTATATATTAATTCATTTTTAAATATGTTTTTTAAAAATATTAAGAATTTATATAAGGTAGTATAGGCCTAAAGTTAACAATTTTCCAAATATTTACACTTTTATTGAGAAAAATGGTAATATTCAACGGGCTGTGGAGTAGGCTTTCAAGGTAATAAAAATTTAAATGCCATGTCAAAGTTTTTTTAGTATACTGTTATTTTAAAAAAAATTAACATATTTGACATATAGCCATAAAATCTACAGAGTGATCACTATTTGCCAATACACAATTTTCTCATTTTTTTTTTTAAATAGGACACCCTGTATATTAGTGTTGCCTTTTGTAGTGAATATTACAACCTTTCCTTTGGTATAAGGTTGTATGTACCTAGCATGTTTCGTTTTGTAGATATTTAAAAAAACTATAGATATTACGTTTTTGCGGATTTTTTATTAAAAAATTTTTTTGCAAAAAAAAATAATTATAATCTTATTTAGAAACATACATCAAAATATCAAATATGAAAACAAAAACGTAATTAAAGATTAAAATAAATCGTATACTAGTACAATTCAATTGAATTTAATAACTTAAAATTATTTTACAAAAAATATTTTAACATCATGCATAAATTAGTTACTAAATTAAATAAACAACCAAATTTGATATCTACCCTAGTAATTTTTCTACCACAGCAACTTTCCTGTACCAAATTAATTGTTGGTTATATTGTATTTACGAGTAAGATCTGTTATACTTTTAATTTACCTTTTAAATTTATGTACTTACATCTTGAGAACATAAAGTATGCTTTGAAACAAATGAATGTTAAATGTATTAGCCAAATTATTTATTAATATAAATAGTATTAACTGGTGTCACAAAAGCTGGTAATACTTTTATAGTTGAAATTTTTATGTTTCAACCGAATATTTGATGGATATTGTAACAAAATATTACTTTTGACCGACCGTCGTATAACAGGTCCCATCTCCACGCAGGCATTCCACGACGATGTTTCTTGATATGACGCGATGTAGCGGGACGGAAAGACGAGCAATTCTAAGAACGTCTGGACGATAACTAGAGATGGGCAGAATTTTCGAGAAATAACGATGGGCTATAAATTGGAACTGTTTTTGTAAATGAGTTCAGTGTATAATATAAATTCGTCTGTACAGTTATATAAATAAAGTCGTATATAAATACGAAATCGCTCGTTTTATTACAATATGATTAGAGTTCGGAATTAAAGCATAAAGAAACCCAAAAAAAGCGCTTAAAAAGCATAACGATTTTATGAAAAAAGGCATTTTATTATACAAAAAAAGCATGAAAATAAGCACATGACAAACCATTTTTTTAAGAAAATATATATATAAGAAAAAATATATATAATAGTTTCGGGGCCTATCACTCAAAACATTTTTGTAGATCAAAAAGCTTCCTTCGTAGTCCAGAGAAATAAGATTTTTCTCGTGACACATCCCCCTCCAGTCCAAAACTAAATTTTTTGAGTAGTATGGACATCTATATTAATAACCTTTATGTTTCCTGCAGCCGATTTTGATGATATACATAGTTATAAACAAATGAAGATCAAAAAACGGTAAATTTTCGCTTTTTTCGTCTATAACCAAAAAGTTAAGCATTTTAAACAAAATTGGGAGTAAGAAGCTCATAAATCGTCTAAAAATTTCAATATGGCGTTCGCTGAATATGTCTATCCTTATTTGTTGCTTATAAAATTGCAAAATAAGTCATAAATTTTGAGATTTTATAAATGTTCATAACTTATGTAAAAATTAAGTTGGAACCTTCTTATTACACAAATTGCTGAGACTTGTGGGGCTTAAGTTATATTTTAAATTTCAAAGCAATTGGTCAAATAGTTTAAAAGCTATTTAATTTATTTATCCCAAATTCATTTTTTTTTGCAACACTATAAGTCAGAAAATTATGAGGTTACAGTAAGACTTCTGACAGTTTATGGAAGAAGAAAATGTATACTATTGACTTAATTAAAAAAAAATGACAAAAAGTAATTTTAAACAGTATAAAATTATTTTGCAAAAACACGTCGATTTTTTGCTTACTTATAAACAATTAGAATAACTTTTTAACCGTTACCCGTAAAAAAATTATTTTCTCAGATTTGGAAAGAGTGAATTTTTATACACATTTAGAAAGAAAAACAATTGTCCTAGGACAATTAGGGACGAAGTTAGCCCCCCCTTTTTTAATTCACATGTTTTTGAAAAATAATTTTGCAGTATTTAGAATTATTTTTTGTCATTTTTATTTAATTAAATTAATAGTATAAATCTTCTTCTTTTATAAACTATCCAAAGTATTAGTGTAACTTCACCATTTTCTGACTTCTAGCGTTGCAAAAAAAAATTAATTTGGGATAAACAAATTAAATAACTTTTGAACTATTTGACCAATTGCTTTGAAATTTAAAATATTATTTAAGCACCACAAGTCTCAGCAATTCGTGTAATAAGAACGTTCTAAGTTAATTTTTACATAAGTCATGAATATTTAAAAAAACTAAAAATTTATGATCTATTTTGCAATTTTCTAAGCAACCAATAAGGATAGACATATTCAGCGAACGCCATATTGAAGTTTTTTATACGCTATATAAGATTCTTACTCTCTTTGTTTAAAATACTTAACTTTTTGGTTATAGACGAAAAAAGCGAAAATTTACGGTTTTTTTATCTTCATTTGTTTATAACTATGTATATCATCAAAATCGGCTGCAGGAAACATATAGGTTATTATTATAGATGTTAATACTACTCAAAAAATTTGGTTTCGGCCTGGAGGGGGTTGTGTCACCAACACGATATTTTTTTCCTTATTTCTCTGAACTATCAACGTCCACACTGGTTATCGGTGCATCATACTACATATTTATTATACTTTGCCACTACTGTCGGATCCATATTTATATCTTCAACGTATTATCCATTTAAAACTGAAAATATTTTCTTCATCTTTTGAAACCCTTCGTTTTTTGTTAATACATCTTTGACTTTTCTTAATACTATCTGAAAAAATTTTCCAGAGATCTTTTTTTTAATTGTTTATTTTTTGGATCGACTCAACTAATAACATTTGCTGTTTCTCCAAATATTTTATTGTTTATTGTTTCAAAATAATTTGAATTTGGATAAAACACTTTAAGATTTGATGCTGTTTTGTTCATATCTGGTTCAGCGTGGGAAAGCAGTAGAATAGTAGTAGAATACTATTTTGTTGGTGGGCACAGCCTCGGGAAGATAAAAATTTGTTAAAGCTTCAATTACGAATCTTGAAACTGTATTGTTATTTGTTGCTTCTCGTTCTTTTAAGCTCACTAAATAACTCTTCGTCAAGATTTCTTCGTTTTTACTTTTTTCTGGTTTCCTTGTAAACGCAATTAACATATTTTTTCGCAGAGTACTTTCATGCGGCACATGTCTTTGACAGTACTTTTCCAAAAATGATTTAAAACTTTTATTTTGAAATTTATTTAGTGGGAGATCAGAGTCCACCATTGCACTGCATAGATCAAAATTAAATTGCTGCTGTTCGCAAATGTAAAAATGATAATAGTATTTAAAAAAGCACCAAATAAGCACAAAAATTCAAAAAAGGCATAAAAATTAAGAAAAAAGCAAAAAGGCATAAAAAAAGTGGTGTCAAAATGACTTATTTTTGCATATTTCGTTCATATTTAAAAAGAGAATAGTCCTGCTTGTATTATTTTACAATAAGCATTATGCTTACAAATCCGGACTCTAGATATGATATTTGTTTTGGGTGAAACCATTAGGTAGAAATTATTACCAGCTTTTGTGACATGACTAAATAGATACTATGTATTTACTTCATAATATGCTTCTATAACGTTCATTTGTTTCAAAGCATATTTTATACGTTCTCAAGATGTAGGTAAATTAAAAAGTTATTAACTGATCTTACTCGTAAATACAATTTAACTAACAAAATTGGGTACAATAAAGTTACTAGGGTAGAAAAATTTCTAAGGTAGATTTTAAAATTAGTTGTTTAATTTAATAATTAATTTATCGTATTAATTACTTATTAGTATGGTAAAAGATTGTTAGTAACATAATTATTTTAAAGTTATTAAATTGATTTAAGTTGCACTTGCATACGTTTTTCATATTTTAATGTATGTTTCTAAAATCAGATAGTAATTTTTTTGCAAAATAATTTAATTAAAATTATCGCGGATATAAAATATCCTCGAAACTTAGAATCTATAGTTCTTTTTTAAATATTTACAAAACCAAACATGCTATGTACATACAACCTTATACCAAAAGAAAGATTGTAATATTTACTACAAAATGCAATACTAATATACAGGGTGTTCTATTAAAAAAAATGAGAAAATTTTGAATTTGCAAATAGTGATCACACTGTATATTTTATGGCTATAAGTAAAAGATATTAATTTATTTAAAAATGACACTATATTATAAAAACTTTGACCTACCACTTAAATTTTTGTTACCTTGGAAACATACTCCACAGCCCTAAAATATTACCATTTTTCTCAATAAAAATGTAAATATTTCGAAAATTATTAACTTAAGGCCTATAAGACCTTATACAAATTTTTCATATTTTTAAAAACTATATTCAAAAATGATTTAATATATAGGGTGATCGGTTTAAAAAAATACAACTTTGGTTAATACCGTCGTTCTGACTCACCCTGTATAATCGAAAATAATTTTAAAATAAACATCGTTCTAGCGGTTTCCGAGAAAATAACGTGATGCCAGACTTTTTCGCAACCCTGTATATTATACTCTTTATTGCTTGGATTAGCTTCGGTTTCACATTTCTACGGTTTAATATTTCTCAGATCTTTTTTAGCCTAATAAAATAAAAAAAGTCAAAATGTAAATTCGTACAGGTTAAAACAAATTTTATATCAAATTTTAGGTGGGTACAAAAGATATTTTCAAGAAAGTATCCAAATCATACAAGGGGATCATTGTTTAAATAATTAAAAAGGGGTCATTTTTGCAAAAAATATACTTTTTTAACTGCTGAGGTAATTCACTTATTAATGAAGGTCTATGAGATTTTTTTCTGCAAAGTTGAAGGGTAAATCTTTCACATAAGACTTACTAAATTAAATTCGACCCCCTATTTATTTAAATAATTGTATATAAATCTTTAAAAACAAATTTGCAAAAAAATATTTTTAGCGTTTTAAATAAGCACTATAAAATATCTTATTTTACGGTGTAAGTTGCGCTATGTTACCAGTATTAATTAAAAATAAATTGGTCGAAAAATATTTAATATTTTTTGAGATATTGAATTTGTTTATGTTACTATATTTTCAATTGCAAAAACGTGGTTGTTGCCAAAGAAATATTCACCTGCTTAAGATCCCATTATTTTTATTTTTATGTATATTTTCGATAAATGTATTGATAAATTCAAATTTCAATTAAACTGCCCCCTAAAATGGCATTTGAAAACTATTCAAATTTGTTTATAATTTGTTTTTTTTAATAACGTCGCGGGGATTGAGTATTTTGAAATGCCGTTTGGATAATTGGGTTCCTGGGAATTTTTTACTAATTAACAAAATTTTTTTGTCGTTTTTTCTTCTTCTTTTTTTTCTTGGAGTTATATTACTACGGGCCCTTTTAATGTAAAATTTTATTAAGAATGTCGAATCTCTGAGTTGTAGATTCTAGACCTAAAAATATTAAGATTTAACTAAAATCTCTTAAATAAAATGTGGCTACTTACTGAGTTACAGGGTGTTTTATTTAAAAATTTAAAAATTATTTTTACCAACTACTTTTAAACTATTTGACGTATCCTTATCATACTGGCAGAAAGTGTGGCTATTATACACCCTACTAAATTGTGATTAATAAACGTTTCTAGCTAGTGCCAGAGACGTACAACAGGGGATAGTGAATTATTGACCCTTCCCAAATTCTACGCCACTGAGTGAATTACTATTTTAACGTAATTTTTTGATTCTCCGATACTTTGTATGTAAATAGCTTTATTGGTATCGATAAAGTCATCAGTTTGAGAGATATTGGAAGTTTAAAATGAATGAATGAATGAATCAAAATAACTATGCTGTTTCATTTTTAACGTCCAATATCTCGAAAACTAATGACCTAATCGTTACCAGTAAAGAGTATATTATTTACATAGAAAGTATTAGAGAATCGAAAAATTTTGCTAAAATGGCAATCCCCTCAGTGGCGTAGAATTTGGGAACGGTCAATCATTAACTATTCCCTGTCGTACGCCTCTGGCAGTAGCTAGAAACTTTTATTTATCACAATTTAGTAGACTGTATAGTACCCACACTTTCTGCCAAGTATGATAAGGATACGTCAAATAGTTTGAAAGTACTTGGTAAAAATAATTTTTAAATTTTTAAATAGAACACCCTGTAACTCAGTAAGTAGCCACATTTTATTTAAGTGATTTTAGACCAATCTTAATATTTTTAGGTCTAGAATCTAAAACTTAGAGATTCGACATTCTTAATGAAACTTAACCCTAAAAGGGCCCGTAGTAATATAACTCCAAGAAAAAAAAAGAAGAGGAAAAAAGAAGAAAAAATTTTGGTAATTATTGAAAAATTCCCAGGAACCGAATTATCGAAACGGCATGTCAAAATATTTATGCCTTGCGATGTTATTAAAAAAACAAATTATAAACAAATTTGAATAATTTTCAAATGCCATTTTAGGGGGAAGTTTAATTAAAATTTGAATTTATCAATACATTTATAGAAAATATACATAAAAATAAAAATAATAAGATTTAATACGGGTGAATATTTCTTTGGCAACAACCGCGTTTTTGCATTTGAAAATAGAGTAACATTTAATAAACAAATTCAATATCTCAAAAAATATTAAATACTTTTCGACCAATTTTTTTTTGTTTAATATTGATAACATAGAGCAAATTCTCTTGTAAAATAATATATTTTATAGTGCTTATTTAAAACGCTAAAAATAATTTTTTGCACATTTGTTTTTAAAGTTTTATGTATAATTATTTAAATAAATAGGGGGTCAAATTTAATTTAGTAAATCTTATGTGAAAGATTTACCCTTCAGCTTTGCAGAAAACAATCCTATAGACTATAGACCTTCATTAGTAACTGAATAACCTCAGCAGTTAAAAAAGTAATTTTTTTTGCAAAAATGACCCCTTTTTAATTATTTAAATAATGATCCCCTTATATGATTTGGATACTTTCTTGAAAATATCTTTTGTACCCACCTAAACTTTGATATAAAATTTGTTTCAACCTGTACGAATTTACATTTTGATTTACATGTAGTGTAATTTTATTTTACTAGACTATTTACGTTGCGCACAATCAAATGGTTTTTTCAAGTCCACAAAACAGAGAAACATCTTACTGTTATGCACTAGGGCTTTTTTATTATTTTAATAGTGTTTGTAATATTCATTGGTAAATCTTCTAAGAAACGCTAAGTATTGTTATTCCTCTGTATTTTAGATTTCTTACTTCATAAAATAGTAATTTAAGTTTAATAGGACGGTTTTCGATTATGGCTAACACATAAAGTAAAGTGGTTAAGCGCAGAGTATTCAAACAAAAAATTCTTCCATTGTAAGACTGCAAAAACTCTAACACCTGTTTTAGCTCATAAACCTGATTACCCCCATAATTGTTATATAACCTATGACACGTCGAAAACTGTCCAGTTCCCTACTAAAACTTTGTATAGTTCACAAACACAAAACGCCACCCCCACCCCTTTCCCTACCCAATACTACCAACCCACCCCGAATGCAAATTAATCTTCTCCCGTCTGATGCATATGTGCGAGGTTGCCAAACTTTCGGTAAATATTATAAGCTCGTATTTTTGACCAATATCAATTGAAAGAAAACAATCTAAATAATACTACTCATCATCATCAGGGCTTTTCATTCCGGATGGAATGTTTGCCGCTCTTACTTAGAGCTCTCTTATTCCCTTATAGTCTGGGCTGATTATCGGAGAATAGGCCATTTTTGGGAAAAGTAATTTACCAGCAATTTTATTGCTGGAATCGAATTATAAGATCCTATATATTAATAATATAGGTATGCAAAGTCCTCAGATAGTGTGCTACTTTTTTTATAAACAAAATGGCGCCCGAAAATCGTGTTTTTTTCAATTATTGCTCTATAACTCCAAAGATTTTAACTTTACAACAAAAACACCCAAATAAAAATTCACCGTGATTAAATTCTGCATAGAGACGTGTTTTTCCAGATCTACTCCGACGAAAATTTTCCTCGGAAAATGCGGGTTTTCCCAACAAAATCTTTAATTGTCAAATAAAGTTTTAGATAAGTAATTATCTACCAATAATTAAATAATTTGGTGACTTAAAACCCTTCTTGGTTTAGATTATAGTTCCAGAAGCTGGTGAAAATTAAACGAATATTTTAGCAACAATTCAATTGTTAATTAATAATTTACGGTCGCAATAATAACCAAAATAATTATGATACACTGATCAAACTTTGAAATCTTATAAAGATGAGATGCCTATTTAACATTTTGTCGACAAAATATAAATTTTTTATTTTTTTGCATAATCTTTAAATGTTTAAAAAAAATAGTTATAAACAAATTAACGTTTCTCAGAAAGTTTTTATTATATTATAATTTTAAAAAATAGCTAAAATGCGCATTTCAAATATCTTGAAAATGAATGCTTTAAAACTTTTTTGCAACCATTTGCAAAAAAGTTGTGAAACAGCAAAGTAAACATACGATTACTACGGTGTTTATAATTTTTTTAAATTCTTTCAAAGCGTTGAAGTGAGGTTAAAGTACAAGCTAATTATTTACAAAAAAATATCGATTATCAGTTTAATGGTTATATTTTAATTAAAGATTATAAATATATTTTTTTGTAATTTACACGCGCGAAAGTAGACTAATACAGTACAGACGATCGGCCGCGCGACGTACACTTTTAATAAATAATGTATGCTGCGTGTCAGTCGCTTCGAGTGAACATTTTAGCTCCGACTCTGTATCAGGCCTACTTTTGCGCTAAAAATTACAAAAAATAACCACTGCACTAATTTTTGACATTCTTTGTGAGTAATTAGATTGTACCATAGACTCACTTTTAAGCTTTGAAACAATTAAAACAAATTATAAACAACGGAGAAATCGTATATTTACTTTGCTGTTTCATAACTTTTTTGCAAATGGTTGGAGATTTTTTTTAAAGCATTCATTTTCAAGACCTATGAAATACGTATTTAAGTATTTTTTAAAATTAGAATATAATAAACAATTTCTGAGAAATGTTAATTTGTTTATAACATTTTTTTAAACATTTAAAGATTATGCAAAAAAATGAAAAAATTATATTTTGTCGACAAAATATTAAATAAGCATCACACCTTTATAATCTTTCTAAGTTTGATCAATGTCTCATGATTATTTTGGTTGTTATTACGACTGTAAATTGTTAATTAACAATTGAATTGTTGCTAACATATTCGTTTCATTTTCACCGGCTTCTAAATTTATAATCTATACCAAGAAAGCTTTTATTTCACCAAGCTATATAATTATTGATAAATAATTACTGGCCCAAAAAATTTATTTGAAAATTCGAGATTTTGTTGGGAAAACCCACATTTTCCGAGGAAAATTTTCTTCGGAGCAAATCGTGAAAAACATGCCTCTATGTAGAATTAAACTGGGGTGAATTTTTATTTGAGTGTTTTTGGTGAAAAGTTAAAATCTTCGGAGTTATAGAGCAATAATTGAAAAAAATACGATTTGTCGGCGCCATTTTGTTTATAAAAAAGTAGCACACTATCTGCGGGCTTTGCATACCTATATTATTAATATATAGGATCTTATAATTCGATTCCAGCATTAAAATTGCTGGTAAATAACTTTTCCATGAATTTTGCTAATTAGGCCAGAGTATTATTGCATTCCACTTGTGTGTTGTCAAAGTTTGTTGTATGACTTGGCTTTCGTTACAATTTTCTTACTCAGTTCGATTGTGCATAGTTCCCTTCAGTTTCTCACTTCCAGAATCTCGATATCTGTCATGACCTGGCCCTCCCATCTCTCTTTGGGTCTTCCGCTTGGTCTTTTAATTTCTGGCTTCCATTTTTTCTTCTCTCTATGTGCCCTAGCCATCTCAGTATGCACTTTAATAAATCTAACTATATCTTCTTCCTTCATTATGTCTCTTAGTTCATGGTTCATTCTTCTTCTCATTTCTCCGTTGTCCATTCTTATCGGGCCCATAATCCGTCTGAGGATTTTCCTTTCGAATATTCTCAATTTTTCTTCATCTTTTTCCGCGAGGCACATTGTCTCAGCTGCGTACGTAACTACTGGTCTGATTGCAACTCTTTATATTTTCAGTTTTGTATGTCTGCATAAGTTCTTGTCCTTCATAAGCCTATGATATCTCCAGTATGTTTTGTTGCCTGCTAGCATTCGCTCCGTTACTTCTCCACTTCTCTTGTTTTGGTCATTCACTATTACTCCCAAATATTTAAATTGTGGGACTCTTTCAAATTGTAGTTTTCTATTTTGATTTCTCTCGTCCTGTTATCTTCTCTTCTAGAGCAGAGTAGATTTTGTTTTTCCTTCATTAATTTCTAGACCTCTTTTCCGTGCTTCTTTGGCCAGGATTGTTACTGCTTCTTTTAATCTTTCCTTGTTTCTTCCCATAAGAACTAAATCATCTGCATATGCAACTATTTGTGTTGAGGAATGGGCTATAGTTCCTTTAATTTTGCTGGCCTTGACTGTTCCTTCTACTGCTATGTTGAATAATTTGGTTGACAGGGAATCGCCTTGTCGTACTCCTATTTCTATTGTAATTGATTTTGCGCTACCTTCCTCTGTTGTTACTTTAGCTCGAGCTCCATCCATAGTCATTTTTGTTTAATCTGATTCACTTTGCTGGTATATCTTGATTATTCATATTAATACATATAATTTATTTCTTCCAATACAGTCAAAGGCTTGTCTGAAGTCTACGAAGAGGATGTGGAGTTCTATGTTGTGCTCGTGGCATTTTTCGAGTGTTTGTGTAATTATGTGAATTGCATCTGTAGTGGATCTGAATTCTTTGAATCCTTGCTGGTAGTCCCCAATTTTTTTCTCTGTGAATTGAGTGAGTCTACACGTGGTAAGTGGGTTGTGGTAAACCCACTTACCACGACTGGGAGTCATATGTTGTCCTAAGGCCATATCCATAGGATTTTATATCCGTCCTTTGGATTTTACTATGTTTTTAGACATATAAGACTTTTAGTCTATTTTTAAAAGGTTTTTACCTTTGTAATAATAATAATATTTATTCATCCTTTAAGACATACAATGTATAGGACATGTCATTAGTTTTACAAACAAACAAACAATAAAATTAATACATTTATAAATTTGACAAACACTTTAAGGTATGTAGATAGAATTGATAACATTTAGGTAATATTTATGTCCGAAACAAACTCTTCCACAGTATAATAACATTTGGTAAGCAATAAGTTTTTAATGGATTTCTTAAAGGAATATTTATTCATTGTTCTATATTTTTTTGGTAAAACGTTAAACAATCTAATGCTCATATACTTTACTGACATTTCAAATTTACTCGATCTATGACCAGGTACAAGCAAGTAGCCACCTCGCGTCGAATAATTGTGGAAACTAGAATTTCTGTCATACGTATGAATATTATCAACAGCATATAGTAACATTCTGAAGATATAAATACATGGAAAGCTTAAAATATTATTCTTAATAAATCTGGGCTTACAGCTCTCAAGAGGTCTAATTCCAAACATTTTTCGTATTATACGTTTTTGTGTTATAAATATTCTGTCACTGTTGACTGCATTCCCCCATAAAACTATGTTGTAACAAAGTCTACTATAAACAAGGCTATAGTATACATTTAACAGCGCAGAGATGGGCATAATATTTTTAATACGGGATAATGCATAGTACGACTTATTAAGGGACTTACTGAGCATGTCTATGTGAACTGACCATTTTAATTTTGAGTCGAGATGGATACCTAAAAATTTTGTATGATTTGAGGAATCCAGTAGTACATTGTTAAAACTTAGGTGTAGTACAGGATTTACAGAATTTAAGTTATTAAAATATATTACTTTTGTTTTGTCTACATTTAAAATTAGGTTATTAGATCGACACCAGTCATTAAATCGAACTAAAAAACTATTGCAAGTAGATGCCAATTTCTCATAGGTCTGTGCTGAGACTACAAGAGAAGTATCATCTGCAAATAACGTCAGATCCAAAACATCAAACTGGTTAGATGCATCGTTAATAAACAACAAAAAAATCAGGGGTCCTAATACAGAGCCCTGTGGAACTCCCAGATTAATAAAACGTTCCTCCGAAATAGCTTCATTGATTTTAACACAAATTATCCTATCTGATAGATAATTGATTAGCCAATCTAAAAATATGCCTCTAAAACCAATATTATACAGTTTATTGCTAACAAAACGGCTATCAAGACAATCAAAGGCACGGTTTAGATCAAAAAAGAGACCTGCCACATATTCACCTGCATCCAAAGATCTGTAGACCCTTTCACAAAATCTGCAGGCAGCAGACTGAGTGGATCTACCAGTACGGAAGCCATGTTGGCAATCACTTACAATTTTAAATCTACCCAAAAACTCAGACATACGGTTATACACAATTCTCTCAAATACTTTGGCAAGTACACACAATAAGGAAATAGGTCTATAATTTGAAATGTCTTCCGGATCGTCTTTTTTGTAAATAGGAATAACGATTGCTTTTTTTAGAATACTTGGAAAGACTCCTTTACCTATTGATAAATTTATCAAATATGCAATGTGGTTTATTATATCAGATGACATAGCCTTTAATACTCTTATCGAGATAGTCCAGTGCTTTTTTTATTTTTTAAATTATTGATCACATTCATTACCTCATTACCAACAACAGGTCTAAAGAAAAAACTTTGTATTTTTGGGTGGCTCACCATGTTCTTGTAACACTGATGATGCTCTTGTTACAGAGCGAAAACGTTTTGTTTCTATGTTTGTAGCCCTATAGGGGCTTTTTAAACTAATATACCTTTAACCAAGACAAAATTTTTTTTATTAAATTTTACTTGTCATTGATGGTATACAGCCAGCTACAGGAATTTTATTTTCCTTGTGGATTTTTTTTTTAATTTTTGTGTTTCAAAATGTCTTTAATTACCGACAATAAATATAAAAGACTAAGCGTAACATCAGAACTTAGACAAGGAGACCCCTTATCACCGTTGCTATTCAATTTGGCATTAAAATATGTAATAAGTAAAATATAATCTGAGCTGACAGGGGATTTGCGAATTGAGGATCAAAACTATTGTTGACCTTTGCTGATGGTATAGGTGCATTCGCTCATTTTATAAGAGACGCGAGAGAAGTGTTTTCACAAACCTAGGAAAAAACATGTAGTCTGTTCCTTCGAATAAATGAAAGAAGACGAAGTACATGCTAGCAACCTAAAATCCAAGACCAAGAATTAGGCAGAACATAACACAAACTTATAATGACCACAACAACTTCGAAGTAGTAAAAGAGTTTAAATGTCTAGGGCCGGTAATCACATATGACAACCACATATAAAAAGAGGTCTCAGCCAGCAAGGATAGCTGCGTGGAATAGAGCATTATACTCCCTATCATCATTATTAAGATCTAAACTGCTAAAATGACAATCTAAATTAAAGCTGTACATGCTAAATTATTCGCCCAATTGTTACATATGGAGGTGAAACATGGACTCTATATCAGCGGGACATACATAAGTTGATGATAGTTGAAAAGAAAGGCTGTCAGAATGATATTTGGCCCTCAAAGAAATGAACTGGCAGGAGAGTGGAGAAGGCCCCGCAAAGCTGAATTGGTGACTGTGTGTTGTACTGAAAACGTCGTCAGACAGAATATCAAAACTAAGATAAGGTGAGCAGGTTATGAGGTGAGATCAGAGAAAGACAGATTGTTAAAGACAGTGTTTTTGAGATACTGTAGATCAGTAGACCGTCCCAGAAAAAGACGGAAGGATGATGAAGAATTGAAGTATCCTGAAATAGTAAAGGCGGCTTGTAGAATTATGTGCATATTTGGAACAATGATGTGAACCATAGTCCTGTATCCCGCGTACCAAAAAAGTTAATTAACAGCAAGCTGAAAATTTGTTAATAGCTTAAGGGTGTCTAGTCGGACAAACTTTGATGGACAGTAACACTGGAACAGGGGAAGTTTTATTGTGGAACATGTTAAAATTTGGAACGTCAGACTACAAAAACGTTCTATGTATTTTGTCGGACAGAACTTCCAATTGATTTGTTACCCTTTCATTAAACTCTCATGCAAAAAGAGACTGCTATTTATCATCTGTCATAATTCCCGTCATTTGACATGTTCTACGTGTCGGATTAAAATGCCCAGTTGGTGATAAATACCAGTCTGATTTTTGCATGAGAGTTTAATGAAAGGGTAACAAATCAATTGGAAGTTCTGTCCGACAAAATACATGGAACGTTTTGAAGTCTGACGTTCCAAATTTTTAACCTGTTCCACAATTAAAACTTCACCTGTTCCAGTGTTCCCATACATCAAAGTTTGTCGGACTAGACACCCTTAAGCTATTAACAAATTTTCAGCTTGCTATTTATCAAATTTTTTTGGTACCGCGGATCCGGGCCTAACATTTTATTTCACTTTAAATTCGTTAACTCCAAACACCGAGAGAAAAATTTAATATATTTTTTACTATTTTTAAATAATTGTTTAATTGCAGCTCGCGAAAAGTTTCAAATTTTGAAAAATAGCTCAGATTATTAAGGAGATTGGCCAACATTGTATATTAACTAGTTTTGATGGGAAATAAGCCACAGTTTTACTAAGAAAATGATTTTATTAACGTTTCGACGCCCAACTTGGGTGTCGTTGTCAAAATACAAAAAATATTAATGAATTAAACAAAAATGTTGTTGCTTAGTAAAAAAAAATGTTCTCATAAGGGAGAGTTCAAGTATTACGTAACGCGATTTTGAAGATTTTTAACTCCCCCCCCCCCCACGTAACGCACTCCTATGGGAGTTTACCTATTGCGTAACGCAATTTTTGAAGATTTTTGACCCCCCCCCCCCAACCTGCGTTACGTAATACTTGAACGGTCCCTAATTTATTGAATCTTTATATCGGCAATTCAGACATATATTATACATTTTAAAGTAGAATACTATAAAAATGATATCGCCAATATTTATAAGTTGCGTTCCTGGGACGACTTTACTAAAAGATAGTTCATTTGATTACATGAAATCAATCCAAAATCAAGAATATCCGTCACAAAAAAATCATAGCATGTGATCTATCTTTAAAAAGACAATCAAATGCAACGATGACAGTAAAATTCTCGCGTTAGAGATTCCATAGTAAATCACGAGGGAAAACCAGGAAAAAACCTCGTGATACTATCCCGACATCGTAAGTATTAGGTCTTACTTTAGTTTACTCTCAAAACTAATACCAAATTCTGACCTTAATATGTACATATCGCCGCTTCGCAAGAACGTAGGCTTGAGTCAAAATTTGACGAAATTGACTTTTTAATGCAGGTCTACTAAAAATAAAAGTATCTATCGCGTGAATAAAGACCTATGACGTCAATAATAATAGTCGCTAAAAGACGGCACCAGTGTCTATATTTGTTTGGCGCGAAAGTAGTTAAATACTTAACATTTTCATATGAATACAGACCCAAGTTAGTTATGCCGCAGAATATGAAGCAACAACATTTTTGTTTAATTCATTAATATTTTTTGTATTTTGACAACGACATCCGATTTGGGCGTCGAAACGTTAATAAAATTATTTTTTTAGTAAAATTGTGGCTTATTTCCCATCAAAACTAGTTAATTGCAAAAATGCCACAAGAAAATAGCTTCAGAACAATATTAACATTGTATATCTTTACAAATTTTTTCTGCAATGTTTGGATGCAAATGTTTAGAGGTACAAAAAAGAGCATGTTTTTATTTTACTAAATTTGAGTAATTTGGCACCCCCGCTTTCACCACCATTAACTAATACAGAATTTCTCCGTTGCAGGTTGCCGGCGCCCGCGTCGCCGCAGTGTAGAGGGGTAGTCAGCTGGCACGACCGTCGCGACGTCAGGCATCTCCACCAGTCGACGTCAGGTCGTCTGAGTTTCGTTGACTTTTCGATCGAGCGTTTTCACGAAAAACTCTTTACCAACACACCAAACTCAATCGGAATTATTTCTCTTTCTTTAGCAATATTTGTGTTGTGTGACTGTGTTTTACAGTGTTGTGATGCGTTCGTTGGAATTTGCTTGTGTTATTGACATGTTGTAGCTGAAGCTAAGACCTAGTAAAGCGTGAAACATGATGGGTATTTTGGTTATTTTGGCTTCACTCAGTTTCACTTCCAGTCTGGGAGCTTGGCAGGAGAATGTTAGACCGAAGATGTATGTCCAATTAGGTAAGTGTTCCTTTTTCATTCTTAATAAGTATATTCTTTTTGTTCATAGACTATTTTTCAATCAACAACGCACAAATGTCATTACAATAGTAAAACTAGTTGTTTGTTGACTTGTTCTTATAAACCATGACAGAGATGGTGAAATACTACCATCAAGGTCTGATTATAATATTGGTTGATGCACCCTTTAAATAATTGATGGATTCGACCGTTAGTTGATGGAAGTTCATTTTATCTAACAATAAAACACTGAAAACGTTTATTTCTATACTTTCACAAAATTTATTACAACTATGTGACTACAGCTGTTTCGGCAGAGTGCCTTTCTCAAGTGATATAGTTTATACAACGTGTTTGCCTTTTTAAGTGTTTAACTGAAGAGATTGAGGAGTGGGGAGCTGTTTGTGTCGAGTTGGTCATTCAGAATAATATCTGTATTTTTCAATTTATTAATTTCCATAGATCCTAAAAAAGATAGCTTAAGGTCTTTATTTTGAATATGCAGAATTTGAAACTCTTCTTTGAAAGAATAATTATGATCTAGAAGGTGAAGTCAGTATGTAGAAGTGTCTGTTTTTCTATTGTTGAAAGCCCTTTTGTGTTCTGCTATCCGTTTGTCAAAGGTTCTGCCAGTTTAACCGATGTAAGTTTTCGGACAGTCACCACAAGTTAGTTTGTACAAACCACTCTGTAGTTGCTTTCTCTTTCGGCTTTTATTGTTCTTAATATATTTGCTTAAGTTTTTGTTAGTTCTGAAAGCTGGTGTTATTCCTTCCTTTTTTTGTATCTGGCTATTTTTATTGTATGTTTTGTTGTCTGCTCTCTCACATATACTGGCAAGATAACAACAAAAATAGCCAGATACATAAAAAAGAAAGGAATAACACCAGCTTTCAGAACTAATAACAACTTAAGTAAATATATTAAGAACAATAAGAGCCAAAAGAGAAAACAACTACAGAGTGGTGTTTACAAACTAACTTGTGGTGACTGTCCGAAAACTTACATCGGTCAAACTGGCAGAACCTTTGACAACCGGATAGCAGAACACAAAAGGGCTTTCAACAATAGAAAAACAGACACTTCTACATACGCACTTCACCTTCTAGATCATAATCATTCTTTCAATGAAGAGTTTCAAATTCTGCATATTCAAAATAAAGACCTTAAGCTTTCTTTTTTAGAATCTATGGAAATTAATAAATTGAAAAATACAGATATAATTCTGAATAACCAACTCGAAACAAACAGATCCCCACTCCTCAACGTCTTCAGTTAAAGACTTAAAAAGGCAAACCCATAGTAATCTAAATCACTTGAGAAAGGCACTCTGCCGAAACAGCTGTAGTCACATAGTTGTAATAAATTTTGTGGAAGTATAGAAAACAAACGTTTTCAGTGTTTTATTGTTGATGCACCCATTTGCACTACGCCAGTCAATAAGCAAAAAACCTAAAAACATGTTATACAGATAATTGACGGATTTAAAAGGTATTTGGAAGGTAGCTGATGACAATTACGTGAAGATGTGCAACTAATTTTCCTTTGTTTTCTTTTAAGCAATCATAAAAAGTGAACAAATAAGTTTATGCCTATAAAACGGTCATAGAGACGTTTTGTATAGAATCGGTTGTAGTTCGTTAAAAGTTATTTAATTTTGAGAGTTCCTAAATTAAAATAGATAAAGAATTGACCGAGATCATTTCAAAAAACCCTTATTTTTGCGTTAATTTATAAATGTTACTAACTTCGTTGTTTGCATAATAACCTTTAACATAACCACCCAAAATTATGGCAATTAATTAGTTATTAAAGTGTGCTAAATTTCAAACATCGACTAAACAGTTTATAAGTAATTTAATTTGTTTATGACAGAGAGCGATTGTGTACAATTTGCCTAACTAAACAGTTCATCCAGAGATATTTTGCAAATCGTAATCGATTGCTTGAAGCTTCATTTTTAAGGTATATTTAAAAAACTTCAACATTTTATTAAATTTGTTATTCAACTTTTGATATTTTTTATTCACACGCTTATAAAAAAGCTCAATGAAAAGCTGGTGAAAAAACAAACTTTACAAAAAAAAACAAATCTTTCTATTAGGCTATTGATTATGTTCAACATAAGAGAACTAAAAGGAACTACAACGTTAACAGGATTTTGTTGTCTCATATGGTCAATGGATCTCTATATTTGAAAAAAACCGCGAAGTGCTACCATTTAGATGGGTGCGTTTTTGAGAAAGGGGTGAATTAGTCCCTAGGCACAGGGTGAATTGGGGTGAGTTCTATGCACTTTTGGTACAAACAGGTTTACAAGAAAATTGTTGCAGGTTGAATTTTCTACCAAAATATCATATTTTAAGGTCAAAATTATTTTTTTATATAAAAAAACACGAAAGAAAGTAATTTTGTTTTTTGTCCCATAACTTTTTTCCACGGGGATATAGGTATACGCATTACTTCAGCGAAATATAACTTCCATCCTTCCCCTTTAAAATAAAGTTTAGTAAACGTCTCTAAGATATAGTCTTATAGTTTCCGAAATAAGATTTTTCAAAGTTCGCCGCTCACAGCATTTTTGGGCCATTTTCCCCATTATTTCGCAAACATTGTTCTGTAATTTTTTCTACCCATTTCTAGGTATGTGCAATGGTACATTCAGTAGAAAGAGAAGTCAATTACCTTTAAAATGGTATATTGTAAAGGTAGTATGGCTATTTTTAAGCAAGTTATGCCTTTTCAAGGTTTTATACTTTTAATGATTTTTGATATTTTTAATGTTTATTTTTTAAATTTGTCATGACTTTTTTTCTTGTATATTTAGGTATATACATTGTGGAACAAAAAAAATGTGTGTGTACTTTGTACGCACGTAAGAAGTTATACTTCTATTATAATATCAACGAAATAAATATACCTACTTAACAGTTACAATACAAAAAAATTAACAATAATTACCAAAAATGAACCAAAACTTAACAATGCCAAATATTAAAAAAAAAAAAGAAAAGAGTATGAATCGTCCGGGATTTGAACCCGCAATCTCGCGATTTTTTGATCTCTGGTCCAATGCTCTACCAACAAGGCCATCAAGCCGCATGCTACTTACCTTTCAGATATACATAATTATACATCACGGTGACAAGTGAAATATAAAAATAGATGTTTTATTATTTTACGCCCAAGGAAGACAAATCCAAAGACACAAAATTATAATAAAAAACCTTTTAAACCATCTTTTTCAAATTGCGCAAGTTGTATTATTAATATTAATGTTAATAAATGAAATATAAATATTTTGACGTTTCACAATTTGACAATTCACTTTTAACTGCAGTGCCTTAAAAATTTTAAAGCACTAGTGCCTTAAAGTAACATTTTTAACGCTCCTATGGAGTCCTAAAAATTGCATTTTTAACACGTTTGTAGAAAAATATATTTAAAAACACTAATATATTCTTTCCACACCTTTTCTGGATTGATACATACATAAATCAAAACATTTTGAAGTATAACTTCAAAAATATAATATGAAAACTATTTAAAAAGGCAGTATAACTATTAACTAACCTTTGTTGTTTCTCTTCCCACAAATTTTAAAACGCAACAACCATACATAACCAAACCGTCAACCGTCCAAACCACAGCTGCGCTACAGCTGCCATATTGGATAATTTTTGACATGTCATTTGAACATCCAATCAGAACAAAGTTATAATGCGCATGCGCCCGGATCGTAGGTTTTAACATATAAAAATTCACCCTCATATCGCGCGTAAAGCAGTATAACTTCAAAAAAGACTATTTCTTTACTTTAAAATGGTGTATTGAAAGAAATTATAGGACTATTTTTGAACAAGATATCCGTAGGATATCCAAGTTTATCCCTAATTTGAGAAAAATTTCAAATTTTTTTTTATTTTTTTTTCAATTAGAAGAATTAATTGTATATTATAACATAATTTTTAATTCCAAATATCTTTTTTTAATAAAACTTTTCGATATTGTGAAATATAAAGGTACTTTACTCTTGAGCGAAATTCATACTTTTTAACATACCTCGTACACTATTGATAAAATTTGATATCTGATGATTGGATCTTAGGTTTTAGACAATGGAGAGCATTTTATAAAGAATAATTTTTTTTTCGTAAAGTTAATAATAAAAAAGTTTTCCATATGGTTCCATCTTAGTGGGACCTATTGTATGTGTATATATCACATTTTGAAAAAGCATATCTTGTCCTAGTCTTAAAAGCAGAATTAGTCCGAGAATTTTTACAATACACCATTTTAAAGTAAAGATAATAAGCTTTCCTTTTTATTGTACAATATATATACCCAACTTTGAAAAACCATATCTTGCTTAAAAATAGTCATACAGCCTTCTACTAGAGACCATTTTAAAGATACATAACAACTTTTTTGAAGAAACTTACGGTTTTTGAGTTATTTATGAAAAACTGCTTTAAAACATGGATTTTTTTCAGGAAAAATCAAAACTTAAGATCTTTAATAACTCAAAAACTATTGATTTATTGGAATAACTTTATATAACAAATTTTACTTATAATTTGTCCCTCTATCGATTAGCGGTATTATTTTTAATAAAATAATTTCCACCCCCGAGAAGGGGTGGCATCCCCCCCCCAGGGTAAAAGCGCAAGTTGGCACCATGTCACCTTTGTTTCTTGAGGTATCCTCTACATACTTACCAATTTTCATGAAAATCGATGGAGGTTCAACGAAATCGGAGGTGAAAACCTTCATTGACTCCACTATATATGATAGGGCACATTTACAGTGTACAAGGTTTCTCCCTATGTGATAATCTGACGCGCTCGAGTAACTGCAAAAATCCTGGCTTGGGCTCCCCTACCATTATGTTAGGCATCCACGTATTATTTTGACTTTGTTCGTTTCCTCAAAGGGCCTACGCATTTGCCCAAATTTTCTCAATCTATCAGAGATTAAAAGCAACTACTTTGACTGTAATAAATGATAATTCGAATCCATTAGGTCTTCAATTAAACTAAAACTTTATCTAGAAACGCTATTCCCGTTTCCCACTTTTCCAGGATGAAAATAACGCCAGTTGTTTTTTGACTCATCGCACTTTCTCATCGAGTTTGAAAACCTTTTCGAAAAGTTGTGACTAGAAATCGCATTTAAAGCTCTATAATAGGGAACTTGCATAAAATTTTAAATTCGAAAAAAATGTTATAAATCACAACAGTTTAATTTAAAATAATTTAAAACATGTATCAAAGATAAAAAGTTTTGTTTGTCTTTCGTTTGGCCCCTAAAGACGATTAAAAATTCAAATTATACAAGCGAGCCCAAAACGCGTCGTGACGTCATCCGGTTGTATGTTTACATTCTGGTCAACAAGGTAAACAAAATTGTATATAATTTTAAATTAGACATTATAAACGTCAGTAGAAAATGAAGTTATGTGACGTCACAGTGTGTTTGATACTTTGAACTATTCATAGAAAACTTGTACTTTTACAAAATGGTTCCATTTTCCATAGTAAACCTTCTTTCCTTTCCTTCAAAAACTGTATCAAACTCCAATCTCAACAAACTGGTATATATTATTACAATGACATACGATTAATGTCATTAGAATATAAATATTTTTCACTTATACCGCGACGATGAGCTGGCCAAATACCCAAGTAGGTGGAGGCCAATAAACTTAAGAAGGAGAAGAAGAATATACCGAAATATAACGCTGTGTCTAGGTACACGCTAACGTGTACGCAAATAAAAAAGTTAGAGTGTCAGAGTGTTGAAATTTGTTTAATCGCGTTGTGTTTACAGTTTAATTTTAATATTGATTAGTAAAGAGATTTCTTATTTTTTATTTGTTTAGTGTTTGTTTTTAAATTAACTATGCAGTGTGGACAATAATTTAGTTGTTTTAATCAGTTTAACAACATTTTAAAACAGTATGAAAAAGTTAAGAGACTATAAATTAATATATATTTTTTTAGTTATAAGTGAAATAGTATTAACGTCCAAAATTAAAATAAAAGGAAGAACTAAAGCTTTCACAATAATAATTAACTTGTTCTGAAACTATTTCCTTGTGGCATTTTTGTAATCAGCTATTCTAAATGGGAACTAAGCCACAATTTAACTAAAATAATGATTTTATTAACGTTTCGACGTCTAAATCGGACGTTGTTGTCAAAATACAAAATATAAACAAAAATGTTGTTGCTTAGTAAAAAATTTATTCTAATAATTTATTTAATCTGACTAATTTTTGTATTTTGAAAATGACATCCGAATTGGATGTCGGTCGAAACGTTAATAAAATCATTTTTTTAGTTAAATTGTGGCTTATTTCCCATTTAGAATAGTTGATTATAATAATTAACTTACGTATAAAAATTATCTTAACAATATTTTGTACGTGTCATGTCAACTAAATACATATATTCATTTTGCTAACCTAAATATATAATGTTGTTCTGAAGCTATTTTCTTGTGGCATTTTTATAAACAAGTATTTTCAAATGGGAAATAAGCCACAATTTTACCAAACAATGATTTTATTATCGTTTCGACGCCCAACTCGGGTGTCGTTGTCAAAATACAAAATAATACTAAAATAAACAAAAATGTTGTTACTTAGTAAAAAATTCTTCTAATAATTTATTTAATCTGACTCATTTATATCGGCAATTCAGACACGTATTATACATTTTAAAGGAGACGACTTTAAAATTATATTGCCAATATTGATGAGTTGCGTTCCTGGGACGACTTTACTAAAAGATAGTTCATTCGATTACATGAAATCAACCCCAACTCAAGAATATCCTTTTATATATACATTGATTTATTACAATTAAGTTTGAAACATCTGAATAGTTCTGCTTCCTTTCCCTTAACAAATATTTTTCTATCAAACAAACACTAAACATATCAAAATAGCATGTACCAAAATATACAGTCACTGCGCACGCTAAATAATGACGTCACTGGCTTGATGAAGTTTAATTCGCGTGTACCTAACTTTTTCATTTGCGTACACGTTAGCGTGAACCTAGACACAGCGAAATATAACCATAATAATAACTCATGTAAAACTAGGTGACGTCATGGGTCGTTTGAACTATTTTATACCGCAGACGACTTTAAATATGTATTTCTAAGTTATTACGAGTTATGTTGACGATATTAATCATTGGTTGTTTGGATGCAAACATAATGATGATGCAATTAAGTTTTTGATGCACAATCTGGTTCAAGAAGAAATACCTTTCCCACAAAATAATGCTTCTCTTTTATATTTGTCTCGTAGAAATTCTAAAATTAAACAAATCATCTGGGAGTTTTTAAAAAGGACTTAGAGGAAAATTTAACTTGCACTGAATGAGTCCGGTTGAATGTGTTTAGCAATAATTATTGTTTTTTTTATGTTTATCCTTATTATGTCAAATTGTCTCCCTGTGAAAGTTCATTAAGTAGATTTTGCAGGGAGGTAATAAGAATAGAATTGTATAAAAATTTATATTGAAAAAATTAATTAAAAAAAATATATGTATACAAAAAAATATGTATGTATAAAAAAAATAAAAAAACAAAAAAAGACAAAATCAAATCTAATAAAAAAAAGTATAATAAATTATAAAATAAAAAAGAGAAAAAAATTACAAACACAAAGAGGGCGTAAACCTCCGCGGCGTTGAACCGGGTTGAAGCCTTAGCGCTGTGTAAAAAAAAACATATATTTATTAGCATTTAGTATTAGTATTTAGTATTAGCATGTAGTTTTTTTTGTCGATTTAATTATTTGTAAATTAATTTAAGTTGGTTAGGGCCATGAATGAGGAGTATACCTACTGGTCAATTAAATGTTTCCACCTCTAAATATGTATGTATGTATGTGCGTGCATAAGTATTATATGTGCGCACATGTACCTAATGTATTATGTAATGCAATGTATTATATTTGGAATATTGTAGCAAACAGTAATTTATTATCTATCGTGGCTGAATGGATCAAGTATTCCAAAGCCAATAAAGAAGAAAAAAAAAGTTATTACGAGTTTTTGAAGCGTGAAATTTTGGAAATCTCATTTTTAAACATAACTGAACAGTTTTATGTAATAAAAAAAAATGTGCAAGTTCCCTATTGTTGCTGTCTTCTTTACTATACCATTTACGAGGCCCTTCGAAAACTTTTGAAAATATCTGACGATAAAATCAACATTTTTTATACATTTGAACTATTTTTTACTGAAATTAGACACTAAGAAAGACAATTGCTTTATTTTTCGAAAATTTCTGTTCTTATACAGGGTGTTTCATTGAGCAACGGAAATAATTGAATGGTGAATAGAGGCCACTGAAGCGGTTCTAGGTATACTACATTTATTGCCCCACCGATTTTTCTAACAAAGTTTTATCAATTTTGTCCATTTCTTTCTGGATCCATAACTTTAGAACCACCTTGTATATTTTCTTGATATTTGGTACACATATGTTTCATTTAGAACTCAAACCACCCAACTACTAATCACAAGAAAAATCCAGGTCCGGATTACCAAAAAAATATAAAGTAATTGTGACCTTAAAACAACACCCTGTATATTGAAATTTTCAAAATCCGTTTGCCTATTTCAAAAAAGCACTAAAAACCAAGTTCAGTGGTTCACTTTTTCGGACAGACAATTTAATGACTTTTATTTTGAAATTATATTGACATTTTTAAGAACTTTATTTTTTGTTTTTTAAGTATTTTTGGAATACATTATACAGGGTGTCCCGAAAATATTGGTCATAAATTATACCACAGATACTGGGGTCAAAAATAGGTTGATTGAACTTCACTTACCTATACACAATAATGCCCACAAAAAAAGTTACAGCACTTTGAATTTATAAAATGAAAATTGATTTTTTTTCATATATCGAAAACTCTCAGAGATTTTTTATTGAAAATGGACATGTAGCATTTTTATGGCAGCAACATCTTAAAATAAAATTAAAGTGATATTTGTGTACCCCATAAGAAATTTATGGGGGTTTTGCTCCCTTAAACCCCCCCCCCCAAATTGTGTACGTTCCAATTAAATTATTATTGTGGCACCATTAGTTAAACACAATATTTTTAAAACTTTTTTGCCTCTTAGTACTTTTTCGATAAGCCAGTGTTTATCGAGATATTTTGAATACTTATCGAATCCACCACATATTTTTGTGTATGGTTAAGTACGATTAAAGAGACCTGTTAATAATCTGAAAATTTATTTATAATTTACATTTTTAGGTATATTTTGAAAAAGAAGCTATATCTCGATAAAAGATGACTTATGAAAAAAAGACCAAGAGGCAAAAGTTTTAAAAACTCTGTGTTTAACTAATGGTACCACAATAATAGTGTAATTGGAACGTACACAAAGATTTGGGGGGTTTAAAGGAACAAAACCCCCATAAAATTTTTACGTAAATATATTGAAAAAGAAGCCGAATCTCAATAAAAACTGGCTTATCCAAAAAATACTAAGAGGCAAAAAAGTTTTAAAAACGTTGTGTTTAATTAATGGTACCACACTAATGAATTAATTGGAACGTACACAAAAGTTTGGGGGGGTTTAAGGGAACAAAATCCCCATAAATTTTTATAGGGCGGACAAATTTCACTATAATTATGTTTTAAGATGTTCCTGCCATAAGAATGATACATGTCCATTTTCAATAAAAAATCTCTAATAATTTTCGATATATTGAAAAAAATCGATTTTCATTTTGTAACTTCAAAGAGCTGTAACTTGTTTTATGAGCACATTTGTACAAAGGTAAGTTAGGTTCAATCGAACTATTTTTGACCCCATAATGTGTGGTATAATTTATGACCAATCTTTTCGGGACACCCTGTATAAACCCCGTATAGTTGTACATAATTTACACAAAATAGGTATTGAACATAGAATAACGACAACTTTTTAAAATTTCATTTACTATCAGTACTTTTAGATAACAATATATTCCTAAAATGTTGGTATGTACCTACAAAATGATTCATTAATATCGAAACAGATAAAGAATTATTCATTATGTATGAAATCATCGTCTTTTAGTCTTTTACTTTTGCTATTATGTTACGCTACTGTTATGCTAGTTTTACTATACATACAGGCGGAAAAATGAAAGAATACCCATGAACGAACATATTTAAAACACGCTGTATTTTTCTGTCGCCGTGTCACAAAGAAAATTCTTCAGTGCAAGTACATGTAATAATAATTATTACATGGACTTGCGCTGGCCAATTTTTTGTATGACACGGTGACAGAAAAATACAGCGTGTTTTATATGTTCGTTCATGGGTATTCTCTCATTTTTCCTACTTGTATAGTAGTTTACGTTTCACCATCGTCGGGTAAGGTGGAACTGAGGTATTTTATGTTATTAACTTATTTTTATTAACTTTTTTTAACTTATTTAACTTATTAGTTTTCTCTGAATTCGAAAAAAAAATGAATGCATTTAAAAAGCATTGAAGCCGAAATTTTGCGCCTACGCCCTTAATTTTCAAAATTCTCAATATATCAAAATTGGGTTAGGATTCACTACCACAATGATATACACGATATTAAACATACAACATACATGAAAGAATACACGAACATAAAATTAGCAATGGGGTGGTCAATTATGTGTAGAGAAAGGGAGAGTTTCAACACTTACGATTAAAAGTATCATTGAACATACCGACATTACCCAGGGGTAAATATAAAAATAAGGGTGGGAACAATTGGACACATTGAATTCAAATATTATTGCAAAACTTATGTGCTAAAATATATAATAATGTAATCAGTTGAGTACTATTAGGTATAGAATGTATCAAGCGTATACAGGGAGAGTAAAAAACAACGTAAAAAGTCTGAAAATACAGGGTGTTGGAAATTGGAAATGTTTTGACTATAGATTCTTCTTCTTAAAAATAAAAATGTATACCATTTTTATTCAGTTGCAATGCGAAGGCAAAACAATCTTATTTTTCACTTAGAATACGGAGCGCAGTCCAGCAGTCTGAATCGACGATTTTCGACTCTTGTTGGAGTCTCATCGGAGAGACGTAGGCCTGCTGCTCCATACTCTAAAGTTGTGTTCACTACGAGGCGCCAAGCCTTACACCGATCAATGTATCGTACTGTCGACAAACGTACAACAAACACTGAGTAAATACGAAGGGGGACGACAACAATAGATACAAGGCAAGGATACAATCCATTGCTCACTACGGAGAGCAATGGATTGTATCCTCGCTCCGACCCTTGCTCCCTGGTGTTTAAATGCAAGAATTCACGAATATAAATACCAGGGAGCAAGGGTCGGAGCGAGGATACAATCCATTGTTCTCCGTAGTGAGCACAACTTAAGTGACCAACACCGAGAGTTTATCCCCCCAACGCAACTGACGTGAATGGATTAGGTGACTAGCGTCATCTGGCAATTGAAAGGCAAAGTTTTTCAATCCTAATAGCGACATTAATAATATTGAAAAATATTAAAAATATTACTAAAAGATTTTTAAATTGAAAACTTATTGGTCCATTTCCCTGGTGAAGGCTTCTACAATATGCAAGCCAGATGGATGCTGCAGTGAAGACAAAAGGGAATGAATTCTACACTATGCAATTCACAGCCACCGTCTGCAGCTTGGTGAAGTTCCAACGGAAAATGGACCTAGTTACTCTATAGGAGTAATACTAATATAAAAATAAAAATGTATATTTGTATGAATGAAATGTGAATAAAAATGGTATACATTTTATTCAATCCATTGGGATTTTTAAATATTAATAAATATACCAATTACATAGAAGTGGTTTTTACTTCATGTTAGAGTTTTTTTTGTTTTAATAATTTTTTTTTTTGAAAGTGGTAGGTAAGTATTAAAATTAGTTTATTATTTAAATAAAATACAAATAAATTGTTTAGTATATTTATTTCGTTGAAATTATATAATAGAAGTATAACTTCTTACGTGCGTACAAAGTACATACACACATTCTTTTTTTTTTAATACCTCTAGAACGCTTCTATGTATTTAGAAAAACGAAAACTGATATGCTTATTTATATACTAGAGATAAATCGATTTCATCAATTACGAATTTCTTCATAGGCGCCCATTTTGGGTAGGGCAACGTTTATTTTATCGCATAACTTTTTTCTCTTCAAATCAAATTATCAAGTCAAATGCTTTTTCGAAATCAATAAAGCATGCTTACATTTTTGATCCTGTCTAGATTTCTTTGCATGAGCACATTTATATCTGATAATGCCGTTTCTAAAGCCTCATTGGTTATCACTAATTTTATCATCCAGCGCTCTGTAAATTGTGTTGTGGATTACTCGTAGAAATACTTTCAAAGCAAGGCTCATTAATGGAATGGTATGGTATTCGGAGCATTCTTTTGCATTTTGCTTCTTAGGAATAATTACGAATGTGGATACTAACCATTCTTTTGGGAAAATACCTGTTTGATAAATATGATCATATAAATTCGTATTCAACTTTCTGTTTTAAAATTTTTAGTCCCGATTCTCCACATTACTCAGATACTCAGCTATGATTTCTTGTCTGTCATCTTCTCCGAACAGTTTTTTTTAGGTAATCTGTCCATCTGTTTAATTGTTGTTTTTTATCTGCGAGGACGTTACCGTTGGAGTCTTTTATAACATGTATATTATTTTGTTTTCCCGATGTGACACTTATTCCTCTTATTTCGTGACACTGTTCAGTAGGGATGGGAAAAACCTACCGGTTTAAACCTAAAACCGGTTTTTTACTTCGCAATAAACGGTTTTACCGGTTGTTTTTTTGTCCCGGTTATAACCGGTTTTTTCTTTTTAAAATAAAAACCGGTTATTAGGTTTTTACGGTGATTAGGATTAGGTTAGGTATTATTTTAGATCCCAATCATAATTATTATTGTCAAGTAATTATTCCAAACAAAACCATAATTCAAATTTTATTTTATAAGTACAGAAGCAAACTGAAAGTGAAAACTCACATCAACCAGAAATAATTAAGTTTTATTATAATATTTCGTTGAAAAGGTATTTGTAATCATAATATTTACATAAGAAGTGATCTGGTTGAAGAAGACGCAAACATCATCTATTTTTCACACTTGACTCTTGACATTGAAAGTGTGTGAATGACTTTTTCTGATTACCAAAATAATGTTCTGACTATGAATATTGAATTACCGATTACGAATACGAATCTTCAAGGATTTCCCTACCTTTTCAAAACGATATACCTATTATTAGAAGTATTAAATGAGTTAAAATGTACCTATTATACAAATAAACAAACGTGTTAAAAGAAATACATATTTTTTTGATGGTAGTAAAAATAAAAGATAAATTGAATTGTCCAATTTATTTTTAAGTAAAATATTATGTTGATATTATTTTTTTTAAATCCCATTTGAAAGAGTCTGGGAAATTTTTTATAAGTTGAAATGGTTGGGTTAAATAGGGATGTTCACTAATTTTTAAATATAGTTAAATTCAATAGATTACAAGGTATATAAAAACGTAACAATCATAAAACTGTTTAAAAATGTATATTTTTTAAGATAAATGAGTTCATAATGTTGATTTTCTTGGAGGCTAGAAAAACGGTACCCTGTAGCGAGGCTACGGTCTGTGACGTCAGCAGTCGTAAAGTCTTTGATCGACGACTAGTTTTGTATACTTATTTACTCAGTGTATTTGAATGTGCGCAGTTTTTACGTATTTAATTATTAAAAATAAAGCCAAATAAGTGGTGTTTTGTTCCTGGGTGTGTAAATACATCAAAAAACAGTTCTGACAAGATTTTTATTACCGTTCCAGCCAATTTAAAACAGAAAAAGAAATGGTTTGTTGCAGCTAGAACTTAAAATAACTAACTTAAAGAACTAACTTAATAAAATAAACATTATAGAAGTTTTCCAGAGACTTTCGGCCCTTGGTAATAATGTAATTGTTCTTTCTGCATTTACATTTTTCAAAAATACTTATTAGTTTTCTCAGGATTCGAAAAAAATTAATGAATTTAAATAGCATTGGACCAAGATTTTGCACCTACCCCCTTAAAGAGTAAATGAAAAAGTTTCGGGACCTCAAATTTGTATTCCTTAAACTGGGATATTCCTAAAAACGGGATTCTAATAATACATACAGTAAAAGTAAACCTTGAAATAACTACATGTGGATGTAGGTATGACTTTATATTATATTAAAATCATTAATCATTAATAATTTAGTGAAAAGATTGGTTGAAATGAAAATGTATAAAACCCAAGTTCAAAAATATTTTTTACCTTGGAACAGTTGTCAACTCGAAATACGAAACAACCGAAATAAGATCTAGAGTTGAAAACGACATAGCAACATTTAACAACATGCATGAGAAATATTTTCACCCATTGCGACATAATATCTCTCCCACTAAAAATGCGGCTGCTAAAATGTTATTATTTCCGGTCTTGCTATATGGCGCAGAGGCCTGGACAATAATGGAAACATTAATGAAAAAGCTAGAGGCATTCGAGATGTGGGTGTACCCACGTATCCTCAAAATATCCTGGGCGACCAACACCAACGTACAGGTATTGCGTCGAATGGGAAAACAAAAAGAAATCTCTTTTACAATTAAGAAACGAAATCTTAAATATTTCGGTCATATCATGAGGCATGATAAATATCGTATACTCCAACTGATAACGCAAGGTAAAATAGAGAGCAAACGCGGACCCGGAAGAAAAGACACACATGACTTAACAACTTACGCCAATGATTTGGACAAAAATCGATTGAGTTATTCAGAAACGCGTCAAGTCAAATGAAATTAAAATTGCCATGATGTTAGCCAACATCCACAACGGGCAAGGCACATGAAGAAGAATAAACATATTTTTAATACACCTAACCAAGGTAAAGTAATAACCAGCCAATGTATGTATACTTACAATATGCATGCGTACAATGCATGCATACAAGTTTCTCTATTTTTTTTTGTGGAGTATTAAGCATTTATTTTTTTAGCTTAAAGAAGACATGGAAAATTATATGGAATATACACTCAGTAAAGCTGTGGTAGATTTATTTTTTTACAAGATGCCAATAAATCATACACCATTGTTACATCTACACTACAGTCGGTAGTTTATACGAATCGGCTTTCTGAAAGCCTTCTTCCATTTTATTTGTTTATTTTTGTAAACCCCAAAATATGTCCTTACAAACAGTCTATCCACTTTAAACTAAACAAATTCACTATAAAACTCCACTTTATCCCTGATAAAACAAGAAGAGAACAAAATAAAATGACCTGAAACGTCAAACAGGTAAACAGTAACACTATGAGAATGGCGCGCGCTTGGGGTATGCAACTAGTGACGTCAGGCCAATAGAGAAGCGTTCTTGAAATTTAAAATAATGCTGGATTTCTAATAAAGATTTTTTATAGAAAGGCTTTTTCAATTTTGTTGAAATTTTGGGCAATTATTCCTAGGGTGTTTCTTAATCGTTTTACATGTTTGAAATGACTTTTTAATTTTTTGTGAACATCCCTATTGTATATTATTGCAATGTGTATATATTAATCTTACGCTATATTATATTTAATAATAATCCATAAATATATAATAATAATAAAATAATAAATAAGTATAATAATTAATAGATTAAAATGGTTTTATTAAAAATTGTGTTTTATTTATATTGATATTGATGTTCTTTCGATAGTACTAATTTTGATCATATTGATATCGAGTATCGAGTTGAGTGGAGTATCGCAAACTAAAGTGCATTGTAAATGTAACATTGTAACTTATTGGATTAAACAAACCGAAAACCGGTTTTTGCAAAAACCGGTTTTTTTTTCACCGGTTATAACCGCCAGATTAAAACCGTAAGCAAAAAACAACCGGAATAACCGAAAACCGGTGTTTTATCAAAAACCGCCATCCCTACTGTTCAGTTAACCATCTTTGTTTTGCTGTTATTATGTCTTTTCTAATGCTAACGTCTATTTAAAAATAAGTTTAACGACACTTTTAATGATGATATACTGGGGTAACTGCGTTGATTGTCCAGCTCATATTGTTTTGGAACTCACTGTAACTTCTAGTATTAATACCAAATGTGTCCCGATCATCCCTTTCATTTTGGGAGTGCGACAATCGCATCGAATGACGCAGCATGCGGGCGTGGTCTGGACGTCATCCTGTCGACCCTTATTTTGATTTATGTAATTTTGGTAGAGATGGGCTATAGGGACTTTATGACCTGTGATTTTTTCACTGATATCGAAAAGTCAAAGATCACAGATCACTTTGGATGGTGAAATGATTGTGAAAAGCAATAGTTTTAAGTACCTAGGATCGGTATTACAGAGTAATGGAGAAATAGATGGAGATGCATGCAGTAGAATTAGGGCTGGATGGATGAAGTGGAAAGAAGCGAGTGGTGTGTTGTGTGACAGAAAAATTCCAATGAAGCTGAAGGGAAAATTCTATAAAACAGCCATAAGACCGGTTATGATGTACGGAACTGAATGTTGGGCAGTGAAAAAGAAAGAGGAACAACGAATGCATGTGGCGGAAATGAGAATGCTTAGATGGATGAGTGGAGTGACAAAGAAGGATAAAATGAGAAATGAGTATATTAGGGGAAGTCTAGGTGTGGCACCAATTGATGCCAAAATGAGAGAGCATAGGTTAAGATGGTTTAGTCATGTTCAACGTCGAGACGTTAATCACCTAATATGAAGAATAGCTGAAGTGCAGATTCCTGGAAGGAGTAGGAGAGGAAGACCAAAGAAGACCTGGGGGAGACGATAAGGCAGGACATGTTGGTAAAGGGGATTAACATTGATATGACCTAGGATAGAATTGTGTGGAGAATTGCAATTAGAGAAGCCGACCCCGCATAGGGATAAGGCAAAGAGAATGATGATGATGATGATGATCGAAGAGTCACGGATCATACGTGATCTCATTCACCATTCATTTGTTGAACGTGACTTGTGATTTTTTTATTTTATTACATGTATGTACAGTTCATTCCAAACCCTTTTTTCGGCGCATCATTTAAATCTGACAGTTGTCATATATTTATTGCGTTTAATACGTTTGCGGATTTTGTATTTTGTAGAAAATTGAGTGTATTTTGAAAAATAAATAATTATTATTTACATACTGTCACTGTCACTGCCAAATCTTAAAATTTGTCAGACAACTTATTCTGTTCAACCTCAAAAAATGGCTCCATTTGCTAGCAAAGAACTAAAAGCAAGAATTGTAACGAAATTAGAAGATGGTTGGTCACTATCTGCCATAAAGAACCGTTTTAACGTAAGCAGAATAACAGTTTTTATTTATATTAATTTTATAAGTTTAATTCTTTATTAATAGAAGAACTGTGCTTCTGCTTATAATGTTAAAATGTTGTTAATGTTGAAACTGTTTTGCTGCCTCTGATAGTGCGCAGTTGTCTTTCAATTTGGTTACAATTCTTGCTTTAATAGAATATTGTTGAATTAAGTCGTTTGTTTTATTCCTTAATAATAATAAATATAACAACAACCCGTATGTAAACCTCTACACGGACGACATCCCAATGAGGTCAGCCAAGACTATGTCGACAATACAGCGTCGAACTATCGGTTGACATCAGGAAGGATGTTCCCTGAAACGGAGGAATCATTACTGGCCATTCAGGATCAGGTTATACCAACCAGAAATTACCTGAAATATATCGTCAAAGACCCTCAGGTTCAAAACGACAGATGCCGATATGGATGTTGTAGAAAAATACTGCACAAAAATGTTTAGAGAGAGTAATTAAATTAATCTCGGAAAATGATTTCCTAGGCACTAGTTCAAAATAGTTATTTTCCTAACAAGTGCAGAAAGTCATTCTTTTCCGCACGCGACTGCAGTTTGCCGAACGACGCGAAGCGGGAGTTCGGCAAGCAGTCGAGTGCGGAAAAGAGACTTTCTGCAAGAGTTAGGAACAACATTTTTTCTAAGAGTCTTTAAAAAATTACCAAATCTTAATCAATTAATTTAATTAATATGAAAATATATACACAAATTAATTCTTTGACAAGGTTGTCAAAACCAAACTTTCAATATAATTAGTTAGCATGACGACGATCTTGGTTTCCATGACGATGATTCAAAACGACTATTCTTGTCTACCGATTTGACTTTCGAATATTATGTCAAAATAATTTTATTTCATCGAATTGTCGCGTTAATTTCATTAAAACAGGAACACAATCAGATATATTTGAAATAAATTAGTAAATAATATCTAAATATTAGTTTATTGCATGTATTATAATTACTTTAAGGCCATATTAACATACCTAAATTAACACGCGTGCGGAAAAGTAAAAACCGCGTGCGGAAAAGTAACACGCGTGCGGAAAAGTAACACACGTGCGGAAAAGTGAAACTTTCTAAACTAAAATGCGTGCGCGAAAGTCGACATTTTTGCACGCTCGTAGAAAAATATATAAAATTAGTAGACGCGCGCACTATAGTCCAGTCGGGTTAGACGAATAACAGGCCTAACCTTGCATTAGGAGCTGCCCCAAATTTTATTTTTCTATTCTTTAGGGAGGGTCAATATTAGTATAAATTTAAAATCTCGACTGAATTCCACCGTTGCGTTAGCCGCCATCTTGATTTTAAACGAGAACCGTTTTTGCTCAATATCTCCGCCATTATCAATTTTTTGACAAAAGTGTAGAAACTAAAATTGTTGGAAATGCGTTTTTCTATAATTTCATTTATTATAATTTTTTTCGTGCGGTCGATATTTTCCGAGTTATGAGGGGAAAATAGTGACAGTTGGAGCATAATTATTGTATTATTGAATTATCTCGTTTATTGTTAGTTTTACAACAAATATGTACCTATCCAATAATGAATAGAATTAAATTCTAAACAATTTTGATTTCTTTCATTTTTTTGCTAAAATTAATATTTAAGGTAATACGTATGCGTTAATGGCGCGAGCCTAAGACCGGATTGATTTTATAGCAAATGTTTTTGTTCAATATCTACGCCATTTTCAACTAAAATTGTTCAAAATATAATTTCCTACAATTTCTTTTTAACAATTTTTTTCATGCGGTTGATATTTTCCAAGTTACATGGGAAAATAGTAAAAAGTGGTGGGGGAGCATAATTATTGAATTGAATTTTGTTTGCGAGCTGCCCCAAATTTTATAATTCTATCCTTTAGGAGAGATCAATAGTAGTGTAAATTTAAAATCTCGACTGAATTCCACGGTTGCATTAGCCGCCATATTGATTTTAAATGAGAACTGTTGTTGCTTAATATCTCCGCCATTTTCAACTTTTCGACATAAATAGTGGGAAAGAAAATTGTTGGAAATGCAATTTCCTACAATTTCTCTGGCACAATTTTTTTATACGATCAATATTCTCCTAGTTAAGGGGGACAATAATGGAAGCGGAGGGGAAGCATAATTATTGAATTGTCTCATTTATTATTAACTTTACGACATAATTGTACATAAACAAAAATAAAGAGAATTATATTTTATACAATTTTTGAAACTTCCAATGAAACATCAATCAAATTAAGTATATAAAAGACATAAAAAGACATTATATGCATTAAGTTCACTTAATTTTATTAACTGGCGGGTTTTATTGGTTGAATTTGTCTGTCGATATTTTAAGTTTTATGTCAGCTAAAATATCGTGATGTTTCAACATTTTTTTTAAATTTTGGACCCTGTTGGGGGGGAATTTTCCCAGTTCCCCCTTGTAGACCCGCCACTGGTTCTCTCGAAAAATTGTAGTAAATCGTAATTGCAACAATTTCAGTTGTTACACTTTTTGTCGAAAAGTTGAAAATTGCGGAGATATTAAACAAAAACAATTGCTACAAAATCAATCAGGTCTTACGCTCGCACATTTACCACATACGTATTTACTACCTTAAATATTGATTTTATCAAAAAAATGAACGGCATCAAAATTGTACAAAATTTAATTCTCTTCATTTTTGTATAGATATATATTTGTTGTAAAACTAATAATAAACGAGATAATTTAATAATTCAATGATTATGCTACAACTATCACTATTTTCCCCTCATAACTCGGAAAATATCGACCGCACGAAAAAAATTATAATAAATGCAATTATAGAAAATCGCATTTCCAACAATTTTTAGTTTCAACACTTTTTGTCAAAAAATTGAAAATGGCGGAGATATTGAGCAAAAACAGTTCTCGTTTAAAATCAAAATGGCGGCTAACGCAACAGTGGAATTCAGTCGAGATTTTAAATTTATACTAATATTGACCCTCCCTAAAGATTAGAAAAATAAAATTTGGGGCAGCTCCAAATGCAAGGTCAAATGCTATCCCGACTGGGCTACTATGCATTAAGCGATTTTTTGCTTAAGCAAAAGGTAGAAAAAAACAAACTCGCCCTGCTTTGTGTTTTCTTCTGGTTATTTGTCTTCTTATCTGGCCAGATATGCTTGTGAGGCTGCTTGAAGGAAAATATATGCAGTTTTGCGGCAACTGTTTAAAAACACATACTCGCACTGTTTAACTCGAAGGCTTAGTTGGCTTAGTAAAAACCGGTAGAATTTTAGCGGTAAATTCGATATTAATAGCGGTAAATGCGGTATTGAATTGAAAAGAAATTATAGTTGTTACTTCTTGAAGTTTGAAGACGGAAGTGGTGCCGGCCACTCTTATCGGAAGGGAGCAAGCAACGCTTCCCGCAAAAAATAGTTCTTATTCACGCCGGTAGGGTCTGTGTCTAGGGGTTGTATTACGAGGGAGCGTCTGAAATTATTATTTTGGACGCCGGTTAAAATGTGTATTTTAACAGATGTCAAGCCCAAGAAACCATCCAACATATTACCGGGGGCTGCCAGGCATTTGCTGCAACTGAATACAAGGAACGGCATGACTCAGTTGGAAAGATCCTTCATCAAGAGATAGCTATCAAACTGGGACTTCTCCAAACGGACCATCTCCCATAATATCAATACGTTTCTGAGAGTATGCTTGAGGATGGCAACTACAAGCTATACTAGGACCGCACTGTGCTCACAGACCAAACAGTGGCACATAATAGACCAGATCTCGTACTAGTTAATAAATTAACAAGACAAACAACACTAATTGATGTGGCGATACCTAACAATAATAATCTACGTAGTTTTACTGAAAAGATTGCCAAGTACAGAGATCTAGAAATTCAAATACGGAGACAATGGAGAATGCAACGTACCCAGACAATACCGATTATTATATCTACTACTGGAGTCATTCCGAAGACCCTCCTCGAAAGCATCAAAAAGCTGGGTCTGAATGAACATCTTTATAATGCCTCCTCTACATATCAGCAGACGCGTCTGCGAATGCATCTGCCGATGTATCTGATGCCTCCTCGACATATCAGCAGACGCGTCTGCGGATGCATCTGCGGACGCATCTGCCGATGTATCTGATGCCTCCTCTACATATCAGCAGACGCGTCCGCGGATGACATCCCCGTATGCATCCGAAGATGTGTAGATGGGGCAATTTGGCCGTCTGTTGGTGGTCTGTTGTTTATTTTTCGCGTCGGCAGATGCAAAAAAATAAACAACAGACGACCAAATTACCCCATCTACACATCTGCGGATGCATACGGGGATGTCATCCGCGGACGCGTCTGCTGATATGTAGAGGAGGCATCAGATACATCGGCAGATGCGTCCGCAGATGCATCCGCAGACGCGTCTGCTGATATGTAGAGGAGGCATAAGACCATGCAGAAAGCTGTACTACTAGCGACGGCTAGAAGTGCTCGATAACATGGAAAGAGTCCCACCAGAGCTCAATCCTTTTGATACCGTAGGTATCTGGGATGAGTCAATTTTCCCTTTAGAGGGATGTGAGCCGTATGGCTAAATCTGGACAACAACCCTATTTTATGTAAAAACTATCATTTAAACTATCTTTATAAAATACAGGAATTCTAGACCAGTAAGGATCTGCGAAAAAACGTCTATTTTTGGATGTGAGAGGTGGCATTCGGATTTTTGCAGATAAAGTTAGGTGACACCTTCAGTAATAATAATTGACTTATGCTCCTTCTCAAATTAGTCCTGTCGCCAGGGGGGGTACAACGGCCTCCTGTATTCAGATGGACTTACCCAAGTTTTTATTATGTATTTTGGCCCGTAGAACACGAATTTTTTGGGTAACAGTTGATCCGGATGTCGATAAGATTGTTATAAACAAAGAAGTTGAGGAATTACATAACAGCGATTTCTCGCAAAACAAAACATATTTTTGTATTTTTTGGGCCATTCTAACCAAAAAATGTTCCTACAAGTTTTTTCGTAGGATGCATAGTTTTCGAGATAAACGCGGTTGAACTTTCAAAAAATCGAAAAATTGCAATTTTTGAACCCGAATAACTTTTGATTAAAAAATAGAATAGCAATTCTGCTTACCGCATTTGAAAGTTTAAGTCAAATTCTATCGGTTTCGAATATATACATTGCTAAAAATTTATGTGTTTATTGCTAAAAAAAGCTATAAACACATAGTGTTTCCCGTGCCTAATACATGCGTTTACATGCATGCTACGTAGAAATAGCCTCGCTTGCACTTGTACCTACTCTACCTACTCGTTCGATTTTAAATGAGAAATCATTGAAAACATCACTCCAGCACTAGGTGTTTATACTTTTGTTTAACAATAAAATAATAATTTTTTAGCAATGCAAATAACTAAAACAGATATACTTTGACTTGAACTTTCAAATGCGGTAAGCAGAATTACTATTTTATTTTTTAATCAAAAGTTATTCGGGTTCAAAAATTGCAATTTTTCGATTTTTTGAAAGTTCAACCGCGTTTATCTCGAAAACTATGCATCCTACGAAAAAATTTGTAGGAACACTTTTTGGTTAGAATGGCCCAAAAAATACAAAAACATGTTTGGTTTTCCGAGAAATCGCTGTTATGTAATTCCTCAACTTCTTTGTTTATAACAATCATATCGACATCCGGATCAACTGTTACCCAAAAAATTCGTGTTCTACGGGTCAAAATACATAAAAAAAACTTGGGTAAGTCCATCTGAATACAGGAGGCCGTTGTACCCCCCCTGGCGACAGGACTAAATATGCCCGGAACATTAATAAAAAAATTAAAATATTTAAAAATTTCGAAAAACATCGATTTTTTTCTGCTTTCTTTGCTTATAACTTTAAAACGATTCGTTTTGGAACAAAGTCGTAGAGAAATAAAATAAAGATAATTGTCATTGTAATAAAAATGTCTTAAGGTATTACCTTTTCTGCAATATAACAATAAATACAAAATAAGGGGGCAAAATAAGTCTGTTGTTATTCAGTATTTTTTAACCACTTTGGTGGCACTTAGAACCTTAGTAATTCGCTTAGAAAATTCTTTGTAACATACTTAAATCGTGTACCAAATTTCAATAAAATCGACCTAATACATTTTGCATAATAAATTTCCAATCTAAATATTTTTAAAAAAGTTCAAATTTTTTAAAATCTTTCTGAACAAAAAGTAGACCATTTAGAAGTTGGCTAATTTTTTTACATATAAAGAGGTGCTCTACCTATCTAATACACTTTACTTACTTACTTTAGTCCTCTTGATTCAATTTGGAACATAGGGCCTCTACAGTCCCCCTCCATTCATCTCTGTTTCTGGCCAGGGCTTTCACTTCTTTCCATGTTAACCCATTGTCTTCTAGCTCTCTGGTAATATTTCTTTTCCAGGATGTCATTGGTCTGCCTTGTTTTCTTTTTCCAGTTGGTTGGTAATACAGGGCTTGTTTGGTTATATCATCTTCATTTTTCCTTAATGTGTGTCCAATAAACTTCCATTTGCCTGTTTATCGTTTTGGCTATCGGTTCTTGATTAGTTTTTCTCCAAAGTTCCTTGTTACTTATCCGATTTGGCCAATATATTTGTAATATTCGTCAAGGCATCTATTTACAAATGTTTGAACCTTTTGTATAATCTTTTTCTCTATTTTCCAAGTTTCTGCTGCATATAGCAAAATGCTCTTTACATTTGTATTAAATATCCTGATTTTGGTTTTGGTTGTTAATTTATTGGACTCCCATGTTTTCTTCAGCATATAGAACGCATTTTGAGCTTTAGTTATCCTTCCATTAATTTCCTCTTCTACTCCACCGCTAGCGTTAATTATGCTTCCCAGATAGCAAAACTTCTGTACATTTTCTACTTCTTCTCCTTCAATGAATATACCCATTTCTCTTTCCGTATTTATCTTCATAAGTTTGGTTTTTCTTGTGTTAATCTCTAGTCCTATTTTTCTTGCTTCTTTTGTCACCTTTTCTGTTTTTTTCTGCATATGTTGTCTTTTTTCGGACACCAGACATATATCATCTGCAAAGTCTAGATCTTCAAGCTGACCGAAAGCATTCCATCTAATTCCTGTTTTATTTTTCGTTGTCTTCTTCATGACCCCGTCGATTAAGATCAAAAATATGGTTGGAGATAGAATACACCCCTGTCTGACTCCACTGTCTATGTTGATTGGTTCTGTGAGTTTCCCATTGTGCATGATTTGTGCGGTATAGTTTTCATAGAACATTTTGATAATTCTTATGTATTTTAATGGAATTCCATATCTCTTTAATATTTCCCACATTTTTTTTCTGTTAATCCGGTCAAAGGCTTGTCTAAAGTCAATGAAATTTATATAGATTTTGCTCTGCCATTCTATTGTTTGTTCTACAATGTTTCTTAATGTGTTAATATGAATTATATTATTATTATATTTATATTAATTATATAAATTAATATTATAATAAGCAACAACACTTTAGTTTATTTTAGTAATATTTTGTATTTTGACAACGGCACCCGATTTGGGCGTCGAAACGTTAATAAAATTATTTTTTCATTTTAATTGTGGCTTATTTCCCATATAAATAATTAATCATAAAAATGCCACAAGGAAATAGCTTCAGAACAACATTAAGTGTTAATATGATCTGTGCATGCTTTATTACTTCTGAAGCCTGCTTGGTTTGGTCTTAACAACTGGTCTATAGTTTCTTTCATTCTTTCTAGTATCATCCTTGTCATGACAAGGAAGGCTAATACACTTTACAGAATTAAAATCGGATTATTTAAGGGGCCCCAGCAATGTTTTAAATTTATAAACAATTTTTTGGCTTATAAACAAATAGCTTTGTTTAATAATAAAAAAATTAATTTTTAGCAATGCAAATAATTAAAACCGGTATAATTTGACTTGAAATGCTGTCAGCAGAATTGCTATTTTATTTTTTAATCAAACGTTATTCGCTTTCAAAAATTGCTATTTCTCGATTTTTTGAAAGTTCCACCGCGTTTATCTCGAAAACTATGTATCCTACGAAAAAACTTGTAAGAAAATTTTTTGCTTAGAATTACCCAAGAAATACAAAACAATGTTTTATTTTGCGAAAAATAGATTTTATGTAATTCCTCAAGTTCTTTGTTTATAACAATCTTATCGACATCCGGATCAACTGTTACCCAAAAAATTCGTGTTCTACGGGTCAAAATACATAAAAAAAACTTGGGTAAGTCCATCTAAATAAAGGAGCCCGTAGCACCCCCTTCTGGCCACAACACTAATTTGTTTATAAGCCAAAAAATTGTTTATAACTTTAAAACATTGCTGAGGCTGCTTAAATAATCCGATTTCAATTCTGTAAAGTGCATTAGATAGGTGGAGTACTTCTTTATATGTAAAAAATTGACAAATATTTGTATGTTCTAGTTTTGTTGTGCAAGATTTTAAAAAATTTTAATTTTTTAAAAAAGTTTAGATTGCAAAATTATTATGCAAAATCTAGTAAGTCAATTTTAATGAAATTTGGTGTACGGTTTACACCAAATTTCCATTACCATTACATTTAATGAAATTACAAAAATTTTCTAAGCGAATTAGGAAGGTTCCAAGTGTAACCTAAGGGATGGAAAATCATTGAATAAGGACAGGATTGTTTTGCCCCCTTATTTTATATTTATTGCTATTTTGAAGCAAGGGTGGTAAATTAAGACGTTTTTAACCAACCGCATCTGATAGAAAATTTAATTATCTTTGTTTTATTCCAATAGGACTTTGGTATAAAATGAATAGTTTTTAAGTTATAAGCAAAAAAAGTAGAAAAAAAAAACGAAATTTTTTGAAATTTTTAAATATTTTATTTTTTTTCTTAATGTTCCGGGCATATTTGAGAAGGAGAATAAATCAATTATTATTAACGAAGTTATCACCTAACTTTATCCGCAAAAATCTGAATGCCACCTCTCACATCCACCTAAAAACAGATCCTTACTGGTCTATTCAAAATAATATCAAAATTTAGACCTTAATAATTATTTTGTATTACAATTTATGGATTAACATATATGTAATTAGTTGTTTCTTTGTTTATTTTATTTTATTATTTGTCTGTCATAATAAATATAATAAAATGTCAGACAAATCAAATACACTGCTCAAAATGATCAAAAAGAATCGTACAGTAGAACCCCGTAAATCCGAACCCCGCGAATCCGAACTTTCGGCAAATCCGAACCAACGGAAAGTGAAAAAAATTTAAAAATTCAAGACAAAAACTTAAAAACATGTTTATTATACAGAGTAAAACCAGAAAATTGGACAGTGTAGGATTACTAGGACTTTGAAATTTAAAATTTCTTAAAAATAAATATTATACTTTAATATATAGGTTTATAAAGTGTTTATAAGGGTTAAACACAAACTTACTTTGGTTCTCTCGTAGTCAACTTGAGTTCAAAAATATTGCCCACACTCTTGCGAGAACGTTTGGCTACTCAATATCACAATGAAAGCTTTGAACTACTAGTTAAGGCTAACTTTCGGATAATCCGAACTTTTCGGAATCCGAACAGGCTGTCCCCCCAATTAGTTCGGATTTGCGGGGTTCTACTGTATTAGTTTTCTTAGGAACCAGCTGTACTTAATTCTATGTTTTATTTCTAATGTTTTGTAATGTTCCACCATTTATGTAATCTAAAAATTGAATTAAATCGAAATATTTTGGTATGTATCTACAAAATGTAGCTCAATAATCGTATTGTGGAGTTAATTTTAGCATAATTTTATATTTTTTTTTCGTTGGATTCTTTTTCCACTTATTTTCCAACGTACTGTCTACCGAAACTGTACCAATTGTCCAGAGCTTTAATAAATTAGATCCATTATTTAAGACAATGTCCTCGGCTCAATCAATACCGATCAAGTCGATTGGAAGAGGGAAAAAGTAACATAACCTCGGGCTGAACAAACACTTTTCATTATTCATCCTTATCATACAAGTTTTACACATAAAAGAAGTTGCCAAAATGGCGGTGCAGGGCATATCGGGAGGAAGAAGAAAGGGGTTTCAACAGAAAGCGATGAATCATATCATCTTTGAGATTTATTGCCCACAGAAATTAGGTACATTATCTATTAATTGAATTAAATGGTAAAGAGTTAGGGAGACAACTATATTGCTGTTGTTCTGAAGCTATTTCCTTGTGGCATTTTTATAATCAACTATTTTCAATGGGAAATAAGCCACAGTTTTACCAAAAAAATGATTTTATTAACGTTTCGACGCCCAAGTCGGGTGTCGTTGTCAAAATACAAAATAATACTAGATTAAACAAAAATGTTGTTGCTTAGCAAAAAATTCTTCTAATAATTTATTTAATCCGACTCATTTATTTCGACAATTCAGACATGTATTATACATTTTAAAGTAGAAGACTTTAAAATGATATTGCCAATATTGATGAGTTGCGTTCCTGGGACGACTTTACTAAAAGATAGTTCATTTGATTACATGAAATCAACCCAACTCAAGAATATCCACCAAAAAAATCAGAGCATGTGATCTCTCTTTTTAAAAATAAAAGACAACCAAATGCAACGGTGGCAGTATAATTCTCGCGCTAGAGAATCGTAAGTATTTGGGCTTACATTTAGTTTACTCTCAAATCTAATACCAAATTCCGACTTTAATATATATATGCTATTTTAAATTATAAATAATATTCATAATACATAGATATATATTATATATATATAATACTAAAATATAAAATATGTACTAACTCGATATGTTACTGACTTACTAATCGTGGTATTTTCTTTCTATTGACTTCCTCTTTTAGTATGGGTAACCACATCCTATTGCATTCTACCTAGGAATTTGCGACACAAGTGGTTTCATTTAGCATAATTAGAGCCGCTTCTTTGATTTTTCTCTTTACAACAGAACAACGTAGAACGAGATCCTATAACGTCCACAAGAAATAATACGAGAAAAATATCAATACCATATATAAAAGGACTATCCAAGAAACTTAAAACAATAGGAAATAAATGCAACATTCAACAACATTCAAAACAACAAACACATTGAGATCTATTCTATCTAAAACTAAACCTAACAATGAACAAGAAAGAACAAAGAATTGTATTTATAAAATACCTTGGGAATGCGAACAATTTTATTTAGGTGAAACATCAAGACCATTAAACGTTAGAATAAGTGAACATCAGTCTTATATTAAAAATAGAGAATTTGATAGATCTCAAATATGCCAACACTCATGGGATAATGAACATACAGTTCAATGGAAAGATTCAAGTATGGTTCTGAAAGAAACATATATAGTAAAAAGAGAAAAATCAAAGAAGCGGCTCTAATTATGCTAAATGAAACCAATTGTGTCGCAAATTCCTCGGTAGAATGCAATAGGATGTGGTTACCCATACTAAAAGAGGAAGTCAATAGAAAGAAAATACCACGATTAGTAAGTCAGTAACATATCGAGTTAGTACATATTTTATATTTTAGTATTATGTATATTATATATATCTATGTATGTATTATTAATATTATTTATAATTTAAAATAGCATATATATATTAAAGTCGGAATTTGGTATTACACTAGGTTCGCTTTCAAGATGCAGTAGAAATAAACAAACCAAGACACGTTAAATGCTACTAGGAGCACTCCCGAATCATAATTTACAATGTATGAACTTTGGAAATCATGATTTGGGATTTACAATGTTATATACTCGTACATTGTAAATTATGATTCGGTTGTGCTCCTAGTGGCATTTAACGTGTCTTGGTTTGTTTATTTCTACTGCATCTTGAAAGCGAACCTAGTGTAGATTTGAGAGTAAACTAAATGTAAGCCCAAATACTTACGATTCTCTAGCGCGAGAATTTTACTGCCACCGTTGCATTTGGTGGTTTTTGTAAAGACAGATCACATGCTATGGTCTAAGAGCTAGCAACGTTTTCGAGCAACTATTTTAAGACAGCTGATTCCCTATGCATCCTAGAACACCTTACCGGCCATCAGGCTACTGAGACAGGTTGCGTTCATTACTGCGCAGCGCACCTGTATCGGTAAATATATCGAATTTAAAATTATTTTAAGACGAAAAATTTTTTTGCCATTACTTGTAGAACATTCTTAGAAATATGAATTATAATTGCCAGACATTTCTGTGGTTGCTAAATACGTGCCAGACGCTATAGTCTAAATGGCTATCAACGTTTTCGAGCAACTATTTTAAGACAGCTGATTCTTTATATATTATTCCCTATGAATCCTCGAACACCTTCCCGGTCATCTGGCTACTGAAACAGGTTGCGTTCATTACCGCGCAGCACACCTGTACAGGTAAATATATCGAATTTAAAATTATTTTAAGACGAAAATTTTTTTTGCCATTACTTTTTAAACATTATCAGAAACATGAATACAATTGCCAGACATTTCTGTGGTTGCTAAATGCGCGCCAGACGCTATTTATTATAAAAAATAATAGAAAAATTTAAATCATTTTAGTATGTCTGTAATTTTAATATTATATTATTAACACATAAATAAATGCAAAATTAATTTGCCAGACATTAACTCGGTTGCAGTCATCAGCCAGATGGTTTTAAAATCGTTTAAAATGATCTATATTTTCAGCAAAACGTACGCTGGCTATATTAAGAAATAAGACAAACAAAAGATAGATACAGGTAAATATATTTGAAATTAGTTTAAGACGAAAAATTTTTTGTCATTACTTTTTAAACATTCATGCCTATTCTGTAACTCATTTCTATGATAGAAGTCAGCAAAATCGAATAGAAGTGGCCAAGTCGAATAGAAATGGTCAAAATCGGTATTCCATAACTATTTTTTAATCTCTACAATCGTTATAGTGAATAGAAATCACTTCGACAGCATTTACCCTGTCGAGATGAGATTCCGATTATCGGAATTGTGCTTGACGCAAGCGCATTTGTTTTATTTTGTTTTGATTAACGTTTTACCTAACCTCTATATTCGTTGATTTTATATCTACTAAAAATAAATAAAAACAATTTATCAAGAACTTTCGTTATGGCTTTAATACCATTAAATTTCGGCATCGATCTTGGAAATGAAATAGGGGAAGAATTGCAAAAGTAAGTGGAACATTTATAACAGGCTACAAAATGTGATATATGTAAATTGTTTTGTTTAAAATCTTTTTATACTTAGTTTCTTATGTAGGTACCTAACTGTTTTGTGTTTCTTTAGCCAAATATTTAATCTTCAAAGGCGCACTCTTAGGGATGCAAGTAATCCGTTTGAAATACCTGAGGAAATATTTAAAGGTCTGTACCGTCTACCAAAGGAAATAGCTATGGAGCTTATTGATGAAATAGAGCCTTATTTGGCTGGACAGATCAGAATAACATCTGTGCCAAATCATTTGAAGGTAAATTAATCTCAAATATATTTAAAAACATACTAAAAACATAGTTTCATAATTTTAAATAAGGTATTTTCAGGTTTTATGTGCTTTACATTTTTATGCCCAAGGAAACTATCAAAAAGCTGTTGGCCAAGACTTTTTGTTGGGTATGAGCCAACCAATGGTTAGTCGGTGCATAAACACTATAAGTGAAATACTGTCTAATCACATTGGTAGGCGGTACATAAAATTTCCCAGTACAGTAGAAGAAAAACGTTTGTTAACGCAAGGGTAAACAATTTTGAGGCTATCAAGTAATCTGTCTTTTTTAAAATGTGCTTAAAATTTTAGATTTATGAATAAATTTAACTTCCCAGGCGTAATAGGGTGCATTGACTGTACACACATTGCAATTGTTGCACCTCCTCTAGAGCACCCTGTACATCCAGGCATTGCATACCTCAACAGAAAGGGATTTCACAGTATAAATTGCCAACTGGTATGATTTAAACTTTAACTATAGTTCATTTGCTTTTAATATGATCTAAGATGCCAGTTTCAGTTCAGACGCCTGATTCGTGGCTTTTTCTTCTCATCGCAACTTGTCATTGGTTAGAAATTAATTTTTAATATGGAATAAATTTATTTCTAACCAACGACAAGCTGCGACAACATGAAAAACCCACAAATCAGGTGTCTTAGTTCATCTTGAAAACAAATGAACTGTATTAACTTATTTTTTAGATATGTGACTCAAATTTAAAAATATTAAATTGCAATGCAAGATATCCTGGATCCACACATGATTCTGCTATATGGACCATGTCTAATGTTATTCAACATATGGAACAAACATATGGTAATGGAGAACGAGGATTCTGGTTATTAGGTTGGTTGGTTGGTTGATTCAGTTGCATTAAATATATTACACATTACATTTCTAGGTGATTCTGGCTATCCCTTACAGCCATGGTTACTAACACCAATAGAAGGTGCCCAACAAAATACTCCAGAAGGACGATATACTTTTTCACACAGTTCAGTAAGAAACTGTGTAGAACGGTGCAATGGAGTATTAAAAATGAGATTTCGCTGTCTCTTAAAACACAGAGTTCTACACTATACTCCTGTCAAAGCTGCTGAAATAATAAATGCCTGTTGTGTGCTACACAACATTCTTGTTTCACACAATATCGAAGTAGAACTAGTAGAAGAAGATGAACTTGTAAATGATATGGAGGAAAATGTACAAGAAAATAACTGTAAGTCTGTTTAAACCACTGTATAATAGTAGCTTAATAATATGCTAACTATATAACCATTTAACTACTAAGCAATGACTAATAAGCATATTGAAGTCTTGCATATATTTTTCAAACATCATTTGAAACACAGAAAATAATCTACCAAAATGTGTAGGTAGAAAAATTGTGAACTTTTGTGAAATTTTATTTTTGTTACAGTGCCACTAGATGATAGATTGGTTGCTGGCCGCAGAATTCGGAACCAATTGATAAGAAATTATTTTAATTAATATTTAAAATTAAATAAGGGTAAACCCTGTAGTTGACTTTATATACATTCGATAAGACAACGTATAATGAGATAAACTCTTACATGAATTTACTAAAAATTATTTAAAATGTATCCACAAGGAAGTGGATAATTACAAAACACAAAAACGTTTTCAGTCTAAACTGACCATCATCAGTGTGAACGTTTGGTGTACGAGTATTTGGAACTAGCCACTTCATTAGGTGTCAAAACCTCTAAATTACTAAAACCAAAAGTAACAACCAACTTACCTCTCACCTAAGCACTACATGCATCTTTTGAGCACAGATGAAATACATCAACATGGTTCTCAATAATCTTAATAAATTGACTGAATGTCGCCTAATTTATAATGTTAAATAAAAACAATGTAATTTAGAGGTTTGGACACCTAATGAAGTGGCTAGTTCCAAATACTTGTACACCGAACATTCACACTGATGATGGTCAGTTTAGACTGAAAACGTTTTTGTGTTTTTTAATTTTCCACTACCTTGTGGATAACTCCTAGATATTTTGGAAATATAATGTCATTTATTTTGATAATTGTAATCTGTAAATGGGGTATTCCTGTTCCTGTAATAAATTTGTAAGGTGTAATTGAAAAATTAATAAACAACATAACGTTAAACATTCTTTTATTTGCAGAAAACCATTAAATACATTAAAAATCAAAACAAATAAAAACGTAGCTGCCAGATATCACCTTAGTTTATGTATATAAAAAGATCACAATTTTATAATTTTAGAAGATTTTGACAAAAATTAACCAAAGGAACTAATAGAACCAAAACACGAAGAAAAAGATATAATAACCATTGAAAACATCTACCAAAACAACAAACTGGAAGTCATAATAGATGAACAACTTACAGAACCTATAGACATAGGCAGCGGATTAAGACAGGGAGACTCATTTAGTCCTATGCTCTTTAATTTAATCATGGATTAAATAATCAAAAGCATCAACAAAGAAAGAGGATTCAGAATGGGAAACAAAAGAAGTAAAAATATTCTGTTACACAGATGACTTATATTGATAGCCCATAGTCTAGAGATAGATTTAATATAAAAGTAAAAGAATTAAATATAATAGTTTCATCTCATAAAACTAAAACGATAGTAATCAGTAAAGAACCAATCAGATATAAAATAGAAACTGATGATTACTATAGTCTGTTCGCTAAACTCAGACGCAACTGGCTAGATATTTTAGTCAGTAATTTTGGCAATTTTAGTAAAATTGGCAAAAAATAATTACTAAATAGTTAATAATTATTAAATAGTTAGTAATTTAGCCAATTTTTGCAAAATTGGCAAGAAACAAAAAAAATACTGACTAAAATATCTAGCCAGTTGCGTCTGAGTTTAGCGAACCGACTATATGATAAAATGTTCAATACAGTAAAGCACTACAAGCTGATGGAGATTTTAACCAATATTGGAATAAACACCTGTGATAAACATCACCAATCTAGGCAGAGGCAGGAGAATCCAAAGATGTCAAAATCAAATGTGGGTCCATCAGGGATGTATACTATCACCACTGCTGTTCAATATATACTCTGAGGAAATCATTCAAGAAGTGGTAGATGATGTTGATGTCAGAATGATGATTTCTGTTCTAATCTAATGACCACAGTTATGTAAATATAATATACTATATACTCTACATTTTAAAAAAGTATATAAATATTGCATTACCAAATAAGTACTTTTAGTTAAAGAAATGTATATATAATAGATTCTAGAATTATTACAGTCTCTGCTATCAAAGTAGTAAAATTTTTGGAATATTGTAAAATCCCTTCTCTTAGTAATATTTCCTTATTAAATGTTTTAGTATCACCAACTGAGATTTGTATTGTAATCTAATAGTCAAAATTATGCAAATATGGGTATCTATGTACTCATTATATACATTTTAAAAAAGTATAAATATTAGATTACAAAATAAGTCATTTCAGTTAAAGAAACCCAAATATAATACAGATTCTAGAGTTACATTACAGTCTCTGCTATCAAAACATTAAACAATACATATAATATGGCCTTGGTAAGACTATACATTTATTATATTCATATTGGTGATCTAATACTGTAGATGTATTATGTAATATTGTAAGTATTCTAAAATTTTAGTATTGAAATAATAAAAAAATTTTTTGATGATGTTCAAATGGTTATTAATCATAAAGCATTGATATCTTCGTGCATTATCAAATATGGAATATGGGTAAAATGGTAAGGTTAAAGTTTTCATTTTGTGGTTTTGCCTCGTTTTCCTGAATGCTTTCTTCTTCTTTCTTTTCTATGGGCACTGCTCTTAGACAACTTGCCAGCTCGGTAGAATATTGTTCCAACAAAAATCACAAACTAGTTCGCGGCTGGTTGAATTTGCACATGCGTATTGTGCAGCAGTCAGAAACTCGCATGAACTAGTTTGTGATTCTTTGTAGGAACAAACCTATTATTGTTGCAGACGAGTTAACACGTTGACAGACACTGAGTCAAATGTATAAGCTACATTAATGGAAATTAGATGTTGTCTGTCAACGTGTTAACAGTAAAATGTTAAATATTGGGGAGTTAAAAAGTAAATATGCAGTTGTTTTTATTTGAATTAACCTATGACCAAATCCTTAAAATTATACATAAAAAAGATAATAAATGTATACAAAAAAAAATAAACTTAATCCTTAAAATTATACATAAACAAAAAATACAGAAATATAATACCAACTAAAAAATTCTATGCATTGTAAAATTATTGTAAGAACCATTCTGTATTTCTGTATCTTCAATACCTAACTCTCGTTCCTTCATTCTAATCTCTCTCTCCATCAACTCCAATTTTTTGGCTTCGTTTTGTGCCTCTAGTAAGCGTATATTCAATTCGAATTCTTTTAGCCGCTGTTCCCTTTCTCTCCACTGGTGATCACCCTCAGCCTTAGCTGCTGTATCCAATAATTTATTTATCATTTCAGCAGTCTCCTTTTGGCCAGTCATAAATGATTCAGCTGCCTTTTGTAAGTTAGATGACTTATCTGAAAAACAAAAAATATTTTATATCAACTCTCTACTTAACACATTGGTTGTTTTGAGATATTTATAAACTTGCGTTGAGTGTGTTACAAGGCACATATGTCTCGTATACCCCATTTGCCACCCATGTGTTGAGGCACAGTCCCTGTGGCCAACCGTTAATGTAATATGAGGTCTATTTGTCTCGTAACGCAGCCAAGGTGTTAACACATACACAGACATGACTGCATATACAGGCACTTATAAAGGGGCATGACTGTGTGAAGATGTGTCCATGAAGGTGTTAAATTTTTAAAAGCAGTTAACCCTAGTAGAATAAGACATGTGTAGCTTACCTTTAATGGTTTTCTTTTTAGATGAAGGCTCCACATTCTGTATTTTAATAACCCTTGAAAGGCTGGAACCTTCAGCAGTTGGTTCCAAGAAATCATCGTCACCAACTGTAAATGACACATCCATATCTATATCTGGTGGGTTAACGTCCTCTGCCACTACCTCATCATTTAGCCCCAATTCAATGACCTCCGTTCCTGTAACAGATATGTAGGATATGGCTGCCATTAACTTCTCCTCAGCAGGTGTCAATTTTTTTGCCACTTCATCGCCCCCACCTGTTCTGTTTTGGCAGCGGATGGCATCTCTGGCCTTTTTTTTGGTATGACTTTTCCAGTCAATAAATGTCTAAAAATATAAAAAATTAAAATATGAGATTTATAAAAACAGACCTAATTAATTACCTTTTTCCACTGCATTTTCGTTTTACTGGGACCACAACCCATAGAGTTCAAAGTTAAGGTCAGTTCGTCCCATAACTTCTCCATCGTTTTGTTGGAAGCCTCTGAGGGTTTTGTTTTTCCATGAACTAAAATCTTGTTTTGCGTAACAAACTCCGCCATATGGTTTAACTGCTCGGGAGATGTTTTTTTTTTACTTGGAGTGGCCATTCTTCAAAAAATCTACCAGCAAAAAGTAACAGCGTGCAGCAAAGCAAAAATCCACAATCGGTAAGTAAACGGTAAACAAAAACAAAATTTTAGGTTAGTATGACTGAGACTGTCAAATTTTCGCTCCTCACAAGCGAATTGCGAGGTTGCCATCGATATTAAACCGAGTGAAATCGAAATCGTTGTTTCCGATCTGTCTTTACTTCTATTTGAGTTACAGAATACCGATTTACGTAGCAATAGATGTCGAATATTACGATTCGCAAAGATTTCGATTCGACTAAGCCATTTCTATTCGATCTAACGAAAGTTACAGAATAGATCTGATTATTAGAAACATGAATTATAATTGCCAGACATTTCTGTGGTTGCTAAATGCGCGCCAGACGCCATTTATTATAAATAATAATAGAAAAGTTCACATCATTTTAGTATGTCTGTAATTTTAATATTATATTATTAACACATAAATAAATGCAAAATTAATTTACCAGACATTAACTCGGTTGCAGTCATCAGCCAGATCAAATTAAAGTTGTAGGGTATTCCAGTAATATATTAGTTATTACAGAAAGATAGCGGTAGAGTAGACTGGCGGAAAGAGACAGGAATAAATCTACCTACCTACGGTATTTAAAGAAATTTTTATTTATCTCAACCTAGCTAATAATGACAGAATTAAATATGTAAAATGTTAATAAATAAAAATTATTAATTATAAATAAAAATAATATTTTTTATTCTGGGAATCATTTTTTTCATTTAAATTGTTTAAATTAATGTTTTCAAATTAAATAATCATAGAAAAAAAAGGATAAAATGAAATTGAAGTCGTATCAAAATGTATACTTGTATTTATGAATATGATATATGTATATTATACAGGGTGTCCAGAAACTCTACCGACAAACGAAGACAGGAGACTCTTGAGATAATTTTAAGATAATTTGACCCAATTCACTTAGTCCGAAAATGCTTCCTAAGGGACCTAGAGCTCTTTGAAGATGGCGTCTTGTAATTAGTTTTTCTTAAATACGGCCAGAACGCTTCTATTTAGAAAAACAAAAATTGGTACGCGTATTTATATTCAAGATATAAATCTAATCCATCCGTTGCAAATTTCTAGTACCGATCGTAGGTGTTCGTTTTGGGTAGGGCAACGGTTATTTTATCGCATAACTTTTTTATCTTTAACTTTTATGCATTTCTGACACTGGATTATTAAATTGTGACGTATTCTAGTACTAAAAGGTACTCTTGTTTTAAATCGGTAGGACACACCGTTTTCTAGAAAAATCGATTCGAAAATTTTTCGCTTGTTGAATCAAAAAAAATTTTCAATAAAAAAACTGTTTAGAAAGACGAAAACTGGTACATTTATTATTATTCCAGAGATAATCGATTTCATTAATTGCGAATTTCTAGTACTGGTTATAGCCGTTCGTTTTGGGTAGGTCAACAGTTATTTTATAGCATAACTTTTTTTGTTTTGAATTTTTGAGCATTTTTGACATTAGATTATTAAATTATGAGGTATTCGAGTACTAAAAGTTACTCTTACTTTATGTTGGTAAAATACTTCGTTTTTTGTTGAAAAGTTCTTTCAATTTTTTTTTTCAAATTCCAAAAACGAAAAACTTTCAAATCGATTTTTCTAGAAAACGGTGTGTCCTACCGACTTATAACAGGAGTACCTCTTAGTACTGGACTGGAATATCTGACAATTTAATAATCCGGTATCAAAAATGCATAAAAGTTTAGGACAAGTTTAAGTTTTTTTTTATTAAATGCATATTTTTGGAGTTATTCTCAAAAAACTCTGTAAAGAAGTGGATTTTTTCGTCGAAAAACTGTTATGTTACCTTCAACCGTGAATAACTCGAAAAATATTATTTTTACGAAAAAAATGTAAAACACATTTTTTTCTTAGAATTACGTTTTACATCGGTTTACATGGTTAAAATTTAATAAAAAATTCCCACCCCCGAGATGGGGTGGCAACCACACCCAAGGTTTTAGCGTACAGCGGCATGATATAGAAAATGATCATTGAACTATTCCCTACTTTCTGTGATAATTTCAAGTAAATCCATGCTGGACGAAAAAATTGGGAGCCAAAATGCTTCATTTCCTCCATGTGTGGTGCATGTGCAATTTTATTTTTTCTGTTATAACTGCGAAAAAGCTTATTGCTATTGAGGGCATTGTACTGATCCCTTTATAGCTACATATGTGTTAACAATTTGTCGCCTTTTTTGGAAATGGAGGACATGTATGTGTATGATAGATTCGACTCATCTGGAATCTCCTTCCCTGTTTCAATTATGGTGTTATTTATGTCAATTTTTATTTATTTTTTCTATCAAAAATGCAATTATTATGTAAGTACACATAACTAAAGATTCGTCCAAATTGAAATAGCAAAAGGAACCACCAAACCCTTCTTATATCATTACATTTTATCTCTTGTTATGGGGGATAAAATAATAATTATTAAATGTATTACATTGGCTCACTTCGTGAGAGATGTCTTGTACATCTGGTGCATGCTGTTTTGTGGTAATGTTGTTGCTCCGTTACAATAAACACACACTATTAATGTGTAAGCGAGACAGAAAGAGATCCCCGGTTGTAACCGACCCAATAAATTCGCTTGTTTATTGTTGCACTATTTCCGTAAATGGAGTCTGGATGATTTTATGTTAAATACGAGATATGTTCGCAATTTGTTGTCCCAAAATTGTCGTTTAAAAATATTTACGTGCGTATTTTATCTCTAAATACTAGGTCTGGATCCCGCGTATGAAAAAAAAGTTGATTAATAGCAAGCTGAAAATTTGCTAATAGCTTAAGGGTGTCTAGTCGGATAAACTTTGATATATGGGAACACTGGAACAGGGGAAGTTTTAATTGTGAAACAGGTTAAAAATTTGGAACGGTCACACCACGAAAACGGCACATTTATTTTGTCCGACAGAACAGACTTAAACTCTCCGAACACAGATTAAACTCTCATGCAAAAATCAGACTGCTATTTATCACCTGTCATAATTCCTGTCAGTTGACATATTCTAAATGTTCCACTCATTAAAACGCCCATTTGGTGATAAATAGCAGTCTGATTTTTGCATGAGAGTTTAATCTCTGTTCGAAGAGTTTAAGTCTGTTCTGTCGGACAAAATAAATGTGCCGTTTTCGCGGTCTGACCGTTCCAAATTTTTAACCTGTTCCACAATTAAAACAGCCCCTGTTCCAGTGTTCCCATATATCAAAGTTTATCCGACTAGACACCTTTAAGCTATTAACAAATTTTCAGCTTGCTATTAATCAACTTTTTTTTCATACGCGGGATCCAGACCTATACAATTTGATGTCAAAAATCAACCGTAATGGAAGGACCCGGCAACACTCCTTATGGAAAAGTGGTCCCGGTCAAATTTAACGAAAGTTTAGTCAATGATACTTCTCAAGTGTAGAATAAAAAAGTCCATGGGACCTGGGTCTGAATAACTACTATTCTCGAGCTACAGCCTTCTGAAGTTATTGGTTCGAGTGCTCGGTTTACGTTAAAGGCACTAATTCACGGTCAAGTGAAAGAAACTATTTATTTTTAGAAGAAGAGAGACTCATTTTCTTCAGGCATACTTGCGTCTTGTATATGAATTCGTGGTTAAAAATAGATGCATCGTATATTAGTCTTCAGGAAACCTCCGAAAAGTCCTCGGAAAACTAAAGAAGTGCATTATAAAATGTGCTACTAGAGCGATATAAGAATTATCATGTTTTCATGAATCTTCACAGTTATGCAATACCAGCAAAGCTGCATTTCCGCCTTATCTTTAGAATACTACTGAACAGTGGCTGGAAACTAGGGGGAATGGGGTAGTTCCACCCGTAACGTGCTCCAGAATTAAAGAAAACATTCCGGATGGTGTGAGTAAAAGGCGTAGGCCCAGAGTACGATTTAAGGACCAGGTGAAAGACTAGCTACGGGTGTTAAGAGTACGAAATTGGAAATCTAAGGCGAAGAATAGAAAGAGATGGAATCTGATTCTTGAACAGGCCGAAGTCCACCAGGGGTTCTAGAGCCAGTGATGATGAACTTTTTAATACAAAATATTGTACTGTGAAAGGTGCTACAGCTGAAGATGTTCAACAATTATTACAGAGGTTATTAATTCCCAATGTTGTACAAGCTAGAGTTGAGACTGATAATCTGATTAGAAGAGATGGTCAATGGAGAAGGCTTCATAATCATGATTTTTTCAACTCTTATATTTTCGACTTGCAATACCTAAAAGACCTTACGATTGAGATATATCAAATTAAACTGGCAGCGTCTTACATACAAGATAAAATAATTAGAGACAATGACGAAGAATTTCAAACTGAATGAACCCGGATTCGTAACAGTTCTAATATTCTCTAGGTTTCGGCAACCTACAAAACACCAAATGTTCATTTCCTACACGGTTGATAAAGATGAGCCTGCAGAAGAACCGATTAGCAGGTACTACTGTACCTGTCAATCTGGTGCGAGAACTGTGGGTACTTGTGCTCATATAACCAGTGTGTTATGGTTTTTTGGCTTTGCAAGACATCAACGCAATATTAAGTATCCTGATAGGTCGTTAGTTAACACGACATATGATGCATCTAACCGAAATCAGCAAAATCTTAACGTAGAGATAGTCGAAGATGACTTAAACTCAATTTTTCCATAAACAATTGTAATTAATATTTAGCGTTTACTGACTACCAGGTACTTTGTTTATTTCGTATTGAGATCAAGTCCATGTTCACTACTTGTCTGATATCTGATGTGCGGGACAGGTTTCATGTCAGCTAATGTATTTTTTATGTTTCGATAACTTTTTCTTTAGTTCTGGACCGTGTTACGGGGGAAATTCCCCCATTCCTCCTAGCTCCGCCACTGGTCAGTAGTATTCTAAAGATAAGTTGGAACTGCAGCTTTGCTGGTATTCCATAACTGGGAAGCATTCATGAAAACATGATAATATCGCTCTAGTAGCACATTTTATAATGCACTTCTTTAGTTTTCTGAGGACTTTTCGGAGGTTTCCTGAAGACTAAAATACGATGTATCTATTTTTAACCACGAATTCATATACAAGACGCAAGTATGCATGAGGAAAATGAGTCTCTCTTCTTCTAAAAATAAATATTTTCGTTCACTTGACCGCGAATTAGTGCACTTAACGTAAACCGAGCACTCGAATCCAATAACTTCAGAAGGCTGTAGCTAGAGAATAGTAGTTATTCAGACCCAGGTCCCATGGACTTTTTTAATCTACATATCGAGAAGTATCATTGACCAATCTTTCGTTAAATTTGACCGGGACCGCTTTTCCATAAGGAGTGTTGCGGGGTCCTCAATGGTTTGTCAATGTTGTTGAAAGAAAACCACTTGAGTTAACGAAGATAGTAACAGCAATGGTCACCAAAATAACAAAAGAGGAAGTTTGCTAAAATCTAAAATATTTACCTTGATATTCTTCTAATCCACTACCGACTCCACTAATGAAGGTTGGCCGTAACCATTGCAAATTCGTCTCTCTTTTCTGCTTTTCTGAAAAGCGTCTGTATGTTTCACCCTGTCCAGTCGCTTATGATTTTCAGCCAGGATATTTGTCGTCTACCACGACCCCTTTTTCCTTCAGTTTTACCCTTCATAATGAGCTACTACAGCTCGTACTTATCATTTCTAAGCAAGTGCCCCCAGTATGCTGGTTTTCTCTTTTTAATGGTGGTCAAAAGTTCTCTGCCTCTTTCCATTTTGTGCAACACCATTTCATTCGTATTATGATCGGTCCACTGTATTTCCCATATTCTCCTAAAAAGCCACATCTCAAAAGCTTCCAGTTTTCTCATTATATCAACATTAACAGTCAAAGCTTCGACACCATAAGGAATAATAGAGTGGATATAATATTTTACCATGCGATATCGGATTTGCAAATTGAGCATTTGGTTACTCAGAAATTTCCTCATCTTCAAAAAGGCTGCTCTTGTTTGCTCTATTCTTGATCGAATTTCTGATTTCGAATTTAGATGTTCTTTATATTTTCACCATTTATCTTGATGCCTTCTGTGCTGTTTTCAAGTGCTTGTGTAAAAACTCTTCGGAGTGTAACGGTGAAAGTTCAGGGCCGTCTTAACCCGGGGGTGCAAGGGGTGCGAAGCACCCGGGCGCCAAGTCCAAGGGGCGCAAGCCGAACTCTTGCTAGGCTCAAACTTGCGCTTCTTGTCCTTAAAAAACTACAAATAACAAAACTAGTTTTTTACCGGTTACTAATACTACCGAACAAGGATTAGCAAATTATTTGTTAGAATGTATGAAATTAATGAATATTGACTTAGATGATTTACGACTCCAAAGGTATGAGGTATGAAATGTGATTAATAGGTATCAGAGGAAAAAATACGGGCCTTCAAAAAATGTTTAGCCTTAGATTAATCCTGGTGTTCTTATGTTCCTTGTGCAGCTCATAGCCTTAATTTAGTTCTAAAATTATGCTGTTAAATGCTCATTGGAAATAACAATTTGTTTTTTCAATTGTTCAAGAAATTTATGTTTTTTCCTCATCAACATTACGGTTGAATGTCATAATGAATAAGATACCCACTTTTACAGTAAAAGCGCTTTCAAATACGCGATGTGAGAGTAGAATTGACTCATTAAAAATACTTCGTTTTAATATGGGGAAAATTTACGATGTATTATCCACTATTGTTGACAACAACAACTACGACAATGACACAAGAAACATCGCAAGCTGATTGATGACAAAATTAAAGAAAATTAAGTTTATCGGCTCTGCAAAAATATCGGCTCTCAATTTTAGCAAAGGTTTAATATTAATATCAACAAAAATCAAAAGTCAATAAAGATTTAGCCAATAACCAGAGGAGGATTTGAAGATTTGCTGTCACTGGGCTATCCACAATTTGCCGCCCTCCCCTCCGCATTTTTTCCTTTTTTACCAAAATTTGCCGCCCCCTAAATTCTGCCGCACTGGGCTATAGCGTATTCAGCCTATATGTAAATCTAGCCCTGTCAATAACCACACTGACACTGCGTTTGAGCAGATATTAATTGACTCAGTATCAATTGCTAAAGAACTAGATTGCGAAACTAAATTTTCAGAAACTGTTCGTCCATGTCCCCGAAAAATACATCTAAATCTCAATTACGAGGCTGCAGACGAGAGACGAGCCTCTTTTAGACTCAGAACAAAATTTTAAAGTTAACTTATTATTATTTATTGGACATTGTCATTGCAAAATTAGGTGAAAGATTTGAAATGTTGAGCAAACATAATTATAATTTTTCTTTCCTGGAAAATCTATTGAGTTGGAGAAACTCCGAAGAAAACTTAAAGACAACGCAATGTTTAAATATTGAAAAAAAACTAGCGCATGAAATGAGAATGAATTAGAATTTCTTACCAATATTTTTTATAAAGAAAGACGTAACCCCACTCGATGTTATCAGTTATATGTATATTCTAATAATTTACTCTGTGTTTTCCCAAATTTTCTAGATGTCTAAGGATATATTTAACACTTCCAGTAACAGTAGCTGAAGATAAAAGGTCTTTTTCTTAACTTAAATTGACCAAAACTTATCTGCACTCAACAATGGCCCAAGACAGATTAACAAACCCGGCTTTAATACTTGTACAGAAAAGCAAGTGGTGTGAGTTTTTATTCAATCTCACCCCACCGTGGCAAAAATGGTTTAATTATTACCTTTTGCCTAATTGGACATAGGTGAATATTTTAGGACCACACCCGTATGTCCCGTCCTTCGATATAAACAAAATAGTGAACTTTTAGGAGAACTGGTTCTAAGATTTAATTTGGTCTGGTTTTAAAGGTGCTAATTAATACGATAGAAAGGGTTGTGTATTAGCGATAAATAAGGGTATTCGGCGAACAAAACATTTATTAACAACAACGATTTTGACAAATAAGCGGCTTAACGATAAATTATAGTCTTAATAGCGAACGAGAGAACGTAAGAGTCTTTTTAATCTATTAATTATTGCGGAGAGAGTATTTTTACGGCGAAAAGAGACGCACAAGCGAACAAAGTGTTCATCTCTGACATCAGAAAGAGACTACTGAAATTCTATTCAAATCTCTGCACTATTATCTTTGATAGTTTAGTTTACACCATTCGCCCTGAAAAGGGCCAAACACATGTTACACTTCTTTGGCAAAATGACCTGCTTTTACCCCGAAACTATAAAAAATGCAGATGTATATTTTATGAAACACACAACGCTACACTCAAGTTTTTCAGAGAATTAAATATTTTAAACACAATACAGATTGTCCCAACAGATTTACAGAGAGATATTTTTATAAAAGCAAATTAATGTAAATAACTGTTGTTTTCACAACATACTCCCCCGCGTTGAAGCACTGGCTTTAACATAAACCTAACCTAACATAAATCAACTTACAACGTTCTTAAGCGAAAACACTCAACTTAACTTAATTTTAACAGTCATTTGGTAGAGGACACAATTTATTAATAGAGCGCTTGAAGACTCCATCTTTAGTTTTGACCGATGCAACTCTTACTCGGCCATCCTTTCCGGGAAAGACATCAATCACTCTTGCTAGAGCCCAGTAAAGAGGAGGAGTGTTATCTTCAATCAACAAGACGAGATCGTTGGGCTCTAGGTTCTTATGAGGAAGAAACCATTTAGGGCGATTTTGGAGTCTGTTCAAGTAGTCAATTGACCATTTTTTCCAAAACATTTGCTGGAGTTTAGAGAGATGTTGCCATAAACTTAATCTATTTTCGGGAATGTGGATTACATCCCTTTCAGGAAATGACGTAAGAGATTGTCCAATCAAGAAATGTCCAGGGGTCAGATAGGTTAGATCAGAGGGATCATTTGAGAGGGAGCAAAGCGGTCGAGAGTTGAGCACAGCTTCAATTTGAGTGAGAACAGTGGTAAATTCTTCAAAAGTGAGCTTAATATCACCCATGAGTCTACGGATATGATGCTTTGCGCTCTTTATAGCGCTTTCCCAGATGCCACCATGATGAGGGGCTCGAGGAACTATGGTTTTCCAGCGAATATGCGATGATGCCAAAAAATCATTAATAGAGCGAGAGTTTTCTTTTTCTTTTAAAAACTTATAAAGTTCAAACAACTGATTACGAGCTCCCAAAAAGTTCGTGGCGTTGTCACTGAATATAGTCTGAGGGAGGCCTCTACGGCTAATAAAACGTTTTAGAGCGAGAAGAAACGTCTCTGTAGAAAGGCCGGACACGACTTCAATGTGAACAGCTCGAGTCGATAGACAAACGAAAAGAGCAATATAAGATTTTATCAAAGGAGCTTTGCGGAGTTTGGAAGCTTTGATCTGAAAGGGCCCGCCAAAATCTAATCCGACATGAGCGAATACTCGAGAGGATTGCAAACGTTCCTTTGGTAAATCTGCCATAATCTGAATAGCGGGTTTGGCATTAAACCTAAAACAAACCATACATTGGTGTATGACCTTTTTAACTTCACGTAGTCCATTTAAAGGCCAATATTTAAGTCGAATTTGAGATAAAGTATTTTGAGGACCAGAGTGACAAAGTCTGATATGTTCTCTCTGAAGAAAGAGACGTACTACACGATTTTTTGAGGGAAGGAGAAGAGGATATTTTTGATCAAATGTAACGTCTGAGTTACCAAGGCGACCTCCTACACGCAGCATTTCATTTTCATCCAAAAAGGGGTTTAAGCGTAAAATAGACTTATTGGATAGAGTTTTACCTTTTTTAATCTCAGAAATCTCAAGCGAGAAAGAAGAATACTGAAGCATCTTAACAATCTTCAGTTCAGCGTTTTGAAGTTCGCTTACTTCAAGAGAATTTGATAACTTATGAGAAGGCGATTTGGCATTATTGGCAAACCTGAATATAAATGCTAAAGTTCTTACAAACCTTGAAAAATTAGAGAACCTATCAGAAAGAGAGGTGAAAAAATCTATTTGATCATTTCGAATGTGAAGAGTTACTTTCCTTTCTTCGGGTAACTTGGAGGTATAAACTTTTGGATTGTATTTCAACAAATCCAACCGAGATTGATTCAAAAATTGAGGACCATGAAACCACAAAGAAGATTTAAGTATTTCAGCGGGTAGCATTCCTCGGGAGAGTATGTCGGCAGGATTCTCTTTGGATCGTACGTGCCTCCAATGAGCGTTAGGAGAATTATCTAAAATTTGTGCAACCCTATTTGCTACAAATTGAGTCCAACGAGAGGGATGCGAACGAAGCCAAGCGAGAACAATTTCTGAATCCGACCACATATTTATAGAGTCTAAGCGAGAGAGTTTTTCTTCAATAATATTAGCAATCCTTGCTGTGAGCTTACTACACAATAGCGCACCCATGAGTTCCAATCTTGGGAGAGTCAAGGGTTTTAGCGGAGCGACACGACTCTTAGATGCTAAAAGTGAACAAGATACTTGTTCTGATCTATAAATCACACGTAGGTAGATGCAAGCTCCATAAGCCTTTAAACTTGCATCCGAGAATGCGTGAATCTCAACACTAGTGATTTCTTGACTTAAAAAGAGACACCGAGGTATATTTAAATCCTTAAAATTAGAGAGACTGCGAACAAAATTTAGCCACTCATGCAACGTATCTGCATCTATGATATCGTTCCAATTAATTTTGGAAATCCAAATTTGTTGCATGATTAATTTAGCGACAACTGTAACTGGGTTAATTAGGCCTTGAGGATCAAATATTTGGGCAATCATTGACAGTACTTCTCTCTTGGTGTACGAGTCCTTTAAGGTAAAATTTGGGAGAGAGATTGAGAAGGTGTCAAGAATAGGATTCCAACATAAACCTAAAACCTTATTGGAGCCATTATCTGGAGCTATTACATAAGTAGTGTTCGAAGAGAGAGAAGAGATATTTTTTAAAAACAAGTCTGAGTTAGAACACCATTTATGGAGAGAGATACAAGCGGTTCCAAGCAAACTAGTTATTTCCTTATGAGCTTTAAGGAGAGTCTGTACATCATTAGCGCCATAGAGAATGTCATCAATGTAACAACTATTTTGAAGAGCATCACTGGCCAGAGGATACTCAATCTGATGAGTTTGTGCCAGTTCCATTAAACAGCGAGTACTCTGAAAGCTAGCGCTTTTAGTTCCATACGTTACGGTTTGCAATTCAAGACACTCAATGTCTTTTACAGGGGAGTCACGCCACAGAATATTTAAAAGAGAGGTTTGAGCAGGATTTATTCTAATTTGTCTATACATTTTTTGTATATCCGTTGTAAAAACGAAGGAATACAATCTAAACCGTAGCAAAATGTCAAAAAGTTCCGGTTGAAGAGTAGGACCTTTGAGTAAAATATCATTGAGCGAATAACCACTAGAGCTTTTCATCGAACCATCAAAAACAACCCTAAGCTTTGTTGTTAAAGATTCTTCCTTAAACACACAGTGATGCGGTAGAAAATATTTATTTTCTAACTTTTCGTTGGTTAGAGAGAGAGGCACTATTTTCGCATGTTCGAGAAGAAGATATTCATTAATGAAAGATTTATATTGAGCGTATGTACTTTCGTTTTTTAAGAGCCTATGTTCTAAATTCATAAATCTTTTAAAAGCCATTTTAAAGGATTCACCCAACATCTTATTAGCGTTTTCAGAGACAAATGGAAGATTTACTTGAAAGCGACCTGAAGGTAACACAAGAGTAGTTTTGCTAAATATTTGTTCCGCTAATTCTTCATCGGGAGTTAATTTACTAACGAGGGGAACTTCTTCAATTTCGAAAAATTGTTGAAGCAACTTATCCAACTTATGTTCTTCGGGTTCGGATTGAACAAAGAGAGAAACATTTGACTGAGAGATAGCCAAATGTGAATTACGGTGAAAAACCTGAGGATTAATTGTACCAAAAATAACATAGCCTAAGTGAGTATTCTGAAGAATGGGAAGATTTTTTCCTAACGGTATAAATCCATCCGTCAATAATTCACTATAGATATCACCAGCTAGAAGCAAATCAATTTTACCCGGAACAGAATACGAGGGATCTGCGAGAGTGAGATCCTGTGGGACTTTTATTTTACTTCTATCTATAGTAGCTCTAGGAAGCCTACAAGTTATACTATCAAGTACAGCGAAAGAAGTTTTAAAACTTCTGTCCTTTACATTATAGGGGAAAAATTCTAAGTTTAACATTTCGTTTGAGAGTGAGGTGTTTTCGGATATGGTTGATATCTGTAGCTGTTTAAAATAAGGGATGAGTTTTAACTTCTCAACCAAATCACGAGAGATAAACGAATGTTGGCTCCCATTATCTAGGAGCGCTCTGGCATGCATGGGTCTGCCGTCTTTCGAATAAACGGTTACTAAAGCGGTAGCCAACAATACATCAGTTTTAACTGATAAAGCGGAGAGAGATGTGGCTGCCTGAGAATCTGGAAAATTTTGCATATCTACAGGAGGTCTGGATGAGCTAGTAGAAGCTTCATTTTGGCTGCGATTATTAAAAGAATGCTGAGTAGATATGGGAGCGACAACACGAGAGGCACCTTGAGAATTTTGAGGAGTTTGAGCATTGCGCTCACGAGAGAGAGCTTGCCTATTGATGTTCCTAGAGGAAGAGACATTTTCAGAGGTTCCATGGAGGGATGAGTGATGATGACCCCCACATAAAGTACATGATCGAGTAGAGCCGCAATCTTGAGAGAAATGTTTACTACCCAAACAATTAAAACACAGTTTCTTACCTTTTACAAAATTAAATTTTTCCTGTAAAGAGAGGCATTTAAAATCATTACACTGATAAACCTTATGAGCATTACTTCTACAAAAAGTACAATTATTATCAGAGAAAGAGTGTGATGGTTGGTCAACTGATGAGAAGAAAGATGTTTTTGATTGAGACCTGTTATTAACCTTTTTATCATGATCTGAAACATTTAATTTTTCCTGAATATCACACTTTTTCTCGAGAAATTTAAAAAACTGTGAAAGGGTAGGTAAGGTCTTTGTCCCAATATCATATTCAAAGGCCCTATGTGTAGCAAAATCTAATTTTTGTAAAAATATTTCAATTAATAGTAAATCCCAATGCTCAATTGGTACGGACATATTTTTCAAAGCGAGCAGCGTCTGCTGAGCTAGAGTTAAAAATTCGCGTAATGCCTTTGAATTACTTTTAACTAGAGATGGAGCCTTTAACAATTTTTGAATGTGTAAGCTAATCACTCGCGATTTGTTTTCGTAACGATCTTTGAGAGTTTTTACAGCTATATCGAAATTTTCGTCGATAACTTCGATGTTGTCGATCAACTGGAGGGGTTCATTTCGCAGGAACGATTTAAGGTAAATAAATCGTTGCACATTATTGAGTTCTTCATTGTTCACTATTAGCGTCTCGAAGAGCTGGTAGAACGAGTTGAACTCAGAGAATGACCCGCAGAACGTTTGCATGGTGATCTCCGGAAGCCTAACCTTAGCAGTGGCCACAGTTGGCTGAGTGCTATTTGATCTGAGAGGAGGGGGGCCCAACAATAACTCGTCCATCTTACGCTGTAGGCCCGCGAGAATAGAGAAATATTTTTGCTCAGTTGTTACCCTGTCTTCTGCTTCAGTACCGGCTTCATCAATCTCGTCTATCTGATCCATTATTTCTTCATATTTTAAAAAACAGGTTTTTAATTCTGTTTGCCGAAATTGAAATTGTAGCGCATCCTTTTCCGTACTAGCCTTTTGTGAGAGCCAGTTTTCAATTCTTGTAATTTTAGCCTTTAAAGGCGTCCTTTTTTTCTTGAGGTCTTCCATTTCTATCCCGAATTCGATTGAACACACGGCGAGAGAGAGTCTATCGATACGCGGCAAAATCTAAATTACACTGGAGAGTTTTTTGTCAATTAACAAGCGCGGCGAGAGAATAAGAGTCTAAGTTTCACAGAGAGATACAGCGTCTACGTTAAATGTCTACAAAAGTGTTTTTGACCGTAAAATGTCTTTGAGCAGAGTTTACCTTGGATCAGCAATAAAAGTTTTAAAAAATGGAAAAATCTCACCAAATTAGTCCAATTGATAAAGCAACAGGTGGCAGCTACTAACCACACACAATAACTTCACTTTCTTTTACTTAGAGTTTATCGCGACGCGAACTAACAAGTCTTGTAGAGGTATTACACACAAAAATGTCCGAAAAAGCGGCACAAACGCGAAAACCAACCAAAAATCCGGGTCGATGTAGACCATCAAATGGTGTGAGTTTTTATTCAATCTCACCCCACCGTGGCAAAAATGGTTTAATTATTACCTTTTGCCTAATTGGACATAGGTGAATATTTTAGGACCACACCCGTATGTCCCGTCCTTCGATATAAACAAAATAGTGAACTTTTAGGAGAACTGGTTCTAAGATTTAATTTGGTCTGGTTTTAAAGGTGCTAATTAATACGATAGAAAGGGTTGTGTATTAGCAATAAATAAGGGTATTCGGCGAACAAAACATTTATTAACAACAACGATTTTGACAAATAAGCGGCTTAACGATAAATTATAGTCTTAATAGCGAACGAGAGAACGTAAGAGTCTTTTTAATCTATTAATTATTGCGGAGAGAGTATTTTTACGGCGAAAAGAGACGCACAAGCGAACAAAGTGTTCATCTCTGACATCAGAAAGAGACTACTGAAATTCTATTCAAATCTCTGCACTATTATCTTTGATAGTTTAGTTTACACCATTCGCCCTGAAAAGGGCCAAACACATGTTACACTTCTTTGGCAAAATGACCTGCTTTTACCCCGAAACTATAAAAAATGCAGATGTATATTTTATGAAACACACAACGCTACACTCAAGTTTTTCAGAGAATTAAATATTTTAAACACAATACAGATTGTCCCAACAGATTTACAGAGAGATATTTTTATAAAAGCAAATTAATGTAAATAACTGTTGTTTTCACAACAGCAAGTAAAAATAGATACCACCGAAGTAATAAAAACTTTTGCCAAATTAAAAGCTAGAAAAATTGACTTTGATATGTGTTATAAAATTGATCTTGTTTGAATACTGAAACCACGTTTTTTTTTAATATAGTTTAATTAGTTTTAATTTTACCGTAACTATAACCTATATAATCTTCTGACCAAAGGGGGCGGAAAGATGAGTATTGCACCCCGGCGCCGTGTGTGCTTAAGACGGCCCTGGGTGAAAGTACACCTTGGTTTTTTGAAATTTACCTTGATAACAGTACAGTTTGTCTTTATGACTGAGAGAGTATTATAGCACAATTTTAACTGATACCCCCGATGCTGATTATATCTCTCAAATATGCAGAGAAATAGAGGAACATGGCTGTCAAAATGAACCGAGGGATTTATTTCAGAAAATCAAACTCCTTACCAGAGAATTTAAACCTCAAACGTGGTCTGTAATAGATAAGGACTGTAATTTAAAGACCGATACTGACATATTGTGGCGAAATATTGGAAACATGGCGAAACTACTGTGGCGAGCTATATAAAAATAACGAGGTATCAGCAGAAAATCAGTGGCCCTCTGACTACCCTAGAGAACCTACTGTCTTACTCGCTGAAGTTAAAGATGCAATTAAATCACTAAAGACAAATAAATCCCGAGGCATTGATTCAATACCATGTGAAATATTACAGTTACTAGGTGTCAAAGGACTACATATCATCCATTCTATCTGTGTCGCTGTTTGGAATTCAGGAAAACGGCCATCTGATTGGTGTACCTCAATTTATATCCCGCTACACAAAAAAGGAACTACTACCAGATGTGAAAACTACCACGCACTGTCACTAATAACACATGCTAGTAAAATCTTGTTGCATATCATCAAAAATAGAAAAAACCTATCTACATTACCAAATACCTCAGGAACAAGCGGAGTTTGTAAAGGGCAAAGGTACAAGCGTACAAATCCTGAACTTGAGACAACTCATTGAAAAGTCTAGAGAATTTCAAGTACGTATGATTATATGCTTCGTTGACTACCAAAAGGCATTTGTTTGTGTAAGCTGGATAAATCTGTGGTCAATTTTAATAGAAATGGGCGCACCAATGCACCTGGTGACAATTATTTAAAAATCTGTACCAGTCCAATATAGCGACAGTACGATTAGATCAGAAGTTCTCAAACCAATTCAAGACCGAGAGAGGTGTTAGACAAGGATGCGTGTTGTCACCTGACTTATTTAACATTTATGGTGAACATGTCATGAGGATGGTTTTAGAAGGATGGGCCGGTGGAGTAACAGTAGCTGGTAGGAAAATCTCCAATTTAAGATTTGCTGATGACACTACACTTAAAGCAGCAAATGAGCAAAAAATGTTTGATCTCCTGCGAAGAGTTGAGTACGAAAGCAATAAAGTTGGTCTGAAAATCAATAAAGCTAAGAAAAATAATGGTGGTCGACAGATTCGACACTATTGAACTAACATGTTACAGGAATACCAGATAGTAAACACCTTTGTCTATCTCGGGTCTAGTATAACTAACGATGGTAACTGTGAAGTAGAAGTTCGGAGACGTATTGGTATGGCAAAAAATGCGATGAGTCGCCTAACTAAAGTTTGTAAAGACAGGTCTATCTCTCAAAATATCAAGATGAGACTGGTGAATGCCTTTGTATTCTCAATATTTCTATACGGAGCAGAGACTTGGACTCTTCGCGCATACGAACGCCAAAAAATTGATGCCTTTGAGATGTGGTGCTGGAGAAGAATGTTGCACATACCTTGGACGGCTCATAGGACAAACGTTTCCATTCTAAACCAACTCAAGATTAAAAAAAGGCTGTACACAATATGTCTGCAACGAATTCTGCAATTCTTTGGTCACGTGGTTCGCAGAGGTGACGACAGTTTGGAGAAATTAATTGTTTCTGCAAACGTTCTGGGGAGAAGATCAAGAGGACGATCACCAACAAGATGGTCCGACCAAATAGAGAATTCAGCTGGAAACTTAAGATAGAGACCAATGGAGAAACATTGTTTGGAATATTGGAAGAAATCACGATCCTCAGTAATGGGAAAACGACCAGAGAGAGGTCATAAAGATAGACTATAGTTAATTTTATTTATTTATTTAGCGTATGGACTTTTACAGTATGATAAATACACAAATATAATATATTATTCAAAGACTAAAATATAATTAATGAACTTAAATATTAATGTCCATTTTACATAGCCATTCATTTGCTTCTGGGGAGCATTCCACAAAGTACCAACTGGAGTGGAAGTTTCCACGGTCGCGGTCGGCACGATTTAGGCAGTCTGAAACACAACTATGTATAGTCAATGGGTGACCTGAAACGGATTTAGTAAGAAGACAGTACTTAAAGCTTTCTGGATATTAATGAATTACCAATTCAATACATATTTTTTCGCCGAAATTATTATGTTTTTTTCCGTCGACCTCGTCAATTCCAGCAACTGAAAATCAATACCCTGTTCTATTGAAATCACTCGTCGTTCTAATTCTCTTTAAATGCAATTAGGTTCACACGTCGAATTGAGTAGAAGATACAAGAATTTTATTTTATTTTCCTAATTATATACACTAATCAAAAAAAGTATCGCATAATTTTTGAAACAGAAAAAAAGTTTAAAAATAATTTTTAATTTTTAGCAGAATGTCAGTGGCGGCTCCTGGCTTTAGGGACAGGGTCGGCAAGGTTTTTTCTCCTCAGATAGGTATGCCATCTAATTAAAAGGCTTCAATTTCATAGAAGATTTTTGGTTTTTGTTTTTTTTTTATTTTTTTTTATTTTTTTTGTTTTTTTTTTTTTGTAAACCTGTTTATAAATTAACTCTAGTCTATGTTGTTTCGAAGTAGCAAAATGGGTTATAACGTCATTGTAAAATTTATTATTGTTTTGGAGAGGTTTTAAAAGTTTTTTTCTATTGACATTTGAGACAAGTTTGACATTCTCTCTTGTTTCATGGTGTTTCGACAATACGTTTTGACTTTTTTGAGACAAGAGAAATCCCGTTCATTTGAGGCAGAATTTGCCCACATTTGAGCACAATAATTTATTAAATTCGGGAACAGTTTGTTGTACCTAATGAATTGCAGTATATAAAATTAAACATATTTTGTAACTTATCCCACCTTCCGAAAATATTTAGATCAGCATATAAAACTGTTAATCCATTTTCTTATTTTATTTGAATAAAGAATGATGGATAATTTTTAATGAACTTGTCTAATAGATATTTTGAAAATTCCTTGTAAATAATAATTGAGTTATTCTTCC